>NC_135715.1:170255905-170873166 GCF_964656455.1 Halichoerus grypus
TCCTCAATGTCATTTTAAAATACAAACATCCTTATAACTCAAAAAGCTGCCCCATTATTAGTAGCTTTTTTGCTATTATATTCTCCCAGAAGAGCAAACAATAATGAAGATAATGTGATAACTTATTAAGATAAGGTGATGCTTATGCACACACAGGTAGCTTATGGTTTTCTTATATATATACATATACAAATATATATATGGATATTTGGGATAAACATTCTTTACCTTCTTTAAAGTATTAATATATATTCATGTGTATATGGATATATATGTAATATATGATTGGTAAATTTGTGTAAACACGTATCATGAACAGAAGAGGGTAACTATGTTTCGAACGGAAATAAACCCTGTGCCAACTAATGGTGCTCAATTCTTGTGAAGCCTTAAACACAGGTTGACTCATTGTCCACTCTCTTAACTGTTGTCACATACCTGCAGGACTGTCACTCAATTCTGATCTGAACTAGAAATTGTACAGGGGCCCGAGATATTAGGGCCAGATGATGTGATACATTAAAGGTAATTGTTGGAATCATATAAAGTAACTCCTGGAGTTTGGGGTGATAATGTTGAGGTACAAGAAACTTAATAAATGCCACAAGAGCTACGCAAGACCTAGCAGGACCTTACCCCAGACAGATGAAATGCCCTGCCCACCTCCCAAGCCCAGTTCCCTGAGGAATAGCAGAGACTTGAGAGCCCCACTCTTCCCCAGTTTTATGTCCCTGTATTCTTTCAGCTTCCCACAATAAAATATAACTTGCATGAAATATATGTTTTGGTATGCCCATTTTTGTCAACCCTCTGCAGAGCTAATCCACTATTGGGTTTAATTAAGCACACATTGGTTTAAAAAAAAAATAACATCAGTTCAAAAAACCAGCAAGGGTTATGTAGTTTATGTAGAGCCTCTCAGAGACTTTTTAAATTTAAGGTTTAATTTGTATTATATAAAAATGGTAATTTAGTTAAATTCTATCAACTTTTCAGCTAGCCTACCATATTCTTTTTTTTTTTTCTTTTTGCAAAGAAATCTAATTCTCCCTTGGGACTAAAGCAAGTTAGGCAGCTAGAATGATAAAACAGTTGAAATCATCCAAATTGTAACTTTTAATAAATTGTAACTTTTAATGAATGCAATGTTTACATACACTCAGAAACAGAGCTGAAAGGAAACTGAAGGAGGACCTGAGAAACTCAGTGAAGAAGGTGCCACATCAACTGACCTCAGGCAGCTAAAGGGCCACATATGACAAGTGCCTTCATTGCAAACAGCATTGAAAGATGGGAGCCGTGGCTTTAGGCTGGTTACAGACCTGAACCTTGAGAGACAGTTGGAACCAGGAGGCGAGCAAAAGGTAAAAAAAAGAGTCTGAGCAAAGGGTTGAAGGCGGAAAAGCAACAATAGTGCATAGAAAATCCAAGAATTTCCAGGCTAATGAGTCTGGATTTTAATCAATCAGAAATGGGAATCTACTGAGAGTTTCTAAACAGAGGGGAAAAAAGGTGTCATTGTAAATTAACCTGTAGAAGGTTTATAGAAGGAGCAGAGGTAAATTTAAAAGGCAGGAAGCTGTTACGTTTGTCCAAGTGCAAGGAAATAAAAGCCTAACCCGAACCATGACAGGAGGAATCGATAAAAGTCAATGAATGAAAGAATGAAGCACTGTGTTTCAGTGTTCATGATTTTACCCCAGGAGGGCTGTATTCTTAACCCATCCCTCCCATATAACTATAAATAAGAAATTCTATGGGATTTTGAATGGAATGTATTTAATTTGAAGTTCTGACTTCAACTGATAAGCATGTCTCAGAGAAACACCTACAAGATTTTATGTTATAATGAATTGTTATACTTTAATGTTGGACACACATAATATCACAAGGATACCAATGAGGTGAGACTAGGCTGAGTTCTCTGTGCCTCCTTACAGACAAATGGAAAAACCTTACTAAATAATCACTGTATCAGGGACGCCTGGGTGGCTCAGCTGGTTAAGTGTCCGCCTTCCGTTCAGGTCATGATCCCAGAGTCCTGGGATCAAGCCCCTCGTGGGCTCTCTGCTCAGTGGGGAGCCTGCTTCTCCCTCTCCCTCTGCCTAACGCTCCCCCATCTCGTGCTCTCTCTCTCTCACTCTGTCAAATAAATAAATAAAATCTTTAAAAAAGAAAAAAAAACCCACAATCTTTAAATAATCACTATATCAGTTAGGGATTGTGTTCAGTTCCTAATAATCAAGATACAGCCAACACTGGTTCTTTTCTCTCACATAAAAGAGGTCTGGGGCAGATGCTGTGGTTTTACAATGTCCCGGATTCCCCTGGCCCTTACATTCTTCTGCTTCATCATCCTGGCTGCACGGCTTGAATCTCCACAGCTGTAAAATAATTACTGCCTCTCTGGGCAGCACATCTATGTTCCAGGCAGAAGGAAGTTACTGCCCTCTTAAATGATTTCCAAAGCCCTTCCCAGTGACTTCTTATGACCCATTGGCTGCACCTATCTCCAAGGAAGACTAGGCAGTATATTCTTCCAGCTGAGCACACTGCCACCATGACTTCTGTTAGCTAGGCAGAAGAGGGGGAATGGCTTTTGGGTGGGTTACTAGCAGTCACGGTCATTGGCATGGAAGTTTCTCCCAGCTCTGGAATTTTGTGATTATAATTCCACATAGAATCCATGCACAAAGAAATAGCAACTGATTATTTCCTGGTGCCTTCTTTCAAACATCATCCTTCTTTATCCTACAGAATTATGGGAAATACATGTTTTGCTCTAAAATTTAATCCCCCTCCCCCACCCAAAAAAAACCTTATGTACCACATTCCACCTCCTGAATTTTTTTTTTTTTTTTGCCACTTATAGGCAAACAACTCTGCCCACAGACCAAAGTTTGCTGCTTTTATAAACTGTGCTGGACACTGACAGATTATGATACAATACAGTCATACTGTGGAGGCTGCCAGGGAATATCCATTCCTTGCACATGGCAAATTTGGAACAAAATATATAGTGTTTCAGCATTAAAAGCTAATGTCTTGTCTTTGAGTTAAAGTCATCTATTTAGGAACTTCATGTTCCTGTCACCTGGATGTCCCTAAGGTCTCCTGTCATCTGAAGTCAGCATTTTCTTAAATATTCAAATGGTATGCATGACTACTCATCTCAGACTATGTGGGGAAACCAGTCTCCCTCACTCCACCCCAAATCTACAAAGATTGCCAAAATGCTTACCATCTCCTAGTCACTTCTTTGTCTAATATTTTTGCTTTCACTGAATTAATTATCCATGTCCTCTCTGCTGTCTGCACTTCTGTGTCCACTATTGTCTTTCTTTGCAGCACGTGGACACTGACTCTACTCCTCAAATCCCCAAAGCACTATTTACAAAATGCTATTACTGGTGACCAAATCTTCCTAATGATTCAGGGTCACAGAGAGAAATCAGAGTGCAGCATAGTACAGACACCAACTTAAACTGAACATTAGACAACACGACACTAAAAATCCGTCAGATTTTCCCTAAGGGAAGAGAAATTTCTTTCTGATTGTACACCTTTCGTCCTTGCTTACTGCCCATACCTCTTTGGCTCTCCAGACTCTATTTCAGCTCTTCCTCTGCCTCCTTATTCTGTCTACTTTCTTATGCAAAGGAATTTATGATTAACTTTCTGTCTTCCAAAGAGGGAAGGAAGGAAAGAAGGAAGGAAGGAAGGAAGGAAGGAAGGAAGGAAGGAAGGAAGGAAGGAAGCCAACTAGCATGACCTATATCTGCATATTGAAAACCTTATTAAGATGTTCTGCTAACCACAGGACCATTGATTCCAAGCTTCTCCACTTCTTAATAGAAGAAAACTGCAAACTCTTTGAAATTATCAGGTTATATTTCCTTTGTATCACCATAATAAAATCGAAGGCTGATATAGCATAGCCTAGACAAACAAGTTCCAAGAACTGTAGATCAACAACAAATACTAATTATAAAAGCATTACATTTATTTCTGTCACTCAAAAACCATTATTGTGAATCTAACTCATAAATCCATAGTACTATCTCACCAAACCTCCTCTTTTTCTTTTTTTAAGATTTTTATTTATTTATTTGAGAGGGAGAGAGAACATAAGTGGGGGAGGAGGAGCAGATGGAGAAGCAGACCCCCTGCTGAGCAGGGAGCCCAATGCAGGACTCGATCCCAGGACTCCAGGATCATGACCTGAACCAAAGGCAGACGTTTAACTGACTGAGCCACCCAGGTGCCCCATAAACCTCCTCTTTTTCTTCTCTTCACATCTATTATACCCAGAAATGTGCTTGGGTCATTCACTATTTAAACTCCAAAATCTCTCCCAAAAGCCCCATTCCTGGTAAACTTTGTGATACTTTCTTTCCCCTCTTCTTTTCTCCTGCTCCTCCAGTTCTGCTCCTCTACCTCTTCTTCCAAATATGGATCATGGGCCCAAAGAAACTGGACAGGGACAAGGAAAAGAAGTTGACAACCATACCCACCCCTGAAACAGGTGGTCACAGGCTGGAAATACCTCAGTCTAATACTGATGGTATGCAGAGCCACCTAAGAAAGTGGCAGGTTGTAGAAGGAAAGCAAAGAATGAATGGAAACCCACTGATAAAGAGAAAATGACAGAGGACCAAGAAGTATTCATGGCCAGCAGTCATGTCAGAGCAAACATGTAAACCATATTAGACCCAGTAGTAGTCCAACTTAAGCCATAAGAAATCCAAGGGATAACAGAGGCAGCAAGAGCATTTTGAATTGCTGTCCAGTTCCTGATGTTGGCTTTGGTAATCACAAAATTAAAAAAAAATCTACGAGGAGATTGGTAGAAATTTTCCTATTATTTAGGAATTCGCAAAGAGCTACATTCTAAAGACAGCAGTTAGCAATGGGCTTCAATTTTATTACAGTGATGCAAAGGAAATATAACCTGGTAATTTCAAAAAAGTTTGCTGTTTTCTTCTATTAAAAAGTGGAGAAGCTTAGAATCAATGATCCTGTGGTTAGCAGAGCATCTTAATAAGAGAAGAACTACTAGGGGCACCTGGATGGCTCAGCCGTTAAGCGTCTGCCTTCGGCTCAGGTCATGATCCCAGGGTCCTGGGATCGAGCCCCGCATCGGGCTCCCTGCTCGGCGGGAAGCCTGCTTCTCCCTCTCCCACTCCCCCTGCTTCTGTTCCTGCTCTCGCTAACTCTCTCTGTCAAATAAATAAATAAAATCTTTAAAAAAAAAAAAGAGAGAAGAACTACTAAAATCAACTACTAAATCAACTAAATCAACTACTAAAATCAACTACTGCCTTGTCCTCCCTCACCTCACCCACAAATATACAAGGAGGAATGTAAAGGGGAAATGAGAAGTGAAGTCTGGGTAGAAGTTCTTAGCCGACTACAGAATGCAGGAATCATGGTTAGAGGCCGAGAGGTGAGAACCTCCAAGAGAACCATGTTTACAGTCGGTGGGGAGGGACCTGTAAGGAAGTGTCCAACTGAATGTTTGCTGGACATCTGCTTGGGGCTGCCCTCAGAGTAAAGGAGTGTATGAGGAGGGAGTTCTTAAAAGAGCATGTCAGATTCCCAAATTTGTGAGCTGTACATTTCCATAGACAATGGAGCTTCCATCTCTGGAAATTTCTAAAGAGAACAAGCTTGCTAGGGTAGTCTGGAGGAGAAGAGCAAGATGTGCTGTGACAATGTTGCCTGTGAAGAATCATGAACCTCACTCCATTGTCCTGCAACACTCAAAGGGCAACAGGTGCAATGGTCTCACATCAATTAGAGGAGCCAGGAGAACTGGATCCAAGAGACCACGCACATTACATCTACATTTTCAAATGCTTCTTTTCTAGAGTTTTATAATCTCCATTTTTCTTTTTTCTCTTTCATATGCCTCCATTTAATGCTTAGATTGTCCTTTAGGTGTTCCAGCATGTCAACCTTCGGGATTTTGCTTCTTGAGATCACAGATGCAAAACCAGTCCCCAAAATATGCCCACTTGTATCCAACTCCACCCTGGCTGAGACCATCACCATCTCCCACCTGGAGTTCTGCAAGTCTCCAAAGTATCTTTCTGCTTCTAGCCTTGCCTACTCTCCTTTACCTCCTCTCCATGTTGCAATAAAAGTAATTTCCTTACAACATAAAATGGATCCTGGCCTTGCTTTGGACACAGAATAAAATCCAAACTCCTCACCTTGCCTTACAATACCCATCATGATCTAGCTTCTGCCTCCTCCTCTGACCTCACCTTCTTGACCAGATAGCTTACTGGCTGACCCTCTGACCCTTCCTGTGCCACTGTCCCCATTTTGATCTATGCTCCAGCTACAACAACCTTCTTTGAATTGCTGTCATATGCGAAACTCCTACCTCAGAGCCTTTATTTAGTCCATTTCTTCTCTCTTTCTTCCTCTCCCCCCACCCCATGACTAACCCCTCTTTTGGAAGGTCTTAGCTAAGGGTAATCTCCTCAGAGTGTCCTTGACCTCCCAATCTAAAGTAAGACCCCCTGCTATTCTCTGCCATAACATTAGGAAGGTCGTAGAGAGAGGAGTTGTTCATATCATTGATCACAATTTTTAATTGAATATTAGAATATATATTTACTTTCTCAGCGTTTATTTCTCATCCTTAATATTTAATATTACATATTAAACTTAAGATTGTTGAGAATTTGAAAGCACAGGAAAAAGAGTCAGATGGATTGACTGATGTTGAGAGGTCTCTGAGAAAGAGGTGGGACAGTTCTTCAACATGAGTAAAGGAAAAGGAAAATGAAAAATAATTATTAGATGTAAATATGCCTTTCAGTGAGGGTGTTGGGGAAATGGAAGAGAATATTATAGAGGATTCTCAGCTGATAACCTCTATCTCTTCAGTGAAGGAGGAAATAAGAATGAGCATCAAAACAGCAAAGCATTCAGCTTCAGAAGGATGAAGAAGGTCAAAAAGAGCTGCTGAAGCAAATGGGAAAGAAAGTTGATTAGGGACATTCAAAATGGATTTGTAGTGCCATCATATCAATTCTTCATTTAGTTATCCATTCAATAAATATGTATTGAGTTCCAACTCAATACCAAGTACTACACTTGTTTCTAACATCATGAAGACAAATAGGCACCAACTTGTGTAAAATCCCCTGGATCTGAATTAGAGGATGCCAACCGCGTAGCATCCACAGTGTCCAAACACCCAGCTGCCTCACTTTGTTCCCCCTGGCTCTGGTCTGGAATGAAGCACAAGTCACTGACCTCCCCTTGCTCAGGGTGAGCTCTTACATTTCATAAAAGTATCATGCCAGGACTTACTGTATGGAATTCACATATCTTTCATTGTATGAGCTTGTGATACTTGAAGATTTTGTAAAATATCCCCATTCCTCCTTTATAGACCTACTTCTCCCACCATTTCCATGAGACACAGGGTCATTAGATACATGTCATCCAAAGAAGAGGAAAAACTTAGGTCAGCAATACTCAATTCATAAAAGTAAAATATAATTGCATATATTATACTTCAATATGATTTTTTTTAAATGAGTAATACTGATACAAGTCTTTCTGTAATATGGGCACCACTTCACCTGTCAACCAATCTCAGCTTTGCTGCAGTGAAGGTTAACATCTCCCAGACTCCCGAAGAAGCCAAACCATTCCTATGACTGAGACCATACGACATCAGCCTGAAATTATCTCTTCCTTCCTCTTATTTGCAAAACCTAATTTTTAGTTAGATTTCATCTCAAGCCCTGTATTTTTGAGATTCTAAACAATTCTAGATTATCTGAGAATCCTAGAATATCTGAAATTGTTTAATATCTCTTTTAATAATTAAATTTTAAACTGATGGTCCTGCATTTAAAAGACAAACTGCCACCCCCTCCCCCAAAATAATAAACCCGACATACATAATTAAAATACACAATCCCTTGAAAATTTAAAGCTGCAGTAAATAGTCTAGATAAATAGTCTCAGACTGAGTTTTAAAAAATGAAATAGAATTCAGAAGACTGAAAGCACCTAAAGTTAAAAAGTGGGTATATGTTTAGATTTTATGGATGATAATTAAGCAAATATTAGAATGATGTTATTAAGTTTAATAAAAGCTTATAAAAACCCATCAAAAAGGCCACACCAACATTCAGAAATAGCTGAGGCTCTGTTGACTCAGATGGCTTATTCCATCTCTCAGGAATGCAAGTCGAATGGCAGCATGAGAGATGAGGTGATCTACCCATAAACACAGGGCTCTGATTCAGCCTGAATGCTAGTGATTTTAATGCCAGACACATCCACTTTCAGCTGGAGGGTATTTGTTGAGAGCTGCCGTGGAGAATGCCCACACTTAGAAAAAATGCACACCCTTAGCAACCACTAATGAATAAAATACAAACCTACTGATCAGGATTTGGAAGTTGCAAAAAACAATATGATCAGGTATTTTGTAGTAATTCCAGGTATACCAAAAAAAACCCCAAATCTAGTAATACAGGTTGGATTCAACAGGTGTTACCCAAGGTACCCTTCCTTTGTGATTCTAGGGAGTTTTGCCCAAATAAGCTCTGGAAGCATGAATCTTATTTTTTTAAATTCCTGGAGTGTCTAATGATGTACTGTATGGTGACTAACATAACATAATGAAATAAAATTTAAAAAAAAATTTCCGGAGTGTCTTCTTCACACCATGTGAACAGCATTCAGTAGTGGGAATTTCTTTGGGTTGGTATATTGAAACCTATGGCGTACCAACTGAAATTTGTCTGTGGAAAGATCTCCACCTCTGACAGAGATACATAGGAAAAATTAGAAACCAGCAACAAGCTGGTATCTTTCCCAATATTTCTGACCACTTCCACCCACTTAGTCACCCTAGATATTGGCCCGAATAACTGACTATTTCATGGAGATAACTGGAACTAATATTAAAGAAAAAATCCAGGAAAACACCCTGCCATTAAATTATAATCAGAAGTCCTGGCTTCTACTTCCATTTCTACCACTTAACATGCCCATGAAGGGTGGGTAAATCAAGTAACAATTGGAGTCTCATTTTCATGACTGGTAAGACAGGGACTCACATGCTTGCTTTGTTACAACTTACCCAACATTTGCTGAGTAGTTACTATGCACTAGGGAGAGCAGTGGATGGTATGCTAGGTATTGTCACTATTTCCAGGCAGCCTGTCATTTATGTAGAAAGGAAGATAAACATCCAAACATACAAATAATATGTAACTACATTTTTCTTAAATTGCCATAAAGAAAAACTAAGGAATACAAATAACAACAACAACAACAGGGAGATATAGCTTAATCTGGGAGGTCAAAGAACATCTCCTTAGGGAATGATATTTAAGAAAAAAGGGTGGGAAGGTAGGGGTTGGAGAGAACATTCCAAGACAAAGGGAAAACATGTGCAAAGGCCCCAAGGCAAGGAGGAGTTTGACTGGGTCCAAGAACAGCAAAAGACTCATGTGGCTATACCAAGGGAGAGAGTGGCAGGAGATAAGGCTCATAGTGTTGTTACAAGAATCAAAGAGAAACGTGTGCGAACATGCTTTGCAGAGTATAAAGCCCTGTACCACTGTGAGAATGAACAGAGTCATTAGTGTTTCAGGAGTCCTGCCCTCAGCACCAGAAGCAGCGGGCAAAAAAAAAAAAAAAAAAAAAAAAACAAAAAAACACTTGAATACGAGTTTTACTTCTTCTTCCACCTTTCCTAAATTGACTATTTCTCTCATCTTGGCCATCAACCAAAGTGTAAGAAGATTTTCAATTTTCATTCCTATTGTAAGTCTTAATATAAGACCTAATTATCTTTTTCTTCATGTACCCAACTGGGCTTCTTTAAAGCCAGAAGATGAAATTACAGAAGCCCTTTTATGTCGAGGCAACTGAAAGCAGAGGAACTTAAAAAGCCAGGATTCCTTTATATATCCATTTGCCTTACATAATACCATACAAAAACAAAACAAAACAAAACAAAACAAAAAAAACAAATGGAGAAGAGCTGGACATTCCCTCTACCAACTGTCTCTATTTCTGCACGGATTGTCCAATGGAATTTAAATAATGGAATGTGGGAGGAAGAATGGTGGGGCTCATTTCCAACAAACTCATTCATTCATTCATTTATTCCATCAGCCAGTATTTATTATCTATCAATCTCTGTGATATTAAGTATGAGGATTCCAGATATTGATTTTTATCACAGTGATTTAGTTTCAAAATTGTCCAGAGAAATTAAGGACCTGGGGGCAGATTCCTATTTAAATTATGACCTTATTTCCTTTATCTAAATGTATTGTTAATTCAGAAGGATGATGTAGATTCCAGCTTCCTGGACAAGGGACTCTTGACAACATGAAGACTTAAAAGCCAAGGGTCAAAAATGGAAAGGGGGGTGAGGTGGAGAGTGGGAAGGAGGAGAAGCTGGAGGGGAGCAACAGGACCCTAGTGTGGGGTAAGGGAGGGGTGGAGACTGATGTGCACACAGGGTATACGGATGGCAATGTATGTGGACAGTGTGCTTGAATGTGAGCTCACTTCTCTTCTCCGAAGAGTGTATCAGGAGACAGCTTTGCTTGGAAGAGATTCTTAAACCAAAGTCATCAATAAAGCTTGTGCCTACTTCAGTAAGTGCTGTCTCCAGACCGTTTTGTCTTCTGTCTCCCATATACTGAATACCTTGGGAAAACCGAGCTGACAGTGATGCATAATAAGATATCAGGCAATTGCTGCAAGGAGAAACAGAACAAAAGGATTGTTTCTGCAAAGTTCCACATTAAGAAAGGATACAGAATGAAGTAGAAAGGAATTACCATTAATGTGGTTGAGGGAAATTGAGGATAAACATGAAATCATTTGGGTATGTTTAGCTGTAGATGGTTCATCTGACTTTTAATTGAACTGTCTAGAAACTAACAAGAAGCATAGAGATTTAGAAGAGCTAATATATCACAGAAAATTTTAAAGAAGACTATTACAAATAAACACCAACTGTTAAAATACAGAGCTCCTTTCTCGAATGCGGTAGGAAAAATACAATAGGAAATCTAAAAGAAATAACTTTTTCTGATTTCTCCCTTGCTTTACTGTTTTTGACATATCAATGATCACTTACTCTCTTTTTTTGTTATACAGCCACCGAAATAGTGCTGAGAGCCCCTACAGAGCTCTACTACAGTCCTTGCGCTCTCTGCTCCAAATTATAATTTTGACTCTTCCAAGTTTAAAAAATTAGATTAAATGTTCCCTGAAAACAACCACCACCAGCATTACTACCACAACCACCATTCGTGCCAAAAATGCTTTCAATAAAATTTACCAAGTCAGTGTTAAAATGAGATTAAATAAATGTGAAAGACCCAAGTCCTTGCCACTAGAAGGGAACTGACATTGTCAGTCTCCTTTGGACACACATTAAATATTTATCTAATTAGAAAAGCCAATTGTTGGGGGGAAAAAGGTCCATTTGTAAAAGTAGCAAAATTTAAAAGGACAAACTGCTTCATATTTAAAGACTCATTTTTATCCCATCAGCTAATAGACTTGAGAAATCACTGTCAGGCATGTAAGCAATTTCAAAGGCTGTTCTAGGTTGCCATGGGTTGTGGACAGAAGAAAAATCACTTACAAACACATATAAATGGTGCCCTTATACAAAACCTGTAATGGGCATGCAACTTTGCTAAAGGTATCTACTTACTGATTAGAAATATTTAGAGCACAGAAAGCAATTGTGTGACAATTTCCCACAATCTTTGAATTGCTTATTCAACTTAGTATCATAACTAAGACAAAGGTGTTTTTTTTTTTAATTTAGTAGCAACTTACGAATGATGAAATATAATCCTGGCTCTCTCATCAAAACCTACTTTCTCTCATCAAAAGGCTCATGACCATTCCCCAGTTCCAGCTTTATTCTCTCTGATTCAGACAATCTAAACCAATCTCTCAATTGATCTCTTCTCCTTTAACCTCTCTTTCCTTAATCCATCCTCCACAGTGTCAGGATATCTATCTTCCTAAAAAACAAATTTAAGAATTTTGTTCCTCCCTATTTATACTAGAGCATAAAATCCAACCCCTCAGCATAATATTCCTACTGCAAATCTACCCCAACCTGCCTCACCCTTCCATTACCATTTCTTGTCTCTTGCCACTCAACCCTCTTAAACACTGCATTCACCTCCAAATGCTCACACCTTTCTTTGCTCTTGCCTTCCCTCTGCCTGTAACCCTCTTCTCCTCACCTGCACCTGTCAAAACCCTACTCCAGGAACAGAATCTCTGAACCACCTCTCCCATCCTCAAAACCTTTAAAAATGTCATTCTCTTTTGTATACTTTGTCTTTAATGGGATTTTGTAGCTGTTGGGGGACGTGCCAGGTAGACCTTTATTCTTGGCGTGCCATATAACCAGAAGCCTCAAAGCATCTTCTGCAACCTCACTTAAGGTGCATTATGTCGGGTTTTTATATTGCTCTATCTACCATTTGTTCCCCAGGGAAGCTTTCTGATCCTTGAGATTTAATTCATCATTCCTGTGTCAACCCCAATACTTGAAAAAGGTTAAGCACTCAAGAGCTTTGGGATTGTATTGATATACAAACATCTGCATTGGCAGGATGGCCAAATTCAAGCTGATTCATAGTCACAGGAGGTTCTCAATGAACAGTTTTTGAACACTGTCCAGTCTAGGCATTTTTAAGCTTTTTCTGTTGTCTGTTTTGTTTTTTAGTAGGCCAATCCTGTTTTCAACAAGGATTTTATTTGAAAGCCTAAGATGTAGAACAGATAAACTCCATTCATGTTAAAACTTGAGGGAGCCTATCCACATGCTTCCTACTCCCATCCCCAGCCATTAAAGGGAGTCTGAAGAACACAGCTTAAAATTCACTTCCCAAGTTAAAAAAAAAAAAAAAAAAAACGAAACAGAAGAAGATATTCACCCAAAATTCTAATAGCCAGACCTTACAACTATTTCTAAGTTTTATCTAAAGCAGACATTTCATACTATATATTGTCAAGTGATATGAATTCTTAGACTAGAAGAACTCTCATACAGTATTTCAGGAAAGGTTAGATGGTGTCTAGTAACAGCCAGCCCTTAATATTCCTATTTTTAAAATTATTCTAGAAAGTGGTCTGTTTAAAGGCAATGCACTGCAGTGTTTTTGTGCCCAGCTCTAGAGTCAGGTTCACTTCCAGATACACCACTTACTAGCTGTATGACAAGTTACTCAAGCTCTCTTCTTAGGATCGCCTCATTTATAAAATGCAGAAAAAAACAGTACCTATTTCACAGGGTTTTGGTAAGTATTCAGTGAAGTAATACAAGTAAATATTTACTATATGTAATATATATTTATATATATTTACATACATATATAAATATTTACTATATGTAAACATATTACATATAGTAAATGTCCAGTTGGTACACTGGAGTTTGTTAAGATCCATGATGCGAAAGGCAAATAAAGAGTATCAAGGTTGTCACTGGCTGGATTCAGTGTTTTACAAATGAAAAATCATGCGCCCACTGAGATTGTAAGTATGTGCATGCTGCTAAAAGTCTGCATTGTCCACTTTGTTAATCAAAGGACTTTGCCAACTGATTTAGCTATCCTCTTTTCCTCTCCAGTAAAATATCCAATAATACAAAATATCAATGCATGTAGGTACACATTTATAATGTTTCCAATTGGTAAGTCCTACTGAGTAATAATGCAGTTATCCAAATGTTTACTGAAGGCTTCTGTTCACTAGCCATCTGGATTTCTGTGAGGAAATATCACTCATCTTCAGGTAAAGCCATCCTGCAGTTTCCACAGCAATATCTGTGCTGACTTTCAGCACTCCAAAAGCAGTTCCTAGAACTGAGTGGAGCAAATGTCTGTCACAGAAAAGTAGGAATTTCAGAGAAGAACCTGAAATGGGAAAAAGAGAAACCTATTCCAAATAGTCTCAAAATAAAACATCCTGCTGATGTTGTCATTGTGAGGACAAATAAGGGTTGTCTCAGAGCTCCCTATTTAATCACGTCACTGGACTGGAAAAGCAAAGTGCAAACCTGGATAATAAAATAAAGGGAAGCTATCAGGTGGTGGTCACACATTTCAGAAACTCTGTTTGATAGTCAGCTGGGCTGTAAAATGCTTCTGCAGAATTGATGTACAGTCCTTCCTGCCTCTGACGCCCAGACTCACCGCAGAGGCTCAGCACAGTCCTGGGAGTATGGGAAACTGGAGCAGGTTGCCTATTTCGGATACCTTTGTCGTAACCAAGCAACTGTGGACCAAGCTTGAAATCAGGACATGGAAGTCTCTCTTCCTGCAAGAATTAAGACAGCCAGAGGCTCACACCAGTCAGAGAGGCCCACAAACCAATGTTTCTCAAATTTCAAAATGCAAAGAACTTGTCTTAGAAGTCCGTAGAAGTTGGGGCGCCTGGGTGGCACCATTGGTTAAAGCGACTGACTCTCGGTTTCTGCCCAGGTCATGATCTCAGGGTCGTGAGATGGAGTCCTGTGATGGGCTCCACATGGGGCATGGAGTCTGCTTTAGATTCTCTATCCCTCTACACCCCCCCCCACTCCGCTTGCATGCATGCTGTTTCTCAAATAAATAAATAAATCTTTTTCTTAAAGAAAGAAGTTTGTTAAAGTTTATGCATAATACCAGCTGTAAAAAGAAAGTGACTCTGTTTTTAATGTTTTCCCCTTGACAACTTTCAGATCCCTATTCCTTCCTTGCCTGCTTCACATTTGGGCAACCAAGTTTAGATACCACGTATGCCATGAGTTCTTTGGCACCAGAGGGAAGTTCAAATCGTTCAAACTCCTAGCTAACTCATGCTTCAAACTCTCCCCAGTGCACTCCACAGCCACTAGAAGGGCCAAATCCACTCTCCCTGCTTGGTTCTGGTTCTCCTCTAGCCCTAACCTGAGGCCCTCTCCTTGGAGAATCCTTCTGCTGTTTACTATGCGAATAATATACTTTATTTCATATCCATTGGTGCTATATGTACTTCATCCTAGAATCCATAAATTCTTGAGCTGGGGGCTGTGCAGTGTCTAGCAGAAGACTCTAGGTGCCCAAATAAAACACTGGACCAAATTCCAAAGATCCTGATTCGATAAATGATGGGTATGGAGGACTGGGTACAAGGCCAGTAACACAGTTTAAGCAAGCTTTCCAGATGAATGTGGCAGGCAAGTCACAGACTACCTCAACTCTCCTAATTCTCCTTCTCAGGCTCCAACACAAAACTGCATTGCTGCCCTTACTCTTCCACCCAGCTACTCCAGATTTTATGGTACACTCTTATGACTCCTCTGACTTCACTGTTCACCAACCCTCTTGTAGTTCTTCTTCTACCAGATAGTCTCTAAATAAGGTGTGGCAGGAAAAGCAGCAGGCTAGAAAGAACCACAATGTGTTTTGCTCTGGTCTGGGCTCAGTTTGCCAAAGCTACTGTTTCCCTCAAGATAGTTCTTCATGGACTCCTCTCCAGGTTAAATGCCATAAGAACATAATTATTTTTAACAAATATTTTAGAAGATTGCTACATGGTAACAATTTTCCTGGTTTAGGAGCAATATAGCAAAGTGATTTGACTGGACAGCAGGCTGAGTCCTCTAATGAACTACAAGACGGTGGCTCCCCGACCATTGCCAATACTGCAATGCTGGCCTTTTTGCATGAGCTCATTTTCCAGGCTGGGAGTGGAAACAGGGAAGGTCACAAGATGGAGACGGTGGTCCAAGGTACTCGGGAAGGAATGCAATAGCGGAATTAGACAGTCTATCATATCAGCTCCAGATCTCAGCTCTGGAGCATTCTTCCTGTTTCTGTCACACCACACTACCACTCTGGGGCTGTGAAACCTGCAGAGAATACAGAAAGTTATTAGTACCCCACGGATTTTCAGCTTTGGAAGCACAAGAAGACACTAGATGGTGATGCTCCCTGCATGGCAGTGGTGGATACCAAATATTCCAAGTGACTTTGTTGGCGATGGACATTAACAAGGCCACCAGACACAAAGTATGTGAAGAGACACGTCCATGAGCATATTGGAGACCAACATCCTCTGATAGCAATGGGAGCACCAAGCTAGTGACATAAACACCAAGCTGCTAACAGACTGTGTGAATGTTAATGGTCTCATCTGCATATTTTCATCAATCATGAGAGCTGTGCAATGAAAATAAAACTAGTAAGGACTCTGTGAAAAACTCATCTCACTTGAAGAAAAAGTTTCTCAATCTCAGCAGTCTCAATGTTTCAGCTTTTATCAAAATTTGGCCTGAAGCCATTGATAATGGTAGGAATAATCTAAGGTGCACACTGAACACCTCTTCCCATCCCATCTCAAAGTTTTGCCTTTTGAGGTAACCAGAGAGTGCCAACATGGACTAACTCATGCTAACTCCCCGCCACAAGATGACCTCATCGAGAGCTACTTTGATTTCCTAACCTCAGTTTTCCTTATCAAGTGCTAATGTAGACAATGACAACATGTCTACAAAGATGTTGATCACTGACCCTCGTAGAAAAACTTTGCAATAAATTCATCTTAGAGTGTAGAACAATGGCAGAAGATAAGTAAATTTACTGAAAACACCTATGTGTCACATCTTTTTTGGTTTTATTTTATTCTTTGTTCATGAAGAGGAGATAAGTATTGTTATATTCATTTTACAGATAAGGAGAGAACAGTTCAGGTAAGTTATACTCTGTCCAAAGTAAACTGTGAGTGAAGGGCAGACTATAGATCAGAACCCACTTTGGTCTGCCCTCACAGTTCATTCTATTCTCCCATTGCCTCTCTTGACGAAAGTTTAATTTCTCCTTTATAGATTTTGAAAATGATGGGAGCCTACTGTATTTCCCTTTCTCTATGTCTTCTAGGATATTCTTTGCTCAAGTGCCATAGTTCTTGGGTTCTAATATTGTTTAATCTTACTTTAATTTTGTTTTAAGTAGGCTCCACGCCCAGTGTGGAACCCAATGCAGGACTTAAACTCGCACCCCTGAGATCAAGGACCTGAGCCGAGATCAAGAGTTAGATGCTTAACCGACTGAGCCTCCCAGGCACCCCTGTTTAATCTTAATTTATTAGCTAAACTGTTCTTGTAGCTTTCTGCATATCATTGCTAAAATCTTTTGGAAAGTAGGGGGACAGAAATAATCAACAATTTAGTATGCATTTATTCAGGCACACTATTTTTTAACCACATGATTCAAACTACAAGGTAAGAGCTTTACATATAATAGTTTGTGAAGTTACTTTAACATTGGAATTTTTAATGTACCTTTTACCTTTGCTATCTTCATCCATCTTTACTAAGAATGATACCACATACGCAACTTAATGTAGCATTTAAAAAAATCTGGAGGAATAACCAGACGTGGAGACCAGTCAGAAGTCACCTCAAACCAACATACATGCTTGCTCACAAAAATTTACCCAGGAACCCTGCTTGATGCCTTAGTTATCAGGCAGTTATCAACTCTTCAGGAGGAGAAAATAGAATGTTTTCCACCAGATTACAATGGCACTTGCATCATATTCTGAAATCGGACCATGTACAATACAAAGGACATCTTCATTGGCAGTTGTGAAACACGCAGAATTTCATAGGCCATCATTGGGAGTTCTGTGCCACGGGAACACAGCTGCGTAATGGACAATGCCAGAGGTATTCAGCCTCTACACTTGTTTAGCTGAGTAATGAGGTCGGGAACAGTTCTGCTAGCCTGTTGATAAAGCTGAACAAACCAGTCTTAAACGCCAAAGAACTACAGTCTAGGAATTTGGACTTAGCGATTGTTGAATAGTAGCTGTTGCCTATAAAAACTGAGTCACCCTGAAAAGATGTCCAAAGAGTGCATTGGCTAAGTCGGACTTAAACCTGAAATGCCATAAAAAGTTTGGCAAGATTCATCTGACCCAAACACTACAGTCTAATTACACATGTGTTAAAGAGATTTCATCAGCATCCATAAGGATTAGTCGTTCTAATGTCTGCAAAGGCTAAGATGACATTTTGGAAACTAGCCTTGTAGGGAAAGGGCTCCATGTGTAAGACTTATGTAAAGTGGGTGTTATCCAAAAGGATCTTTTAGGAGACGAAGCAGGACGTTTTGTTTTTTATTTTTATTTTTTTCATGAACCAGGACTCTTCAAAGCAGAAATAGGATCCATCTGATTGAAATAAACTTTAGTATTTAAAGCCTTGGTGTTTTGGGGCACCTGGGTGCCTCAGTCGGCTAAGCATCTGCCTTCAGCTCAGGTCATGATCCCAGGCTGCTGGGATCGAGCCCCACCGTCAGGCTCCCTGCTCAGCAGGGAGCCTGCTTCTCCCTCTCCCTCTGTTGCTCCCCCTGCTTGTGCTCTCTCAAACTCTCTCTCATATAAATAAATAAAATCTTAAAGAAAAAAAGAAAAAAAAACCCAAACCAAAGAAAGCCTTGGTGTTTTAAAAACCAAATTATATCTCAGTCTAATACAAGGGATTGGTCTTAAAAATGAAACACAAACAATTCCTTTAAAGATAGGGGTTGTTAATTGGTATAGGTTAAGTATGAAATATATTATTTTTTTATTTCTGAATTTTGATTTCAGTAAACATGTATCCCTTTCTTTTTTTTTAATTTAAAGATTTTATTTATTTTAGAGAGAACGAGAGAGAGAGATCTCAAGCAGGGGGAAGGAGAGGAATAAGCAGGTTCTGTGCTGAGTACAGAGCCCAATGGGAGGCTTGGGTCCCAGGACCCTGAGATCATGACCTGAGCCCAAATCAAGAGTCAGATGCTTAACCCACTGAGCCACCCAGGTGCCCCAACATGTATTCCTTTCTTGAACAAGAGTTTTGCTTAGGAAAATACAAGTTCAAAACTCTCTTCTTCGTTATTCTAAATTAAGATATGTCAAGGGTAGAAATTTCAGAAAAAGCAAAAAAGATAAAAATAATAAAGCCAAAAAAAAAAAAAAAGGTAGGAGAAAGAGGAAATAGGCTTATGTTATGAAAGCACAGACACAACTGGGGAGCCCATAACTTGGGGACAACATAGTAGCTTCTGGATTCTCTTTCCACATATGTACCTTGCTCCCTGTGTCAGCTTTCGTCCCTCAGCCTGGGTCCGTACAGGACACATCTGTAGGCAGCTCAGAGCTTATAGCCTAAGAGCTTATATAGCCAGAGAAGATAGG
The DNA here is from genome assembly GCF_964656455.1 of Halichoerus grypus. Classification (NCBI taxonomy): domain Eukaryota; kingdom Metazoa; phylum Chordata; class Mammalia; order Carnivora; family Phocidae; genus Halichoerus; species Halichoerus grypus. The sequence goes on from NC_135715.1 coordinate 170,275,151, forward strand.
AAGCCTTTGTTAAGACAAATGTCAGGGAAGGACCCTGGGCAATTCAATTTGGGTCCCATACTCATGCCTGGATCAAATGCCATGGTATATGCTTTATGGGACAGCCAGAATCATAGGTCTCCCTGTGGCCAGGGAAGAGCTAATTCTAATTAGCAGCCACCATCAGAACCACATGATCAGAGGTGAGAAGAAGTGCTTCTGAGCAGGCAAAACAATAAATATTCACTCCCCAAAATATTCACAATTAACATTGCAATTATCCCATATGTATCCTTTCTATTTATGTAAGTCTACATTGCACACACACACACACACACACACACTTGTTTTGTCCTAAAAAGTACACTTTGTATTTCTGTACTTTTTAAAACAATTTTTAAAACTGTACACATTTACTACAAAATAAGTTGTGAAACATTGTGCTAGCAATTTCTCAAGACACAATAGAAACACTTTTACATAAGCAGCATTTCCTTTGGGTCCAGAATCATCAGACATTAAAATTTAGGATTTCATTCAAAGGAGGAGAATGTGAATTTGGGACACAGAAGAGAGGCTATAACAACTGTCTTTGAAAGCACTAGGAAAAAGGTGTATTTTTGGCAAATAAGAACGTATCTTCAAAACATGCTTTAAAATATTTTGGAAAGGATGATATTCTGTAACATTCCAAACTGAATTCTAAGCTGAGATAGTAAAAAAAAAAAAAAGTGAAGTGGAGGACTCAGTAAATCCAACTTAGGCTGTGTTGAAAGATGTCAAATTACATGCTCATGTATAGGCTGTCATAATCTTCCAGGTGGGTCAGATTGCTTACAGCAGCCACACGGATTCTGACCAAGTCATGCTCTGGAAAGCAAGTTTCTGGCTTCAACAGCAAGTGTATTCTAAACTTCAGGCCAGAAGTAAGCATCAGTAAAAAACCTTTCTAAGCCAAGGGTATACCTTGAAGCCAGAGGTTGAGGAAGTGTCCTGAAGTAAAAGTCAAATAAGGTGGTAGATTTAGGAACAGCTCAGACACTAAAGATCAATGCACAAAGCAGCAGCAGAAAAGCAGAGGAGACCCTGCTCCTGGGAGCAGGAACACCGAGTATCTGCTTGGAACGCCACTCATGCAATAGCTGAGATGAGCAAGTCACCATAAGCATTACGCAATTAAAGAGTATTTATTTATTTGAAACAAGTACAAACCTGATGTAAGATTTCCTTTAGTTGGGAAGCTAAAGTACCTTCTAGGTGTTTTCTCATACCTGTTTTCTGTATTGTGATAGAAGTCTTGTGTTTGTGTATGGACCAAGGCAACAGGGAAATTGGGAAGGAGGGCAGGGCACCAAATGGCAAATAGGGATTAAACAACAACAACAAAAGTTCTGGCCTCTAGCCACTTGCACCTGGTAGAGAGTGTCAAGAAAAACCACAGATTTATGCCTGGGGCTTTGCAAGTTTTAAAAAAAAAAAAAAAAACCTATTAATTCTTTCAACAAATATTTATTAAGTATCCATTACCTGTCAGACAGTTTGCTAGGAGGTAGAGATGCAAAGATGTAGAAGACATAGTCTCTTTCCTTAAGGAGATTACAATGTCAGAGTAAGGACAGTAAGTAAAATTTATATTATGAGCAAAGGTCTAACCAAGGTGTAAATTCTATGAAAACCTAGATGAGGGAGCATTTCACACTAACTGATGAAATGAGTGGAAGTCTAGAATCTAGCTATGAGAATGATACAAGATATAGTGTAAAACTAAGGCCAAATCAAAAGACTAAACTTGAGTTTAGAAACTACCAATGGGTAAGGAAATCATGTCCAAACAGATTTCTTGTAAATGCTCAGTACTTCCTGCTTTGGGATGGGCTAGAAATATCAAGATAACAAGTTAAGTATATTCTGCTGAAACCAGGAAGTAAAGAGGACCATGAAAACTAACCCTGAAAAAATAATGAAAAGAACACTTAAAAAAGTTAATGGACAAAAATAGCGTAGAACTTGGAATGAGACCTCGGAAAAAGATAAGCGTATTGTTCATTTTTGAGGTATCAGTTCACCGATTCAAGGTAATTTTTGCCCCCTTCAATCTACAAATCTTCCAGAACGAGTAATAAGAGTCCTAATCCATCCCTTATTCAGCAAGACTTGCAATATAGAGAACTTCAAATTCTTCCAGGCTCCCCCTTTCCTCTTCTCTCCTTCCATGACCTCTTGTAAGGCTTTGATCATTTGAAAGGAATGTGTGGGTGGTGTATAACCTTTAGAAAATGTTTTTCTGCCAATTTACTAGAGGGAAGTTTTCTTTTTCTTTTTTTCCCCTTGCCCTAAGTTCTGACAAAACCACGCCTCACTGCATTGTGCAAAGCCACTCAGAGGCGTCCTTGAAAGACTCCAGTGAGGAGAGGGAGCCGAAGCTGTGAAACCAGACAGCACCCCCTCAAAACCAGATTGTTGTGGCCCCAAACAATCCTGTCTCTTTGTGTGGGATGGCTAGTGGTTGGTGAGTCATGTTATCAGGTGTATTTATAGAACAAGGATTAAAAATAAATAAATAAAAGCAGTTATTGCCTCTTGAGAGTCTCAGAATAAGCAAAGAGAATAGCCAAAGGAATGTCTGAAAATCAGATGTACCATTGTTATGAGAGAGCAGGCTGGCTTGAACAGATCAACCCAGGATAACAGAGTTATTCAAAAGACAGGGATTCTGACTGAGTCTTCTGTATCATCTCCCACTTCTTCATACAGTGGCATGCACTTGAAAGACAATCAGTAAAATTTGTTGTGGAGTCACTAGTAATGACTGTCAATGAACAAGATGGTTCTCATTTGTTTCGTGTATCTCTTTCCTGTTTCAGTTTGAAATATGCCTGGTGCATCAGAATATCCCTTTTCACTAAGTACTCATTTTATATTTAGTGCATATTAAAGTTACTTTTATAAAAGGAAATAGTTGGGCTCAGGGCAACTACTATCTTGGGTAAAGAAGATCTGGAAGCGGTAACTGAATAATGAATCCCCTCCCTCAAAAAGTCACCTGTTAATCAGGTAACTGGAGTGACCAACTAATAACCTGAGCTGGAAAAGTTTCTCCTATTTTAGGAGCTCAGAACCACTTCAAACACTTCTGAGCTTCCCAGAGCCAAGTTCCTCAGGTGGGAAACAGGACCCTAATACGAGACCCAAAAAGTAGTTTCAGTTTTGAAACAGCAAAAGTTATATAGTGGTGGAGAGATGGATGTAAAGCATACATACACACTTCAAGAAAAGATGTTATCAACCATGGAGGCCACTGGGTTTTTGCAGTCGCGTAAACATGGTCTCTAAAGCGGGATGCGCTGACCCAAAGGATGTGCAAAATCACCTACTTTAATGAGGGAGAACAAAATTAGAACTTACATCTTTATATGTAGTTTCATCTAAGAAAAGCAATAAAACTTTACTAATATTTAATATATAGATTCAAAATAACATATATATTAAATATATACATATTTGTGGGTTTTGTGTTCAAATACCTTTCTCTGACTGGCTTGCATTATTCATTGGCTTTTTATATCTTTTTGATGTTTCCTATGTTTTATTTATTTAGAGAGTAAGAGAGCACACAAGTAGGGGGAGGGGGAGAGGGAGAGAGAGACTCCCGAACAGACCCCGCGCTGAGATGGAGCCTGACGTGGGGCTCGATCTCACAACCCTGAGATCATGATCTGAGCCAAAATCAAGAGTTGGACGCTTAACCGACTGAGTCATCCGGGCACCCCCTTCCTATGTTTTAGAAGAGAACTGGTACACAGGAGCATTCAAAACATTGTTTTTGAGTGAATTGGAAAACATCTGATTACAAAGACTGGAGATACTGACTTTAAGTGTGATAAAGGCGAGGTTTTTCAAATAATTAAGTCAAATCAAGCACCTCATAGTGTTTATGCCTTTGCCAAATCGTGTATACCAGGAAGATCCTCACCAGTGGGTCTAACTCATTTGGATAAGGAAAGGATGAAGCATAAAACTTGAGGCCCATAACAAGCCTCCCTGTGGGCCAGAGAGGGAAGCATCTTCATTACCTGGAGTTGGCCACTAAAGAAGACCAGGAGAGGCTGTGGTAATGGAGGAGAATTGGAGGAGTCTGGATCCTAAGAAACCCAAGACCCATAGAAATCCCAACCACCTGCACCATAAATACATTAAAAACTACATGAAGTCCACCTTAAACCAGGCTGGAAAATTTCCCACATTTTCTCAATTTGAGAGGAAAAGGGTATGTCTTAGCCCCTGGCTAAAATAAAAATAAATCAGAGCTCCCACTAAGAAAGAAATATGGATTTGTGAGTCATATAGTGTTGGGTTTAAATACCAAGTCACCTATTTATTACCTTTGAGCAAACTTCTTGATTTCTCCAGCCTCACTTTTATTATGAATTAAAAAAAGAAAAGTCATGAATACCTTTCACAGGTTTGCTGTTGTGATTAAATAAATTAATGGAGCATTTCCCAAATCTCAGCCTTTCTTATAATTCTTGAAAATTTTATTCATTCTAACACCACTAGTATTTTTTTAATAGATTTTATTTTTATTTGACAGAGAGCAAGCACAGGCAGGGGGAGTGGCAGGCAGAGGGAGAGGGAGAAACAGGCTTCCCGCCGAGCAGGGAGCCTGATGCGGGGCTCGATCCCAGGACCCTGGGATCATGACCTGAGCCGAAGGCAGATGCTTAACTGACTGAGCCACCAAGGCGCCCCAGCACCAGTATTATTTAACTATTCTTTTTTCCCTTAAATTTAAAGGCATTTAAAAAGAAAACTTTGTATCACTATCATAAATTATCACTTATCATAAATAAAAAGCATCAGAAAGATTAATACGTTCTCCTAAAATTAGGGGAACCACATTTTTTTTAGTTGCCTGGACAGTTCATTTCTGTTGTCCTGGTGTAATTATTAATAGCGTTCCTTTTACTCACAAAAATATTTCAGTCTAGACAATAAATGATGAGGTTACTCCACCTAAAATTTTCTGTGTACCCCCAGGAGTGTACTTAATACTGAGAAACACGGGGTCACATATGTGATGTGCCCAACAGAGCACCTGGCACATGGAAAGAACCAACCATGAGAGTTTTCTTCTATTCCTGGAGTGCATGTGAAATGCTAACCGTGGTCCTGACAGCTCCAAAGTCTACAGAGAGCTGGGGGGCAGGAGGGGGACAAACATTGTGGGAAATGAGGACACAGAGGGAGAAACAGCTGTGGTCACTGATCCTTTCATGTCCTCACAGACTCACATGCTAGTTTCAAAAACAGATGTGCATCGGATCTGGGTAATTTTGACACAGGTATATTAACGAATAAGCATGACTTAGCATCTCCCAAAGGTGAAAAACTGATTTTTTACAAAACACCTACAAAAGAGCAAACTTCCAGCTACAAGATAAATGAAGACTAGGGGTGTAATGTATAATATGATGATTGGGGTTAACACAGCTCTATGGTACATTTGAAAGTTGTTGAAAGAATAGATCCTAAGAGTTTTCATCACAAGGGAAAAAAACACTTTCCTTTTTCTTTTCTTTTTTTTTTTTCATCTATATGAAATGATGGATGTTAACTAAACTTAACTGGTAATCATGTCACAGTATATGTAAGTCAGTCAAATCCTTATGCTGTACACCTTAAACTTACACAGTGCTATATATCAATTGTATCTCAATAAAACTGTAAAAAACAAATTTAAAAAAATGCCTGAAAACATAATAAATCAACTATCATTCTCTCACTTTGTGTGTGTGTTTATATAATATATACATATATGCGTTTATATAGTATATACATGTATGTGTATCATAAATGTAATACATATCAGTAATATACATACATATATGTATAACATGTCTACCTGGAATAAAGGAAAAAAAAACCACATGAATTTGTGAAACTCTAGAAATTGTGACAAAAATAGAGTTGTTTTGAGTTCTGAGTTAACAAATTTGGTGATGACTGAGAAGCGAGGGTTGATTTTAGATTTTCTTAGTTTTTCTGGAATTTCACAGATGAAAATTGCACTAGAATCAAACAAATTAAAGTTTTCTTAGCATCTGAATTACCTTCTACAGTCTAAAAAATATTTTCTTGAAATGATGAATTACCACTGTTACTATAGTTAAAATAGAAAATATTATGACAATAATTATTGGAAGAAGAAGCTGAATTGTGAGTAGGGGTATAAACCATCCTGAGAGACTATTTGCATAACTCCTGTCTTCCAATGAGAGCTGTAATCTTTACAAGTAACATCTTTCTTTTGGCAATAAGTACCAAGTACCCTTGCTAAGGCAAATAGAATGTTTACAAGAATACAGGGTAAAATGAGTAAATCTTAAAATTGATCCCATATGTCTAGGTATAGAATATAACATCATATTTTTAACTAATAGGGAAATTTCTTTTTTCATTCAGTAACTATGTCAATTCCATGACAAAATGGATTCTAGATTGTTGTTAATAAGGGTGTTGAGTAGCACAGTTCTACTTGTAATATATGCTGAAAGTGTTACAAAATTGTGTGCTAAATAAAAACAGTGCCCATGTGAACATGCCAAACATCAAAAAAAGTAACAGAAATAACTAGATGACTAACAAACAAAAACAGATAAAGGAAAATATGAGCATTTTAAAAGGTCAAAGAAAAATTCAAGTAGCTAGAGTTCTGTGCATTTGCCCTCTGAGGCTTTCTGAAAACTTTAGGGGCAAAATACCTTTCCAAGTGAGGCAGTTTTGCAAGTGGTTTCAACTCCTCTGATGTGTTACTGTCTACATCAAGAAAACACTTCCTTTGTCTGCTTATCAGTAGGTGCTTGAGTATGCAGAAAGGATGAGGTTCCAAGTGGAAGGTACTTCCCCAATACCTTGTAACCTGTAGTTCTAAATGCTGGGCTGTTTGCACATTCAAAAGGTAGTTTTTAAAACAAGCATAGACATTTTGTGTAAAAAGATATCCTCTGTGGTTTTTCTTTAGAATAGAGGGGGAAAAGATTGTAAGATATACTTCATTATAAGCTAGGATCTTAGGTATAGATTAGTTTTTTTTGTTGTTGCTATTCTCTTAGAGGAAATTTTTATTCAAGGTTAAATTGAGGCTACCTCTAAGCAAACTAATGGAAATATGAATGGAGTTGGAATTCATGCTAGGCCTTTTTCTGCTTCTATTACTAAGTTTCACTCATTAGTACAGTCACTATAATACTTATAATTTGTTATCTCTTCCAGAAACATTTACATGTTAAAGGTGTATCCCAGCTCCAAATTGATGTAGAGATTCAATACAATCCTGATGAAAATTTCCAGAAGTCTTTTTTTTCTCAAAACAAGCTGATTCTGAAAGTTATATGAAAATGCAAATGACCTAGAATCATCAAAGTAATTTTTAAAAAGAACAAAGCTGAAAGAATTACACTACCTGATTTCAAGACTTATTATAAAGCTATGTAATCAAGACAGTGTGATAGCTGCAAAAAGTGGACATACAGGGAATAGGATGGAGAGTCCAGAAATAGAGCCATGCATAGGAAGTCATTTGAATTTAAACAAAAGTGCCAAGGCAAGTCTTTAAAAAACAAAAACAAAAACAAAAACAAAAACAAAAAACAAACCTGGAACAACTGGAGATAAGTATGAAAATCAATAGCAGGCTTGACCTTATCTCATATTATAAACAAAAATGGAATCTAAATGGAAAAGCTAAGCTATAAAGCTTATAGAATAAAATATATGAGAAAATCTTTTTGACCCTGAGTTAGGCAAAAAAATTTTAAACACATGTACACACACACAGACACACACACACACACACAAGCATGAACCATAAAAGAAAACAAAAAGTCAATGGGGCACCTGGGTGGCTTAGTCAGTTAAGTGTCTGCCTTCGGCTCAGGTCATGATCCCAGGGTCCTGGGATTGAGCCCCACATCCACTCCCTGCTCAGTGGGGAGCCTGCTTCTCCCTCTCCCTCTGCTTCTCCCTCTTCCTCTGCACCCCCCCATGCTTGTGAGCACGTGTGTGTATGTGTGTGTGTGTGAGCGCGTGCCCGTGCATGCTCTCATTCTATCTCAAATAAGTAAATAAAATCTTTAAAAAAACTAAACTAAACTAAGCTAAAAGTCAAGCCACAGACTGCTAGAATTCATTATCTAATAAAGGACTTGTATTCAGAATATACAAAGAGCTTTTGCAATTCATAATTTTAAAAGAATGGGTAAAAGATTTACAGACAGTTCACACAAAATAATATAAATTGCCAATATAATCGGCCAATCAGCACCTGAAAAGATATTCAACATTATTAGACATAGAAGTATAAATTAAAACTGCAATGAATACCACCACAAACCTACTAAAATGATCAATTAAAAAAAGACTGATAATACCAAGTGTTTTCAAGGATGTGGAGCATGGAGAAAATGGAACTCTCATACACCGAAGGTGGGAATATACAATGGTGCAACTACTTTGCAAAATCTATTTTTCATTTGTTTTTAAGTTAAACCTCCCATATGACCCAGCCAAATGGGTCCCAGTTATTTACTCAAGTGAAATGAAAGCATATGTCCACAAAAGGCTTGAATATGAATGTACATAGCAGCTTTATTCATAATTAGCAAGACCTGAAACCAACACAAAATCCATCAACAGATACATGGATAAACAAAATACAATATACATACACAATGGAATACTACACAACAATAAAAGGAATGAACTACTGATGTATGCAACAATGCGGTTGAAGCTGAAAATCAGCATGCTGAGTTATAAAAGCATATAGAATGCTTGTTGTGGTCAGGAAGAGTGGAAGAAGTTGAGACTAGATAGGCAAGAGGGGCAACACTGTGAATATCTTGTATGCAAATGAGTTTGAGTTTATCATATAAGACAGTTAAGAATTGGAGTGTGGAAATGCTATAATTAGCTCTAGCAGGAGGAAGATGAGTTCAAATACTATCAGATATTCAAAGTATTAAAAAAAGAACAAAGGAATAATACAACATTCAAGATAGTTGTTACCTCTAGAGAGAAGGAGGATATAAACTAAGAGAGGGACACATAGGTAGATGATGCAAGCCATTGTCCTAGTCTTGGGTTGGATGATGTTCATTGTCGGATGATGCTTCAGATTTTGGTACATGTTACATCTTGTATAGGCCAAACATCATGCTATTAAGAAGGAAAGCTACATGGAAATATGATATAAGAAAAAAATACCTACAAGAAAAGTTTGTACAAGATATGATAAGGACTGGTGTCGAATGGGGGTGGTGGTAATGGGAATGGATAGGAATAAGGCCATTGAGTGGGAAAGGAGAGGAGAATGAAGTAAAAGGAAAAGATAAAAATGACTTCTAGAACACTAGCTCAAAAAAATTGTATGAAAGAGAAAGTCATTTGATTACTGAAACATATTTGAGAGAAGGGCTTCCACAGGCCTCTTAAAGTGACCTAATAAACATGACCAGCTACGTGAGCTCTACAGTCATCCAGGATCCTACAAAACCTCAAACGTAAAGGCCTGTTATAAACACAGGTAATAATATTATCACCACAAGGAAACATATAGATGTATTTGTTATAATACAACATTATAATTCTTATAATAAGCACAGATTACAAGAAATTCTTTAAAATCCTTAGCAGCTTATCCTTCCATCTGCAAAGGTGACTATCATTCCACCTCTTTCAGAATAGTACCCATGTATTAAGTGGCCTGGCTCTTCTACTCAAGTCAACTATGCCACATACCAAGAAATCTGAAACTGACAGGCTGAAAATAGACTGTCAAATTTCAGGGCATGTGAAAACTCATATTCCTATAAAAGAGCTGCAGTAAAGGCTCTGTTGAATCATATCAGGCTTTCACTACTCAACTGTGAGTTACAAACAATTCCTTCCTTAGTCTTAGTTGCCCTGCTCCTGGCTTCCACAGAAGTGAATAAGGAAAATCAAGGACTGTTTTAAAGATGATGGGAAGATTACCAAAAAAAATTTATTCTGACCAAATTCTCAAAGCAGGTTCACATTTTAGTTAACAATGTAAGTGCTCTTTTGCCTTCATTAGAGTTTTGATGCCTAATAACAAAAGTCTATCCTAGATGTTTACACTAACAGTGGGGGTTTTAACCTTGTCTACTCTTGTCATGTCTTAGAGTCATATAGATTAAGAAGTGTTGATATACGCGGGGTGATGCATGGAATTGTCGAATCACTATATTGTACACCTGACACTAAGATAACACTGTACATTAACTATACTGGAATTAAAATGCAAAAACAAATTAATTTTTTTTAAAGTGTCGAGATAGACACATATTTAACACATCTGCCAGAGTTTCATTTTGAGGAAGCATCTTGAGATGAATCTTAGCATTCAATGGACAAGTTTGAAAATACTAGTTTTTAATTATACTCTTCTTAACAGGCAAAAAACTTTGGACTTGTATTCAAGCCTAGTTACCAATTATTTTGTTTTAAGTTAGAATAAAATTCAGCAGGTGTCAAGAAATCTTGAATTCTAAATGGTTACAAAAGCATGGGTAGGCCCTTAATTACAAAACTTCCTAATTGGCATATATGCAAATTAAGCACTACACTTACAGAAATTAATTTATCTTTCATTTGCTTTTTTTTTTAAAGAAACTATTTTTTTTAAGATTTTATTTACTTATTTGAGAAAGACAGAGAGCACACTGAGTAGGGAGAGGGGCAGATAGAGAGGGATAAGCAGACACAGGAGACGCCAGGCTCGACGCGGGGCTTGATCCCAGGGCTCCATCCCAGGGCTTGATCCCAGGGCCCTGAGATCATGACCTGAGCTGAAGGCAGACGCTTTACTCCTTGAGCCACCCAGGTGCCCCTTTCATTTCCTTTTTAAAACTTGTTGTAGTTCCTCCGTCAGTGATTCATAATTATTTTTCCTTTTTGTAGTCGTTTATATTCCTACAGGTTGAGCGAATAACAGTCATAGCAATCTTGAGTTTTTGTTAGTGTCACTATTGTTTCACACACATATACACATACACACATACACACACACCCCAAACAGGAAGAATCTAATGTGTTAATAACTCTATGTGACTCTTTCCAATCATACAGTAACTATTCCTATACAATTTTACATTTATATTTAATGAGCTCATTTTTTAAAACACATTTTAGGGCAACTATTGGCATGAAATATAATCATTTCAACACAAATAAGCTAATGAACTTATGCTTTATGAACTTATTTTGATTCATTTAAATCTAACCTTTACTGAACTTTTACTGACACTTGGTACTTAGCTGGAAACTATAAAGACTATTTTAAAAATGAGATTCTTCAATCTGTTACTTCAAGAAGTTACAATCTGATTGAGAGAACCACAGGGATACCCATGACAAGTACAGGAGATGGATATATTTAAGATAATGTAGAATAAGTGATGTGCCTGATAAAATGCAAACAAAAAACTTATCAGTGTGAAGGCAGCAGGAAAACAAAGTCTTTAATTATAGCTTATGGAAGGTATTCATGAAGTTCAGGAGCATCTCCTTAACTTACTCCTGGGACTTAGAATATACTTTCTAAAGATAAAATGAAAACCTAAATAAAAATGTTAGCAAGGTTGGTGTCTTAATCTGTTTGGATTGCTATAACCAATTACCATAGGCTGATGGATTAAACAACAAACATTTATTTCTCGCAGTTCTAAAGGCTGGAAAGTCTAAGATCGAGACACTGGCAGATTTGGTGTCTGCTATTGGCCTGTTTCCTGGTTCATAGATGGCTGTGTCCTCACAAGGCAGAAAACTGAGAGAGAGCTCTCTGGGATCTCTTTTATAAATGCACTCATCCCATTCATGAGGGCACCATTTTCATAACCTAATCATCTCCTAAAGGCCCCATCTCCTAATACCATGACAACGGGAGTTATGAGTTCAATATATTAATTTTGGCAGACACAAATATTCAATCTATAATGGTTGGTGACACAGTAATTCTGATATATGCTCTGAGTTTTCAATTTAAGTAATGAAATAGTTAGGGGATCTATCAGCCCCAAAGGGTAACGCAAAGAGGGATTCATTAAAAACTAGTTGAGGAAAATTACAACACCAGCAACTTCTCCTTAGTGTCTGTGATGCAGGAAGGGAGCTCTTCACTAGGGAAATCTTTTGAAAGTACTACCTAATTGACAGATAGGTTCTTCGGTGAGATTTATTTCAGAGACTGGTTGACAAACTGTGTGTGTGTGTGTGTGTGTAAAATTTAATAACTTGATTATGAATTTTAACTTAGTTCTATCAAAAGTGTATCACATTTCAAAAAATAAAAGCTGCATTGATGGGTTCTCCCTGCATAGGACCTACCCTTTATTTTCTCCTTGATCCTCGACAGGACCTGCTCTGGTAGTTCGGAAGAGATAAGATGCCTTTATATATTGAGAACCATTTTCGGTCATGGATTTTGTCATATGGAACCAGAACCATTTGAAAATGAGGCAACAGTGTTGCTCTAACAGGCTCCTGAATTGTTCTCTGACTGGGATTATTGCTCCTCCTGGGCAGGAAACCATGACATGTGGCTCAACTGATTTACCAGAAGCAGTAATTGTTTAATGTGAAGGTTGTCAAGTTTCATTTTCCTGGTGCTGCTGTGCTTGCAGAAAGTTGGCTAGTGAGTTAGAGAAAAAGCCAACGGGGAGAAGAACCAATGCTGCTTGAGTGCCACCTCACATCCCCCAAGACACCTCTTAAAATGCTCTGCCCCTTGGCTTTTCGTTACTCTCTTTAACTCCCTCCCTTGGCTTTCTTGTACTTTACAATCTTCAATTCAAAGTCCTCCTCGAATCTTCCAAAATGCACAGGTACTTACCTTTACATTTCCTGATACCTGCCAGGGAATTCCACCAGGAAGGACCACCAGAATCTCAATCTCAAAGTAACTAAAATTATACCGGTTCCCTTCCCTGAGAAATCAGCCCCCTTTCCTGACTTCTATATCCCTGTGAATTGCCAGATCTTATACACAGCCACTCAGACAAGAGGCTTCAGAATAACTTTTGACAGTTTAAAGGGACCGAATTTGGAAAAGGAGTCACGAAAGCCCCCAAGGTGAAATTTGAGGTAGCAGAAGTCAATACAAAACTCAGGAGCCTTTCTACATTTTACTCTGCCTCATAAATAGCTTGTAAAGATGTTGCTCACACCAGACCATGACCCAAATTTAGTTATGAAGTTCAAAATAATTCTCAAAAACTTTAATTTCTCCCAAATCTCTGAGTTATTTGCAGTGTCTGTATAACAGAAAGTTGGTAGAATAAAGAAACATGAGCATTAAAAGGTAAGAATTTGCCCAAATTTTCTAATACTTATTGATGAAAGAAGGTGCCCTGAGTGGGAATGTTTATTTAAATATCTTGCCAGAATCCCCCTGACAGTAGAGAGGGATGCATTAATCTGTCATTACTTTATTATATTAGCCATTTAGACCATCAAAACTTCTTTCCAATTAGTTGTCTCTCTGTTAATTATTTCCACCTAAATTAACATAATAGGCAGGCTACAAAGCAGATGAAGACAATGTCATCTACTGCGGGTATTATGAGAATTTAATCAGGGTTCCTGGCTGAGTTCAGACTAAGAGCCGGATGTCTGGTGTGTGGCATAAGCAATGCATATGCACACTCATCACAACCAACATTTTCCCAGCTGTTTGCCAATCCTACTGTCTCTGTGGGGGCTTGGGGAGTTTGATACTGTCAGGAGACAAGCAGTACCACGCAATTTCATGGTTCACATGAAAATGATACCAGCTTGAGACCTTACCCACCAGTTTGAGAAGTCAAGTACTCTTAAATTCCTACCTGTACCACTGAATCTGGGACCAGGCCAGTGCTAAAATGTGGTCTGGAACTTCTATTTTCAAGAAGGTAGGTGTCCTAGCATCTCTCAGTCTGCAGTTGCTCTTGTGCCATTGTACTTTGCTGCCTCATGAGGCAGAGAAGGGATGCTAGTTCTCCCAGATCTTATCTGCCCACAGCTGCAATTCTGGGTCCATGAAAATCCCTGTCCAAGCAAGCCTAGATCTTCAAGAAAAACTGTCATCCAGCATCTCTACTGAAATCTGGGCCAAGCTTAGCCCCAGGTGCCACATGCTCAAGATCCCAAGGCTACCACTCAAGGGGTCCTGTTCCTTCAGTCCTTACACAGCCTTTCTCAGCTCGGTCCCAACACTCATCCAGCCTAGCTACAGACCTAGCCCTGATGGAATCTGAAACCATTATCTCTCTTCCCAAGTTTGTGTTTCTATCCCAGGTGCAGACTACTTTCCTTTTTATCCACCTCTTCCTCTTTCTATGGTAAAAGTTTTAACTACCGATCAGAGTTTCAAGATCTCAGTCTTCAAAAATTCAAAAGAACCTATATGTCTTCCTTAGGGACAAAAAGAATGTAGATCTTAGATATACAAATTTACGTTTACCATTCCACGTTGGATAATTTTCATTCTTCCCTAATATGCATCTCGAGAACAGACTGGAGGTCTTCTTGCAGCAGAGAGAAAAAAACAAAACAAATAAACAAAACAATATACACACAAATTAATTCCTAAATGGGTCATCCTGCTACAGAAATGTGAGAATGTCTAATGTTAATTTCTAAATGTGTCACACTGCTATTGAGATAAAAGGTGTGTGAGAAATCTGAGGCAGTAACAGAAGTTAAATTGTGTGGATAAAGGATAGGCATTTGGAGATAATTCACCATGGATAAAGAAGTTGGCTGAAGATCTGGACTCAAAAACAAGGCTGAAGTCAGGAGAGTGGTAGTTTGGGGTATAGTTTGGAGTGATCCGGGCCAACCTATTGGCTTTGCACCCTAGGGAAGTAAAAAGGGTGTGTGTGTGTGTGTGTGTGTGTGTGTGTGTGTGTTCAGAACAAAGCAAACAAAACTGAAAGAAGATTTTACCCATCAGGCCTAAACAACTCTGAAAGAGGAATAAAATGGAGAGAGAGGGATAGCATTGTCCTACGGAAGAACTGAGGCTAAGCTGTGGAGCTCCACGATGTCCGTGAAGGTTCAGCAATATACAGCTAGTAGTAGCAGGGGCAAGAGGGGCAGAGTGAAACCAAAGGGAGCATGCTGGTGACTAGTGGAGCAATTTCTAAGGGAGCTCCAAATGATGGCTTAGCAAAGTCAATAATACATGCAAACTGGAAGTGGTAGCTTGAACAAATTCACCTACTCAGCAGAATCCAAGAGTCTTTCCAAAGTCACACAACTGAAAGCCAAGATGGAGGCACCTGCTAAATAAGTCATGAAATAGTATGTTACAGGAACTCCTAGAGGCTAGAAAAGAAAGAAAACAGTAAAGGTCTTGGCACCATATAAGTGGGGGTTAAGGTTAAGGAGACAGCCATCCTCAGATCAAATAACAAAGTAATTGTATTTGAACCCACAAGCAGGTGAAGCCTAGTGAGGTAATATTTACATATTTAAATATCTCTAACATGGTAGAGTTTAAGCAAACTTTCATTTATTTACTTTCCCTGTGACACTTTTCCTTACAAATTGTCAAGTAATAAATTAGCTTTCTCATTTATTTTGTGTGTGTGTGTGTGTGTGTGTGTGTGTTTGGTCGTCAGTTCCCCTGAGCTAGATTACTTCTAGCTCAACTGGCAAAATTACTAGTTTTTGGAAGCTGCAAGCTGAGACTCCAAAACTAGAGGCATTGTATACCAAGGAACATTCACGTGGGGGCATGAGATACCTAGTGAGTCTTCTTTTTTTTTTTAATTTTATTTTTATTTTTATTTTTATTTTTTTAAAGATTTTATTTATTTGACAGAGAGAGACACAGCGAGAGAGGTAACACAAGCAGGGGGAGTAGGAGAAGGAGAAGCAGGCTTCCCGCGGAGCAGGGAGCCTGATGTGGGGCTCGATCCCAGGACCCTGGGACCATGACCTGAGCCGAAGGCAGACGCTTAACGACTGAGCCACCCAGGCGCCCCTCCTAGTGAGTCTTCTTTCACAATTTTCCTTTAATTCATTTTCTCCATTCCTTACTGTCATAATCATAATCCAGGTCCTAATTAACTCATTTCTCTATCCAGTGAATTTTAAACACTGCTTCCATTATGCCTTTTCTAACTCCATTATTTCTAGCTGAAATGCCTCTAAATCTTGCCATATTTCAAGGTCCAGCTCAACTGTTACTTCATGAAGATTTTCCACATCATCCACCCAGATATTAACTATCCCTTCCAGGAAGCCTTAGGACAGTATATTTATGTTACATAAATAGGGCTTCTTTAGCCCCTTGTTTGACAGTTTGGGGGAGGGGGGGGTGGGGGTGGGTGTGTGTATTATCTTACAACACTCACTAATGATTCGGAAAGTTCCTAACAACAAGTACCACATCTTTATATCCTTGTACAGTGTTCTCTGCTCATGTTAAACCTTCCTTCTCACCCTGTTTGTCACCCATCTCAGGCTGCCTGCTGTATTTTTACTTTTTTTTCTTTACTTTTTTTTTCTATCAGGGTGATTCTTAATGCCTGTGTAAACTAATGTCATATATATATAAAAGTATGGGAGTTTTGAGAGGGGGCAAGATTTGAAAAAAATCTGTTCGATTTTTACCAAATCGTATACTCCCTCAATCAGGCATGTATTTGACCCTTCAAAGTCCTTAAATTTTAATAATTTTTTCAATTCTTTTCAAATGCTCCCCCCTATTATCCGTAAGCAGAAAAGCCTGGAGAAAGCATAAAATAGTGATAAATGATTCCTACGTGATTCTCCTTCTTACCTAGAGTTTCCATTACTTGAATAATATTTAATGAACATCATGTTGATGACTCACAAGCAGATAATTCATCACCAACCAAACGAATAAAGTCAAAACTAAATGAGTCATGCTTTCATTTCAATGCTGCAAATTATACTATGCCTAAAAATTCCTTTCAGTACCAATTAGTTAAGTGAAATGAACCATCATTTAAAGCTATACTTTAAGGAGGATGAATCTTCATGGTCTTTCAATAGACAGGTGCAAATGTGCAACAAGACATTCCATCAGTATTTGTGCATGTCAGAATTCTGTAAGACCTCTCCAGCCTTGCCAAATTCAATCCTATAAGTAGATAAAAAAAATCAAATAGTGAAATTGAGCTCACAAAAGGAAAATATATCTCATAGGCAATGGCTCTGGAATGAAACAATTTTCATTCAAGTTTCACTCCTTCAAGTTATAAGATATTTGATCCTAGGCCTTCAAAATAAATCTAAGCTGGCGTCGCTCCAGTTTCTGGTAAGCTCCACTTACTTAGTATGTGACATTGGCTGGACTATATTTTCCTCATCTGAAAAATGGACATTAAAATTACTACCCGCTTCACAAAGTTATTATGAAAATTGAAATAATCCATATAAAGCTAAAACTGTCTAGGCCAGAGTTCATGCTTGATAAATGTCATATATTATTACTATGTGATAACTCTTACATTTATGCCCTTACTATGTTTATGCAATATCAAAAAAAAAAACCCAATGAAAATAAAAATATCAACTATGCATTTTATTCTAGAGACTAAACCGTGAAGAACAAAAGGATAAACAAGCATGGATTTAAAAAGCTGCAATGCGGGGTGCCTGGGTGTCTCAGTTGGTTAAGCATCTGCCTTTGGCTCAGGTCATGATCCCGGAGTCCCGGGATCGAGCCCCGGGATCGAGCCCCGCATCGGGCTCCCTGCTCGGCGGGGAGCCTGCTTCTCCCTCTGCCCTTCACCCACTTATGCTCTCTCTCTCACTTTCACTCTCTCTCAAATAAATAAATAAAATCTTTAAAAAAAAATTAAAAATAAATAAAAAGCTGCTTTTCCAGGACTCAAATGTTTTGAATTTCCTATTTATTTATTTTGGTTTAGAACATATGAATCTATTGTAAACATGAATCATTTGTGATCTTCAAAAAGATCAGTGTATAAGCATGCCAGGTAATCTTGAGTTTCAACAATAAAATAATATTTGAAATTTGCAGAGGGAATAAACTTTTAGCATGCTATCCCTGTTATATATCTAGGACAAATCAAGCTAATGTGGGACAGCACATTTTAAAAACAACAACTCAAAATCTTATGATCTCATGCTTGGTTGTTTCTGCTACAAACACTAACCTTATTTAGTCCTTATATCCTCATTTTTACAAATTCACAGATGTATGGATGATTCACTGAATTTTTTCATTTTCTGTCTGAATATGTTGGTGTCATTTAGGGTAGGCATAACATAAAGCTCTTAAATGACTTACTGATGGGGATAATAAGCATTTAAATAAACAATTTATATTCCTGATAGTCACACTAATACCTCTTTAAAAGAGAGCAAGTCAAAACATTAAAAAACAAACTTCATTTCCTCTTATTATTAATTGAAATGCTTTTCATTAATGGTGATAGAATAAATGCATTTACTAGTTAGACTGCTAAGTGTCCATTATCAAGCTGATAAGCTGCAAGAAATTGCCCTTCCAGGAGCAGTGTAACCTGAATGCGTTCTGTACTTCCATCAGCTCAGATAAGGTTCACCAAATTATCTTTCCAACTACAGTTGTGTCACCTGAATGCAATTAACACCTTATTAAGTGTTAAGGCATTTCTACAGGTAATAAATTAGTCATGACTCAGTACCTTGCAATACTTCTTTAGTACAGTATTTGATACACTCACTGTAGGCTATGGAAAATGCTAAAAACAAAGTCTTTAGAGCAATACAACTACAGGGATAATTTTATATTTGTCTTAGTGATGCTGATTGCACAAGCAGTCAGAGGATAGAAGGCAATAAATCAAAGATGTCTCCTTTTATGATTGCTGGGTTTCTTTTGGATTTAGGCAAAGTTTAATGTCAGAAAGCTGATAGCGTATTTTTGGAAAATTTTCATTAAATTTAAGTCACTAAAAACTTCCTTTATAAATGTTTCCCTGCTTTCTCCCCTACGCTGAACATCTTAAGACATCAAAACTTAAGTATAATCATTTTAATTAAAGAATTGCAAGATGAATGTGAAGCAGTTCTTAATACTTAATACACACAAGTAATTTTAGAACTTAAGGCTACTTTAGGGGCACCTGGGTGACTCAGTGAGCCCTGCGTAGGCCTCCCTGCTCAGCGGGGAGTCTGCTTCTCCTTTTCCCTCTGCCTCTCCCCGCCCCCCCACCTCCCCGCTCATGTTCTCTCTCTCTCAAATAAATAAATAAAATCTTAAAAAAAAAAAACCCTTATAGCTATTTTATATATCTAAAAACATTACCCATTTGAAAATATCCCTCCTCCATGTTTGTTCTACAAGTTAAAACCCAAAGACTAACAACCTGTTCCATGAAGAAGAATGAATGGATGAAACATCCTTAATAAAAAAGAAAAAATATAAATAAGTTTTACCCCCTCACACACAAAAAATTTTAAAATAATTTCTATTTGCATTTCTTCTGAGATTCAAATTTTCCACTTCCCTTCCCTTCCCCTAAAGAATCATTATCAAAGTCTAAAAGCAGGCACAGAACTTGTCATTTGTAACAACATCGGTTCTTCCAAGGGAACCGGAGAACTTTCCTTGGTTCAGATGATAGAAGTTATAAGATACTTGATTTCCCCACTAAATATGAGCTCTAGTTCTACTGCTATAGACGTGAGTTTGCAGTAAAAATGCACACAGTAGTAAAGAATTCAAAAGTTATTTGCAAGTAGGCATCTCTTTAGAATTTGCTTGCATGTATTTTTTTTAAATGTAAGTGATATGATTTTTTTCTTTCCTTGTCAGGAAGCTAGGCACTAGTATTAAGTGCCACATAAATAGCTAATTGGGTGGAATGATAAGAAGATTACATAAACCACTTCTCAGGTAGGAACCTCTGAGACAAGCTACAGAGAAATGTGGGTCAAATGTTTAATCACCCTTTTCTGTGCATATAAAGTTAATATTTCTTAGTGAACTCCAGATTGGCAGTTTTCAGCTTTCCCACTAAACTAAAAATCAGACAATCTATTAGAAGGTTAAAATCACTCTAGCCCACTTCCTTATATTACAATTGAGAAACTAAAATCTAAAGAGGTTAAATCTTACTCAAAGTCACATAGTGAGAACCCAGATCTTCTGACTTCTGATGCCTCATCTGAGGGTTCTATCACTACATTACTGGCATTTACCTTCCAAAAAGCCTTTGGGCACTATGTTCTAACAGTTATTTCTAGGAATAGAACTTGGTAGACTAAAGCATATTCTTACATACACACAGTATATCCTGAATTTATACTGATTTTTCTTTGGTCCACATTAGATTATACTGTAACAGTATAAAATACTTTTCCTATATTGTGACATTTTTATCCCATATGAGGTTTCAGAATATTTCTCCATTTTTTTTTATAGACCTCAAGAGTAAACCAATAGATTTCTCATGAAATTTCAACATTATTAAAATTGTTCTTACAACTTGCAATTTTAGGTCATTTTTACCCTATGTTTTTCTTATATGATTTATCAAATCCTAAAATTAACTGAAATTAAGCTACAAATGCTATGTATAAGTATTTCTTTTTTTCTTAAATGCAATGGCTTCCATAAGAAATAGTTGAAGATATCTATGAAAAAAAAAAAAAAGAAATAAAGGCATAATTTAAATAGCAGTCATAAAATACTGAGAAGAGAACTATTGTAAAAAGACTCTGCAACTTTTACAGTTATGGTGCTTTTAATACTACATTATTTTTTCCACAGTGCTCAAATAATGAAGTTTAAATAGTATTTTTAAAAACAGCCCTTCAGTTGCAGTTAGTTCAGAATTGAGTTAAGGGATGCTATGCTTCAGCATAAGTGTTTAATTATTCCTTTGAACCAATGGTATTTTTCCCATGTAGCAGTCACTGGTGTCTACAGGAATGATTCATTACATAGTAAACAGGTGCCTTTACGCATTCCTACTCTCAGCATTGTCCTTTGACGACAACACTGAGATTTGATAAACGATAACAAACCTTAAAACTGTTTTTCTTAAACATCCATGGTAAGGTGCCTGCATTACTGCCAACAAAATATTAACCAATTAATTTATGAAAATACACACTGACTATGGTTGAGGGCTATTTTTCTGTACAATGATTATAAGCCCCACTGTTGACATAATTACATTTCTAGAAATGTATGTTATGGAAATCATGATGTAGTCAAAATATTTATGAAAAAAATATGGTGGCATTATCTTAACTAAGCAACAATGAAATAAATCCTTAGAAGTTAGAAAACTGTTATCAAGTAAATCATGGCATATAGTTCTACCTTATTTTTCAAGCTTCTCTTAATAAATATCTATTACTTTTATCATCCTAAATAAAGGCTTCAGAAATATTTTTAAATGTCCTTTAACAATCTAAAATTGGGTGCCTAGGTGGCTCAGTCATTAAGCGTCTGCCTTCGGCTCAGGTCATGATCCCAGGTTCCTGGGATTTAGTCCCGCATCAGGCTCCCTGCTCAGCAGGAAGCCTGCTTCTCCCTCTCCCACTCCCCCTGCTTGTGTTCCCTCTCTTGCTGTCTCTCTCTGTCAAATAAATAAATAAAATCTTTTAAAAAAATACTAAAATTAAAGTGTTCAATAGAACTACAATAGTGTATGTGCCATTGCCAAAAGCTATGTTATAAACATATACTGAGACAGACTGTATTTTCCAAAGAGGGACAGAGCACTCTATTTCATCCTCAAGCCCTTATTACACAACATCCAGTGGTGAGGTCTAAGTCCCCTTTCTATGAATCTTTCCTCACTTTTATGAGCATCTCTACCAACAGAGTACATTAAACCATAGTACATTGGAATCTTTCCAGTTTCCAAGGTTAGATCATAAATATGTCATTCATGTCTGCTTTGGTTGTGTATTTGTTTGTTTGTTTGTAGAATGTTCTTTCTTTCTGCCACCACCATGCTGTTAGGAAATCCAATCTAACCCCTGTGGAGATACCACATACTGATCCCTCATATAGGTGTTCTGGATAACAACTCCAGCTAAGGTTCCCCCAAAATAGCCAACTTCAACCATCAGACATGCCTAGAGATGAATCCATCCCCCAGCTATCAAATCATCTTTGTTTGAATTTTCTCAGTTGAGGCACCAAACAAATCATCCTCTCTGTGCCCTTTCTGAAATCGTGAAACACATAATCTGTGAGCAATAAAATGGTTATTGTTTTTGCACCACTAAGATCAGGAGAGTTGTTTTGCATCAATAAATATATGGAACATATGCCTCCTCCAAAGAGAAATAGTCGTTTTCCACTAACAGAGAAGAAATAAATCAATAAGGCTTTCAATGCTCAAATACCCAAGAGAGCAAATAAAAAGTTCGCAAACATCATTATGAGTTAATAAAAATAAAAGTGATATTTTTTTTTTTTTTAAAGATTTTATTTATTTATTTGACAGGGAGAGACACAGCGAGAGAGGAAACACAAGCAGGGGGAGCGGGAGAGAGAGAAGCAGGCTTCCTGCGGAGCAGGGAGCCTGATGCGGGGCTCAGTCCCAGGACGCTGGGATCATGACCTGAGCCGAAGGCAGACGCTTAACGACTGAGCCACCCAGGTGCCCCTAAAAGTGATATGTTTAAAAGAATAGTAAAACCACCTTGCTTTAAATGCTTAGAATCAAAACTGAATTTTTAAGAAAAGATTTTGAGTACTTAGTAATTCCTTACTGTAAAAGTCACCAAATTTCACTTTAAATGTTGAAGACCTTGATTTCAGCCTCAATTATCCATAACAAAGACTACCAAAATATGAGAAGAGAAAAATGCTACATTTCACTTCGAGAATACTTATGGTAGTACGTAAGAAATTGCTGCAACCATGAGAGACTATGGACTCTGAGAAACAAACTGAGGCTTCTAGAGGGGAGGGGGTTGGGGGGATGGCTTAGCCTGGTGATGGGTATTAAAGAGGGCACGTACTGAATGCAGCACTCACTGGGTGTTATACGCAAACAATGAATCATGGAATGTATGATTAAGATAACATAATAAAATAAAATTTAAAAAAAATTGCTGCAATAGAATGAAACATGAGTTCTTGAGGATGAAGTCAATTTAAAAAAAGAAAAACAAAGAACTTTTGAATATAATTTAAAGCTATACTTCCTGAGTTACAAGGTGAATAAAATGCAACATTTTCTGGCACTATCATAGTGAGAAATTACTATATATAAAAATCTAGTATCTATCCAGTTAATATAGAACAAAGGGTCCTCTTTTGCTATGAAGGTGTCATTTGACACTCTGTGATACAATCTGAGTGTAAGTTACTTGTTCTTTTGGGTGAGTAATTGTTGTCCCATCGTACACATAAATGTCAGGAGATGAGACTAATTAAGTACATCTTTGCTATAACAGAGTCATAAGTTAAAAGTTTATTAAATCATTCATTCATACAGTGGGATACACATTTAATATAAAGACTAAGTATAGGGTGTTTAAAAATATCTAACAAAGTCTTAGGTTGGGAATACAAGGAAAAGGTCTATATTGGTTTCCCAAGAGATCATGTTTAAGCTGATACCTGCAGTAAATAAGACTGTACTGGATAAAGAGACAAGTGTAAAATAAATAGAATTACAGCCTATATAAAAGCTCAGAGGAGAAGAAATGTATGGTATTTGGAGGAAACTCTAGTGATTCGGTTTGTCTGGATCTTAGACTATTATTAGGAACGGAGTGACAGCACTTGAGACTGAATAGGAAAGCAGGGCCAGGACATGATGTGGCCTACACATCATTCTGTGTTTAGGCTTTATGCTATGACTGTGAAGTGTTTTAGTTAAGAAAGTGTCATGGTCAAACTGATTTCTATCAAGATCAGAAAGATCAAATAGATAATGATTTGCATTGATCTAGGGAAAGGACATTAGTGACCTCAAATAAAATAGGGACAATGGAAATGCAGAGAAATGGATTTAAAAAGTGGATTAAAAGAAGTGATGTTAAGGTAGAAACACCAATGATATTTGTTGATTTATTGGTTGCAAGGTTGAGGAAGGGATCAGAATTTGAGAATGTACCAGGGTATCTGGCCTGAACAACTGAGAATATGGTAGTCACTATCTCTGAAACAAAAAACACAGGCAGAATATTTGGTTTGGGTGGGGTTAAGGAAAGGCACAAATTTTTAGATATGTTGACTTTGAGATATATATCGAACATCTAGGTAGAGATATTAAGGATGTTCTTGGATCTGGAGCTCAGGGGAACAACTCATTCTAGAGCTAGTTATTGGGAGACCAATGGTTTACAGATGGCACTTGAAACATAATGACTGAGTGAGATCAACTTCAGAGAGTATGTGTACAGGATCAAGTATGTGAAAACCAATGTTATTTATGGGTAAGGTAGAAAAAGGGGAACATTTAGAAGGTGAATAAGAGGAAGAATCATAAAGATAAGAGGATGTCCAAAAGGGAGTGGAATCACAGAAGTAAAGAAAGTAGAACTGTTTATTAAGGAAGGATTTGTCAGTAGTTCAAATGCTACAGATAAATAAGTAAAATGAACACTGGAAAAGTTCCACTGAAAGTCCCGAATTTTCGATATGGTTGCTTCATCAACATCTTTAGGTTTCTACTAATTTCACAAGGAGAATTACAGCAATCATATATGCAGGGACATTTAGGATAAGTGAGTATTATTATTATTATAGCATTCAAAATATACTGTATAGAAAAATTATGGTAGAAACTTTTTCCCTAAAATTGCTCTGTAGTTATTGTCATAATAAATTTAATCTAATAGCTATGAATTTGCTACAAGTTTCTACTTTGAATATAGGTAAACTAAGGCAGGAACATTTAGGCATCATCTAAGTTTTTTTTAAAGTATAGGAAATGGTCTTTAAACAGGGACTCATATATTCTGATGTAGAGTCCTGTGAACCTGGCTCTAAAAAACACAGGCAAAGCAAATATCTTGTTAATTTCCTGTAGAACATTTTTATAATATCACATTATTCAGCCTTTATCATTTTTAAATAGACGTAAACAACTTCAGAGTCTCACATAATTAAAAGTTTTACACTTTGTGTGTGATTCTTTAAAGCCCTCATCAGTTTGTCAATTAACAAACAAACTAAAAAGCTCATTTATTCTAGTTATGCCCGGAAGCTGATGTTTCTAATAAAAAGGCTTCTTACATAAATAATAGTAAATGCCTTAAAGAATTGACTTTCCCCAACTTCCAGAATAATAAACCAGTTATTGCTCTTCCTGACTACATTCAATACTTTCTAAGTGCAAAACAGAGAATTTGTTAATCCCTTCTGCACTATACTATCTGTTTTTAACCACACTGATCTATTTACTATTTCAGCAGGTGGATAGCAATGGTAGATGTGCAAACCAAACTGACTCACAACTGCTGCGGATACCTGCCGTATATTTGTCAAGACTCATTCACCACATCCTGCGGAAAATAAATCCAGGCATGGTCAACAAAATGCACTCATATGCCACATTTAGGTCTGAACAACTAGAAGAGATAGATAAAAGAGGGAAGGTAGTTTTCACTGCTTAAAAGTCCAACATGTTTTATTCAAATGAAATACATAAGTGAAATAAATTCATCATTCTAACATTAGTGTAAGAGAAGAGGAGGTGGATGCACCAGATAAGGCCATACCTTAGGATAACTCTTAAAACTACAACCACCAGCACAACGAAAATGATAAGATACAATGATTTAAGAAATTATTAATTGTTCATTATTTCAATGTATATTTGCTAAGTGTCTATCCTTAGTGCTTAGCACTAAGGATACATTTGTGAAAAAGTCATGATCTTACCCTTGAGGGCTTTACTAGAACGCCAAGTGGGAGAACTGAATCACAAGGAAGAATGCTGGAAAGTACCTTAGCATAATACAGCATGTCAGGAGACACCGTTGGCTGCCTACTCAACAGTCATCACCTTTCAACCCTCTCTCCCCCTTTTTCCCAGATATCTGCCCTCCTATCTCCCACCAAGACTTCAAGAGAGGGAAGCCTCAGACCCAGTTCCAAACAGTGAATCCTAATGGTAGAAGGCAATCATCCTGTATTGATTCCTCGGGCCAGTGATTGGTTTCAACATGGGCACATGATACAATTTAATCCAATGAGATAGAGGAATTCTGCCAGGGCATTTTGGAAAATGCTTCCTCAATAATGAGAATTACATAGGAAGACAAAGTCCCCCGTTCCACTGGATGTTGTTACATTGTGACAGGATATCTCGTTCTTTTTCTTCCATTTTATAGCCATGAAGGCTTCCAGCCTACATACTAATAAACCTACTGAGAACTGTAGGGAAAGGAAAATACACACACACACACACACACACACACACACACACACACACACACATCAGCTCCCAATGATGTCTTCTAGCCACTATCTTCTTGTGATGGTAGATGTAAATTGTGCATGTTGTTTAAACCATATGGATCAGAGTTTTCTGATTATTGCTGTCATATGCATCCTAACCAATATGCATCCTCTTAATGTACACATGAAGTAATACAGACCCTATGAATTAAAGAGATCTGCCAGATGTCAGACAACTAGTTATATCCAGTATTTTTAGTAGCCAATCTACTTATTTTTACTTTTTAAAGATTTTATTTATTTGAGAGAGAGAAAGAGAGAGAGCATGCGAGCCCAAGTGGGGGAAGGGGCAGAGGGACAAGCAGACTCCCCGCTGAGCATGGAGCTAGATACGGGGCTGATCCCAGGACCCTGAGATCATGACCTGAGCTGAAGTCAGATGCTTGACCAACTTGAGCCACCCAGGCGCCCCAGTAGCCAATCTCCTTTTAAATCAATGGCCATCACATTTGATATGGCTACTCTCCACCTATGGTAACCTGACCATGCCAAGTTAAGGAAATGCCCCTCTGTTCCTGATCCATTGTCTTGATTCGGAAAGCATCATTTCCATTAATAAATGAACAAGATTGAAAGTTTGATGAAGAACAGAATATTACATAGCTACAAAATACCACCTCAAAAAAACACTTAACAATTACAAAGAGGGGGAAAAAAAAGTAACTTTACAATGGAGAAGACTGGCATGCACCACCCTAATCAAGAAATCAAAGTGAACATCATCAGTAATGGGACAAATCAAAATTGTGCACCGACTGATAGAATGCAGTAAGAACACATTATTACTCCTGTGACATCCCTATGAAAAATGCATAATCAGAATCTAATATCATGAAGAGATTGTTTTAAATACAGGTTTTATCATTATTCAGGGATGGTGAGGCCCACACAGCAAAGATGATTGCCATTAAAAGACAGTCTGTTGGGGCGCCTGCATGGCTCAGTCTGTTAAGCGTCTGCCTTCAGCTCAGGTCATGATCCTAGGGTCCTGGGATCAAGCCCCAAGTCTGGCTCCCCGCTCATTGGGGAGCCTGCTTCTCCCTCTTCTCCTTGCCCGTGCTATTTAAAAAAAAAAAAAAAAAAAGATAGTTACTCAGTTACTCACAGTTCCTAAGAGGAGGGGGCATGTCATATCATGCAAGGCTACACAGGGAAGCACCAGGGTTGGGCAGGAGGCAGAAGGAGCAAGGAGAAAGCGTGGGCAGGTGCCTTTACTATAGTCTTTTCCAGGAAGGGAAGGCAAGGAAAGATAAGCAGGTTTAGGATTGGCTAGTTGGAAAAATTTCAATAAGCTCTAGGGTGTAGGGGCTATCTCTACTGTCTTGTACCTGGCTGGCCCTGGAATGATTAGAGAAGAGGAATATTGCTTCCTAGAGTGATGAATGAATGAATATTGCTTCTTAGCCAGATGGGAGGAGGTGGTTCTCCATAAGAGGTGGACCCTAGTAGTAAGGGCTCTGAATAGGTTGGTTTGCATATGAAAGCCATGCTCAGAGAAAGTTGCTTGCTATCTCTAAGAACCGGCCTACCCTGGGAAGGGGCAGTTTTTCCCCAGCCAACAAGACCAGATGTCAAGTATCAAAAACATACAAAAAAAAGCAAGAGAGTTAATACAGAGATTTCAGACAAATTCAAATTGAGGGGCATTCAAAAAAATTAATAAATTGCAATCTTCAAAAGTGTCAAAATCATGAAAGTCAAAAGACTTAGAAACTATCCCAGATTGAAGAAAACTAGAGACCTGACAACTAAATGCAATGTGTGAAGTGAATCCTTTTGCTATAAAGAATGTTCCTGGCACAATTGGTGACATCTGAATGGGGTGTGAGAATTATAGTAGCAATGCATCAGTCTCTGATTTTGATGGTTTATTGTGGTTATGTAGGAGAATGCCCTTGTTTCTAGGAGATCAAATTGTTCAGGAGGAGTAGGTTTTGAATTGTACTTACAACTTTTCTGCAAATTTTAATTTTTTTAAAAGTAGATATATATAAAAATATGGGGCATCTAGGTGGTTCAGTCAGTTGAGCATCTGACTCTTAGTTTTGGCTCAGGTCATGGTCTCGGGGTCCTGGGACCAAGCCTTAAGTTGGGGGGGGTGCGGGGGTGTGGGGGCTCCATGCTCAGCAGGTAATCTGCTTGGGATTCTCTCCCTTTCCATCTCCCTCCCCTCTGCCCCTCCATGTGCACTGTGCTCTCTCTTTCTCTGTCTCGCTTAAATAAATAAAGTCTTTCAAAAATTACATATAAAAATATAACACAAAATAGTAAAGAAATATTAAATCAGTATATTTTAAATTCAGAAAACATTCTTAGAACTTTTATGTTCAATCTTGAATTTTTTCTTACCAACTACAACTGTTTCAGACACATTATCACACTGGTTTCACAGCATGACTATAGGTACTTCAATTGCCAGGATAGAATGACAGGAAAACAAGTTAAGAGAGTATAGTTGGGGTAAATCTCAGCCAAGCAAAAATGCTAACCAAGATTCAGGCTGCCCTGGCTAAATACCTCAGCAGTTAGTAGTCTGTGCTAGGGTAAACCACTTCAATGCCACCCAAGAGCAGGCACAAAGTAAGGGACAAAGAATAAGCAGCAGCTGTAGACTTCAAGGTCGAGGAACACAGATATGACTTCACCAGTTCCCTGTCTCCATGAGATTCTTCCCTTTTTATGAGGGTAGAGACAAGCTCTCTTTGACTACCCCAGCCCCATATTTTAGGGGTTGTTGACTGCCTGTGACTATATTCTATTGCTTTCCTACCAATTTTCCCACTATGACTCCTCAGTTGGAACATAAAAGAACTGGAAAAAAGATTTGCCAGCAGGCTGATTTTTCCTGATTCCCAAGCATAACTAAGAAGACCTGATTTCTCCCTAGGCTTTGATCTTTAATACACACCTATCTTTGGCTTGTTTTACCCTAGGTCTTTTTTTTTTTTTTTTTTTTGGATAAAAATGGAATTGATCGGGGCAAAGGAATTTTCTGTGCATCAATTAATACCACATATTAATTGTGGCACGATAACACCTCCTCCCTTACATGCATCTAACATAGCACAACCGTGCAACATAGCACAACACACACCCAATCCTGGAGACCACAACATTCATTTATTCAGCAATAATTTCCTGAGCATCTACTACAATCCAGGCATTATACTAAGCATTTAGGATATATCAGTGAGTGAAACAGACACAAAGCACTGCTCATTTGGGGTTTATATTTAGCAGGAAAAAAAATAAAGAAAGAACACAATAAGTAAATTATGGCATATACTAGAAGGTAATAAATGTCACGGGAAAAATGTAGATCAGAATAAGAGAGACTAGAATTATGGGGTTTGGAATATGCAAATAGCAATCTTAAAAACCAAACTAATAACAGAAGGGAGTTTTACTTTGTCAGGAAAAAAAATTATAATAATACATCAGGGTCAATTTTAATAATAGAAAAGTTTGTTTTGTCCTCAAGTCTTTATCACCAGGTCCATCGAGAGGAAATGGAACTGAGGGCTAAGGAGGCTGAGGGGACTGTAGAGGAGGCACAGAGGTGAGGGAGGAAGACCTTGGAGGAAGAATTCCTCTATGCCATCCAAGATGAACTCAGAATCATCTGATGGGTAGTAAATCGAGGGAGAAAGCACAGACATTTTTTGCAACATTCCCTAGACTCCACCAGTCTTCTTGATTGCGTATTACTAAGATTTTTCTGTAAAAGAATGTCATCTTTTCCTACCTTACTTATCAAGGCCACTAATGACCTCCAGGTTATCACAACCAATGGTCAATTCTCAGTCTTCACCTTATTTGACTTCTCAGTAGCATTTATGTGACCATTCCTTCCCATTCAATAACTTTACTCACTTGGCTTCTGAGTCATCATGCATTCTCTGTTGCCCTCCAGACAGGCTCTCTGGCCCCATTTCCTAGTCTCCTTTGTTGATTCTTCCATATCTTCTCAGCCTTGAAGTGTTATAGTAATCCAGTCCTCTATATCTATAGTCACCCCTGAAGAAATTGTATCCAGACTCATGGTTTTAAATATCATCTCAATGATGATTGCTGACAGATTCCAATCTCTACCTCTGAACTTGGCCTACTATTCAACATCTCCACTTGGAAGTCTAATAAACATCTTAAAGTTAATGTGTCCAAAACCAGATTCTTGATTTTTCTCATACACATCTGTCCCCCTCTAGACTCTTCCATCATAGTAAATTACAACTTCATTTACCTAATTGCCAAGTCTAAAAACCATAGCATCATCCCTGACACTCTTGAAGCATATTAAGAAAATCCCCTTCTCAGGGACTTGGCATGTACTGATCCCTCTGCTTAGAACTTCCTTCTCTCCCTCCATCTACATAGCTCATCCCTTTCCCTCAGGTCTCTGCTCAAATGTTGCCTCCTCAAAGAGCTCTTTTGTAATGACCCTCCTAAAAGTAAGATCCTCTGTCATTATGTAGACCTTTGCTTTATTTTTCTTCATTTTCTTCAAATTTTCATTACTTGACAAACTATATGTTGTTTAATTATCATCTGTATCTCCTCTTAGCAAAGAAGCTCCACGAGAGCAGGGATTTTTGTGTATCTCTATGACCAACAATAGTTCCTGTCATTTAGACAGTCAGTGCAAATTTTTAGAATGAATGAATAAGAGAAATGATGTCATATAATGCAGATATACAATGTGTACAGAGCTGGGCTCGGTTTTTTACTGAGATCAAAATGGTTCCTGTGCTATCTGAAAGCAAAACCACATGGAACTTGAGGATGACTAGAATAAACACTATACATAAATCTCAATAAATTCCCACAATCCTTAGGAAAGCTTCTGATTGTAGATCCTTGCTTCCAAGATGGTAGCACGTAGCACTATTTAAATATGAAATCTTGCCATTTGCAACGACGTTGATAGAACTGGAGGGTATTATGCTGAGCGAAATAAGTCAATCAGAGAAAGACATGTATCATATGACCTCACTGATATGAGGAATTCTTAATGTCAGGAAACAAACCGAGGGTTGCTGGAGTGGTGGGGGGTGGGAGGGATGGGGTGGCTGGGTGATAGACATTGGGGAGGGTATGTGCTATGGTGAGCACTGTGAATTGTGTAAGACTGTTGAATCACAGACCTGTACCTCTGAAACAAATAATACATTATATGTTTAAAAAAGAAGAAGAAGAAGATAGCAGGAGGGGAAGAATGAAGGGGGGAAATCGGAGGGGGAGATGAACCATGAGAGACTATGGACTCTGAGAAACAAACTGAGGGTTCTAGAGGGGAGGGGGGTGGGGAGATGGGTTAGCCTGGTGATGGGTATTAAAGAGGGCACGTTCTGCATGGAGCACTGGGTGTTATACGCAAACAATGAATCATGGAACACTACATCAAAAACTAATGATGTAATGTATGGTGATTAACATAACATAATAATAAAATAAATAAAATAAAAATTTAAATTAATTAAAATTAAATAAAATTAAAAATTCAGTTTCTCAGCTGCACTCAGCATTTCGAGTGCTCTATAACCACAGGCAACTAGGGCTTACAGTATGGACATTTTCAACATGGCAGAACCTTTTATTGAACAGCACTGCTATAGATTAACATTTGCTTTCATCACACCTCAAGCTTATAGTTGGCTTAGATCTTTTCCTCACCCACCATTTGTAAAATGTCAAAAAGTCTCTGATTTAGGTATTTTAGTGTTTTATTTCTGGAGCTATCATAATCTTTCAAGGGACCCACTTCCATAACAGTGTATGTATGCATACATAGAAACACACACCCACACAATTTTTTCCTAAGAGGAAAAAAAATTTTTTCAGTTCAGCCTTTGCCTCTGTAAATCCTATAAAATTTTAGTTCACTGAACCTGCAAATATTTATTGAATGCATCCTACGTTAAGAACCCCTTGTCTGTCCCTAAAGAGATTAAGAGTATATAAGGAACAATTAAAGGTGCTAGATAGCTTAGGGAAGGGAACATATGGAGATGCTGAAGCCTGTTATACTATATCCAGTGACCTAAACTAAAATGGTGGCTTAGGAAAAGAAACAAAGAACCTTCACAGATATTAAAGAAAAATAAAGTCAACAAGATAGGGTGCCTGGGTGGCTCAGTCGGTTAAGCATGTGCCTTTGGCTCAGGTCATGATCTCAGGGTCCTGGGATCTCATGATCCTCAGGGTCCTCAGCAGAGAGTCTGGTTCTCCCTCTCCTCTTCTTCTGTGCTCTCTCCCTCTCAAATAAATAAATAAAATCTTAAAAAAAAAAAAAAAGTCAACAAGACATAAGGACTGATTGGACGTGGGTGACATGGAGGGAAAAAAGTCAGCTGTAAACACTGGGGTGCATGTGCCCCTTCGGATGACTACATTTGTATCTTCGGGTAAATACCCAGTAATGCAATTGCTGGGTCATAGGGTAGCTCTATTTTCAACTTTTTGAGGACCCTCCATACTGTTTTCCAGAGTGGCTGCACCAGCTTGCATTCCCACCAACAGTGTAGGAGGGCTCCCCTTTCTTCACATCCCCGCCAACATCTGTTGTTTCCTGACTTGTTAATTTTAGCCATTCTGACTGGTGTGTGGTGGTATCTCATTGAGGTCTTGATTTGGATTCCCTGATGCCGAGCGATGTTGAGCAGTTTTTCATGTGTCTGTCGGCCATTTGGATGTCTTCTTTGGAAAAATGTCTGTTCATGTCTTCTGCCCATTTCTTGATTGGATTCTTTGTTCTTTGGGTGTTGAGTTTGATAAGTTCTTTATAGATTTTGGATACTAGCCCTTTATCTGATATGTCATTTGCAAATATCTTCTCCCATTCCGTCGGTTGTCTTTTGGTTTTGTTGACTGTTTCCTTTGCTGTGCAAAAGCTTTTTATCTTGATGAAGTCCCAATAGTTCATTTTTGCCCTTGCTTCCCTTGCCTTTGGTATGTGCTATGGTGAGCGCTGTGAATTGTGTAAGACTGATGAATCACAGACCTGTACCCCTGAAACAAATAATACATTATATGTTAATAAAAAAATAAATAAATAAAAAATAAAATCTTGGAAAGAGAAAAAAAAGTCAGCTATAACCCTTGAGTTGTGTGGGTTCCTACCATGTACACTGTGCTGGCATTAGAAGCAGCCAAAGTTTAGGGCATTAAAGTATTACTGATGCAAACAGGCAAATCATGTGTGAAAGGAAATTTTTTAGGGGATTCAATAATATTGTTTTTAAAACAATAACGGTAAGATATTCAACTGAAAATATCCAGCTGGCAGCTGGACTAGAGGCAAAAGACTTGGAAAGCATCTCTAAAAATGTGTAAGAATGAATGAAAATGCCAAAATATAAACAGCATTTTTCCTCTTCGTGGGCACCAGCACCTTCAGATATTTTCAGCCTATAATTATGTCCTCCTCACCATCCCCCAGTCAATGTTTTGCCAATTTTCACTAGACCTCTACTCCAAGCTTTCACTGTAAATCAAACTTTCTATTCATAGCATTATGGTATTGTGTACTCCAGTGAATTCTCATAATTTGTCTACTGCTTTATACAGTCTCCTAATTACCCTGGCGAACAGAAAAGTACTTTTATACTCTGGAAATGTACATGCAAAGTTTGTATATTTTGGACCACAGCCCAGTTAAACTGTACTAACATAACCCATTAATGTACAGTTGTTTACATGCATCTCAGGCAGTTAAGAGTGTCTTTCAGGTTTAACAAGTACTACAAAAGCAACTGAGAGTATGCAGTATAAACTCTGTCGACTGATGGTTGCTTTTGATGTTGAACCTGAGAAACAGCATTTTAAAAAAGAAGTGAGAAGGGTAAAATGCTCTATTTTTGCTGAAGACAAATGATGTCTACATATTTCTGTGAGGTTGCGTAGGACAATTTAAATTACATTTCTATGTTTAATGTGTATTTCCATGTACATTTTAACATTTAACATAATAACTTTTTAAGAACCTAGCTCAACAGGACCATCAGTAAACCAGAATGTCATTGGCCATGGTCTACTTCAAAAGAAGCAAAACAAAACAATATGAATGCAAACAAAAATAAATAAAACTCCAGATAATTTAGATGCTAGTTAGGAAGACTGCACAATTAAGGTCATTCAGTCATTGTTGAATGAGTTAGTTTTATAATCAAAGTACAGAATGCCAAGGAACTACACAAAAGTTTAGCCTTGTCTAGGGCATCAGGGAAGCCCCCCAGAAAGTAACTTTTCAACTGAGTCCTGAGTGATGAGTCATCCAAAAGAAGAGGAAGAAGGAAGAGGATCTAGGAGCAGGCAACAGATCTTATTCCCACAACTTCCCATCCTTAAGAAAAATGTAATAAAGCCGTATCTATAGCCTTTCAGAACTTTATGTGAGCCCCTTGAAAAGTAAAATCACAAGTATGAAAATGCATGGTTCTATTAAATAAAATAACATGAAATTAAAAATCTTCAAGTGATTTTAATGTGTGAGATGTATACGGGTACAATTACCACTCCAAACACTGGGGAAAATCATAAAAGAACAAATAAAAACACCTATCTTGGGCCATTTGAAGTGGCAACAATCAACTGAAGAATTTCATTTTCTACACTTGGTCACATTTCTCAAGACTAAAACCATTCCCAAGGGACAAGAAAAAATGATGATAAAACTACCATCTTCCCCTACAGAAGATGTTTACAAGGACTCCTAAGATTTACAAGCCCCAGCTTGAAAAATTTTATTCTAAAAATCTGGAAAGAATTGATAGATATATCCAAATACTAACAAAAGTAAACAGCAACAAGATACTAAAATTTGGGTATGATTTCAGGTGCTATTACATGAATCAGGTTACTATACTAGTGGAATCTTCCTGCTGATTCTAGACCATCAAAATAATTAAAAAGCATTTTAAAATCTAACCTACATTAGCAAATGTGATTCTGATTTTTGTCCAAGGAAGTAGACTATCATTATTAGAAAAAGAAAATTCCCTTAAATTTTTGCCATATTATTATAACACTTAAAACCTATATTATAACTATAAAAATAGTAAAAAGATAAAATTAAGTGAATTGTAATTTTAAAATGTTAACAAGTTCCTTCTAGCCTACAATGTAATGATAAAAAATAAACATAAACAACCTTACATAGCCAAATCATTTTAATAAAACATTGGCTATGGATTCAGAGAGAACTGGCTTTGAATCCCTGTCCCACCTAGCTACGTGATTTTGCGAAAGTTGCCTGATCTTCTCGAACTTTAGTTTCTTAATTTATGACACAAAGGAAATAATCTCTAATCTGCAGTTTTTCTTTGAGAGTAGACAGTAAATTATATAAAGTACCTACACAATTTTGAGCAATAAACATTAATGCCCTTTCCTCTCCTTTTTCCTGAAGTATTATGTTGAATTCCATTAGTGACATTAAAATCCACTACTAAAATGGGGAAATTAACATGTCAGTAAGGACCACATTATAAACATACTTAATCCCCTCCATAATTGAATTAATCTCAATTCTTTTTTTTTTTTTTAAAGATTTTATTTATTTATTTGAGAGAGAGAGAGAGCATGAGGGGGGGAGGGTCAGAGGGAGAAGCAGACTCCTCGCAGAGCAAGGAGCCCGACGCGGGACTCGATCCCGGGACTCCAGGATCATGACCTGAGCCGAAGGCAGTTGCTTAACCAACTGAGCCACCCAGGCGCCCTAATCTCAATTCTTGATTTAAAAATCTTATTCTTTCATAAAATATTATCTCACATTGATGTCCAAATTAACATCTACTTATTAGGGAACACTGATAAACTGAAAGAGCACTTAAAATTTTAGTGAATATTTGAATATTGTTTCATTTTTTTTTAATTATTCAGCATATGAAGAATGATAAGTTTTCTAAGGACAAATTTCAGGATGAAAATAACAGAGTCATTTTATTTTCCTCACATATTTTCATTGAGCTATAATTATAAAATATATTTCCATTTACTTTTATAGAAACTCCTTTATATATTCACATTGGTTTGACTGGGTTCTGAAACTTCAAAATGACATTTGCCAAGTAACTACTACTGCCTTCTGTTGGTCTTAGAGTTGCTTGGGGCTACAGCTTTACTAATATCCACCAAAAGTTTATTAGTTAAAAATCTGTAGAGGATACACTATGTATACTACCAAAGGATATCAGTATATCAGTCTACTCAAAAAGACTTGGCAAGGATTTGTGACTTTGTCAGAGGTCACAAACTTCTGATTTGTTTTTCATAGTAATTTATATGTTCATTTAGACCCAACTTAGATCTCTCCTATATATAGGGTGATTTTAATATAAAAATGAGCCCCCCAAAATTGCTGATACCTATAAACTTTATGATAATTTTATAGAAGATAAGAAATTAAGAGTTTAAAAGGACATGAGAAGCATAATAATTTTTATGAGTGTGTTCCTTTTTATCACAAATTAAAAATAAATATTTGGATAAGCATTGGAGATCATGAAAAATTATCAATAGTCTGTAAGACATTAATCAACTCCAAATAATGAGCATTTTTTATATCCCTTCTATGACATTATGGAAGATGCTCAGAAAATATTTTATTTAGTTTGTATAATAAAGCTACAAGATGGGAATGGTTAGCTTTATTTTATACATCAACTGAAGCTCAAGGATTAAGAAATTTGAGTTCTCAAGATCTCACAGCTAGGAGCTGATAAAATCAGATCTAATTTAGGTTTTTCTAATTCTCCAAGATTTTTCTATCTCCAAGATTAAGAGCAGACATAATTTTTCAGTGTTTTCGTAAAAAAGATCTTATACAATGGCCACAAAATCAAAATCACAATTGAATTAAGTATATTTGTTGCATATTAGAAAATTCTATGTTGTAGAGAAATTATAAATAGACTCTGAGTCCAAGAACTGGTTCTAATCTAAAAATTTTTAGGTAATATAATTATACTACTTGTGTGAATTTCAACCAGGCAATTAACTTGAGAAGAAACCTTATTACAAACAATCTAGTTCAGTCCATCCAAATGCTAAAATTCTATGACAGGCACATGATTTCCTAGATATTTTTGCCCAGATTTTAACTTTTATAATCTTTAAAAATTACATAAACCATATAGGCTACTGGTAAATATAAATAATAAAAGTCTAAAATTAAAATTTCTTCTCTCCAAATCCCTAGTCCTAGTAATTAAGGAAACAGCAAACTTTCCTTTGTATGTATCCAGAAAATCCATTTTCTATGATACGTTCAAAAAGTTTTTATAAAATTATAACATATATAGAGAACAGTGCACAATTAGTAGATAGAGAGCTGATGAATTATGATAATGTGAACACACCCAGGTAATCATCCCCCAGATTCAGAAATGAAATATTACAGGTATCCCAGAAGCCCCCTTTACACCATCTCCCAAACACAACTCTCTCCTTCCTCCACAGAGATAATGCTTATCCTGAATCCCAAACCATAAATGAGTTTGCCTGGATAAATGAGATCAAACAAAATGTGTTGTGTGTCAGGCTATTTACTCTCAACATTATGTTTGTAAAATTTATGCCTGGTATTGCTTGTAGCAGTGGTTTATTTACTTACTTTATTACAATGAAACTTCTAATACAGGGAAATACAGAAGATGTAAATAAAATATACTGTATCTTAATATATATAAACATATCATAATTTATGTATCCATCCTACTGCTGATGGACGTTTGGAATGTTTGCAGGTTTGGGTTATTAAGTATAATGCTGCTATAAACACTTGGCTCAAGTCTTTTGATGCACATATGTTTGAATTACTGTTGGGTATTTACATAGAGCTATAACTGCTGGGTCATATCATTTGTTATGCTCCTAAATTTAGGAGACAGTGCCAGTTTTTCAAAGTTTTATATGTAGTCTCCCACCAACTGTGAATGTGAGAGTTCCAGTTTTTCTACATTGTCTCCAATGGTATTAATGTTGATTTTTTTTTTAAATTAGCCCATTTTGGTGGCTGTACAGAGGTATCTCATTGTGATTTTAATGTTTCTTTCCCTAGTGATTAATTTTTATCTGTTTATTGGCCCTTTGGATGTTCTCTTGGGCAATACCCCTTCACATACTTTGTCCATTTAAAAAATTTTGTCTATTGTCTATTTGTCAATGTAATCAAAATTTTAAAATGAGTAACTATTTTTTATGTGAGGTTGTAATTAACCAATTACAAAATTTCTACAGAAATACAAAGAGCAAAGAATATCCAAGGTAATCTTAAAGAAGTAGAGAGAAGTTGACACTTGGGGCTCGTGGGTGGCTCAGTCAGTTAAGTGTCTGACTCTTGATTTCAGCTCAGGTCCTGACCTGATCTCAGGGTCCTGAGATGGAGCCCTGCGTCAGGCTTCCCGCTCAGCAGGGACTCTGCTCATCTCCCTCTCCTGCTCCCCCTCCCTCCACTTACACACTCTCTCTCTAAAATAAATAAAGCTTAAAAAAAAAAAAAAAAAAAGTTGACACTGTATACCAAGACTTATTATAAAGCCAAAGCATTTAAGACAATGTAGTATTGGCATAAGGATAGACTAATAGAATAGTGAGTCCAGAAACAGCCACATTTATATTCACCCTTGATTCATAACAAAGGTGGCACTGCAGAACAGTGGAGAAAGGAATGTGTTTTCAATAAATGATGCTGGGCCAACTGGCTATCTAAATGAATACATGGTCCAGGCGCCTGGGTGGCTCAGTCGTTAAGCACTTCAAAGGTTTACATATGACACTAGAGCGCCTGGCGCAGTAAAAGTGCAAGGTAGGTCCCCAGTTCACATTTCTCTCATAGTAAATTTTGGGAAGCTCGATGTTTATGTGTGATGCAATTTGACATGAAACAGTGAAAGAACACTACAAAGCATATTATACAAAGCCACTTGCCCTGCTTGTGTTCCCTCTCTCGCTGTCTCTCTCTTTCTGTCAAATAAATAAATAAAATCTTAAAAAAAAAAATAAATGAATACATGGTCTTCTGAACTTTCCCTTGTTTCTACTGAACAACATATTTTAGCAATCTTTCCATAGCAACACTTACAAATTTAACGTATTTTAATAGCTGCATAATAGTCCATTGTATGAATATATCTCAACAAATTCATCCATTCCCCCCTTGACTGATATTTAACTTGTTTCCATTTTTCTTCTGTGGATGCTTTTGTAAGTATATCTGTAATAAAACATTCTCGAAACAGAATGCTGGATCAGAGTCTATGAATTTAAAGTTACTGACATTTCCCTCCAAAAAGGCCACTGCTATGTATGCTCTTACCAAGAGTTTATGAAAGTGCCCAGACTGTGACATAAGTGACAGATGTTCCACATTTTCCCACTTCTACTGTTCATGGCTCACAGAGGACTTTGTGAACAAATTTAATTACACTGACCATGATGAGTTAGAACGAACTTCTGCAGAGATTAAAGCAAGGGCTGACAGAGCAAACAGGGTGAGCCACTCCATGACCTGTGTACAGAGCTGGTCTTAGGGCATGCATTATGAAAGCACAGAAACACCCTATCTGAAAAGAGGGCCACAGGGCCAGTATCCAGTCTTGGGTTGAGTGGAGAAGGCTAACTCAAGAGGCAATATGCTGACTAGAAGTAAAGTGTCCTCAATTTCTACGCTGATTAAATTACACCTAATTGCAAGAGATTGAGTAAATTGTCATGTCATCAAGGAATTCTGTAGTACTGAATATTGTGTGGTATTTAAATAAGTGGGTCATCTGCTGGGATACAGAAATCTCATTAAAGCTTTTCATTGGAATGGTATTTTTGTAACTGGATTGGACTTTTATTACACCCACGCAATTCAGCTAGTGCTGTCTTCCTTGGAAAAAAAAGAAATGACTCCTTTCTCTCAAATTACACAAATTCACCTCCCATCTTTCAAAGTTCATCTCAAGCCCCATTTTCTCCCTGAAACTCCATTCCATATTGACAGAATTTTTCTTACAAGTCAGAATTGCACTTATCAAGGGGAGCTTTGTAGTGTTCTTTCACTGTTTCATGTCGAATTGCATCACACATAACCACCGAGCTTCCCAAAATTTACTACGAGAGAAATGTGAGCTGGGGACCTACCTTGCATTTTTACTGTGCCAGGAGCTCTAGTGTCATATGTAAACCTTTGAAGTTACTCCTTAAGGTCTGTATTAATAATATCGCCACTTTTCAGATGAGAAAATAGAATTCCAGAGATATTATATGCCTTGCCTGGGGACACACCTACTTAAGTGCCACTCTTGGATTCAAACTCAAGCTAAAATTATTTCCAAGTCCCTTACCACAGTATCTTCCCAAAGACTGCTCTGTATGCTTTTTGTGTTGCTGAAATTGAACCTAGTTCCTGGAGGCATTTATATCTGTGGTATCAGCAGCCTCACCACCACTAAAATGGAAGCGTCATGGGCTTTGGGAACTGGAAATGAGAGTTCCAAACTTGATCATACGACTCTGAACACCAGTCTCTTCTCTTTTGGAGAAATACATACAAAATCTATCCAACTTCCAAAAGCTGCAATCGGTCTACAAGTACTACATTTAGTTCTGTGCATTTTTTCAGGACTAGTATAACATAGTGCTCAAACTAAACGTTAGAGTAAAAAGATTCTGGGTTTGAATCCAGGATCTGCCATTCTTAAATCATCCTAATTTCAGCAAACTATTTAATTTCTCTAAGCCACATATCACACCGGTAAAATAGCTTTAATAATCACCATCTCACTGGATCATCAGAAGGATTTAATGATATTATATACAAATTCTTCAGCATATTGCTGGCCCATAGTAAGTGCTTCATAGAACTGTCATTTGTGCCTGTGCTCACTGGATTAACAGAAAATAGGTATCTATGCTCCAAGTACACTGATAATTATTCATTAGCACAGAAAGAGATTAAATCAAAGCAAAGAAGTTTAGAAAGAGAAAAAAATTAACTTCCTTTACCTTGGTGTCTAATACTTAGGAAGTCCAATGTTAGAGAACTAATTAGACTATAGTTATAATTCATGGCTGTGCAGTCAAAAATATTTTTAAAACTTTATAAAGAAAAATCACCTTTTCCTGTATTGACTAGAAAATAAGTTTATCATATAAAGTTATCTCAGGCATTTGTTTTTGTTTTATCACAGAATTCTTTTAAATTATGAGTAATAACAAACATTAGGACTCAGGTCACACACACATACATTTTAAGAATCCTGTATATTAGCTAAAACAATGAAAACAAAAATTATCTTATTTTCTCACCTTTGCCTGCAATGAAAATAAAGCTAGACAGATCTAGGGGCTCCTGGGTGGCACAGTCGCTTGAGCGGCCAGCTCTTGGTTTCGGCCCAGGTCGTGATCTCAGGGTCATGAGATCGAGCCCCGCACTGGGCTCTGTGCTCATGTGGAGTCTGCTTGAGTTTCTCTCAC
Source organism: Halichoerus grypus (assembly GCF_964656455.1). Lineage (NCBI taxonomy): Eukaryota > Metazoa > Chordata > Mammalia > Carnivora > Phocidae > Halichoerus > Halichoerus grypus. Next base: position 170,317,077 of record NC_135715.1, read on the forward strand.
CCTTTCCCCCTGCTCCTCCCACTCTTGCTCTCTCTCTCTAAAATAAATAAATCAATCTTTAAAAAAAAAAAAAAAAGCTAGACAGATCTAGAACCACTAGAAGTAACTTGGGTAAAAACGGTGAACATAGACTTTATTTCTCTTGATGAGAATGTTTAAAAAAATCTTCAAGAAAATACATTACTTTCAAATGAGCTCTTTGCATGTGACATTATGTTGTGGACACATTTATAACGAGGAAATACAGCAATATTTTTAAAATTCTCTTAAACAAATTGGAAGTATTTAAAAGATGTAGATGCAACTGAGTCAAACTTCACTCAAAAGCTTGTATACTTGTTTGCAAGAACCTCACTTGAATGTTGGCCTATCAAGTCAAGCACAGCTATTTTAGAAAGAAAAAAAAATGGACAGCAGGAGTTAAATTTGATGTTCATTAACATGAAGGAAATTTCTTGCCCCATTTAGCTAATATCTTAGTTGGTACAGTGTGACAAACAAATTTTAGCTGTTAAAATCTATTATACCTGCTTTAAATTGCATCTCCCTGTAGCCAGAGGCTCAATAGTTAGTTAAATTCAATTTGAGTTGCCAGGGGCTGTTAATGGGTAGGTTTTTCTATTTGTTCTCTTAATTGTTCTCTATCTAAATTATCACTGATGATGAAATCGTATGTGACTACATTCCCACATAATCAGAAAGTCTAAATAATTTTTCCTCTTCAGGATAATGATATGGAACTAAAGGCCCATAAAAATCTTCAGGGACAGTTTTGTTGTTGTTGTTGTTGTTGTTGTTGTTTTTATAATGTGTTACATTTAATTTCAAAATAAATAATTCTGCTTGAACTTCAATAACATTACAACAATTTGGAAATAATAAACAAACTGAAAGTTATAACTGCTAAGCCCATAGCAGGCTCTTAAAGGTATAAATGAGTGCTGATTGACTATCACTAGTATATTTCTAGTATCAGGATGCCCTTCTAAACTTTTTTAAAATGCAAATTTTTTCTGTCTTGAGTGCATTTTTATAATTAATGTGTTATGTGTGTGATAGACATTGATATTTCATTCTTTAATTAGTTACTGAGTTTATGATATAACAGCCACAGTAAATCGCAAACAATGAACTGGAAAGGAAAATCTGTACCTATCTTTTCCAGCAGAGGTCTCTAGAGAGCAACTAAAGTTATGGAAATAAGGGCTATATGTTCAGTAATTTACATAGAAAATTTAACTCTTCAGCTTTATATGAGCCTTTTCTTTTCACCCACGCCCCTTTCTCTTTTGATGTCTGTGCTCCTTCATCAGATAAAAGGCTGTCTAAAAAAATTGATCAGAAGTAGACACAAGAGAACAGGTTAATCCCAAGTGCACCGGTGTAATGTGTCACAAAACAGACAATGTAATTATCTCAGCAGCCTGTTTAACCAGCTAATTCGGCAGCTTTGCATACCAGGGGTGAGCTCATCTGTTCACTATATTTCCAGCCAGGACATTTTTCACCAAGATCACTACAGTTTTACAAAAGCTTGTAAAAGCCTGAGGATTGAGTATTTCCTTGAATGTGGTATAACAGCTTTTAGCAATCTTTTATTTATAGGGAAGCAACAAAGAGAAGAAAATGCAGATTAGTATTGCGCAATACCAAAAAAAATGAAGTCAATGATATAAATCTCTGTACATGCTCATTTAAAATGAAATACCCTCTCTTTACTGGGAATCTCTGGGGAAATGCTCAACAACTTAACAGAAACATGATTTTGATGGCAAAGATTTATAAGCCCAGTTTTGCTTTTCTTAGAAGTAAATTTATTTGCCCCAAATACATTCTGCATTTTGCTAACGCTGGTGCTGTTTGGGGGGAGTCAGTGTGGGCTTTACAGTAACAATGACCTGGACTTGAATCCTGGTTCCTCGATCCTTTTTTTTGTCTCCTGGTCTTGGGCAAGTTAACCCCACAGTTTCCCAGTCATTAAATTGTGAATAATACCTACATACTGCATGGTTATTGAGGGACCTAAATCAGATGTCAAGGAAATGCCAAGCAAAAAAGATAGCTAAATAAATGGTAGCTCTACATGATATACACACACATGTATGTATACAAATATACATGCATAACAGACACATACATATACACATACACACACATATATAACCCATTATACTTATACAACTCTCAAAAAAGTTAATTCACCAAAACCTCAGGATCACTCATGTATCATTCCAAGTCCTTTCCCTAGAACGACTATCCACCGACCATAGCAATAACCACATAAGATGCAGGTCCCATAGCAAACACTGTGTGCTCAATAATATTTGTTGAATAAAATAAGCATAACTGATTGAGGGAAGAAAAAACACCGCAGCATATATAAAATTAGTCAACAGTATTGACAATACTTTAAAGTGATGTGTTTTGCTGTTCAATATTTTCAGCAAATTAAACTTCTACATCAAAGGATAGTAAGTTCTGTGTCTAACAGCTCAGATGTAGGTTATACCTTTGATGTCACATGTCTCATCATTTGACATAGTGAAATGACAACAGTGCCAGAAGAGTCAAAGTCAGAGAATAATGAAAATAGTCTTGAAGGTGAGGCAAAGATAAAGGAAGGTTCTGATTTATAGTAAAGTCTGTGGAAGTGCCTATTACTGCACCAAAGTGATGAGGAAACACAGTTGGATTACACCTGAGGTGCAAAACGCCCAAGGAGATGGGGTGGAAAAACTCCAGAGCCAGGGATGCAGCCAGGAGATAGACTTCGGAGTGAACCAACCACCACCTCTCAAAGTCTCATGGCAGAGAAGTCTCTGTTCTTCAACAGCAAGTTCAAAGTCGGGGAAAGTCGTTAAGCGTCTGCCTTTGGCTCCGATCATGACCCCAGGGTCCTGGGATGTAGCCCCCCATGGGGCTCCCTGCTTCACGGGAAGCCTGCTTCTCCCTCTCCCACTCCCCCTGCTTCCGTTCCCTCTCTCGCTGTGTCTCTCTCTGTCAAATAAATAAATAAAATCCTTAAAAAAAAAAAAAAAAAAGGTCCAGGGAAAGAAGTACCAGGAAGTCCCTACCTTTGACTTCCACTTGATTCCCCATAGAGCTTGTTTGCCACACATCAGCTGAAATAAAAATTGGGTTATACAGCTCCCCTACTCCAAATCTTCCTGCAAATCCTATGATCTACATATTCCAGTTTGTTTCAAACCATTTTTATTTCAAATTGCTCCACTGAGACGATACTGGCCTCATGGTCATTATTATTTTTTTTAACAGCATGGGATATTTTTACCTTCCATTGACTGTGTGTCTCTTCCCCTCAGACTTTTGCAAGGTGTGCTTCCTCATTCCACTTCCCCAGGACTCTATTCAAACGTCACCTCCTTACAAAGCCCCTAGCTGACCACCCGTGCCAAAATAGCACTTCCAGTCATTCTCTTTTATTGTGCTTTCTTCTTCTTCTTCGTATCACTTACCGGGACCTCAGTTTACATTATTTCTTTGCTTATGTGTTTACTGTCTCTCATCCCATATTAACTCAGTGATGCCAGGAATTTATTTTATTCACTGGTCTATCCCCACTGCCTGGAAAGGTCCTTAGCACACAGCAGTCACTTGGTATATATATTTGTTGAAGAAATAGTGGGAAAGAAGTCCAGTAGCTGAATGTGTGTTTCTACCACATTTTGTTCATTCTAGCTTCATATTGTAGAGTGACTGTGAATTTCCACATTCTAGGGCCACCATTAGTCTGTCAGCTCCTTAAATACGGTAGAGCCTAGATCTTAAAATTGAATTTTGACTATAATGTCTGGCACAATGTGGCACCTGAGAAAATACTTGCCTAGCAAACATAAATTTCAAAAATGAACAAAAAGATGAAATATTAAAGCTACTCAAGTGTTTTTAAAATTGAGAATCATAGTGTATTTCCAAAAATAATTAAAAATGCCAAGATAATATTGCTGTGATATTAAAACTGGTCCAGTAACAAATATTTCTCTGTCTCAGCCATTAATAAAAAGTACCAGACACTGATTTTATCTTGTAGAACTCTCAATATACTGCTGGCAGGGTCCCATTATTATCATCCCTAACTTACAGGTGGAGAAATTGAGGTGAAAAATTGTTAAGCATCTTGCCCAGAATCACACAGCTAATAAATGCTAGGATTTGAATCCTAGTCATATTAACAGCTGTCTTTGGGAGTCCTTCGAAATCTACTCTCAGACTGATCTTCTGATGTTTCAAATATTATTTTCTCCAGTTCCTTTTGTAATGAATACCCACTTCCTATTTCTCTCTTCTAACAATCAAGTTAGTATCACTAACTTAAGAACTTAAACACTGCAAAGCTTCAGTAAGGTTTGGATACCAAACTCTTAAAACATACTTAATAATAAGTATGTGTCCCCTCCCCAAAATGGGGGCTAACAAAGGTTAATGTTGTCCTTGGGGTGGCAAAATTTAAATTTCATTAGAGTCTCCTAAGCCTATATTAGAGGAAAAAAATGTTGCTATCTTTTCATAAAACCTGCATTTCAAGGCACTTCTATGATTTATGAATTTCTCTCCCATAGAGAACAAGTGATATATAGCTGAAGTCTAATTCATTCCAACTCATCACATGTATTTTGTAACTCCATATCACCTTTCAAAATCAATAGGTATTTAATACTGAGGAGATGTATTTAGGTTTGAAAGAAGATAAAAATTAGACTGTGAGCTATTCCTTATATGGAATCCTGTTAACATATTTTCATATGGTGTCAGGTCAAACACCTTAACTTGTTTTTTTAGACTCATTGCCCAATATTCTTCAGCTCCTGTATAATTTACTCTTACACTATGCTTACAGGCAGTATTAATCTGCATGGGTTAAAAAGGGTCTTTAGTCTATTACTAAGTATTTGCATGGCCTTTGGCAAGATAAAGTGTTGTTATATAAGCAGTAACTGTGTGTACCATATTAATAGTCCTTGCCTCAGAACCTTTATTTGTAAAGTTTTCTTATTTTTTCTTTTGTTATTAGATAATTTATATATTTCTGTTCATAAAACTCATCATTTTGAAGTACCTTTCCTTTAGTCACATATTTATTTATTTACTCAATAAATATGCATAGAGAGTCTATTTATTATAACAGGCTCTGTGCTTGCACTGGGAATAATGTGGGGGAAAAACAGACACAAAGAGTGAAAAACAATGTGCAGAGGCATCTTTGAATGCCATTATAATTATAAAATTAAATTAATAGTTAACAACTTGTTGGCAGATAATACATACAGGGCCATGTCCTGTGGTTGAGGAAATGATACAGTACTGTAAGAGTTACATCAACTCTCTCCATTAACTATGGTACCATTTAAAATATAAATATTGTGTAAATATATTATCTAGTCCAATATTTGAGCACGAAAATTATAAATACACAGGTTGCTTCACATTTTACTAAGTTACTGAGGTATATTTTGAATTTATTTCTGTGGAGTCTTTCAAAAAAGAAATTGTTCTTATCTTTTGGTCCTGTTTTAAGTGTGTTTGGGATGAAAGACAGAGGAATGGGTTAATTTTTGAACCAAAAGTTCTGGCACTCCATGCGGAAGAAACCATATGAAATGAGGCAGGGGGTCTGTGTGCTCAGGACAGCAATTAAGCCCACTTGGTTAGAACATAATGGTAGTGAAAAACAGTGTGAGATAATGTTGAAAATGCAATATGGTAGGGGTGTTGAGAGTTGTACTTGGCAAGGCAAGGAGTTGACAGTTCTTGTGCGGGACAGGAAGATGATCAGAACTGGGCTCTGAAGAGATTAATCTGGTAACAAGGTAGAGAATGAATTGGGAGAAGGGACAGAGGAGAAAGAGAAGCTAATGGGAGGCATAAATGTCAAACCCAGTGAAGGCCTGAACTAGAAGAGTGGACATAAGAATGCAGAGGTAAGGAAAGGTGCTGCAGAAAGAGAATCAACAGCACTGGGGAACAGATTGGATCTGGGCCGAGAGGAATCTGCTCACAAAATAAGGCAAGTTTTTTAGAATTTGTCTTATTAAAGTTTCTGATAATGACAAATCAATACAATGGTTTTTAAGGCTTCCTCATCTAAGATAACTACCTTCATAGAAAATGTTAATATTTATTAATGATGAAATGTTAGATAATATGCTAAATATATTTATAAATATTTAATAGTTATTTTAATAGTAAACATTTATCAAGCACTTACCAGATAGCATGTTAAAATGTACCAGATGGCACATTAAAGATGTTACATATTACATTCATTATCTAGTTAAAACCACAACAAACCTACAGGGAGGTTCAGTTATCATCCCCTTTTTACAAGTGAGAAAATTGAAAATTAGAGAACTGAAGCAATATTAAGTCAGAATTTGAACTCAGCTCTGCCAGACTCTGCAGCATTAGCCAAATTTACATGTGAAAGAATAATCATTACTTCACCCTGAGGACCAATGAAGTTACAGATTTTGTCCTACTTACTTATCAAAATGAAATATTGAAGTCTTTCACCCAAATATGATAAATATCTACCTACTGAGCATCCACTGGGTACCAATCTCTGTTTTAGATGCTTAGACACTGGATTCTAAGCCTACTGTACTTTGGTACCTACTGTAGGTACCAAATTCTTACATGGTGAGGATAAAGACATAAAAATATAAACATTCAGAGAATTTTTTGACTGGGGATATGTAGCATGGAGAAGCACTGGAGAGAGCCAAGAGGCAAATTTATTCCACCTTTGAAGCAACACGGGACTGCCCACTGAAGAAGAAAAAAGAGCTGGTATGGAGAAGTAAGTAAGGACTAAGATTGAAGTTGGTACATGCTAAGCAAGGCTTTGCAGGAAAAGAGGAGAGATTAAGTGATTTATGGTATTTGGGGGAAAAGGAGATGTTCAAATGTAATGTTTTAGAAAATTTTGTCCAGTGGTGTGCTGTGCAATCCCTTCATTAATGTTCTCAAGAAACTTTTAGGGAAGACACATACTACATTTCAAGACTTTGGAGGATTGGATTTTTGTTAACTATGGATGCATCACCATGCTAACCAAACCATACTTAGAGAAAGCACCCTCAACTTTTTATAAATATGCTGAAGTATATATCATGTCTGTTCTGAGATATGATCCCATATAATCTAATAATCTTTAAAGTACCAAAGATTAAGAATAAATAAATTCTTTTTTCTTGTCAATTAGACTAGATTCAAGGATATCCCTATAACAATATTGTCATTCATTTAATTTCTGAAATCTTCTATCTTTTTTGAATGAGATGGAGGCATAACTAGCAGGAAGGCAGTCAGATCTAACCTATATGGAATACACAATAGCAATTACAATCATCTACCATAATGCAGTTTAAATGATTAAAATAATCTGCTTATGGTGGAAAGGAGTGGGGAACCCAGAGTGAGAGTGGGAAATCAGGGATTGAGAATGGCAACGGTAGAAAAAGCTCCCACTGACAAGTAATGACCACCTATCTGTCTCCAAATTGTGTAATCCTACACTCAACCTGCCCCCAAATTCTAGTACTGTGTCCATATTTAGAGAGCATATAAGAAACATTAGATCCATAGCTCACTAGGGAAAAATCCAAAATTACTTCTCATCCTCCTCTACCTTCAAATTGCAGGAACTAGTTTTGGAGTTTGGTTTTGTTTTGCTTTGCTTTGAATCCCATTTTCTCTGAAACCAGCTTTCTCTTCTCTACTCGTGTTCTCCCATAATTACCATCACCAATGAATTCATATTCTTAAATTGGAACCTAAACTCTAATAGAGGTTTGAAAAAAGGCATGTGAGGAAAAAAAAAAACAACAAACAACTCTGACAAAGATTATTAAACATTATATCCTGCTTGACTTTTTCCTATGGATTGATCTCCAAGCATCAGACCCATTTTTAGATTTGGATTCCTGTTTAATTCCTTGAATAACTTACCCTCGTTTTACTCTCAATTGTGAATACTACCTTTACCTTTGTCCTGACACTCGCCTATTTTTGTTCATCCGTCTCTTGGCCAGTTATGCCTCCCTTCTTTGAGCCTACAGAACAACGCTGGCCTTACTCTCTTTCTTATACTCCATTCTCCAAACCAACCCCACCCTCAGTTCTTCTGTTATTTCACTGCTAAGGCACCAGGGAACTGAGGAAGCCCAGGCCAGAGCATGAACACTAACCCAGCAAGATGTGAGGCAAGTGTGGCATACAGGAGCTCATGTCTTGAGAAGCTCATACTGATAGGAGCCTTGGGATTCATGAATTCATTCAGGAGGAATCTTGGATGGCATCCAGGATTTTAGACCCAACCAAAAGAGACTCATAAGATACAGATTTTAAGTCAGCCAGCTGAAGTTGACTATGGACATAAATGCAAGTTAGTCATGGTGAAACAAGCTAAAGATGGTCAGAGACCAGATTAAAATAGCGATAGGCAGGATGGGGTGCTGGGTAGAATCTGGATCAGAAAACCTGAAAATCACTTTGTTGTGGTATAAACAAGCAGCCCAAACAGGAATAAACAGGAGATGTGAATGATCCTAGGGCAAGCACAGGGTGCCTCCTACTATAGTGATAAATGTCCTTCTTGGTACACATAATCTTGACTGCTTTGCAGAGTAAGTTGGCATTGCAAAGGTACATTTTGTTGAAAATTTTAACAGGAAGAGAGCTACAGACTTTTATTTAACACTCATCATTAAATTTCATAATCATTATGTATCCAAATACATTATCTATTTGCCTTATTTCCCTATTGACAGTTTCTTAACCCAAAGCATGTAAGCATTTTCTGTATATAATGTCTGCTCATTCAGAAATGATCCATAATTGAATGTAAACTGAATAGTAATAATTTACTCTATATTGAAGAAGTTTGTCTAATCTTTTCAAGTAATTTCTCACAAAACAAAATGTTAAATGCTATCATCTCAGAAATGGTATGCATGTTTTATAACCTATTGGTGGGGTCAGGAATGGGTAGGTAAGGGGGTTAACGGAAATGAAATCACTGACTCCAGTTCTCTACCACACTTACAGGGATGAATGTAGATTTTGTCTTCATCTTTGCCAGCACTGCTGTTGCTAAGTGTGCTAGATTACCTTGTTTCCTCGTTCTATCCTAATGTTGACTTTTTGTGTACCAACTAAATACACAAGGGCTAACTGTGAACTTGTAGGTAAAGCTGTATGAGATGCCCTGAAAATGTATCTATGGAAGCACAGCATGTTATAATTAAGACAATTTCCAGAGCCTTGAAATCCTCAAAAGGCCCCAGGATTAGTTTGGTTTGGTGCCAGAATATATCAGGTTGACAGCCAACAATCATTGCTCCTCCCTCCCTCCCTCCCTTATTCCTTTCTCTCTCTCTTTCTTTCTCTTTCTTTCTTTCTCTCTCTCTTTCTTTCTTTCAAGAAGCCTCCTGGCACACTTAGTCCTGCATGTTACAAGCCTCCTGGCACACTTAATCCTGCATGTTACATTGCCACACTACCACAGGAGTTTGATGACTTTCCATTGATTTGAGCCAGCACTCAATATAAAATAATAGATGCTGAACTGACACATGAGCACAGGACAGTAATTTTTACCTTGGCAAAATAAAAGGGGCAACGCTAGCTTCTCCTCTTTCAACAACTGAGTGCTAGCTATCTCCTTATTTTGTTTCTATTAACTTTTTTCCACTAAACAATATTTAAAAACAAGAATACCATGAAGATCTGAAATTATAAATATATCCAAAGAAGACATACAAATGGCAAGAATACTTGCATGAAAAGATGTTCAGTATCACAAATCATCAAGGAAATGTGAATCATAGCCACAATGAAATATCACCTCACATGTTAAGATGGCTAAACTATCAAAAAGATAGGAGATGAAAAGGGTTGGTGAGGGTGTGGAGAAAAGGGAGCCCTTGTGTACTGTTGATGGGAGTATAAACTGGTATAGTCATTATGGAAAATAGTATGGAGGTTCTTCAAAATATTAAAAATAGAACTATCATATGATCCAGCAATCCCACTTCTAGGGATCTATCCAAAGGAAATGAAATCAGTAACTCAAAAAGGTATCTTCCACTCCTACGTTTACTGCAGCATTATTTACAATAGCCAAGATATGGAAACAAAGTGTCTGTTAATGGATGAATGGATAAAGAAAAAAATGTGGTATATATACAATGGAATATTATTCAGCCATAAAAAGGAAGGAAATCCTGCCATTTGTGACAGCATGAATGAGCCTGGAGTACATTGTGCTAAGTGAAATAAGCCAGACAGAGAAAGACAAATTCTGTATGATTCCATGTATATGTGGAATCTTAAAAAATCCACCTCATAGAACCGAAGAGTAGAAGGGTGGTTGCCAGGGGTTGAGGGAAGCAGGAGATGGGGAGATGTTGGCCAAAGAGTACAAACTTTCAGTTACAAAAATGAATAAAATCTGGGAATCTGATGTACAGCATTGTGACTATAGTTAATAATACTGTATGTTATACTTGAAATTGCTAAGAGAGTAGATCACAAATGTTCTTACCACACACACACAAAGGTAATATGTGAGGTGATGGGTGTGTTAATTAACTTGATTATGGTAAACATTTCACAATGTGTGTGTGTGTGTATTAATCATCACATTGTGCCACTGTGTACCCTAAACAATTTCAAGTGCATATTAATAGGTTGTTTTCTCTATCAATATTAAATAACAAATGTTTTTAAAGAGTGGATTCAGGATTGCAAGCCTTAGAAACACTAAAATGTATGGGGTGAGCTGAGGAAGAATCACCCACAAAGGCACAGAGAAAGTATGGTCAGAGAAGCTCAGAGATAGCATAGACAGCTTTGTTATGGAAGCCAAAGGATTATAGATATTTCACTAGAAGAGTATATTAAGTATGGTAGAGGGAACATGCTCAACAAAGAAACTGAATATGAAAAGGCCTGAAAGTGATCACAGGCATTGATGTTAATTTCATCATAAAGGCAGATAGGGTACATTGTGTGAATGTATGAATAGAGAGGGTCTGGACTTCAGATGGAAATGGGAGTGAACAGTCAGGAAAATGACAGGGGGAGCCAAAAAGAAGAATTCTTGTGAAGCAGGGTCAAGAAAGACATTTTTTAAGCCTTAGAGAAAGGAGTATATTCGTTGCGTAAATGGAAGGAGCCAATAGAAGAAAACAGATTGAAGACTTAGTTGAGAGACAGGAGTGCTAGGTCCATTTTCAATCCTACCTATCCTACCAGAGTTTAGGTATCATCTAGACTCTGGGGCTAATTCTTTGTCCAAAGAGAATGTCACAAGCTTTAGGCTAGCATTTGAGTCTCAAGTCCCCCTTGCCAATTTCTGCTACTTTCGGGCTTGGTCACGGGTCCTAGTTCCTAGGCTCAGGCTTTATCCCCTGTGATCAAGTCCTTAACTTGAGCCATAATTTACACAAATTCTCCTATTACAAGTTTCCACCCTGATTAATTTCCAATAATTCTTGTTCCTCCCTCTAGAATTGAGATTTTTGCCACATGCTCTACTTTCTTCTCAGGTGTGGTATACACATTGTGAACTGTTTATCCCACAGCTACTCCCCACCTCCTTCTTCCTGGTTAAGATAATCCCAATTTTGCTCAAGTCTCAAGTGACCATATGTGTTAAGGGTGGTGAGCCCCTTCCTATCCCAGGAAGGAGAATTTTACTTAGTCAAAGTTAGTTATGTAAATTCTATTCCCCTAGACAGTGATCTGTTTTCAAAAAGTGTATGTCAAAAATTCTCATCTGCTTATGGTCTAGGAAAAGAAAAGTCTTGGAAGAAAGACTTCAACTTTTTTTTTACTTGATATGACTGCATCTACACAGAATACCTAGCATGTGGACACATCCAGTGAACCATAAAACACACAGGACTGCTGAATAAGAAGAGAAAGAGAACCCGAGTATATCATTGAGCCTCTGAATTTGTCACAGAATTGCCTACCTTCAGTCCTGTTATATGAGTTTATCTGTTTTCCTACATACATTTTATTGGATTTTTCTCTTTCTTTAAACAAAAAGTATATAAGTGACATATTGTGTAAGTAAAGGCTATAAAAAAGTGATCTCACGGAGGTCATACTACATGTCAGTTATTTTATATGAATATTTGATTTAATCTTTACCACAACCCTGAGAGGTCCATTTTTGATCCCTATTTAAAGGTGGGTCTGACTCAAAAGCCTACATTTTCCCCATGAAGTTGGAAGTCCTGACACAAAATTCTAGTATGCATCTTTTAGTGTTGTTTCTCAACTTCCCTGATACCAGTTTGCTAGACTTCAAACTTTTCTCTTATGAATATCAAACTTCTGCAGTAGAGCACGGGGCTGAGTATAGTTTGAGAAATAAAATAGACTGTTGAAACCTTAGCACAGTTATTAGCTGTGCAAACTAAGACACATTACTCAGGGTCGAGATTCTGTATTATTATTTGTATAAGACAATAATACTCCTTACCCCCTCAAAAGTTGTGATAAGTATTAAATTACAGAAGGCCTGTATAACTTTGAGCCAATACAAATACCACATAGTCACATAATAAGTCACATAATAAGTGTGCCTTTATTCATATTAATACTACTACCACAAAATGCAGAGTCAATTTTCAAAAATCACATCATAGAATTTTAGGACTGTGAGAGACTGCAGAGATGAAATTTTGTGATATCTCCACCATTGAGAGGCAAGCTTAATTCAAAAAATAGCTCACGGCAAAATATGTATAAGTGATCTTTTTATGAATTTTTAAAGAGCTGAATAGAATGAATTTAATCACCATTATGAAATAATCATTTAGAATCAATGGCCAGTTAACTAAACATTGTAATATAGCTACATGAAGGAGGGAAGAAGAGCACATCTAGTTAAAATTTAAGAACATGATCATCTCCACTGCATTTTACCGTACCTGGCTGACAACTCTGTAGTGTTGTGTAGTTCAAAGAACACTGAACTTGGAATCCAAAGAGGTCGCTGGGAGCAAGCCCCTCTTCTATTATTTATCAGGTCTGTAACTTACCATCTCTAAATCTCACCTTCTTTAACTCCAAAATGGGGATGATGATTTAGCCCTTTGCTGATCTCACAATATGATTCTAAAAATCAAAGTATATGCAGAAGACATCTGTACATTGAAATATGCAGTATAAATGTAAGAAAAACAAAAATTTCAGTGAACACAAATGGTGGAAACTACAGACTCTGCCTTCTGTAACACATTTCTTCAAGGTTTCTTTTTTCCTTGGGATATTTACTTATTACTTATTCTGAAGCGTCAGCAGCCTTTCTGAAACCTCACAGTACTAACACAGCACTGTGCCACGGATGGCTGTAGATTCAACCAGAGCCTTTTGAGGATGATGACCTTTGAAGGTTTCCCGTGTATAGAGGTACTCTACTTTGCTCACTATAGTTGATAGAATCAAGCTGCAGGCTTAGCATGTGATAGCTGGTTTGAGTCAAAGTTGGAAATCACTAAATCAAGAAACCACTCAGTCACTCCGTCTAGAAAACAAATGGATTAGAGAAAAAAAAAAAAACAAGATGACTCAGACCCAATTCTGAAAGTGTTTTTAATGGGGCATTGATTCAGCCTCTACTGAATATTTACTAAAAATAAAAAATAACATTGGCAACACTCTTTGTGGAGTCTCTTCTAGACAGCTGTGACATCTAAGGAACACTTGGAACACTGCATATAAAAATTCTATAAATAATAGCATCATTCTTGTCTCTGATTATTTTTCTCATTCTAAAAGGCCTTGCATAAAATGAGCTATTTTTCAGGAATGTCAAAAAGCTCTAGAAATTAATAAATTAGGCACCACCACTCATTAATCCATTATTGCAATTTTCAGTTAGTATGAAAGTTCAGAATCCTTTTTCCCCACAGAAAATAGGCTTTCTGTGCTAGTTAGACTCAGACTGGCCCAAAACTTGACAGCAAACTCAATGTGACACAAAACGGGACAGGGCTCTCAGAAAGCGAAGGTATCGCTGACAGCATTGACAGTGGACATTATACAAGAGACAGAACAAACCAGGAGCAAGAAAGTCACACACCACTCCTGGGGGCCAGGCTGGAGGAGGAATCTGTCCAGAAAAGACCAGTGAATCCTATAGAAACCACAAGTTACCTCTCTCTTTCCCTTCATAGCCAAGCGTCCAAATGGAATATTCTACATTCATTGACTAAGCAGCTAGTCATTGAAAATGTATTATATACTGTTTGATAATACAAAAGGAGATAACCAGTTTGGAGATATTATACACTAGAGTATACATCTAGGACCACAATCATTCAGTTTTAGGGAATGTAAATGCCCAGTATTCCAAGGAAATGTCAAACTGCTTTTTTGAAGTTATCTAAACAATTTATTATCCCACTGGCGGCATATAAATTTTCACAATGTTTTCTATCCTTTCCAATACTTGATATAGTCAGATTTCTTGATTTTTGTCAGTCTAATGGGTATAAAATTATATCTGATTATGCTCTTAACTTGCATTTTCCTGGTTATTAAAGAGATTAAGCACCTTTCTTTTCATTTATTCCTCATTTTGTTTCAAGTCTGTTTATGTTGTCTATTTTTCAATTAGGTTGCTTACTTTTCTTACTGACTTATAAGGATTTTTAAAGAAAAAAATATGTACCTATTTTAGAAACTAATCCCTTGTTAGTTAATTGTGTTGTGAATTTTGTCTCCAGTTTATTGCTTGTCTTTTTACTTTATTTATGTACCTTTTGATGAATAGCAATTCTTAAATCCAATGTAGTTAATTAATCAGTCTTTTCTCCTATGTTAGTACTTTTTATTGCTTGTTTTAGAAGTCTGTCCTTACTCAGAAGGCATAAGATAGTCTCCTAAATATATTTTTTAAAGTTTTAAATATTTCACATTTAAACCCTTTTTCTACCCAGAATTGATTTCTGAGGGTGTGTTCCCCCTAGTAACTTTCCAATCCATGCATTTTTTTATAATTTTATTTTATTATGTTATGTTAATCACCATACATTACATCATTAGTTTCTGATGTAGTGTTCCATGATTCATTGTTTGCATATAACACCCAGTGCTCCATTCAATACGTGCCCTCTTTAATATCTTTAATTGTGCTGCAGTCATCCCCAAACCAAAATTACTCTGGTTCAGGTCATAATTGGCCTTCTCGTTATCAAATCCAATGGGTAATTTCCTCTGCTTTGTGTTTTATTGTTTGTTTGTTTGTTTTTGCAGCATTTAAGAATCTCCAGGACCCTTTCTTCTTGAATCTCTGTCTTTTACTTCACGTTTCACTTCATGACATTAGTCTTCCCCAACCATCCTTCTACCCCTTGATATGATCTTTTTTGGCCTTGATAGCTTTCTCCATTTGCATCATAAAATGTGGTATGACCCAGGGCTCCATCTTCAATCACTTTTCTCATCCATTTAGTCATTCTCAGTATTCTCCCCATACCCTTGTTTAATTAGACACATATATTCTAATGACTCGCACATCCATTAAATCCAGCTCAGGCCTCTATCCGTATCTGCTAGGTCTCCTGACTCGATTGCTTACTGGACACTGTTGTTGGGGCTATCCCAAAGGCATCTCAAAATAATCATTTTTAAAAGAAAACTTTTCTTCCATCCCCCTACCTTGCAAAATCTGTTCCTCTTGCTTCATTCTCTAACCTAGAAATTGATGCCACCCTCCACCTGGTTAACAAATCAGAAATAGAAAGCCATCCTACACTCTTGCCTTGCCATCACTCTCCTTCATCCTCTGCATCTAATCAATCATCCAGTTCTATGGATTCTTTCACCTACATATCTCTCATGGGTGCAGATCCCTCTGCTGCTGCCTTAGTTCAAGGACCCATCCTTTTTCACTTAGATTTTTACAATAGTCTTTCAAATAGTCTTTCTGGAGCCAGGCTGGTCCTCCAGAATCCATGATCTTCACCTGTCAGAGTGATTTTATAAAATGCAAATCTGATCATGATGCAGAAAGGAAAAAGCCTTATCCCCATATATACAATATACCTACATTCCTCAACCATCACACTGCTCCAGCCCACACTTCCAGGCACATCACTCCACGTAGAGATGACCATCAACCCCCCCTGCAGTTACCATCATAGAAACTTCTGTTGAGCTGTCACCCTTGAATTAAAGGGGATATTCTGCCTACCAGTCCTTACTTTGGTCAGTTCCTGGCCCACTCTGCTGCCACCACAGTATGGGTTCTCCTCTCAACCCCTCCCCCTTTGTCCAAATTACCACTTTATTAGCTCTTTACCTCTGATCTCCAAATCTCCCTTTCCCCAATTAAAAGACTGCAAAATCTAAATTCTTTACAAAATTCTCTGTATTTCCTCACCTGAGCTAAAATATGGCTCTTACCTGAAGTTATACCATCAACTGAATGAAATCATGCTGGTCCTTTTCTTACCCAACTCCTACTATAGGGTCTGTAGAAGGTTCAGGTCATCCCTGTTCCTCACTACCACTTCCAGGCTGTGAATGTTGCATCTTCATATAAAATACCTATTCCTTTGATGTCTGTGTCATTCTGATATACGAACCTTACTCCTCACTGTGGCTTTATCTACAGATTTTCTGATGTTCTCCCCATTCACTGACAATTTTTATGTCTTCTACCCATGACAATCCCTTTCATCATTATGGGTATCATCAATATTTACATAGACGACACAACCAAACCTTGGCTCCTCATTTCTTGACGTAATCCCTAGTAACCTCTTATTCAACTCTACTACATATCTCACTCTATATATCCTCCGTCTGGGCAACCTTTTCCTCTCACATAGTTCTAAGTTCTTTTTTTACAATTCCTGCCAAAACTATCTTCAGCCAGATTCATGCTTTGAGCTCCAGATGTGCATAAGTAACTCCTACTGGACATCTCCATTTGAATGTCTTCTAAACACCCTGAATTCAAAACTGAATTCTCTATATGTATCTATTTTAAAACCTCCTTCTCTTCCTCCATTAAACCATATCTCAGAAAAAGATACAACTACCTAGGAATTATTTCCTCCTATTTGCTTATTCTTCAAATTAAATCAATCACTGAGTCACTACCTCCTAAATATACCTCAAATCTCTTCTCTTCCTTTCATCCTAATGCCACCATCCTAAATCAAACCATTGTACATCTTTGCCTTTCTCCATTCTTTGTTTTAACATAGTTTCACATGATGTGACGGCAAGAGACATTTTCCAAAAATGCAAATCTGTTCATGTCCCCTATTAAAATCCCTTGATTAACCTTAGCACTTCTTCCCTGATGTCAAATAAAGTGGGGGTGGGAGGAGTATGAGTTCCCAATGCTTTCATTTTTCTGGATCAAACACATAAAAGGGATTTGGATATCTGTATAAAACTATCCTTTACTTTAGGCTAAAGTTGTAGTTACTTAAAAGAGTTACAGGGTCTCTAAGGCAGGTGTAGGAATCCAGGAGCAACCCTTCCACCCTATTCTACCACCCTCCCCAGCATCCTCCTGGCCAGCCTCAAAAATTTTAGCCCTTTTTAACTTTATGTCCTCTTTCCCCTTAACAAGTATTTTATATGCCATTTTCTCATCGTTCTCAGTGTCATACCTCTTTTTGCACCAGTTGTCAGCCACCAGTCACTTCTGTTGACTTTCCTCCTAGATGGGGATGGAGATGAGATTCAGGGAAAGAAAACCTCGCAGTGGTCAGCTCTCCTCAGTAGTAAGGTCTCCTTGAGTGGTACCTGCAAGATAATCAGAATTTTTACATTGCGGTAGAGTTTTATCATCTTTTATTATATTAAAACAATATAACATGTATCTGTCTCTTTCCATTGTCTTAGAATATGCCTGACTCCTGAGAGAGGAACATAAAAGAAATATTTTAAAAATATAGCCATATTTTTATAGTTTATCATTGCCTTTAGTATAATTAATAATGTCTATTCTGTCTCATCTTTCCCCATCCTCCTACTGATACTTGATGCTTGTAGCAGACATTGGTTCACCTTCCATGTCTAGTCAGTATTCACCATTTCTGTATGTACTAACATCATATCATAAGGTACCTATGACTGGCTGATGACTTTCTCCAGTCACAAGAGCATGCTTGGCTAGTGTTCAGGACAGGCCAGAAGTGCTGGGGCATTAGTATACTCAGGAGCAGCTCTCAACCAACTATGAATGGGAATTGGTTTCCTTACCCTTTGAGTAGAACAATTTTGAAGAATGTTGTACATAGTCTTTCAGAAATAGCCTTGATAAAGTACTAAGAAGGGGTCAAAGGTCATAGAGATGTTCAAATGCTAAGATGAATTTATTACACAGAATGAGAAAAAGCCCTACTCTGGGGGTAGAGATTACTTAAAAAAAAAGATGAGAAAAACCCAGTAGTTATCTATGTTCCTCTTTGATGGTAGAATAGGGAAGAAGAAACTCTCTTCATTAAAACAATAGTGAATAAGAAATGTGCTAGTGGACAGGCTACCAGCATCACTGGAAAACACAGTGGTGGCTTTCCCTACAGCCAGGGTTGATGGAAGGAGATGCCGGACTGGAACTTGGCTACTGACTGTCAGTGGGGATGCTAGGATTCTGTAACAGCAGAAGCCACATAGTGACAGAACAAATAGCAACAAGACCAAAATAGTAACTATGGGGCTTGACCTATAGGTATTTGAGGTGATGCCTGATATATTATTGGTGTTCCTAGTGAAGATAAAGATGATCAGCCCATGGTTGCATAATTTGGCCACCACCACAACAAAAAGATGAAGAACAGATGAGAAAAAAGCTAATATCAATGACTGCAATAGAAAACCATAATCCCACACCAAATTTCCATACTTGAGTCAGTTTTCAGATTCAGAGCCCCTTAAGTAAAACACAGGATGGTTGCCTCAAGGAGAGTCCCCAGAATGTCACAGGATATATATACAAAAGAATTTTTCCCACTTTCTCATAGTGACCTAAGGCCATTTACCAAAATGACTATTTTGGGAAAGACAGAATAGTCAAATATTCTGAGGGGAACTGAATACAAGATCTGAGATAACACTAGTATGAGGGGATCCAACGTGCCATCATGGCCCCCTATTAAAGTAGAAGCAGACAGAGGTCAGGTGATAAATGGAGTCCTAATCAAAGTCCATCTTACTGTGAGTCCATTGATCATTTGGTCATTTATTTGAATCTTATGTGTATAAATTTGTTGGATATATTTGGATGCTGAAAGAACAACAATTCATGGGGTTAGAGCCATTATTATAATAAAGACTGAGCGGAAATCCCTGAAACTATCTACCTCCCCAGGTCAAGAGAGTAAATTAAAAGTATTGTTACATTCTAAGTAGAATGGCAAAGAATTGTTCCACCATCAAAGATTAAATAATGCAGCATTCTTACTCATTCCCATTTAACTCCCTGGTATGATCCTGTAAAACCAGATGGATCAAGGCAGGTCTAAAGGTGAAAGCCTGCAAAATCATAGAATATATATATATTGGTCTCAGTTCCTGGCATAAAGCTCCTAAAACCCTTATATTTTCCTAAGTGATAAGAGCACTAGGAGCACCTTTTGTTCTAAAATTTGGTATTTGACCATGAGTCCTGCCACAGGACTCCTAAATCCCTTGGAATTTCCTGGATGATAGCAGTGTCTTTTGTTTTTATGAGGCAGTGTTGGTGGGCTCCTGGATGGGAGGTGGTTACCAGAAAGACCAAGACATGATTAAAATCTTGGAATTTTCAGTCTCACTCCCCATTCTCAAGAGAGGGGAGAGGGGCAAGAAATGAAGTTAATAATCCATCATGCCTACATTATTAAGCCTCCATAAAAATCCCAAAAGTATGGGATTCAAAGAGCTTTCAGGTTGGTAAATATGTGGAGATGCTGGGAGAGTGGTGCACTCAGAGAGAACATGGAAGCTCCTCACCTCTTCCAATATACTTTGCATCTATACATCTTTTCCATTTGGATGTTCATCTCTATCTTTTCTTTTCTAGGATTTATTTATTTATTTGAGAGAAAGAGAGAGAGCATGAGCAGGACGGGCAGGGGGAGAGGGAAAAAAAATCTCAAGCAGACTTAATGTTGACCTGACACAGGGCTTGACCTCATGACCCTGAGATCACAACCTGAGCCAAAACCAAGAGCTGGATGCTTAAGTAACTGCACCACCCAGGCACCCCCATCTTTATCTTTTATTGTATCCTTTCATAATAAGCTGGTAAAGAAAAGTAAAGTTTTCTTGAGTTCTGTGAGGTGCTCTAGCAAATTAACTGAACCTAAGGAGGGGGGTCATGGGAACCTCCGATTTATAACTGAAGCACAGATGATAACCTGGACTTGCAATTGACATCTGAAGTGGGGGTGGGGGAGTCTTGTGGGACTGATCCCTTAAAATATGGGATCTGATACTGTCTCCAGGTAGACAGTATCAGAATTGAGTTAAAATGTACAACACCCAGCTGGTGTCCCAGAATTGCTTGGTATGGGAAAAAAAAAAAAAAAACAAAGACAAAAACCCACACATCTGATGTCAGAAGTATTGCGAATATAGTAGTGAGAATAAAGGAGAAACTCGGAAATAGGGTGGGTTTTCTACACAGAGACCCAATTGCAGGTGCTTTGCCAGATACGGTATCTTAACTAGAACAGATCAAAATAGGCTTTGGAACTTGATAGGGGGCTATTCATCTAGAGATTGCATTATTTTTAATCTCCATCAAAAAAGAAGGATCAAGGGAAATTTGTTTACATCTGGAGAGACAATAATACATATTTATAGTCTTGCTTTAACCCTAAGTTAGCCCTCTTGTTCTGTATCATAATATAGTCCAAAAGAGCCTTATAATCTTGACATTTTCACAAACATCACACTAACCTATTATTTTGATGGATCTGAAGAGCATAAGAAGAAATGACATAAATAAGTACCACTGATAAGATACATGTGCACCAGAGGGTGACAGATAAACCCTAAAATGATTCAAGATCCTGCCATATTGGTGAGGTTTTTAGGTACATTACCAGGAGCTAACTTTGGATATCTACTCAAAGTTAAAGGATAAGTTCACACACGTTGCCCCTTCTACTACTGTATTTTAGATATAGCAAATGCTGTATTTGGAACTACTGCTCGTACACATTTATATGGTAATAAGGAAGTGGGAATTGGGTTTTAAAAGGCCCAGATGATACAACTTAACATAAAAAAGTAGCTCATACCTACCCTTCTCCTTCAGCTCACATATATGACCCAATAAGGCAATTCTTAAATCTGATAGGCCAGCTCGGTATGTTGAGGTGGGCCACAGATTTACTGCTAACACACAACAGCCCAAGTCAGGGATGGCCTTGAAAGATCATGGTAAAGGCAACTGGAATAGTACACCTGATCATCAGCTTCATGTGGAAAGAGAACAAAATGCTCAGCTTAGGGATGAAGGGAAGAAGTTCTGGGTAATCCCACCGGACAAGCAAATTAGAACAGCAAGTGTTGACCAATGTGAGGGGAATCTAGAATAACTGGTAGAGGACACAAATGATATATTTCAAATTCGGCCTTGGGATTAACTGCAGCAGCAAAGACTATAGTTGCCCCAGTATCTCTTCCATTATAAGTCTGTTTTTTTGTTTTTTTAACTGTGACCAACAATCTTAAAGGTCCATTGAGAGAGCAGAGAGGACTCAATATGGGACACTGTACATGAACACATTTTATTTCAAACATCTGTGACTCTGCATGAGAGCTCCCTCTGGCTATAGGAGCTTGTTCAACCTACATTCTAGCTAACATAGAAATGCTGGGGAGTTAACATTCCTAAGAACAGCCTTCAATCGATTACAGATAGAATTTGATGAATTGGGGTGCCTGGGTGGCTCAGTGGGTTAAGTGTCTGGCTTAGGCTCAGGTCATGATCTCCGCATCCTGGGATCGAGCCCCCTCATAGGTCTCCCTGCTCATGGGGAGTCTGCTTCTCCCTCTTCCTCTGCCCCATCCCCACACCCATGCTCTCCCTTCCTCTCTCTCTCTCTAATAAATAAATAAAATCTTAAAAAAAAAAGAATTTGATGAATAAATACCCTGGCTTCCTCACCCCTCAGATATCACAATTCTGAGGCATGTTCTATGCAGTAGTCCAGAGTTCCATAGTAAGATCGAGCTCCAGTGTTTAAAGAGGTAACCTGGTCATTAATGCATTCTGTACTGAGTTTCTTACCTTCCCAATCTTTCTTGTCCACTCTTTTCTGATCATCCAAACAAGCTACTTTCACTCAAACTTATGCCTCAGGATCTACTACTGAGGAATACTACCAAAGACAATGTGAACTTTATTTCAGAACCTAAGATATTTCCTGCTCTATTTCCTCTTCTGGTACATTATCCCCAGCCCATGAACCTCTGCCTCCCAGGTTCTCCTAGCTAAGTCTTATTTGTCTTTCTAGTTTTAGCATAAAGAGTATTCCTTTAGGAAGGGTGACTCTAATCCCAGGACAATTTAGATTCCAGAAATATATGCTCACATAGCTTTCTATATGTACCTTACCATAGTTACCAGACTTAATGTTTTTGTCTTTATTTTCCAATTAACTGTAAGTGTTAAGAAGACAGGGATGATGTTTTTGTTCTTAACAAATCCCAAATGTCTAGGGCAGAGCTAGTATAAATAGCAGGCACTCAATAAATATTTATAAAACTAAACTTATTACAATGGCCTCCCTCAATCTCAGTATAGGACAGAAGGTCTTGTCCTCTCTGATCTCATCTCCAGCTATTTCCCTAGATGCACCCTTCACTCCAGGGAATTAAACTACTTGCAGTTCCCTACACATACTTAGTCATACTGCCAACCTGTGCCCATTTGTTTCATCTGCTATTACAGTATGCCCTCCATCCATACCTAGCTTATTTCTACCCATTCTGCAAGTCTTAGGTAAAGTATAACCATCTAAGAAAATCTCCCATTAATACCCCACTAATATTTACAGGTCTCTCTCTATTCCTAAAGAAACTTAAGCATGATTCTATTATAATTCTTCAATATACTGTTATCATTTTAAACTTATTTTTCTCCCCCACAAAACCATAAATTGCCCAAGAAATTAATCTTTGAGTATTTTATTTTTATATAGCGCCTTCAAGCACAGTACCTGGGAAAAAAATAACTGTTCAACAAATATTTTCTGGCTGAAGATGAATATAAAGTATCATTAAGAACTAGGGATATTTAGCCTAGAAAGAACTCTTAAGGAAAGCAGGACCTCTGTTCTCAAGTGTATAAGGGCTATCTAAAGAAAGAAGTTAGCATCACAATGAGGGGCTTTTCTCAGTTTTCTCAAACTCTTTCTGAGTTTGCAGAATTAGATACTGGGAATGTTAAAAAAAAAAAAAGTTTCTTGGTTGCAACAACTGCTAATGTGTATAGTTCCTTATATCAATTACTAAATACTGCTGTTGGTGGTTGTTAACAGTTTGATGTGTATCTGTACTTGTTAATAGCAAAAGGCTTGGAATCTGCCTGGGTTCAAATACCAACTCAGCCTCTTAATAGTGGCATGACCTTGGGCAATTCAGTGCCTCAGTTTCCATATCTGTAAAATGGGGATAATAAAAGTATCTACTTCCCAGGGTGGTTGTGACGGTTAAATGTGAATGGTCCTATGTGAAACACTTAAAATAATATGTGCTATGTAGATGTTTGCTATAGTAAAAAGAAATTATTTTTATTAAATCTACTAGCCCAAAGCAGGCCAATGAGTACAAGTGTTAGAAAGCAAATTTTGATTCAACCTAAAAAAAGTTTTCCAACAGTCAATGAGCTGTCTTGCAATAGTAAACATCACACCACTAGAAATTAAACTGTCCAGCAACCTATTCTGAAATGCAGTAGAGATTTTTTAATACTAAGATATTCTGATTCCATGGATTCTCCATCACCACATTATGATACCAAATGCCAATTTGTATATAACATCTTTATTAGGAACCTCATATCCCTTCTATTCTTAAAACTTTCTTCCTCCTTTCAGAGGTAGAAAACTAAATATTGATCCAAGGAGGCAAAAGAGTACATTATCACTAACTCTTTCTTAAGTATCTCTTCGAGCTACATAATAGCCATAACTAATCAGCTGAAAATGATACTACTAAAGTCTGGTTAGAACCATAAAAATTAGAATATAAGCACCAACTTTCTGTCTGCCAACATTGTTCTTTAGCTGACACCCTTCTTGGGTTTCACGGTCTAGATAACACATATGAGAGGATCATAATATTGCTACTCGGTCTACCACATGCATATGTAGGGGGATCCTGGAGAAAAGGAAGCTTGAAAAACATGAAAAAGCATAAGAAAAGTTCTAAATTCTCATTTACTTTGCAAGAACCTGCATGCCCCAAAAAGAAAAGTTAAACAATTCACGAAGGCCTGCCTCTGAGGTTTGGTTTGGAAACAAGCACTATTTTTCCTCCAATTCTCCATATTATCTAGCACCCCCTGGCCCACTCCCCAAAATATGTATCTAACCACAGACTAATACCCCACTAATATTTACAGGTCTCTCTCTATTCCTAAAGAAACTTAAGCATAATTCTATTATAATTCTTCAATATACTGTTATCATTTTAAACTTATTTTTCTCCCCCACAAAACCATAAATTGCCCAAGAAACTAATCTTTGAGTATTTTATTTTTATAGAGTGCCAAGCACAGTACCTGGGAAAAAAGTAAGTGTTCAACAAATATTTTCTGGCTGAAGATGAATATGAAGTATTCATAGGAACTGTATATAGAAACAGACTTCTATTTTTTTTCCTGACAAAGCCATTACAGGAGATTGTATTCCTTGTTTCATTTTTGTTCCTTCTAGCAGTATTTTGGGTTGTATAAACCCAAGATTTAGAAAAAGAAATTGATACAGAGATTGAATTGAATCACTCAAGCAGAAGGGTCACACTGAAAGTTCTCTAATGACATTAGTGCAAGAACTGGAACTCAACAATGACGTCTCTAAAAAAATTTGTAGGTCTTACTGTATTTTTCTTGACAATTCTTGAAATGCAAACCATATAGAAAACTAAAACCTCAATTAGCACAGAATTGTTCTCTCCTAAAAGCATAGAGGCAAGTTGTAGCTCTAAAAGGACAACTTTAATTGTACATTTTTAAAAATTGTCACCATATTCCTCTCCCTTCTGATGTGTACTAATTAAAATCTGCTCCTTAGAAAACACTATTTGGAGTTTTCTTTTGGAATTCTTAAGTGGTATTACTTATAAGGTGTCTTTACCATACACCAAATCCATATAGTAGCCCATTTCTGGTCTTACAGTCTGTCCATTGCAGCGTTCTTGTCATTTGCGTGTGTATTAAAGGCTGAATATGTGGGACTTGCCCTTCTAAAAAAGGTAAACCAACTAGTTTAACTTCCCAGAGCAATTACACATGAAAACTCTAAAACTCTCTTTGCCAGGTAGACTTTTCAAGTGCTTTCTCTTTCTTTTCTATCAAGAAAGAAAGAAGGAAGGAGGGAAGAAAGGAAGGAAGGAAGGAAGGAAGGATACTCTTTGTAGCTAAGTAAACAAAGGATAAAATAATCATAGTTGATGGAAATGTCCTTCATATTAAGTTATTAAATACTGTATAAAAACCTTTTGATGAACATTAGTTCAGTGAGTGTACAAGTATCGTTTTTCTAGTTCTAATCTTTTAAGTTTATTTTATAAACTTTTGTAAATATTTTCACCTCAACCCTTTTTCAAATCTTTCACTTCCTGTGCCATATAAAAATAAAAGGGCAATGGAAGTCTCAGCTTATAGACTGTTCTGAGAATTCCAAATTAATCCACTAGTAGATAAGTTCTCAAACTTTAGTCTTTGTACCAGGAACATTTGTCCTGGTGAGCCCCACCATCTGGGGCATGTATGTCAGCTTCTCTCCAGCTCATTGTCCTAATTATCCATTATCTCTTATATTCCATTAAATATTCCAGAGAAACAGGCATTGAAAGTATGGGAGGACTGGCCTGCTCAGATGGCAATCCACAGTTCGGTGTTGTGTGTGTGTGTTTTTAAACAGAAAACGTAGCGTCTGCAAGAAATTTTGATACCCGAATAAGAATTCAAAGAATCCCAAGAGTTTGGGGGCAGTGTCTACATTATGAGAACAGTATTTACACTAATTCTATCTCCCCCAAACCTCAAAAATCAAGAATTCGCCCTATTTCTGAGTTAGTTATCTGATGTGTCTATTATACTGGGCTAAATTGTGATTCCTTTCTCCACAATCTGTCTTCATATAGAAAACAGAACTCTTTCCTTCATCTCCTCATTTCCCTTGTATGTCTTATGTGATAGATGGTTAATGGTCTCAAATCTCTCCTATCCAAGTAAGCATGCCTCTTTGTTATATGCCTTTACTGCCTCTCCCATGCAAGTTTCTCTGTCTACTCCTTTGAATATGGGCTGGCCTGTGACTCACTTTCATGGAGGATACCAGAAGTGATATGTGAATTGGGGTGTCTAGATCTCAAGAGGCCTGCAGCTTCTGCCTTTGCCCTCTTGGAATATTGCCCTAAAACTTCCAGGTAAGGAAGCTAATCTAGTCTACTGAAGAAACAGAGTTCCAGCTGAACCTTTAGCAGAATGCGCCACCTGAATGACCCAAGGCATCTTTTCCCCCACCTTCCAAAGGTCGTGGTGTGTTCAAAGAGGAAGGGGTAAACCATCATGACTAGTACTTAGTGCCAATTTTGTGATTTGTTTATTCTATCTACCTAGAAACTGCCTCAGAACAAAAAAGGCAAGGATTCTTCAAGCATTTCAGCGCTGTTTTGCTACAGTTGACTCGAAAAAGAAAGATAACAATATGGTCTAGTGGTTTCCACATGTATTTGAATGTCAGCAACTCTGAGTTGTAATCTCATCCAACTGTCTTTCTGGCTGACTCCGATTACTTAAGAAAAATTACCTAACTTCTCTGTCTCATTTTTCCTACCTATAAAATGGAAGAAATTGTCCTTATTGCACAGAAAGAATTTTTAAAAAAGTAATTGATATTTATAAACACCCTGGAAATACATACTGTGATGATCCTCAACACACACACACACACACAAACATGCACACGTACATTGTTTGACACCATTTCTTTAATTTTGTTAAATATTTTAGGGAAAAATTAAGGTGGGAGCAGTGAGGTTTATGATTTTTCTTTTCCCATTTTACAGCACCTCACTCCCAGTTCAGCAGCATGGAGAATCTTTCATTTGTTGTTTGCTCCTGTGCTGGGCAGTGATTCAAATTCTCGAGGTTAGTGGCAGCATCTCAGAGAGATTCTCAGATTTTCAAAGCCCCATTTTCTTTTAATTAGCTCCCTCTCTGCCTCAGGCAACAAGTTCAGGGAATCAATAGGTTAGACTGAGTACAGACTTTGTAGGTATCAGGAGCTACGGTATGTTGGGACTTGTCAGACCCTGGATTCAGGTTTCAGGAGGTAAGCATCACTGGTCCAAGAACACTGAGAAAGAGATTTCAAACAGAAGCAGCTCACCAGCTTCCGGAGACTGCCTGCCCATGATTCCCAGGCAGGGACTGCCATTACTTTCAACCACACTTGGCCTTGGACAAGTCACCGAAGCTCCGGGGCTTGCCCTAGAGGCCTGCAGACCTTAGGCTGACACTGGCCAAGAGTTAATATCACACTTGAGAGAAGCTGAAAGCATGAATTCCACGGAGGTTCCCAACTCTGCACATTATCTGTTCCCCCACTCTTATTATTTCTCCTGTCATAAGGCTTTCTACATACCCAGAAGATATTTTGAGTAACACTGGCTATATTCTTACTCTGTTTAAATTCTTAATTTACGGTATTACCATTCTTCACTTACTGTAAACAGGAGCTGCAAAGAGGCTGACAACAGCTTTGCTAAGTGGGGCACAGTGGATTTGTTTCTAAGGTTCAAACCTCGATTGAACAGTTCCTGTTGCTTTAGGTGGTGCAATAATTGTTCTGGCACAGACTATACAAAGTCAAGGGCAAAACATTTGGGATTCTTTGCGAGCATTCATTATTTATGCTGGAAACGGAACTCCAAAATTCCTTTCAAAAAAATCAGATTAAGTGACATGAAAAAAATAAAAAAGACAGAGCCTTAGTAATATATCAGTCAGTAGCCAGTATTAAGTGACAGTAAATACCATAAGGACTTGTTCTGTTTGAAGCTGTGAGCAGTATGATCCTGAGCATTTGTCTAAAAGAATCACAAGGTATCTGAAAAGTTGAGAAACAGGTAAACTAATTTTTAAATTGTATGTTAGTTACATTTAAAAAAAAATGCTCAAAATATTTAAGGGTGCGATACCTCTAAATTTCAAGCAATAGTTTAATTTTTAATCTGGAAAACTACAATGAATATACACCCAAATGTCCAAAATGTCTAAAATACAGGGAAAGTGCTGTACTTACTGGTTTGTTTTTGTTTGCTTCTTTCTTTTTTTCTTTTAGATTAACACTTGAACTCACTGCTTTAAATTTCAAAACACTTCATTTGAAAATGTGTCTGGAGGTTGAAGAAAAAGATATTGAATCTATTATTTGAAAATGTGACCAACATACTGTGTAACAATGAACTGTATAATGATAAAAGATCCAGTGTTGCTCATGCCAAAAAAACAAAAGAAAGGGCTTAACTAAAATCAATTGATTAATTTAAGAAAGCTGGAGAAAGCTGAGTGTGTAGAGAGATGAGCAGGTGAGACTGTAAGAGATAAACGGGAAACAAGACAGTTGAAAGTTATTATGGAGGGACGCCTGGCTGGCTTAGTCCGTAGAGCACGTGACTCTTGATCGCAGGAGTGAGTTGGAGCCCCCTGTTGGGCGTAGAGATTACTTAAAAACAAAATCTTAAAAAAAAAAAAAGAAAAAGTTACTGTATGGAGCCCGAGAGATAAATTTCGAGATAGGGATTCTGTTCATTCTATGGGTATATTGGGCCAGGGCATTTTATCAGGTCTCACCAGGTCTGAGACAAACATCCCTTAAGGCTAACCACCTCCCTTTGCTTTAAATTCTTGCTCTTGGGGAAACCTTCAGGATTGCTAATTCCTGCTTTCCAGATATCTCAAGCCTGGGAAAGGGAGTACTTTGGTTCCAATTTGGGCTTGAGGCACAAAAAGGATTTATGTCTCTTAGCCCTTGTTCTGGTTTCAACTTTCATTCCTAAGATGTGTGAGAGCAAAGTAAGCACAGTTGATATTTGGAATTTTAAAGTAGAGCCCCATTAATTGCAGTGTAGAGATCAAAATATTAAACATGTAAATCCTCCCCTCCCTTTCTTCCCCTCAACCATACACATCAGGCACTTCTTAAACTTTGGGACTAGGAGAAAATGAGCTGGAAATGCCCACACTTAGTCTTGGATATAAGGAAATTAAGCTACACCAAGCCAAAGGGCTCTCTGACCCTTCCTAGTCACCAGCTGTTGATGAGCCCTTACAGATTTTCAGTGGAGAATTAGCATATAAAACCCATGGCAGTTCTGACCCTGAGGTCTCTGTAATGGTGGAGAGATACCAGCCAGAAAGGTTTCACCTGCTTGACAGGGGTCTGTAATCTCTACTTCCTGATAGCAAAAATGAAGGACTGGTCAGCCATAAGGAGATATCCTCTGACCCTTTACTTTTGAACTATTATTACTTTCTTCACATTAATCCAACAAATCCCTTGACGTTTATTTTCCCCCAATACATGGCATAAATATTCAAAGCAATAAGGTGTACCTACCCAGATGATAAGCACTTGCTAAAATCATTTTATCCTATAATATGTGGAGAACAAATCAAGCAGACCTATCAATGTAAGTGACCAATTAATTTCAATTCATTATAACAGATATCAGACACCATTCTGTTGTGGATTTGGTTAATGGCATCACTCTGCAATACTTTCTGAGGGTGCTAACAAACCAGGTGCTGAATCTACAAAACTGATGATTAGATTCTATAATCTGATGAATTCACATATAGGCATACTCCCTTTTTTTTTTTTTTTTTTACTTTTGATGTCTGAAATTCCGGGTATGCTTGTTCAGATTTTACTTTTACAATGTTATCTATCTATGGGCACTTTTAGCATAAGATTTAGACCAAACCCCAAAAAGGGTAAAAGCACCAAAATCCATGTGTTTCCAAAGAAATCAAAAGAAATTAAAATTTTTAAGTAAACAAGTGCAGTTTAAAGGAGACCTTGCTTTAACATCTGGGATCTCATAGTTTTTTTCTGGTCACATTTCTATCTTATTTATTTCATTTTCCCTTAAATTAGTAGGTGAATTTGACAGGCCTGGAAAGAGATGCTCTAATAGCAGTGTCAAGGGCCAAGAACTGAACAAACTTTCCTACATCACCCCTGTGTCTCAACAGGGCTGTACCAAATGTCTAATTTTAGTATTTGGCTCAACACCAAACACCTGGAAATGGCATTCAGCCAGAGATGAGCACAAAGCTAAACAGTGGGTGAGCAAGTGCATCTGTCTCCTCTTATTTTCCCCTTCTCAGCTATTAGGTAAATAAGGTAGTTATTAGATAAATAAGGTAGTTATTAAATGATGACTTAGGCAAAGCCTACAATTTTAGTTTTCACATTTCATCTTACCAACATTTATAAGCTCCTCAGCAGGCAACATTTCGGTAATATCTGTTATGAAAAACAGTTTGACTTCCTACTCAATACTATCTCTGAAGATGAATTTCAACCCATTTTCTCCTCAGACCAGAAGGTATACATGAAGCATGTCAGGTGTCACATTTGTTGAAATGGAAAATTCAAAACTGATGAGTTTCCAATTGCTGGTTTGCTCATGAGCATGTTCCTAGGCCCCTTCACACATGTCCATGTCAGAGCACTCAGGACTCCTGACTCCATTTCTTCACCCACAGAAACCACATTTCCTCTCACTCCTTCTCACTTCACCAATCCACAAACCCTTTAACTACCCCTGAAATATGGAGATATTTCCCGACATCTCCACAAATATAACAGAAAGCTTTTGTGGTCTCACATAACCAAACTTATAACCATATGCACGCCTCGTGTGACCAAGAAAATCACTCATCTCTCTAGAGTGTCCAGTTCAGGATTCTTTGCAATAGACCACGGGACATGGGATTTGAAGACTAAATGCTGGTGCTAAGGATTTCAGGGGAAGCAGGCACATTCACAAAAGCAATGAAAGCAATGCCAGATTTTATTTAGTGCTTTATCTTTTCAAGTACATAGCTTGTTTACTCATTTTTAAAGACTCTAAATTTTGCTTGCTCTCTGGAGGGAACATGTGGCTATTTCCCTTTGGTCTCAGAAGAGTTCTGTATCAACATGATTTAAAACAAAATTTAGTAATGTAATTATGAGTTCATAAACCATATATATTCTTAATGAATCCTACATAAATACAGGGAGTAGCAATAAGCAGCTTTATCCTTGATGATTATTAACAACAACCTGGCAGCTTTAAAGTACTTTGCACACTGTATTAATACCTCCTGTTCACCTCCTTTGTCTCAATTGTCCTACTCCAGACACCAAACTGGCCACTTGGTCTGGGAAGGATCTGGTCAGAGTTCCACAGGTATATCTAGACAGCACTTTGCCTCAGAACCCCATCTCTTGCTTCCACTCAGGGCTTTTCTGTTGAAACCTCAAGTTGGGGACAGCGAAGGGAAGTACTGTTTACTCACACATGTACCCCCTGGAGTAGGGGGGAAGTAACACCCTGTAGTAGCTTCCTTGCGCTGCCATAACAAAATACCAGAGACTGTGTGCTGAAACAATGGGAATGTATTTTCTCACAGTTCTGGAGGCTGGAGGTCTGAGATCAAGCTGTGGGCAGATCTGGTTTCTTCTGAGGCCTCTCTCCTTGGCTTGCAGAAAGCTGCCTTCTTGCTGTGTCCCCACATGGTCTTTCCTCTGTGCACACTCACCCCTGGTGTATCTCTGTCCAAATTTCCTCTTCTCATAACCACACAAGTCAGAGGGGATTAGAGCCCACTCTAAGGGCCTCACTGTAACTTAGTCACCTTTTTAAAGGCCCTATCTCCAAATACAGTCATTGTCACAGGTCCTGGGGTTTAGGGCTTCAACATAATTAATTTGGAGGGACACAATTCAGCCTATAATACACCTCCTAGGAGACCAATGATGAATTAATTCTTCTCTCATTCTTCCCTTAGACAGATGGTCCTGATTCACATTTCATGTGAAGGCTCTCAAAGAGTACTTGGTGATCAAGCAAGCAGGCCTTCTAGCAATAGCCCACTAGCAACTCATCTTTGTGTTGACTCTACCTCCTCTTTGGCCTGGGTTTCCCTGTCCCTCAGTCCTTCCAGTTCCCAGGATCACAAATTCCAAAACATTTGGACTCAGGCTCTGCTTCCTGGAGAGCCTAGGCTAAGACACATAACAACCACCATGCCAATTATTCCTTCTTATTATTGCTGCACAAATAAAGAAAACAGGAGAATCAGAGAAGATAAATGACTTACCAAGGGTCACACAGACAGTAAGCTACAAAGTCAGAACTTTGATTTAAATCTTTTGCTACCCAATCCTGCATTATTTCTCAGGTGCCATAATATCTCCTAGCAATATCTATGCATAATCAGACAAAATTTAAGCTATTTTCCCTACCGATTTTTTTAAAACTGTTTAAATGGACTAGAGATAAGAGTATATAATCCATCTCCCTATTTGTTAAATGCTATTCTTTACCTCTTTCCCCAAACCCAGAGCTTGATATTTCTTTTTCAAAGCCTATCTCTGAAATTATTTTTTTCGACAGAAATTACATAAATTACAATCTTTATTGGTACTATCACAAACTATATTTTTCCAAGCAAACCACATCTCACAGTCAAATTAGGGAGGCTCTTATATCTTAATCAAAGCTTAACAGTTTAATCGTTCATTAAACATGAGAGTAATTTAGTGTCCTACTATGCAATCATTATTGTTTCCTGAAAATCTGATGTGATGAGGAACAATAATGCATACTGAAATATTGCCTGTGGAAGGTTATTTATTATTTCTTCAAGCTAAAAACATTCATAACTGAAATTTATTGGTCCATACTCCCTTCATTATAAATATTTTATGTTCTGCCTCAGGGATCCATGTCTTAGCATTTAAATGTCTCAATCTTGTGTCAGTAACAGGAAGAACAAGTTCACTGGGTGGAATTTTTGCCCTTTACTTCAGAACGTTACAATAATAATAGGCTATAAATATGTTATAATTATGCCTTTGATCACTGCTGTAGTTTTCTAGTCTGAATGAATTAAATTCAAAACTAAAGCTGAGCTGCTTGACAAAAATGACAGTGGTTTTCTTAAACTAAGATTTTACCGAAAGCCATATTAATGTAATGAAAATATTTAGAATGGAAGGATAGGAAACCATTTTTTCCTATTACTTCTACCTGAATGAGAACTAGCACCTTTGCTTATCACCACATTTACCTATCAACAGGGGTTTGCATTTATTTAAAACTTTATATTGTTAGGTGATCCCAATCACCACAACAACCTCTGAAGTACTGAGCAGTTCTAAAAAAAAAAATCTCCATTGTTCTAATGAGAAAACTGAGATTCAGGTAAGTAGGTATGTATAATTTTTGTCTTAATTTTTGAAATTTTAATCTTGAGATACAGTAAAATTGCACAACAGTGTGACTCTTACTTACCCCAGTTTTCTGCAGAGGTGGGAGGTGAGAGTGGAGGATGTGAGCAGGTGACAAAACAGCAAATGATGGGTAATCCTGTTTGGGGGACTCGGGATATGAGACAGAGGGAATGTCCTGCATCACTTAAATTCTCCCAGATCTGTCTCCCTGTATAAAGCCTGCAGAACAGATTACTGGGAGATTAACTGGGAGGGGGCTAGAATTGCCATGGCTTTCCTGGAAGTCCCAGGCAGCTACGGGACCAAGAGTTGCCCTCACTGATACAAGGCTTGGTATGTCACATTTGTTAATAGATTTATCATATCACACTTGTTAATCAGAGGACCTTTCCAAGATCTTTATCTCCCTTGTTCTCTTCCAAATAAATTTGGGACATAAACTTTTGAGACCCGCCCAACACATGGGAGCACACAGAAGGAAGAAAAATTGAATTTCGTCTCAGCGATGATTGAAACAAAAATTGTATCCTGGTGTTAAATTATCCAAACAGGAAATACATGAAGAACTACCCTCTCTTAGTATCTATACACAGGTGACAGGAAAATTCCTGAAGAAGTATCATATAATTTGAAGAAAGGTGATTTGTGACAGTTTAGATCCAGGGTTTCTTGGACACTGAATATTTCTTTACAATCCTGTGAGTCTACATGTCCTCAAATATATTCCTTGAAACAATGGTTCCTCTAGATGTAAACTAGGTTTACATGAAAAGAGTATGCTGTGACTACAGTGTCAAACGCTGATTCCCTGAAACACTCTGTGGACAAAGCAAGGTTGAGTGTCTTGCTTACTGTGGTAAGAAAAACAGCTACTTTGACAGTCTTAGTAGCATCTCAAAGTGGGGAGGACAAAGTGGAGATATTTATGAGATTTGGGGGATCTGGTTAAAGTGGGGGTCTGACTAGGATTGCAGAAGGTTCATGATATAATAGGATTGGTTAACACAGCATGGATTTGGTTTCAACGAGAATCTTGAAGAGTAAGCTCTCCTTTGATGCTATATTATCCTGAGAAAGGGTATTTACTCTGATGAGGATAAATGGAGTATTTCGACAAATGGATTTTCTGGGAGTTCCTAAAATGAACAACAAAGTTATTTGCAACTTTAACTTACTGAGCAAGTTTCCTAAAGAGTAAAACCATATATGAAAACAGTCATAGTATGGTCCTGTTAGAGTATAGGTAATAAACTTATAGGTATAAGTGGTTTTGGTTCTCAACCCAAATTTGGGAATCCCTGGGTTAAACAGTGTTAAGCAAATACATTTACAGCGGTACTTTTCAGGTTCTTTATTATGTGAATGCACATGTAATTTTCAAGGAAGGAGTATATGATAAACATTTTTATTTATTCTGAAAATAAAATCTGCCCAGATGAATATCTCATGAAATACAGTTGCAGAAATAGTGACCAAGACTTTAGGGTAGTCATTAAAAAAATATAAATATAAAACCCAAATAGAGGAGTAACTATAATCTCAATGTGGCATGTCCCCACACACAGGCATGAATGTCTTAAGCAACCAACATGAAGGCACCCAGAGCTGAAATCCGGTTCCTGAGTTAAGCCCAACCAGAATGCATCAGTGATTGAAATGAAGGCTTCAATACCCAGTGGCTTGAAGAAGAAAGTGAAGCAGATGATACAAAGAAAAAAGGGGGAATCCTTCCAGTGGAGATATATTGCTTAGCTAATGAAATGAGTCATGGATCTTTTTTGTGTCTTCAATTTACCCTCCAGTGTCAATATAGAATTTTTACGTAGAGATAACGCTCTTATTAGATGCTACTTTTCTAGGAAGTAAGAAACACTGCTTACTGAAAGTAAACAACAGTTAAAGGGCATTTTATCTTCATGCACACATAATTTAAATGGTCACACAGAGCTTTGGTATTTTCTATTAATTCACAGAAAAGTCTAGCTACTACCAATAACAGGACATCTACTTAGTCTGAGATTGGGAAGTACCACTACAAGATGACATTCTTTATCTGATAGTGAAAGGAGTCAGTCACTCTGTTTTAACATGAGCATTTCCATTATTTGAAATAAACAACTAAGTGTGGACCTCTGGAGAAACAGTAGAGGGAGTAAAGCAAATTTAAAATATTGGCTAAAAAAATTTAAATTGATTAAATATTAACTTAGGGAAAAAAAAAAAGATAGGCCTGATTTTTTATGCCAGGAAATACGGAGTCAATTCCAGGAGATAGTAAGAGGATTCCAGGAGTTCACATAAATGTAATTCTAACTGTGCAATTGCAAAGGAAGCCACAGAGGAAGAAAAAGTCCAGATATTCTACAGAAGCCAATGTGGTTGCTGAGCTCAGATTCTGAAGGGATATATATATATAATCCAAACATCACCGGGCTATCTCATGGCTGGCCTGAGCGTGGTGATGTATGCAACCCCGCAATGCAACAAATCATGGAAAAGTACTTCAGATCTTTATCGAAGTCTCTTAGACATGTTATATGAAAATTACATATACCTTCTCTTTACTCTTCATCCATTTTTATGGCAGGTGCTTCTGTAACACTAGTCATCTTTCTGGATTCTTCCTTTTATTCCCTAAAACCCTTCTACTTTTTAGTCCAAACTGAATGCTTATAACCACTTCTTTTTCTAGGGCTTTTTCTGTTAAAAATCAACTTAGTCTTTCTTTGTTCTAAGGACCCAAATCAAAATGTCAAAAGCCTAGCCCTAAAGATGCAAGAATAATAAAGAATTCTTCCTTCTTAGAGCTACAGGGAAGTGAGGGCTGACCAAAGTCTCTAAATTTGTCTCTTAATCTTTGTCTTCTTTTTTTTTTTTTTTTTTTTTTAAAGATTTTTATTTATTTATTGAGAGGGAGAGAATGATAGAGAGCATGAGAGGGGGGAGAGTCAGAGGGAGAAGCAGACTCCCTGCTGAGCAGGGAGCCTGATGCGGGACTCGATCCCGGGACTCCAGGATCATGACCTGAGCCGAAGGCAGTCGCTTAACCAACTGAGCCACCCAGGCGCCCTAATCTTTGTCTTCTGAACATGTTCAAAAGA
This sequence comes from Halichoerus grypus, assembly GCF_964656455.1. Lineage (NCBI taxonomy): Eukaryota > Metazoa > Chordata > Mammalia > Carnivora > Phocidae > Halichoerus > Halichoerus grypus. The sequence goes on from NC_135715.1 coordinate 170,353,918, forward strand.
TGAGATGAAAGAAGCGTAGCTAAGAATTCCTATTAGAGAGTGGCAGAGAATTGATAGATTCTGGAAGTCTATGGCACCAAATAAACTGTGGTTTACCAATCAATCAATTAATCAATCAAGCTTTTATGCTTTGATCAGAGCAAGCAGAAGGTAAGGAAGAAAATGTGCTCTGTTGGAGGCCATTAAAGACTGATGAGAAAAGAGAAAGCAGACTTTCCTTTGTACTGAGAAAACACAAAACATATCCATACCATTAAGAGTGAATTCATTGGAGTTCTAATGCAGGAAGGATAGGTAAGCTTCTGGTCTTGAATTATCTCTAAAGGTCTCTAAGGAACCTGTAAACTAGATCATTAAACCAAACATTGCCAGTGAACTTTGAGGGGCTGTCAAGAACAATAAAAGGGAATAAAACTGGAGATAGGCAAATACCAACCAATTTTGCAAACTGGGATGAAAGCAGATTTGAAAAATTAGAAGAGTTACACTGATTTCAGCTAAGATTTTAGAATCTTTAATATACAAGTTTATGTTCAGGAAACCTAAAGGAGCAATCATCAGTAGGAGCCAATAAATCAAAGTCCTCTAATTTCTTTCTGTGCAGTCAGGGTCCTGGCATGGAACACATGCAACCAGAGGGAAACTCAGGAGAATTTATAAAGAGCTTCAAGAGCATGGGCTACAGTTAAGGGAAATTTACAGGGATAGTGAAGCAACTGTGGAGGACTAGTACCACCCAATGCAGGACTGGCTACACAATCTGCAGGGCCAAGAGCAAAATGAAAATGCAGATCCCTTCATTCATAATTTATTAAGAATTTCAAGACTTTTCAAAAGAGCATTAAACCAAGCATAGGGCCCTGTTGACCACACACGCTGCAAACCCACTGCAACCATCTCTGACCCTTAGGTTTCAAGCAGAAAGGAAGGAAACATGTAGGAGAACCTGAAGAGAGTTGTAGCTGTATCTTCAGCTCTCCTTAGCTAAAGATACAGGTTAAACAGATATAACTGAAGTCTACTGAAAATTAGATAAATGAAAACCTGAAGGGAGCTGTATGTGCAACACAGTTCCTTTCCTCCATCCTATCCAGTTCAGCAATTTTACTACTGACTTGCAAATATAGAAGAACTGCTTATCAAAGCCTGGTTTACAGATTCCTGAGTGGGACAGTGACTAACCAGGATGAAAGGATTAGAATCCAAAAAGATCTTGACAGGCTATAGCAATGGGATAAAAAAAATACTTGGCCAGCTGGAGTAAATCTTGGGTTTTGTTCTCAAGCTCAAAAAGCCAGTGACATGGGTTTGGGACACAAGAGACAATACACATCAAAGGTAAAGTCAAGGTGAATCAGGAGTGCGATGGATTCCCCACAAAAGCAGATTAGGTTTCGGGCCACATTAATTGAACTAAAGAAGTGATTATCTAAGACTGGAATTGTGTTTATCAAGCCACACCTGGAAATTTTGGTTTACTCTGAATATCATAATTTGACTTGTGATGTACTCTAAGGAGAGTAACTAGGATCAGAGTCAAGACTTATAAACTAAGATCAACCACAAAAACTTATCTGGCTTTAATAATTGATATAAATGATAACTTGAATGTGACAATATTGAAATTGCTCAATCAGCAAATTAAAGAAGAGCAAAAAACATAGATGACATCAAAGATATGTATGAGTGGATGAAGCAACTCTTGCCTCCTTAGTTCCTCCTTCTGAATTTGCAGAGTTAAGACTCTACCTGAAGAGAGGACCTTAGAACCAAGGGCCCACTGCTTTTTGGAAGAGAAGGGGAGTATTTTCCCACAGGCATTTACTTTATTACCATATAAAGAAATTCTCGTTAGGCCATAGTTACATACTTCTGAATTCTCTTTTTTATTGTGTCACTCTGCCTATTTGAAGAAAAATCCATGCACTAACACAGACCAGGAATCATTCCTTAGTAGTAATAATTACAGATATTGAGAGCCAATAATAAGAGACCACTCAGGAGAGTAATGGTATCCAATTATATCCAAATATATTAAAGACTGCCATATGGTAGAATAATTACCATTACAGTTTATTGGCTCAAAGAATAAAACAAGATCTTTTTTCTTTTCATCACAGAAACATGTTTTTACTGGTCAAATTTTCTGAGGACAAAATGGACTGCCCATGGAAAGCAGGAGCTCCCCAACTAAAAGTGAACGACACAGTAACATAGTGTAGATGTGTTATTTTAGCAGATGTGTTAGTTAGGCAGTTCCAGCATTAGATGGGTGTTTAAAGTATTTTTAAAATCACTTCTGTAGTTTATTCTTTCTTGCATTCAATAACTCTTTATGGAGAACTAGCCCCATGAGTAACATGGTCCTAAGGACTAAGGATACAACAACAAACAGAAACAAGCCATTTCCTCGTGGAGATTAAATTCTGATGGAATAGGTAGATAATAAATTAACTACTGAAATGTCATAGAGTGGCAAATGTTGTGAAAATAAATAAAGCAGGGTAAGGAGCTCAAGCGATGGAATAAGAGACGGAACTATGGATGGGAGGTCAGGAAAGGCCTCTCTAGCCAATGAGCTCATTGCTTTATCTACTAAACTTCTCTAAATCTTCAATCCCGGTCTCTTCTCAAGGTTCTTATCATTTTTCTTCCTTATGTTAATTACCCTCCAACTGGTTGAGTCCTTAACTCCTAAATGGAGAATAACTTTAACTTTTTTTTAAAGATTTTATTTATTTATTTGAGAGAAAGTAATGAGAGAGAGAGAGAGAGCACAAACAGGGAGAGCAGCAGAGGGAAAGGGAGAAGCAGGCTCCCCGCTGAGCAGGCTCCCCCGCTGAGCCTCAGGACCTGAGCCGGCAGACGCTTAACGACTGAGCCACCCAGGTGCCCCTAACTTTAACTTTTAAACACAGAAAAACTTAGTAAATCTATTATAATTTACAGGCAGGATGTGCCTAATACTTACAATGTGAGGATCTTCATACATCTTGTACACAGTATACTTCTCTTTCCCCACCAAGTAATACTTTGTAATATCTGGGCTCAGGCCTGTCTTAGTAACCTCAAATCGTTATTTCTTTGAGGAGGGGGCATAAACATTTATCTATGTCTCTTGCCCATCTCAAAGTTTTATCTCCTCTTCGTCTATTTCATTCTCTTTATTTTATGAATAAATAAAAATCCTGATATTTAATTGGAAATTTTTATTTCACGACATAGAAGGAATTAAGATACTTTGATGCCAACATTTAATCAAATCTACTATTGGACAAAGGTAAGAAAATGAAGCAGTGTTATAAACTAAACTTCAAAGCTAAAAGAAAGACAAATCAATCAGATTATAGACCCAAATTAGACACACACATAAAAACAGCCTGTGGCCTTAATTTTTTTTAAATAATTTTTCTTTCTGCTTTCCTTCCTTTCCTTTCCTTCTTTCCTTCCCTCCTTCCTTCCTTCTTCCCTTCCTTCCTTCCTTAACTACTATTTTTATATAGCTGAAGTATAGGGATGTATTTGGAGGGTCAGAGGGTTGAAAAGACCATTAGGATAAAAAAAAAACAAAAACAAGTTTCTGTTAACATAATGTGCTAACAACTTGTGGTAACTTTCTAACCATAGTCATACATTGTAATGAGGTAAAAATCACGTTAAAAACCATTAATTTTCCTGATACCCATGCCACCAATATTACCTTGCAGAAACAGTCTTAGCAAGGTAAAGTTAATTGTGCAAGATCATATACTCATTTCTATAATCAAACAAGTAAGTGAATGGTATTCAGTTCAAGATAGAACAGCACAATTCCCTGTTTTCCTCTCGTTCCCAGTCATGCTAAAGTTGCAGAGAAAAAAAATTAAATAAAAATTAGCAGTACTGGGAAAAAAAAAAAAGAGAGAGGTTCTGATGACAGTTTGAGAAAAGACTAGAAGAGACAAAGCAGATAGGATCTGTTCATTGGGGAAATAACAGCAGGGAAACTATGGCCTCAAATATCCTTTTCTTTTTCTTTTTTAAAATTCAAATTCAATTAGCCAACTTATAGCACATCATTAGTTTCAGGTGTAGTGTTCAATAATTTATCTCAAATATCCTAAGTAGAAGGGAAAAGGGGTCTGATTTTCCAAGGGATTCTCAAAGGTTCTCCATGCTCAGAGTTAAAAATTACAAAAAGCACGACTAGACTGTACACAAATACCAGAGTAATTAATTATAGAATCATACTGGAAAAGGCAAGACAACTAACTCTTACTCCTCTTCCTTAGGAATACAGAGCAAATAGTGATGATACCTGAAGATAAAATTTGAGAGCTTTTCACATACCCATCCAGTCACATGCCTGAAGTCTCAGTCTCCTACCACTGCTTCCTGACGTGGACGAAATACCACACTTGGGTTCCCCAAGCAGTAGCTAAAGGGTCTAGATAACCCAACCCAGTTACAGAGGAGTTAAAGCTCTACGGGACAAATTCTAACCAGTGACAGAATGCAGGAGGGTACAAGGCAAGAAAAAAGTCCTCTTTTCCTCACTCCTTGGGATGGACTTCAGTCTGAGTTTCTCTTTACCTCCTGTATAAAAATGTCGTAATTGAACAAGGAAGCACATCTGCCTTGCAGACTACCCTGTTTTCTAAGGAACTTGATCCAAGGTAGATGTCTGTCATACAAGGTTACATGAAAAAGTTAGTTACAAGATAATATGAGGAATGACAAATTAAATGTAACAAAATGTATGAGTATATACATATTGAAAAATATTGTTTATAAAGGTATAAAGAGAGGTCTCAGTGGATACACATCCAATTCTTAAGAATAAGTAGGAGTAAAGATTTTGATTATTTATACTTCTCTATTTAAAAGTTCTTAAGGTCACCTATTATATTTGTGATTTTAAAGAATACTAAAAAAGAAAAATATTATAAAATAAGTTCATATGATGGTATACTATTTTCAATTGAACATGGTGCAGATTTTTATATTATTGATAAAGAATTTTAGGGATCAGAAACAAAATAGTTAAAAATGGTTATTATTGGAAAATGAGTTAAATAAAATAAATGTTCACATCTTTTTCTATCTGCTTAACATTCACTGGTCCTAAATTCATACATTTCTGTACTTATAACAGGGACTATAATACAAATCAAAGTCTTTAAAAGTTGTATTTATACAACACAAAAGGAAATGCAAATCTGTCAGTTAACAGATTTTTTTTAAATCAATATGAATAAACAAACAAGTAGATGAAAACTCTTCTTAAAAACTTAACTGAGACAGTATTTATTTCAGTTGTGCTCTGAATAACAGTATATCACTTGTGCTCTGAAGACAAAGCCAAGCTCTTTATCTTTGCAAAAAAACTAAGCTCCTTAAGAAAAAAATGAAATTGATCTCTTTCCTCTAATTTTATTAGATTAAAATCTTAATTTCCTGTAATTAAAATTTAGGCATATAAAAACTACAGTGATACCTTAATGAATATCATACTTCTTTAGCTGTCCATACACATGTGTTTTTAAGATGCACTATAGGGTCCTCTTTAAGATACCATCATAAGTTGGTTTAAAAATATTTTTCTTCATTTTAAGTTGAAAGTGGGAAAATCTCCCACAGAGAAAGGGTAGCATGTCCATAAAATAACAGAATATTAATAGAAGGTACTTAAATAAGTTATTCTAAACTGACTTTATTCTATTATTTAGTTATTACCTTTAAAATGCAATATACAATCGGGCACCTGGGTGGCTCAGTCAGTTAAGCATCTGCCTTTGGCTCAGGTTAAGCATCTGCCTTTGGCTCAGGTCATAATCTCAGGGTCCTGGGATCGAGCCCCGTGTGGGGCTGCCTGATCAGCGGAGAGTCTGCTTTTCTCTCTGCTTCTGGCCCTCCCCGCCTCATGCTCTCTCACACTTGCTCTAATAAATAAATAAAATCTTAAAAATAAAAAAATAAAATAAAAAATAAAATAAAATGCAATATACAAATAAACCACTTTGTTTTCATAAGATAAAAACTTCAGGTATGCACTACTGAATAACTTCCATTTGATTTCTTGGCAGTAAGAACAATCAATTGATTTTAGGTGAATTGCTAAACCAATATAAACCACACTTTTGTTTGTAGTGAAGGTAAGAGACTTTGAAGACCCTAGAGAAGGAAAGTGATCACTCATACACTGCTGGTGGGAATGTAAAATGGTAGTAACTCTGGAAAACATTCTAGGCATTCCATAAAGCACTAAATTTGCAACCATCAAAAACCCAGCAATCACAATTCTACACTTCCCAGAGAAATAAAAACCTAGGTTCTTGCCAAAACCGGTACAGAAATGTTCACAGCAGCATGTTTTATAATAGCCAAAAACAGGAGGCAACCTCCATCCTTTTAAAGGGGGGATGGTTAAACTGACTGGGGCAACCCATACCATAAATACTATTTAGCAAATAAAAAGGAGACAGAGTATTGACACATTGGTACCACTGGGAAACTCACTTCCCAATGCAGAACACAGGTGGTCAGAGCTTATAAAGTGGGCACGCTGAATGAATTTCCAGAGAATGATGTTGAAGGAAAAAATTAATTCCCCAAAGATATATACTCTATAATTTCTATTTATAGAGAATTCTTGAAATGGCAGAATTCTGCAAATGGGGAATAGCTTAGTAGATGCCAGGCATTAGGGGAAAGGGGGAGGAGGGAGGTGATAGATGATGAAAAGGCAATCAGAGGGATCCTTGCAGTGAGGAAATGAGCTGTATGTATGGAGGTCCAGATCCTAGCTGTGACACTGTATTACAATTTTCCAGGATGTTATCCATGGGGGAAAGTGAGTAAATGGGATACGGGGATATTTCTGTGTAACTTCTTACAAATGCATGAGAATCCACAATGTGCTCACAAAAGTGGTTTAATTAAAAGAAAAAAAAAAAAAATAGAGTTGAACCTTCTAGTATTTGAATAGGACCTGAGTATTCGTCTAGTCACTGCTTGGAAATCTTGGTGGTAGATCAGTCCCCACCACGATTCTCCCTTAGGAATGTCATCTCTCCCCCAGTGGAGACATTCTCCAAATGCTGCGAGTACAGGAGGTGGCTCAGGAGAACCAAGACAGCAATGAAGAAATTCTCAAGCAGAGGTGGGAATGCATACAGAAAGCAACAGCCAGAAGCAAAGAGGAATCCCAAATGCAACGGTGGGCCCATTAGTGAGATACTGATAAAACAAAGAGCATGCAGTGGACTGGATGCGCCCAATAGTGCAGACTGACAGCAGGCCAAACCCGAGGTGTGTGAAAGCACGCACAGTCTGGGATCCGTTGAATGAGAACACCGAGAACACCCACTCTACACTTCAGCGGAGCAGGGGCCCTCTGGGGTTTTGCACCTCCCCTCCGCCAGGTGGAGCCTGTGCCGCCACAGGAGTCTCAGCGGTCCAAAGATCATGTTCTGGGCCAAGGTCAGCTTTGGCTGAGGGGGGTTTTGGGGCCCCGACCCCACACCACCTCCCTTCTTGCTGCTCAGGCCCCAGCGCCATGCACAAACCCACCAAGCACACTTGCCCGCCCACTGCCTCTCTCTCTGGGGCACTTCTCTTCCCCTGACTCCTCTTCCTACCTGCCCTGAGGAAAAGCAGGAACGAGGCCATCCGCCATGCCCTCATTCACCGGGGCCTATCTGTGGGCCTGCGAAGTCCTGCAGCTGCTGCACCACCAGCCTGTGGTCGTCATGGGCAACTCCGTCCAGCGGGCTGTACACAAGGACCTGTTGCCCGGGCAGCAGGCACACTATCTGCCCTCATCCAGACGGCTGAAGGCCAAGGGTGATCTGAGATTCGAGTAGGAGGTGCGGCTGGAGGGCGGCAGGTGGGGCCGCAATTACACGCACTACAGCCAGGTCCACCAGTGCCGCTCCGCCCATCACCTGGTGCTTTTCTGCTCCCTCTCGCGTCGGTACCCAGTACGTATAGAGGACGTCCGGACCAGCGGCAGTGCGGCGAGCACGCGGGGACGTGGGCGTCACGGACTCCTGCCTCTGGGCCCTTTCCAGGTACGGCCAGGACTTCCGGAGGAGCTACCAGGAGGATGTGGAGAGGCTGTGATCCAGGCCAATCTCCTCCACCTCGGCTGAAGCCAGTAGGCACGGCTTCGACGTGCTGGACCCACATTTCCGCTTCCGGCATGTGGGGCAGCACCGGCAGTGAGCAGGTGCGCACTAGGACGCAAGCGCACCACCGCCTCTCCCAGCTGGGGCTCGCCCATCTGGCTGACGCCTGGTGCGTGGACCTCGCCTGTGGAGCCCCCTTGTGCTGATGGATCAGGAATGGCCCCGCCCACAGACGTCCAGGCCCAGCGGGCAGGAGGCAGCCCCAGGACAGCAGAGGTGATTCAGGCAAACGGCCCTTGACCTGGCTCTCACGCACGTCCTTGTGCCTCTGTGCCCCGGGGCAACCTTCTGTGCCCTTTTCCCAGGTGCTACCTCAGTTTCCATTATGCCAGTGCGCCTGGGTGACCTCCCAGCCATCTTGACAGCGTGGGCAATTCTCCAGTGACCCTTCCATGTGTGAAGTCAGATATACTGGAGGAGCAAGCTTGATGATTGATCTTGAACTGTGTCTTACAGAGCCTTTACCCAGCAGCAGAGCTGAGGGTCTCCTTCCCACCCCCGCCCCCCGCCACCCCCCCGCGGCGTCCCCGCAAACCATGCAGACGCCAGCAAGGGCGCACAGACAGACAGCTGGAGCACGCCTAGAGGCAAGGCCTGGATAGCCAGGCCTAGACCTAGGCTCCGTCCCAGCATAGTCAGTTAGCTGGATGGACTGCCCAGCTGCCCTCGCTCAGACCTTCCCTCAGCAACCCTGCCACGGTGAGGTTTCTTAGGCTTCTTAATCTCACCAGTGAATAGCCTCACACATTCTCCTTTGCCAGAGCCTCTACCTCATTTCTTGGTGAGAGGACAAAAGCCACATCACCACCCCATTCTCCTCTTAGCATTTGTGCAGAGATGAGCTCTAAATGAGAAAGTATACACACACAAGATTAAGCCTTATCTGAATGTCTTCAAACAGTATTCTCCATAGACATTCTTCCCCATAAAAAAGTAAAAATTTTGATCCTTAAAACTTACCAAAACATTTCTATCAAGACTTAATTATCACTGTTAGTTTTTACATACATTTATAGAACTTAATCTCCAAAGCTTTTACCATTAGTTGTCTTGCATATTCTTTAATTAAATTCATCTGTGCTTCAACATAACATTTATTCTTTAAAAAAAGCATTCCATTCACTAACACAAGATTATTCTTTTTTCTGTTTGAAACATAATCTCTGCTCTCAAACTCATCAAATGCCTAGCACAAATTTTAAAAATAGACTTCCTTTTTGGAGAAACTTTAGATTCACAGCAAAACTGAGAGGAAAGTAAAGAATTCCCATACACAGCCTCCCACACTATCAGCATCCCACACCAAGATGGTACATTTCTTACCTTTTATGAAACTACATTGACACATCATTATCACCCGAAGTCCATTTTTTACATTTGGGTTCACTCTTGGTGTTCTATACTCTATGGGTTTTTGACAGATGCATAATGACATATATTCACCATTATAGTATCATACAGAATAGTTTCACTGCCCTAAAATTCCTCTCTGCTCCTTATCTTCATCCCTCCCCTGCCCAAGCCCTGGCAACCACCTATATCTTCATAGTTTGGCTCTTCTAGAACAGTGTAAGTTAGGATCATATAGTAAGTGGCATTTGCAGATTGGCTTTTTCACTTAGTAATATGCACTTAAGGTTCTTTCATGTCTTCATGGCTTGATACCTTATTTCTTTTTAGTGTTGAATACTATTTCATTGTTTGGTGTATCACTTTTTATCCATTCACCTACTGAAAGACATCTTAATTGCTTCCAAGTTTGGGCAATTACAAATAAAGCTGCTTTAAATATACATGTGCAGGTTTTTGTGTGGATACAAGTGGGTAAATTCCAAAGAATGTGGTTGCTAGATCAAATGGTAAGAGTACATTTAGGTTTATAAGAAATTGCCAAACTATATTCCAAAGTGGTTTTACCATTTTGCCTTCCCAACAGTAATGAATGAGAGTTCCTGTCACTCCTCATCCTTGCCATCATTTGGTGTGTAAGTGTTTTGGATATTCATCATTCTAATAGGTATGTAGTAGTATTTTGTTGTTTCAATCTGCAGTTCCCTAATGACATATGATATTAAGCATCTTTTCATATGTTTATTTGCCATCTGTATATCTTCTTTGGTGAGGTATCTGTTCTGATCTTTTGTTCATTATTAATCAATTGTTTGTTTTCTTATTGTTGACTCTTAATGGTTCCTTATATATTTTGGATGACAGTATTTTATGAGATATGTATTTTAGAGATATTTTCTCCCAGTCTATGGCTTGTCTTATTCTGAGAGTGTCTTTTGCACAGCAGAAGTTTTAATGAAGTTTAATTTTAATGAAGTCCAACTTACCAGTTGTTTCAATAATCAGGCCTTTTTTTTTTTAAGATTTTTTTTTTTATTTATTTGACAGAGAGAGAGTCAGCGAGAGAGGGAACACAAGCAGGGAGAGTGGGAGAGGGAGAAGCTGGCTTCCCGCAGAGCAGGGAGCCCGATGCGGGGCTGGATCCCAGGACCCTGGGATCATGACCTGAGCCGAAGGACGACTGAGCCACCTAGGCACCCCAATAATCATGCCTTTTGTGTTGTATCCAAAAAGTTTCCACCAAACCCAAGATTCTCTCCTGTGTTATCTTCTAGGGGATTTTTTTTCGGGTTTTTTTTTTTTTTTTTTTTGGTTTTAGTCTTTTGGGGTTTTTTTAATTTGTTTTTTGTTGTTGTTGTTTGTTGGTTGGTTTAGTTTTGCATTTTACATTTAGGTCTGTGAGTTAATATTTGAGTTATTATTTGTGAAAGGTGTAAAGGCTGTATCTGGATTCATTTTTTTCTCATGTGTATGTCCAGTTGTTCTAGGACCATTTGTTACCTGAAGTTGGATAGTGTCAGTCCTCTAACTTTATTCTTATCCTTCAACATCGTATTGGTGATTCTGGGACTTTTGCCTCTCCATATAAACTTTAGGATCATTTTGTCAATATCTACAAATAGCTTTCTGGGATTTTCATTGGGATTGCACTGAATCTATAGATCAAGTTGGGAAAATTGACATCTTGACAATATTGAGTCTTTTTATCCATGAACATGTCATATCTCTCCCTTTATTTAGTTCTTTGATTTCTTTCATCAGGATTTTGTAATTTTCCTTATATACATAATATCCTCTTGTATATATTTTGTTAGATTTATACCTATTTCATTTGGGTGGATGCTAATTAAATGGCATTGCATTTTTTATTTCACATCCCAGTTATTCATTGCTGGTATATAGAAAAGCAGTTGACTTTTAGGTGTTTACCTTGTAAACATATAAAACCTCATTATAATCACTACTGCTTCCAGGAGTATTTTTGTTGATTCTCTCTATGTAGATTTTCTACATGGACAGTCATGTCATCTGCTAACAAGTACAGTTTTATTTCTTCCTTCCCAACTGTATACCTTCTATTTCCTTTTCTTGTTTTATTACATTAGCTAGGTCTTCCAGTATAATGTTGAAAAGAAGTAGAGAGAGGACACCCTTGACTTCTTCTTGATCTAGTAAGAAAGCTTATAGTTTCTCATCATTAAGTAAGATGTTAGCTATAGGTTTTTGTATATGTTTTTTTAATCAACATTCCCCTTGATTTCTGGTTCCTAAGTTTTTATCATGCATTGGGGTTGGATTTTGTCAAAGGCATTTTCTTCATCTATTGATATAAATATGTGATTTTTCCTCTGTAGTTTGTTAATGTGATGGATTACATTAATTTGATTTTTGGATGTTGAACCAGCTTTGTATATCTGGAATAAATGCCACTTGGTCATAGTATATAATTCTTTTTATACATTGTTGGATTTGATTTGCTTATTTTTTTTCTTGAGGATTATTGCATCTATGTTCTTGAAAGATATTGGTCTGTAACTTTCTTTTCTTGTAATGTCTTTACCTGCTTTTGGTATAAGAGTAATGCTGGACTCATTGAATGAGTTAGGAATTATTCCCTTTGTTTCTGTCTTCCAGAAGAAATTATAGATAATTGGTATAATTTTTCCCTTAAATGTTTGGTAGAATTAACCAGTGAATCTGTTTTGGAAGGTTATTAATTATTGATTCAATTCCTTTAATAAATATATATACCTATTCAGATTGTCTATTTCTTCTTTATGAGCTTTGGCAAATAGTGTCTTTCAAGGAATTTGCCCATTTTACCTAGAGTAACAAATGTGTGGGCATAGAGTGGTTCATAATGTTCCTTAATTATTATTCTTTTAATGTCCATGAAATCTGTAGTAATATCCTCTCTTTCATTTTTGATATTAGTAATTTGCATCATCTCTCTTCTTCTCTTAGTCTTCCTGGCTGTTACTGATCTTTCAAAGAATCAGCTTTTGGTTCTTTGGTTTCATTGATTTGCTCAATGGATTTTCCTGTTTTCAATCTCTTTGATTTATGCTCTAATTTTTATTATTTCTTTTCTTCTGCTTACTATAGATTTAATTTCCTTTTTTTTCCTCATTCTCTAAGCTGGAAGCTTAGATTATTGATTTTTAGATGTTCTTTCTTTCCTAATATTTATAATCAATGCTATGAATCTCCCTTTAAGCACTATTTTCACTGCATCCCACAAATTTTGATAATTTGTATTTTTATTTTCATTTAGTTAAAATATTTTTAAAATTTTTCTTGAGATTTCTTCTTGGACATACATGTTATTTAGAAATGTGATGTTTAATCTCCAAGTATTTGGGGATTTTGCTAGTATCTTTCTGTTATTGATTTCTAGAGTAGTTCTGTTGTAGTGTGAGAGCAGACATTGTATGATTTCTATTCTTTCAAATTTGTTAAGGTATATTTTATGGCCCAGAATGTGGTCTGTCTTGGTATATGTTCCATGTGAGCTTGAAAAGATTTTGTTCTATTCTTGGATGAAGTATCCTATAGATGTCATTTATTTTAATTTTTTTTTTTTAAGATTTTATTTATTTAATTGAGAGAGAGAGAGAGAGTAAGTGAGTGAGAGAGAGAGCACAAGCCAGGGGGAGAGGCAGAGGAGAGGGAGAAGCAGACACCCTACTGAGCAGGGAGCTGGATGTGGGGCTCAATCCCAGGACCCTGGGATCCATGACCTGAGCCAAAGGCAGATGCTTAACTGAATGAGCCACCCAGGTGACCTATAGATGTCATTTATATGCAGTTATTTGATGGTGCTGTGGAATTGAACTATGACCTTACTGATTTTTGATTGCCAGATCTGTCCATTACTGAAAGAAGGTGTTGAAGTCTCCAACTATAATGGTAAATTCATCTGTTTCTCCTTGCAGTTCTATCAGGTTTTGCCTCCTGTATTTTGATGCTCCCTTGTTAGGTGCGTACATATTAAGGGTTGGTAGATCTTCTTAGAGAATTGGCCCTTTATCATTATGTAATATCTATCTTTATTCCTGATAATTTTCCTTGCTTTGATATCAGCTTTCTTTAGAGTTGGCATGATATATATTTCTCCATCCCTTTACTTTTTTTTTTAAGATTTTATTTATTTATTTGAGAGAGAGAATGAGAGAGAGAGAGAGCATGAGAGAGGGGAGGGTCAGAGGGAGAAGCAGACTCCCTGCTGAGCAGGGAGCCCAATGTGGGACTCGATCCTTGGACTCCAGGATCATGACCTGAGCCGAAGGCAGTCGCTTAACCAACTGAGCCACCCATGTGTCTTTATATATAAAGTGGGTTTCTTGTACATAACATATAGTTGTGTGTTTTGATCCATTCTGATGATCTGTCTTTTAATTTGTGTATTTAGACCTTTGACATTTAATGTGATTATTTATATAATCTGATTAATACCTACCATATTTGTAACTTTTTTGTATTTATTGCCCTGTTCTTTGTTCCTCTTTTTGTCTTCCACTCTTTTCCTGTTTCTTTGTGGCTTTAATTGCATATTTTGTGGACTCTAATTTTTTACCTTTCTTAACATATTAATATTACTTCTCTTTTTTTGTTTTATACTTTTTTAAGTGGCTGCTCTAGTGTTTTCGGGATACATCACAATTGATCCAAATTTACTTTCAGATAATGCTGTACTGCTTCTTGGGTAGTGCAAGGTTAACTGTACATGTCAAACACATTGTTGCTATTATTATTTTGAACAAATTGTTATATGTTCAGTCAACTATGAATAAAACAATAAAAAGTTTTTATTTTACTTTCACTTATTCCTTCTCTTATGCTCTTCATTATATAGATTGAGTTTCTGATGTATCATTTTCCTTTTCTCTGGAAAACTTCCTCAACATATCTGCAAAGTAAGTCTACTGGCAATAAATTCCCTCAACTTTTGTTTGTTTGAGAAAGTATGTCTCCTTCACTTTAAAAGATAATTTTATAGGATACAGAATTTTAGGTTAGTTTTTGTTTTTTTATTTGTTTTCCTCCCAACACTTTATATATTTCACTTCACTCTCTTCTTGTTTGCATGATTTCTGAAGAGAAATTTGATGTAATTCTTATCCTCACTCCTCTCTAGGTAAAGTGTTGTCTCTGGCTTCTTTCGAGACTTTTTTCCTTATCTTTTATTTTCTGCAGCTTGAGTATGATATGCCTAGCTATAGCTTTTTGTTTGTTTGTTTTTGTTTTTGTAATTTATCTTGCTTGATATTCTCTGTGCTTCCTCAATCTGTGGTTTAGAGTCTAACATTAATTTGAGAAAATTCTCAGTTTATCGCTCCAAATATTTCTTTTGTTTCTTTCTGCTCCTCTAATATTCCCATTATGCCCATATCAAACTTTCTGCAGTTGTCCACAGTTCTTGGATACTCTGCTACAGTTTTTTTTTTTTTTCAGCCTTTTCTCTCTTTTGTTTTAGTTCTGGAATTTCTGTTGACATATCCTCAAGCTCACTGATTCTTCCCTCAGCCATGTCAGTCTACTAATGAGCCCATCAAAGGCATTCTTCATTTTGGTTACAGTATTTTTTATTCCTACAATTCTTTTTTATTCTTTCTTGGAATTTTCATCTCTCTGCTTACATTACCCATCTGTTCTTACATGTTGTCTGTTTTTTTTCCTTTAGAGCCCTTAGCATATTAATCATAGTTATTTTAAATTCCTGGTCTAAGAATTCCAACATCCCTGCCAAATATCTGAGTCTAGTTCTGATGCTGGCTCTGTCCTTGCGTTTTTTTTCCCTTTTAGTATACATTGTAATTTTTTGTTGAAAGCTGGACATAACATATTGTTTAAAAGGAACTGTGATAAAATAGCCTGGGATACATTGGGAGGCTGGAGTGTTGGGGAGGAAGCTATTCTATGGTTTTATGACTAATCTTTTAGTGAGCCTGAGGCCCCGGACTGTGACCTTCATAAATGCTTTTCAGTTTTCCCCCCTTAGATGGGATAAAATGACTAGAGGGAGCTGGAATTGAATATTTCCCTCTGCCACATTGGTTGGGCTCTGGAAAATACCCAGTAGATCAGAATCTGGTAAGGCAGTTTCTCTTGAAGGCAGGCCTCATTAAGGACAGAATGATCTGGGCATCTTTCAATATTACTACTTTCCCCTTCTCCTTGCCAGAACCATGAGAGGATTTTTCTCTCATCTTCACTGTGACACCCTAGTAGGGCTCCAGGAGGTAAAAACTCAGTAAAGTGTGGGGACTCTCCTAGAGTTTTTAGCTTTTAGATTTGTCCATAATGAGCTTCTAGCAATTTGTCAATTATACTTTAGGTTTTCCTAACCTAGCACTGGTTTCTACAGAGGTTCCTGCTGTGGGTTTCTGCTCCAGTAAGTGATGATTCTTTGTGTCTGCCTGTCTTTCCAATTCTGGGAATAGTGGTTTGTCCTGTGGCCTCAATTCTCTAACAAATCTAAGATGATTTGTTGATTTTCAGGTTGTTTAGTTTCTTCCTTGTTAGAATGGAGTGATGACTTCCAAACTCCCTCCTTATATGCTGGACCAAGAACCAGAAGTCTGGTCTAGCACATTTTAAAATGTCTCAGAGAACTGAATCATATTGCAGTGTAAGCTAGAGTCCTCACTAAAGAGTCTCTCACAATTTTCTTGTGTAATGTTTTATTCTCTAACACTATCTCCTTTCATAATTAATAAATTCTTTCATCATTTGGTTAAAAAATTGGTATACTTCCGTATCAACTATCCTTGGTTAGAATTTTACTAGTGATTACCCTTGCTAGAAATACTACCCCCTGTATGATGAGACAAAGTAGGGATTTATGCCAGCCTGCTCTCAATCTCTGTCTTTGCATCCTTCCCCCAGCTTAAGTGTGATTATCATCTTGGGTTAGAAACCCTTCTGTCAGGATACATGCTGCAGGATGGCAAAGTAAACAAGACAAAGTGAACAACGTCACGCATCCAGCTTTATTACATGTACGGGAAATTAAGAGCAACGTTTCCATCACATTTCCTCAATAATCGATGTCATGGAGTTTCAATAATGAAAGAGGGAGATTAACACACTGTGATATATAGAGTGTTTTCAGGGATATTGCTTGAAAATAAATATGGTTGAATATTTTCTCACTGTTAAGTTTATGCTAGGCCCCCTTATGTCTCACTTGTCATAATTCTCTGTAGCAGGTTCCTTTGAAAAGGGCTCCATTCTTTTCCCATACTTTGTTAGACTCTCCCTATGCTTTCATAGGCCATAAACTCACTAATGCATATAAGTGGCAAGGACCAAGTCTCATCTCAGTGAATCTGTGTCATAGTGCACCCATCAATCCACCATGCACAGAGAGAAGACTGCAGCCCTACAACCTCTTTACTGGGGTTTTGTGCATGCTGCTTAATTTCACTGCGTCTGTCAAGCCATTCTTTATCGGAGAGTCTAACAGCCTTTGAGTGCTCGGTGCTCTATCACTTATGTAGGGGTTATATTGATCTTTCTGGTGTGTGCTCTAAAGTGGTTGGCATCAAAAGCCAGTGAGGCAGCCGGTTTGAGCAGTATGGGTCATTTACAAACTTCAGGATGAAATGCCACAGGATGCCAGGGAAAATGTTTTTGTTTTTCCAGAGGGAACCATAGTTCATGAAATGTGGTTAACGTACCATATTTGTATACCCTTAAAATCATTTTGTAACCACACTGAGTGCCTCTAAACATTAAATATATTTTATAAGTAGTTGGTTAACTAGCTGTTGTGTGCTTTAAATAGTAAATAAAATGGAAAGGCACTAAACACTGACTATATTTCATAGAGTAAGATGCTTTTCCAGCCACTCAATAATTCTCAATGTTAAGAAAAATTGATTTTCTAACTGCTGAGTGCCTCTAAAAATTAGCATCTTATCTTCCTAAGGGGATGCTTTTCAGTTAGCCTCCTTTCTCCCAGCTTTTGACTTAATGATCTTGAAGGTTCTTTTCTTGCTAGAAAAAAATTCTATAGGTTCTATTGGGCTATAATTTCATTTGGGCATATATGTAGTTTACTGGGCAAAATATAAAACAAGAAAAATTCCATCTTACCTTTTTGAATATTCATTTCAAAAGAAGTAGTTCTTCACCTGCTGACTGCTCTTAACTCCCACCACCTCCCTCTCCCACTAAGAACAGGACTATATGGAGAGACCTGGGACAATGACATAGAACTCAAAAGAACTAATTTCCAAGTACCTACATACAGTGCATCTGAGCAATGGATGCTTTTTGCATTTGTGAAAGCTAATAAGGGAAAGGAATTACCTAAGAAGTGGTAACAGTCACATATCTTCATGGCTAATTAAATCATTTTCTCAGTTCTTTATAAACTCTGTCTGGCATTTAAGAAAATCAAATCGCCAATGCTGAGACCTTCCAGACAGATATAATAATGGCTCATGGCATCACAAAAGTTGAAAACTGAAATAACCAGACACCCCACAATTTCAGGAAACAACATTAAAAGAAAATTCAATTCTTAGTATTGTCTAAAACACGACCAGCTGGGTGACCCTTGGGACATCACAGAGCCTCCTTCAGTAATCTATCATAACTTTGTCAATGTAACCTCATCATTGAAATGCATGGTTTAGGTTAGATTCTAGAATTTGGCTGCTGGATAATCCCCATGGGTTCCTTTTAGATCTGATAACTGAGAACTTTTTTCTAGACCCTTACCACATTCTGAGGAACCATGTGTCTCAAATGTGCTTACCAGTTCCACAACAGTAGGTAACTGGTATGTCAAAGCCTGAGGAAGAGCAAATAAGCATCAAACTTCCTGGGACATGTGCTTAAACTTAGAAAGAATTCAAAGAGTAAATAAAATTCTTCTCAGATATACTCTCAAAATTCCCACTAATGTGACTGGGAACTATACGGGATTAGATAAAGACAGATTGCTGATTTGGGGCCAAACCCAGCGATGAGCTGGCACTTAGTTATCCACATTAGACTGATGTGGTCTCCTGGGTCACAGGTTTGAGCAAAGATGTGGCCAAGAGCAAAGCATCCCCAGAAGACTGTAAGCTTTCTGGGGTGAGGGTGTTGTTTAAAATCACCATTGTTTCTACAGCATGTAGCCAATAGTATTTGCTCAGTAAACATTTGTGGAGCTAAACTGAATCCCTTAAGCAGATGCAGCCTACCAGACAGAAATGTAAAATGTTTAAAATGGAAAATCCCAAAAGACTCAAGATAGCACTCATTGTGAGCCCTCTATTCAATAGTGTTACAAGAGTAACATCATGAAAATGATAATTGTCCAAAGAATGAATCATTTTGCTGATTGAATTTAATCCAGACACTGCTTTTCCAGCCAAAAGGCAGAGTAAAGTCTCACCCATCCTCCCATACACACACATCCCAAAATACAGAAGAGAGAAACTGAGAACATTGATCTGAAATTTGTAGCATAAAGTGTCACCTTACTACTGAAGTAAGCAATAGTAATTAACCTTAATTGATGATGTGCTGTAGGCCAGCTACTGTTCTAAGAGCTCTGTATGTATTATCTAATTTAAATCTCACTCCAGACCTACTAGGTAGACATTATTATTACCGCTTTATAAATAAGGAAAGACAAGCACTGATGTTTTTGAAAAACTTCAAAGTTTGGGCAATTTAGAAGACACATCACTGAATCTATAGCAATAGTCATTAGAGATAGCTCTGCATTTACAATCTGAACTTCTAGTGGTCAACCATATGCAAATAAGAATATTCTTTAATTAAAGTAAAACCCCATGATGTGAGAAAGCATCATAGAAAAGAACAATATGAAACACAGGAAATGAGTCAGCAAACCAGAAGTCAAAAATGATGTGGCTAGGAAAAGGAGCAATTACCATAGCCACAATTGGAGAAAGATTTTATCTGTCCTATTGGGTATGATCTCAACGAGTACAATCCCAGGAACAGGGTATGTATATATTCACACCTTTCGATGCATTAGAAAAAGAAAGAGGCCAGCACTTAGGTATACAAAAGGGCATATTTTTTCCATGGCTGGCCCTAGGCAAAACTGTTGACTGTGACAGACTAATAGTTTATGTTACAGATCTGAATACAAATTGTGGTTCTGTTACCAACTGGTCACATGACCTTGAACGAGGTCACTAAATCTCTCTCAGTCTCAGTTTCCCTCAGATAATAAAATGAAGGACATGGGCTAAACAAATGCAAAGTCTCTAACTCTAGAAGTCCATATTTGGGATGGTTGGTTTATCTTGGTGTCCACTGGGATCCGATTTCTGACCTATCTCTGACCCCATGCTTCTGCTCCTTCTTTACAGTCTCCTTACAGTTCTCTTCTCATGAAATGTGTATCAGTCAGAGTTCTAGCAGGAAACATATGGCGCTTTCTTTTTTTTTTTTTTTCAAAGATAACCCAAAAAGATTTAGTAAAGGGACTAGGAACAAAGGTGTAAGGAAGGTGTACAGATGACATGGTGCAGTTTCTTGGATGAAAGAGTAGTTATCAGGATCCAAAAGGAGAAAGATGTGTAGAGAGGGCCACTTTAAGAAAAGCTTGACTTTGGAATCAAGGAAATAGATAACCAAAACTCATACATCTGCCTTCTGGTATCCTGCTGGGGCTCTACCTTGGACGAATCCAACTGGACACCAGAAAAAAGGAAGCTTGTTGATGTGGTTCATATAGATGAACCTCACAGGGCACAGAACAGGGTGCAGAGTGTAAAAAATAGATCTGGAGGACAAATGGGAGATATCCAACAGACTCATTGTTAAGGAAGGCTCTGCTATTGATCCATCTATTATATTTTAGGGTAAATTATGTCAATAGGTTGAAGATGTCTCATATACCTTTTTCCTTTCTTAAAAATATCTAATGGATATACATAAAAAATAAAAGAAGCCAACAATGTCAAAGAGAATAAAAGCCTTTTTAGTAAAAATTCAGTCTTCCTCCCACACCTAACCCCAAATGCCCAGCCTGTCCTCCTCTCTCCCACACTTCTGATTTGATCACTTTAGTTCCTTTGTGAAAAGTAGAAAAACCCTTTGGGATGAGCTCCAGGACAATGCAACCCCAAGTTAGAACTTATCTAGCTAACCCTGGCAGGATTTCACTTATGCCCCCTCAGCCAACCCTTGTATGCAGGTCACGACCTGCATAGATGGCCATGGCTGTCCTAACATATCTCCTTCCTGAAGAGTAAACATGGCTAACTAGTACATTTTAATTCTTCCTTTTAAATGTGGAATACAAACCCCTATTAATAAGATTTGGGGAAAACAGTTGTGTAAGTAAAAAGAGAAGAGAAGCATGACTTTTGAGCCTCCAGTGGTATGGGCTAGTGCCGTCTACTTCACCTATGTAAAAGACCAACCACGATTACTATTTTACTCAGTGTTTAGTCAGCAAATGTTTGTTGAAACATACAGTGTGTCAGGTGCTGATCTAGGCTCTGGGGATAAATCAGTGAAAAAGTCCTCTATAAACATTGTTAGTGGAGAGACTAACAAATAAATATAGTGAAGCTCTGATAAGGGCTATGGAGAAATTTAAAGTAGGCTAAGTGGTTTGGGGGAAGGCAGGGAGAAGAGTATGGTTATAAGAGATGATCATGGAAGGCATAATGGAAATTATATTTAGCACAGAACTGAAGGAGGGGAAGGACCAAGCCCTGTAAGCATTTGGGGAGAAAGTGTGAAATACTAAAGTTCCAAGGTAGATGCATGCTGTCATATTCAATGAGTAGCAAGGAGCAAGAATTGAGTTGGGGAGTGGTTGCTAGATAGCTCAAAGTAACCTGGAGTGATAGCCCTTGCCTTGTAGTCCATAGTAAGGTCTTTGGTTTTTATTGTAAATGAAATTAAATACCTGGGGAAATGATATGGTATCATTTAGGTTTTAAAAGGACCATTCTGTCAAAATAAATAAATAAAATCTTTAAAAAATGAAATAAAAATAAAAGGACCATTCTGCTGCTGGGTTGAAAACAGGAAGGAGGCAGGATAGAACAGGGGAAACAAGTTAGGAGATGGTTGCAAATCCAAGCTGCCTTTCCAGATTTGGGCAAGGATAGTTTTGATGGAGGTGAGGAGAAGAGATTGATTTGAGAGATTTGGGGGGTTAAAGAAAGCCTCAGGCTTGGCTGCTGGATTGAATGCTGTAAGGAAAAGGAAGGAGGCAGGAATGACTAAGTTTTTTGTGTGAGCAACCAGATCATTGACTAAGTGATTACCATATAATCTTAGTTTTGTTTCCTCACAGTAAGTTTGTTTAACTTTCAGGGTAGTTATGGCACCACACAACTTATCAGCACACACACAAAATAAAAATCATGCTTACCGAATTGTATTTACCTGCCACTTCCTCAAATGTGTTGGGGTCATTTATAATATTAAAACCTAAATAAAGCCAAATCGTTGGAATGGAAATAAAAACATGAATAGGACTGGCAGACATAAACACCTGGGAAGTAGTCTCTATTTTTGTCTCTCACTGAAAGAACAAGCAAAATTACTTGAATTACATAACTTAAAGAAATATGTTTCTTTAGATGCTCCACCCAAACTTTGATAGTTTTTAAGCCCCACCTCACAAATCCAGAATTAACACAATTTGCTGAAGAAATCCAGCACCTGCCCAAAGACACATCAGGGCAAATGCTCCAGAGTAGAGAAAAAAGTCATTTTCCAGATTTGGATCCTTAAAGAATTCTTAATTATCCACTTCCCCACCCTCAAAGTTGGCCTTTCTCCTGCCAATTCCCTTTACCACTCAGCTGCTGAGTCTCAGATTCTTAGGTAAAGTGCCCCTCCCTTTTTTCCCCAAGCCTTTCCTGATTGACAGATTTAAGTTTTTTCTCCCAACCCTTTCTCACTCAAATTAATGCACTTTCTGAGCTGAGATGAGAGTCCTTTGCATTTTGTATGACTCCTTTCTCCTTCCCGGGAACCCTTAGCATATTCCTAACAGTGTAGAAGGAACCATCATATCTATTCTCCCTACTTAAAGGAATGTGTGAGAGTCATTTCCTTTGAGCCCTTGCCCTGACACCTAATGTTTTTATAAGGAATAAACAAACTACCAGTTTCAAGGAGATTTCCACACTCCTCCTAAGCATCCTCAGAATTTAAAGTCACAAGCACTAAGTTTACTCCCCTTTTGAGACAGGCTCAAATATGAGCTTCCTATTTGAGCATTGAACCAGGCTGACATCCTTTGTCTTGAGTCTTTAATTATTTTAGCATAGGATTTGATGGAGCCTTAAGAGTTTCTCCTAGGAGAGGCTCAGAAAACACTGTAATTTCATCAATCCTATAAGATTTCAGAAACTAGAATTAGAAGGATGGAAATACCCAAGGTTCCAGTACCCATGCCCAAATTCTCATGCATGTGGTCTAAAACTCTGGATCTGATGAGAGAGTTGAAAACACTTTGAATGAGGGAAACAAGCTAAGTCTTTTAGCCTGCTTGGTATATCACCATACTCTTAGTGAGAAAACCTAGTAAATCTTTCTATTAAGGTAGTGAGGGGAAACCTGGGTGACTCAGTGGATTAAGCATTTGCCTTTGGCTCAGGTCTTGATCTCAGAATCCTGGGATCAAGCCCAGCGTCCAGGTCCCTGATCAATGGGGAGCCTGCTTCTCCCTCCCCCCCACTCTGCCTCTTCCCCTCTCCCTCTGCTCTCTCTCTCAAATAAATAAATAAAGTCTTAAAAAAAAGAAAAAGGTAGTGAGGAGAAGCAGAGTCCCCACATCTGGTGTTTGGAATTAATACCAGAACCAGAAGGGCCAAGATAAGCAAGGAAACCAGACATAGCCATACCTAAAATAAAAGTCAGAAAATTTAACAGTAATCTCTTGCTACCCTTCCCCTTCACATATACAAACTCTGACCTATTTGTGGGAATAAGGGGACACCTAACATCCTCCTCTGACTGAGCCACATACACTGGGATAGGAATATTTTTGATAGTGTTCTCCAGAGCTGTCCTCTAAAAGCTATACATCATTTTGATAGATTTTCCCTTAACAATAACTTCTTTGATTCACTTATTATATTCCAGGGACTTTATGATTTCTTTACTTATAGGTCATGGTAATTTTAGGGAGTGCCCTTGTTTCCCAAGCTGCACATTCCTTATCTGCAGTAGGCTTTCCTTCACCCAATTCTAAACCACTGCTTATCCATATTGTTCTTCAAATGTTCAGGAGTAACAACAATTGGTGATTGGTGAAGTTCAGAATACATTAGAACCTAATGAAAATGACTTGAAGTCAACATAGCCTGGAGTTAGAGTCCTAATTTCACCTCCTAGTCATATTTAATAATGTTGTAGGTTCCCTATTGCCTCCTATATAGTTAAAGTAGATACTATCCCCGTTCTGAAGCTCAGACTGGATTAGAAAAATTGACTAGGTTCCATAAGATGCCCCAGTATAGTTGTATAGGGCAGGCTACAATCCCTACTCAACAGCTCTTATGACTAGGAGACACCATGGGTGGGGCTGAAAGCCTTCTGAGAACCCAAAGACTGTGGGTGTGACAGAGACACTCCTCCCCCTCAGCTCTCTGATGTTTGAGCTGTCAAATGATGATTCCTGAAGATTCCAACTATGCTTCTCATTCAAGGACAGAAACTGTGCTTTATTCTTCTTTGTAACCTTATACCCAGCACAGGGCCTGACACGCAGAAGATGCTCAGCCATGCTTTGGGAGAGAAGGGAGGGAGTGGAAAGGGAAG
Source organism: Halichoerus grypus (assembly GCF_964656455.1). Lineage (NCBI taxonomy): Eukaryota > Metazoa > Chordata > Mammalia > Carnivora > Phocidae > Halichoerus > Halichoerus grypus. The sequence continues at coordinate 170,378,208 of NC_135715.1, forward strand.
GATGCATGTTTAAACACAGAACTAGACCAAAGAATATGTTCCTGAATAAATAACACCCTGTGTTATCTTTTCTGTTTTTAATCTCAAAGTAATTTTTAAATAAGACTTTTATTTTTTAACATTTTATCCTTTTAATTTTTTTTTCTCTAATGGGAATAAACTATGAGAACAAAGCTTTTTCTTTTTCTTTTTCTTTTATTTTTCATGTGTACTTCATGGCAGCAAGCACAGGGTTAGCAGAGGCTTTAAAATATTTATGATTTGATGATTTATTTGCAACCAGTACTTTCCCATACTGAGTTCAAATTTAAAGTAAAATTTTAGTATAAAATATTTTCTAAATTTCTAAATCCATAACTAGAAGCTTTTTTTGCTTTTTAAAAACTGTCTTCAGATTCTGAAGAATCATGTGTATTTATATATTTTTCTATTTTGTAACAATTATTTTACATAGATTTCATGTGATTTTAATCACTTTTCAAGTACTTTATCATAATACCACCTAAATTATTAACTTAAAATTCAAATGCATACTCGAATACAGCATTCCAAAGAAGTTTCTACTACTTTCTTCTAGGATCCATTATTACACTTTTATTTATTAACAAAAGGATAAGTTGTTTTGAGTAAGCTCCCTAATTAAAAAGTTTAAAAGTATACACACACACACCCTAAAGAGCCTACAGCTTCAGTATAATCTCCCAAAATTATAGATATGCAGATTGGAATTGTTTTAATCTATTTATTATAAATTCAAGGAACAAGACTATTCTTGATTTCCTTGCGCTATGGTCCTAGATGAAATCATTATTAATAATAAGCAGGACAAGTCAACACTCCTTCCCTATTAACACACAGAGATCTAGATAACAGCCAAGATCAAACCAGAATTCCTCACATACTGGGAGAGGTGGAAAGAAACCAACAAGAGTTTGTTCTACGAAAAAAAGTTGTTGTTGTGTTTTTTTAATTGAGGTTTGGTTAAATTCTAAATTCAGTAAATTAACATGATTGATTTGAAGTTGCTGGTTATGAAAAGTCACTTTTCAACACTGGTAGATTGTGTTCTTGAACCAAAAAAGCCAACAAATATTTCCTAAGTGTTTACTATCCACATGGCTCTGTTAGGTGCTGGTGATGGCTACAAAGAACTATGCAATATGATTGAATATTAGTTACATGAAACTTATAATCATCTTAGGATGGAAAAAAATTATTTAGTGGTGAAAAAGTTACAATACTAACTTAGTATTCTGCAAATCAATCCATATTTCCCATGTTCTGATTCTTTTTTTAAAACCTTCAAGAAGCAACATGTGACTTCTAGAAAAGGTGATACCGAAAACAATGTTTAAAGTCTGGCAGAAAAAAAAATAGGCCTAAATAAATATTTAAGTTATACAACTCAAGCAGTTGTTAAAAATATATTTTACAGGCAGAAGAAACAATGGAAATCATATGTATTAAAACTCAGATGATTAGAAAAGCAACCGAGGGTGCTAAATAAAAGAAAGTTCAGTGTAATACTCGTGGAGGAACACAGCCTTGGTACAAAGAGAAGTGTCCGAACCAGGAGGGCTTCGATCAGAGCCTCCTTTCTCTATGGACCCTGCAGAGTACAAAAACCTCACGGGTGCATCTTTAATCATTTCTTCACATAACACAGAAGCACAAGCAGCTTTGAAATACTAGCTAAAGAATAGGACCTTAGGTATCAAATGGAGGTACACATAAAGAGGTCCTTTTCTCACTTAAGTAAGTAGAAACTGAACTATTGTGCCACCAGAAAGGCTAAGGGGCCAGGAGAGTCCCCAGAGTACACCATTCACTATGTGTGCAAAAATTTGTATAATAAGGTAGTAACATGGATGGATGTCTGCCTCAAAGATTACTCATCTAGAAAGCCTATTTTAAAGAAAATAGGAAAAAAAAAAAAAAAAACCCAGCAGACCAGAAGGTACTAGTAGATAATATTTTCTTATGAAAATATTTTTATAAGTGAAAAGTAGTGCACTTTTATTAGCAAGGTCACATTCACCTTCAGGAAACAATCACATTTGGGAGTTAAGTACAGAACACCTTGTGTTTGAGGTAAGAAGGGAAAAATGTAGAGCAGGTAATTATCAAGTGTGATACACTTACCTCCTGTCAGAAAATGTTGGAAAATGCTTTCTTATTAAATAAAAGGGGAAATAAAACAAAGATGAGGGTTGAATAGAATTCAATTTAGGAAACAGAAATAGTACAGAAAACCATAAAGATCAACAGAAGTATTATTGCCGCTACAGAGCAAATGATTTGCAAGATAAACATTGATAGATAGCAGAAGCAAAAAAGTTTAAGCTTTTGGACTTCAATCCATGGACAATGGAGGGTTCATTAACCTTCCTTGCAGGGCCAGGAAGGCTAAGGAATGTGGCCATTTGGAGAATATGAATAAAACTCCTTTTCAGAAAGCTTTATCTGTCAATGTGCAAAGCTCAAATCAAAGGAACAAAAAACCAGAATCCAACAAACCAATTAAGAAACTGCTATGACAACCCAGTATGATGTTATTAGGGGGTACAAAATTATAAAAATAACATCAACAACAAACTCAGAAGTTCTGTGGACATGGAAAGAAACTTTTCTTTTGTGGGAAATATAATTCTGTTTTAGAAACACTGAGTTGGAGGTATAGGAGGGACCCCATGTGAAGATTTATAACGAGAAATTGAAACTTCAGGTCTGGAACTCAGGATAGCAGTGATGGCTGGAGGTATAGATTTGTGTCATCTACACAGAAATGGTTGAGCCATAAAGGGGAAGTGTCCTCAGAAGAAGACAAACAGGAGCAGAGGGTCCAGATTGATACCTGCATTAGGAGGACAGAGGAAGGAAGAGAGTTTAAAAAGGAAAGAAAAAGAACAGCCTGATAAATAGGAACGGAAGCAGGACAGACGCCAAGGGAGGAGGAAATTTGAATAGTTGTGGAATGAAGCAGAGAGGGCAAAGAGAATGAGGTTTGACAAAAATCTGTGATGATAGTGGTGAAAGCAAGAGCACAAGGAGCTAAATGATAATGGTTGCAAGGAATGGGAGAGTAAGTTACTAAAGAAGCTCAATAGTGAAAACCGAAAGAAACTTAGGAGATCAACATCTAAAATCCAAGTGCACTATACAGGTGGATGCCAAGTTAACCCCCTTAAGTGCAGCTTTGCATGCCATTTTCAAAGATCAAAAGCAAACAGTGGCTTTTCACCACTGACAGGATTCAGTCTGTATCTCCTTATCTCAGCATTCAAGACCCTCACTGTTGTGCCTTGCCTATTTCTCTTCTACACTCATAAATCTACTCCAGTCAAACTGGGCACTGTTGCCACCTTAACCGCCATGTTTGTGGTCTCAGCACCATTGCAATTCAACCCTTCTCTTGACACTCTTCATTCTCTTTCTTAGGTCTAATATTTAATAACTCCCCCTTCCTCTATATAGTGTTTTTCTAGGAAGCCATCCCTTCTTGCATTGACTCTGGGAAGGCCACTTCTGGTATCATTATGAGGGAAGAAATGCTGATAGTATTAATATCTGTCTGCTCTGCTGGTTAAATAATGTACCTATCCTGAATTCATTCTTTTATCCAATATTGGTTTCTATACCCAGACTTCAGAACTTTGCTGAATAAATTTGCATAATTGGTTCATTTTAACATCTCCTACCAAGGCAATGTTCTTAATGTGCTGAGCAGGACTTTGTACCTCTCCCTTAAGTCAATCCCATCCTCCCCAACTTCTTTAAATTATCCACTTGTTCTATATCACTCTCCCCGCCCCCCGCCTCAGCTTTTTTACTTAATCAGCATGAATGAGTTCCTTTGGTGGGAATTCCTTCAACTTTCCCTCCTGCCCCCAACATCTATATTCACACCAATCTTTAAGACCTTTATTTTCTCCTAATAACTTCTCCTATGCTCTAGGTCTCGTCTTCACCAGTTATCCTTTCCTGACCAACTCTCAATCCCCCTCACACCTTTACCCTCCCCACTTCCTTTCAAATAAGTTTCTTGAAAGAATAATCTGTTTTCTCTCCCTGTCTCTCTTTTCAGTTTCTCTCCTGCATTCAGTTCTCAATCCGCTATAATCTGGTTTCTGTGCCTCAGTTCTCTGAGACCCCTCACCAGTGTCAGTAGCACCTTATCGTAATCAAATTTGGTGGTCATGTTAATGTCTGTGTGACATGTAACAGTTGACCACATCTTGGCTCCTGTTCAAGAGGCCCCTATAATCCTGCAACGTGACTTTTTCTTGCACTTTCTATCTCTAGCATTGTTCTTTCACTTCTGCTCTCTCAGCCTCCTTTTTAGGCTGTCCCATCTGTGCCAATCCCTAAACTCGGTGGTTTTCAATCCTGGATTACCAGTAGAATCACCTGGGCATTGTTTTAAAAATACTAATGCATGAGACCCACCTCCATTGATTCCAGTTCAATGGGACTGGAATGGAGCCCAGGCAACAATCTTTTTCAAGCTCCCCAGATGATTCTAACCTGTAGTTAAAAACCACTGCCTTAACTCAGGTTCCCAAATTTGTCTCTTCTGAGGAATCACCTGGCAATTGTTAAACACAAATATACCCAGATCCTGTCTCCTTGACATTCTAGCCAAATAGGCCAAAGCTCAGAAACAAAAAAGACTCTCCCTTCCACTCACCCTTCCACTCACATAACTATAGGGCAACACTTACAGTCTTTTAGAGCATCTATTTTATTCTGGATAACTCCCATTTATTTTCTAGTACAGAGCAACCCTCAAGCTAAGGGTTTCTCTCATGTTCTTTTAGCTCATTTTCCACACATCAATTACTTGTTTGTGTCTTCTTGACTATGAGTTTCTGCAAGGCAGAGACTGTCTTACTCATTTTTGTATGAAATTTTTATGAACCAGCAAATTGTCCTAGACATATAATTCATTCATAAACAAACAAACAAATAAATTTTGGGTGAAATAATGAATGCGTAAATAAACTATTTTCATGTATATATGCTGATCCTAACACAAAATATAGATGATGTTCTAGCCTTTTTTTATTCTTGGCACTTATAGAAATTAGGCTAATGTTTATAATGATGAATGAAAATTGTCTGCAATCTGTATTTTTAACCTATAAAATCCTATATTACTATGTGATTTGTTTCTTTTGTTTTGTTTTTTTTCTTTCCCAGTTTCTTCCTTTTTGGCACTGGTTCCAACTTGGTCAAATGACTTATAAATGTTATGATATATTTGGGGATTCCCCTTTGTTAGAGGTGTAGAGCACATGGACTTTGGAGTCAAATAGATTTGGACTTCTGTCTCATTTCTCCTCATCTGTATAGTGGGGATAAAACATACTTGTGATTATTAAAGATAAGAGAAGCTCTGGCCAGAAATTTTAATTTTTTTTTCTTTCAGAGTGTTTGTTCTTATGAGAAAAGGTGTACAACTTATATAATTCCAGGGTGTAGTCTTTCTTTAGCTAACTTTCTCATTGGCCCTACCCCATCTTACATGTGACTATATGTTCACTAATCCTTATATTTTTTCCTCACAATCTCAGAAAATGTTGGATCTCTCTTCCAATTCAGGCCTGACTAATCCGTGTCTTTAGTCACATTGGCCCCTTCTAGAATGTGCTACATCCTTTGTCTGGAAAACTCTGATTTGTCCCTTAGAATCCTTTTGATACAGGATTAGTAATTTCTTTCTTTGTACTACCTTATCTAGATACAGGCTTTTTTATCTTTGCACTTGTCATAATGGACTGTAATTTTGGTTTACAAGTTTTGCCCAGTAGGTTTTGAGCTCATCTAGGACAAAGATCAAGTTTTATTAATGCCCCAGGACTGGGTACATGCTAAAGTATGGATACTTGATATTTGTGAAGTTGAGTTTGTGGAAACAGACTTTCATTCAGTCCACCTTTACTCTCGAATCTTCCAAATTTTCATACCATCACCTTTTTTTAAAATTTTAATATGTTATGTCAGTCACCATACAAGACATCACCAGTTTTCGATGCAGTGATCCATGATTCATTGTTTTCGTACAACACCCAGTGCTCCATGCAGTATGTGCCCTCCTTAATACCCATCACTGGGCTAACCCATCCGCCCACCCCTCTCCCCTCTAAAACCCCAAGTTTGTTTCTCAGAGTCCATAGTCTCTCATGGTTCATCTCTCCCTCCGATTCCCCCCCCCCTTCATTTTTTCCCTTCCTTCTCCTAATATCCTCCATGCTATTCCTTATGTTCCACAAATAAGTGAAACCATATGATAATTGACTTTCTTTGCTTGACTTATTTCACTTAGCATAATCTCCTCCAGTCCCATCCATGTTGATGCAAAAGTTGGGTATTCATCCTTTCTGATGGCTGAGTAATATTCCATTGTATATATGGACCACATCTTCTTTATCCATTCATCTGTTGAAGGGCATCTCAGCTCTTTCCACATTTTGGCTATTGCAGATATTGCTGCTATGAACACTGGGGTGCATATGGCCCTTCTTTTCACTACATCTGTTTCTTTGGGGTAAATACCCAGTAGTGCAATTGCTGGGTCATAGGGTAGCTCTATTTTTAATTTTTTGAGGAATCTCCACACTGTTTTTCAAAGTGGCTGGACCAACTTTCATTCCCACCACGGTGTAAGAGGGTTCCCCTTTCTCCATAACCACTCCAACATTTGTTGTTTCTTGCCTTGTCAATTTTTGCCATTCTAACTGGTGTAAGGTGGTATCTCAATGTGGTTTTGATTTGAATTTCCCTGATAGCTAATGATGATGAACATTTTTTCATGTGTCTGTTAGCCATTTGTATGTCTTCTTTGGAGAAGTGTCTGTTCATGTCTTCTGCCCATTCTTTGACTTGATTATTTGTTTTTTGGGTGTTGAGTTTGAGAAGTTCTTTATAGATCTTGGATACCAGCCCTTTATCTGTAGTGTCATTTGCAAATATCTTCTCCCATTCTGTGGTTGCCTCTTTGTTTTGTTGACTGTTTTCTTTGCTGTGCAGAAGCTTTTTATCTTGATGAAGTCCCAAAAGTTCATTTTCCCTTTTGTTTCCCTTGCCTTTGTAGATGTATCTTGAAAGAATTGCCATGGCCGATGTCGAAGAGGTTAATGCCTATGTTCTCCTCTAGGATTTTGATGGATTCCTGTCTCACATTGAGGTCTATCATCCATTTTGAGTTTATCTTTGTGTATGGTGTTAGAGAATGGTCGAGTTTCATTCTTCTGCACGTGGCTATCCAATTTTCCCAGCACCATTTATTGAAGAGACTGTCTTTTTTCCATTGCATATTTTTTCCTGCTTTGTCGAAGATTATTTGACCATAGAGTTGAGGGTCCCTATCTGGGCTCTCTATTCTGTTCCATTGGTCTATATGTCTGTTTTTGTGCCAGTACCATGCTGTCTTGGTGATCACGGCTTTGTAATATAGCTTGAAATGAGGCAACGTGATGCCCCCAGCTTTGTTTTTCTTTTTCAACATTTCTTTGGCGATTTGGGGTCTTTTCTGATTCCATACAAATTTTAGGATTGTTTGTTCCAGTACTTTGAAAAATGTCATTGGAATTTTGATCAGGATGGCATTGAAGATATAGATTGCTCTGGGGAGCATAGACATTTGAACAATGTTTATTCTTCCGATCCATGAGCATGGAATGTTTTTCCATCTTTTTGTGTTTTCTTCAATTTCTTTCATGAGTGTTCTGTAGTTCCTAGAGTATAGATCCTTTACCTCTTTGGTTAGGTTTATTCCGAGGTATCTTATGGTTTTTGGTAGAAACTGACAACCTGAACAGACCAATAACCAGTAACGAGATTGAAGCAGTGATCAAAAACCTCCCCAAAAGACAAGAGTCCAGGGCCTGATGGATTCCCTGGGGAATTCTACCAAACATTCAAAGAAGAAATAATACCTCTCCTGAAGCTGTTTCAAAAAACAGAAACAGAAGGAAAGCTTCCAGACTCATTCTATGAGGCCAGCATTACCTTAATCCCCAAACCAGGCAAAGAGCCCATCAAAAAGGAGAATTTCAGACCAATATCCCTGATTAATATGGATTCCAAAATCCTCAACAAAATCCTAGCTAATAGGATGCAACAATACATTAAAAGGATTATCCACCATGACCAAGTGGGATCTATCCCTGGGATGCAAGGGTGGTTCAACATACGCAAATCAATCAGTGTGATAGAACACATTAATAAGAGGAGAGAGAAGAACCATATGGTCCTCTCAATTGATGCAGAAAAAGCATTTGACAAAATACAGCATCCTTTCCTGATTAAAACTCTTCAGAGTATAGGGATAGAAGGAACATTCCTCAAGTTCATAAAATCCATCTATGAAAAACCCACAGCGAATATCATCATCAATGGGGAAAAGCTGAGAGCCTTTCCCTTAAGATCAGGAACACATCAAGGATGCCCACTCTCGCCACTATTGTTCAACATAGTACCAGAAGTCCTAACAACAGCAATCAGACAACAAAAAGAAATAAAAGGTATTCAAATTGGCAAAGAAGAAGCCAAACTCTCTCTCTTCACAGATGACATAATACTTTATGTGGAAAACCCAAAAGACTCCACCCCCAAACTACTAGAACTCATGCAGCAATTCAGTAATGTGGCAGGATACAAAATCAATGCACAGAAATCAGTTGCTTTCTTATACATTAACAATGCAACTGTAGAAAGAGAAATTAGAGAAATGATTCCATTTACAATAGCACCAAAAATCATACCCTCACCATTAACTTCAACATTAACTTTGGAGTCAGAGAACTCTAAGTTCAAATCTTTCTTGATCCTTGTTTTTGTTTTGTTTTGTTTAACTGTGAAATGGAGATTATTAGACTTACTTACAGTGTTGTTCATAAAATTTAGAGCTACTTACAGTGTTGTTTATAAAATTAAATAGTAGTACTCAGTAATTGCTGATAATGCAGTGGTCATCATAATTCTGGTATAGTCTTGTTTTGTTTATTTTTGGTTTTGTTTTTTAGGGTTGTTTGTTTGCCACTCACTACAAGATTCTACTAGTAAATAGTAGTACTGAAAATGCAGCTCTCTAAGTCATCAGGCATGTTGAGTAAATATAAATTTTTCTTGTTTGGCATTTCTATCACAAGCTCTTAAATCCCTCTTTTCACCTTTTTTGACTACTTCCCAAAATATTGAGGGGGCTGAATAATCGTTTCTGCAGATAACAAAATCTTGTTTCTGGACCACAAGTCATTTCTCATTATACTTGAACTCTCATCCTCATGGATTTTGACGTACTCTAATCTAGAGCAATCTTCTACTCCTCTCTTTTCTCTCAAGTCCTTCCAGTGTGCCCTCTGGAATTCCTGATAACTCATCAACTTAATCTTCAGGATTCTCAAATTCTTTAAATGTTTCCTTCACTTTGCTGCTCTAACTAAAATGTGATTGCCCTTGCAGATACTATAGTCCCTGTAGCCTCCAAAAAGCCAATTTTTTTTTCCTCCTACATTCCATGAATCTAGAGGGTGGGGTAGATGTTCTCCTTTGTTTCTTGCCGGTACTTTCAAGCCAGCACTACCTCTTTCCTTCAAAACAAATCAAAACAAAACAAAAACTCCAGCTTCTTTGAAGTTCACGCCATATGACAACCTCCTGTCATAGCCCCCTTCCTGTTCCAGTCTTGTGCAGACACCAAGGTCATTCCTCCTCATTCAGTGAAAATTTAGTAAATAGCTCACTGAGTGTCCACCACTACTCTTCAATCATCCTTGGTGATTTTAATATCCATCTAACTCATACTGTGGAGAATCCTCTCAATATCTTGGCTCTCTGTACCTTGATCTCCTCATGCCCAGTGATCTTGTTCTCACCTCCCTCAGCCACCCACACCCAGGTCATATCCCAGGTCCTCTTGTGGCCATCAACCACAGATCTCAAAAACTTCCATTTGAAATACCCCACTTTGTGATCACATTTTCAGTTAATTCCTTTCATATACCATACAGAGATTCTTCAGTTCCATGAGGGGGGGGGGGTTGATCTTATCAACTTTTTTAAAAATTTAAATTCAATTAGCCAAGATATAGTACATCATTAGCTTTTGATGTAGTGTTCAATGATTCATTAGTTGCGTATAACATCCAGTGCTCATCACATCACATGCCCTCCTTAATGCCCATTACCCAGTTACCCCATCCCCCACCCATCTCCCTTTCCACAACCCTCAGTTTGTTTCCTGGAGTCAAGACTCTCTCATGGTTTGTCTCCCTCTCTGATTTCTTCCCATTCAGTGTTACTTCCCTTCCCCTACCATCCTCTGCACTATTTCTTATATTCCACATGTGAGTGAAATCATACGATAATTGTCTTTCTCTGATTGACTTATTTCACTTAGCATAATACCTTCCAGTTCCACCCATGTTGATGTAAATGGTAGGTATTCATCCTTTCTGATGGCTGAGTAATATTCCATTGTATATATGAACCACATCTTCTTTATCCATTCATCTGTTGAAGGACATCTCGGCTCCTTCCACAGTTTGGCTGTTGTGGACATTGCTGCCATGAACATTGGGGTGCAGGTGGATCACTACATCTGTATCTTTGGGGTAAATACCCAGTAGTGCAATTCCTGGGTCATAGGATAGCTCTATTTTCAACTTTCTGAGGAACCTCCATACTGTTTTCCAGAGTGACTGCACCAGCTTGCCTTCCCACCAACAGTGTAGGAGGGTTCCCTTTCTCCACATCCTCACCGTCTGTCATTTCCTGACTTATTAATTTTAGCCATTCTGACTGGTGTGAGGTGGTATCTCACTGTGGTTTTGATTTGTATTTCCCTGATGCCAAGTGATGTTGAGCACTTTTCCATGTGTCTGTTGACCATTTGGATGTCTTCTTTAGAGAAGTGTCTGTTCATGTCTTCTGCCCATTTCTTGACTGGATTATTTGTTCTTTGGGTGTTGAGTTTGAGAAGTTCTTTTTTTTTTTTCCTAAGGATTTTATTTATTTATTTGACAGAGAGAGATACAGAGAGAGAGGGAACACAAGCAGGGGGAGTGAAAGAGGGAGAAGCAGGCTTCCCGCCGAGCAGGGAGCCCAATGTGGGGCTTGATCCCAGGACCCTGGGATCATGACCTGAGCCGAAGGCAGATACTTAACGACTGAGCCACCCAGGCACCCCGAGAAGTTCTTTATAGATCTTGGACACCAGCCCTTTATCTGTTATGTCACTTGCAAATATCTTCTCCCATTCGGTAGGTTGCCTTTTAGTTTTGTTGATGATCCTATCAACTTTTGCCTATCTTTCATCTTCTTCACATCCTCTCTTCCCTTCTTACCCAGAATAAAAGATATGGCCCATTGATTATAATCACTCCTCACATAATCCCTTGACAACATTGTTTCCTCTCTTCCTTTACTGTATAGTTGTCTGACAAAACTCTACCCTGGCTAAATCCAACTTTTGCCTCTTCTATGTTTCACTCTGAGAAGCTGGACATGATTTGACAAAACATAACCTGTCTCACTTAAAATGTATGACTACCACCCACAGTGCACCCATGCTGCTCCTAGCAATCCTTTATAATAGGATTACCTGTCCCAATTCGGTTTACCTTCCCACTTAACAAAATGATTATTTCATCATTTATCCTTTCTCCTTGGTATCTCTAACACCCTCTCTGCTCTTCTTTACTTCAGATGATGCCCTTACTACATATTTCCCTGCTAAAGTAGCAGCAATCAGAAAAGAATATCTGCATGTTTCCACCACCCAATGTATACTTCACTTTTTCTACCAGGTACTTTGCCTTCCTTTCTGTTGAAATGAATGTACTCCTATCTAATGTCAACCCATCATCTCATACCTGTTAGAATGGCTGTTATCAAAAAGACAAGTGATTAACAGTGTTGGAGAGCATGTGGAGAAAAGGGAACACTTGTGTACTGTTGATGAGAATGTAAATTAGGACAGCCATTATGGAAAACAGTATGTAAATTACTCAAAATGTTAAAAATAGAACTACCATATGATCCAGCAATTCCACTCTGGGTGTGTATCCAAAAGAAATAAAAGTAGTTAATTCAAAGAGCTGTATGTACCCTTTGTTCATTGCAACATTATTCCCAATAGCCAAGATATGGAAACCATTTAAGTGTCTGTCTACAGATGAATGGATAAAAAAAATGTTACACACACACACACACACACACACACACACACATATCATCAGCCATTAAAAAAGGAAAGAAATCTTGACATTTGTGATAGCCTGGATGAACCTGGAGGATATTATGCTAAGTGAAATAAGCCAGACACAAAAGACAAATACTGCAGGATCTCACTTACACATAGAATCTAAAATAGTTGAACTCATACAAACAGAGTAGATGGTGGTTTCCAGGAGTTGGGGGAAATGGGAGATGTTGGTTAAGGGGTACAAAGTTTTGATGGTGAAAGATGAATAAGTTTTACAGACCTTATATACAGTATGGTGACTATAGTTAATAATACTATATTGTTAATACTATATTGTATGCTTGAAATTTGCCAAGAGAGTAGACCTTAAGTGTTCTTACTACACACAGAACAACAATAACTATGTGAGGTGATAGATATGTTAACCAGCTTGATTGTGGTGATCATTTCACAGTGTCTAAATATATCAAAACATCAAGTTGTACACCTGAAATATATACAATTTTTATTTGTCAATTATACCCCAATAAAGCTGAAAAAAAAGATAAAGTCAACTTCTCCATACAACCTTGCCAGGGTGTATGCACTAGATCCCATTCCCACTTGCCTTACTCAAGGGCTTTGTTTTATAAATGTCCCCAGCCTCTCTTGAATCATCACTTACCCCTTATCTAATGGGGTAATCAATACACGAACATGCTCTAACTCCCATCTTAAAACAAACAAATCAAAGCAAACTTTCCTTGATTTTACATCTATTTTAGATCCCATCTTCTATTTCTCCATTCACTTTTTCATTTCTGCTCTTTTACACAAAACTGATAAAAAATTTTGTCTATATTAATGTCTCCACTTCCTCCCCTCCCAGTCTGTCCTGAAAGCACTCCAAGCAGTCTTTCAACCCCAGCTCTGTGGAAACAGCCCTTGTCAACACCATGTTTTTCCATGTTGCCAAATCCAGTGGACAAACTTACTTGCCTTCATAGCAGCATTTAACATAGTTGACCACTGCTTCCTTCTCTACACATTTTATATTGTCAGCATCTAAGATAGCTATTTCCATCCTGCTCCCATATCAATGTCCTCCTAACTTCTGTGTTTTTCCTGATATTCTCAATACAGCAGCCAAATTGATTTGGTTAAATCATAGATCAGATTATTTCACTGCTTTGCTCAACAAAACTCCATGGCATCCTATAATTACCCGGGGGGGGGGGACCATCCTTTCAGTGATTTCTAAGGCACTACCCTGATTTGTTTATTGCCAAATTAGTCACCACTCCCTTCTTTGGTCACTCTGCTCCAGCCACATAGACTCCTTACTGTCGTTGAATATGCCAGGCACACTCTTGCCTCAGGACCTTTGTACTTGCTGGTCTCTCTATCTGAAAAGATACTCTCTAAACATCAGAGTGACTGGCTCCCTATTTCATTTAGGTCTCTTCCCAAATGTCATATTCTTAGAAGAGGACATCTTAAAAATGGCTACATGCTCTTCCCCTTCTTGGCAATCACTATTAATCCACTAACCTGCTGTATTTTTCTTTATAGAGCTTAGTGCCACTGGAGAGGCACATATTATTTGTTTGTTTGCTTATTTGCTTATTGTTTCTCTTCCCCACATAAAATTAAAGCCACATGAGAACAGGAACAGTATCTGTTTTTTTCTTTTCACTGCTGTATCACCAGCCGCTAGCAGTATTTATTGTGCAATAAATATTTGTTGAATGACTAAATAAAACCCTTCTTTTGATGTCTGAATTCCTGTGATCAGCATCTGCATATGCTTTCCTAAAATCATTAAACATTTTTATCCACAACTTAAACCAAATCCCTAGCACAGTAAATTGAGAATTTAGGCAAATAGGTTGGCCATAACCCTCTATTGAGTGTGTTTCCTCTGTCCTAGTACTAAATTTATTGACTCACTCTTAAAACTCTCTCCATTTCCCACAAAATGCACCGTGGTTGAAGTCCAAAATCAATAAAAATAAGAATGCTTAGAGCAGGAAAGAAGAAAAAATAGATAATAAAAGAAGAAAAAATTAAAGGAACTCATACACATCTTAGAATTGTATTTGGGAAACAAAATCATGCAGAAGAATTTTAGAAGAAAAACACTTCTAAAAGCTGTGTCCTCTCTCTTCCTCCCCTTTCTCTGTAATAGATTCTAATATAATTCTTGCTTAGACTGGACTGTGCCCTGTCATGCGGAACAAAGGACAAGCCTTTGGCCTCAGCTTCTAGTTATCTGAGCCTAGATAAAGGCAAATGGGATAGGCCCAAGGCAAAATTGTCAAGTGAAAACACTTGGCCTGTGTCTGGAAATTCCCCTTTCTCTGCTATCTCCCAACTTGGAGATATCCCCCTTTGACCTCAAGTGCCCAGTAAACTCTTACTTCTGAAATCTTCCCTCTATCAAAAAATAAAAACATGTCTTACAATATGTACATTTGCAGCAGGTTGTCATTTCACTTTTACTGCAATTAAATAGTAAAAACAATACAAATTTTGAATTTTCCTAGTAACTGATCTGCTCTTCCACTGGATAGCAAGGAAAAATATTAGACTTAATTCAGTCCAGGAAGCTCAAGTGAACCCAGTATCTTCAATAAGTATTTGCACATAAATACTTAGCATCTCTAGGTAAAATGCCCAGTGTCATATTTTCCTCCCTTTTGGTGTGTAGATGTGTATGACCCCATGCCAGAAGAGGGGAAGAGATGCCTGATCTCTTCTGCATTTTCACAAGTTCTGACTTCAGAGTAATTAATTTATTCTGTTTCTTGGATTGGTGATTGTTCAGTTTCAAAGACCTGTCTGCCTCTTCTTGGTGGGGGTGACAGGTGGTACCCACTGCTCGGCTCTCTGTCTCAACTTTCCAGCCTGTTGCTTCTCTTTGCTCTAAGATTAGCCCTCTACAGATTCATCAGCCCTCTTGGAAGTTCTGTGGTTTCTCAGTTGAGAATGTAGAAACTTCTGAACGTAGAAAATGAAGAAGCCCAAATGCTGCCTCGGGCTTCTCTATCTCCTACCACCGTTTCAGCTCCCTAGCTACTGGGCCATGCTGGGTGTGAGGATTCTCCTAGATATTGGCAACTTCTCCCATACTCAGGGAAGCATGCCACTGACACAGTGATGTGAAGCTCCCCCACCCATCTGGATGTTTCTATGACACACTGGGCTGAAAACATGAGCCCCAAAGTGGAGGGAAATCAAGGACTCTGTCTGGCATCTGCTTCCTTACTCTGTGCTGCTTTCTCATACCCAGGCTCCAAGGGCTGCAGTCATTCTCATCCAATCAGATGCAATATACCCTTTCAATAATAAATAATTTGTGCCACTGCCTTTGCTCTTCTGAAATGAAAATCATAGATAATGTAACTCTCTTCACATAACTTCAAAGAAATCAATATTATATCCTAACTATAATAAAAAGAGAAATAAAGCAAAAGTAGTTTATCCTCTATGTATTTCAAAATGTGAACAAGTGCTTAGTCATAATTACAAGGAAAGACCTACTGAATCAGCCCATTGGTTCAGTCTATATGCAGAATCACCTGCATGTGATTATTATAAATTCTGTACTGGAGACTCAAATTCCGTGAGAACTTTGTTGATGATATTCTGAAACACTGACCAAGTCGCAGTAAAGTTGCAAGTGAAACAAAGTATGATTTTTCCTACTTTTTCTTTAGGTTGTAACACTTTTCGAAAGTTCAGTATGAATTAAAATAGCGCAAAAAATACTTGGTCTCTAATGTCAGATGGAATTAGGTTCCAGGCTCAAGATGAGTTTAAACAAGTTTTCTACCCACACGAATGTCTGTCTGTGACTTAGGATACTACTTTATTTCAAAGAATTGGGCCACTCACTCTAGCTGTCTAGAATCCCTGGACTCTACTCATTATATATATAAGATGCTGCCTCCAAGCATTGTGTGACAACAGTAACGAAAGAGCCCCACAGTTTTCCAAAATGCCTCCTCAGGGGTGATGTTCTACCTCGTAAGAATTACTTCTCTGCATCATATCCTCCTTCCTCACTTAAGAAGCAAGCCTCATGGTGCAGTGGTCATTGTGGAGGGGTATCTGCTTCTCTCTCACCATAAAAAGAACCACCGATAATTTCCAGGTATGGCTCTTGATACGGAAGCCCACTGGATAATTGCAGGCAGAGATTTCTGAGGATTAAAATCATTGATTTGATATCACCAAAAGGTCATCCTTATTATACATTGAACCTCATTCCAATTGTTAAATTCCCCAGATATTAGCACCTTAAACCTTCTTATTGTAATTTATTAATTTGATGTTTTCCAAATTGCAAAAGCAATACACAACTCTGGTAACAAGTTAAACAATATAAAGATAATGTCTCTCTTCTCTTATTTAATTTCCTGTCCTATATATAGACACACGCACCCACTTACATAAGTGCACACATTCCCATACACACACGTATATCACACATACACACAGGGCTTTGATTTTTCTCTTTTTATTTTTTATTTTATTTTATTTTTTTGACAAATAGCAACCCCTAGGTTAAGTGGCAGGTTGTTTTTTGTTTTGTTTTGTTTTTTAATTTTATTATGTTATGTTAGTCACCATACAATACCTTATTAGTTTTTGATGTGGTGATCCACAATCCATTGTTTTCGTATAACACCCAGTGCTCCAGGCAGTACGTGCCCTCCTTAATACCCATCACTGGGCTAACCAATCCCCCCTCCCCGCTCCCCTCTAAAACCCTGTTTGTTTCTCAGAGTCCATAGTCTCTCATGGTTCATCTCTCCCTCCAATTCCCCCTCCCCTTCATTTTTCCCTTCCTTCTCCTAGGTATTCCTTATGTTCCACAAATAAGTGAAACCATATGAGGGGCGCCTGGGTGGCTCAGTCGTTAAGCGTCTGCCTTCGGCTCAGGTCATGATCCCAGGGTCCTGGGATCGAGCCCCGCATTGGGCTCCCTGCTCGGCGGGAAGCCTGCTTCTCCCTCTCCCACTCCCCCTGCTTGTGTTCCCTCTCTCGCTGTCTCTCTGTGTCAAATAAATAAATAAAATCTTTAAAAAAAAAAAAAAAGAAAAGAAACCATATGATAATTGACTTTCTCTGCTTGACTTATTTCACTTAGCATAATCTCCTCCAGTCCCATCCATGTTGATGCAAAAGTTGGGTATTCATCCTTTCTGATGGTTGAGTAATATTCCATTGTATATATGGACCACATCTTCTTTATCCATTCATCTGTTGAAGGGCATCTCGGCTCTTTCCAGAGTTTGGCTATTGTGGACATTGCTGCTATGAACATTGGGGTGCATATGGCCCTTCTTTTCACTACATCTGTGTCTTTGGGGTAAATACCCAGTAGTGCAATTGCTGGGTCATGGGGTAGCTCTATTTTTAAATTTTTGAGGCACCTCCACACTGTTTTCCAAAGTAGCTGTACCAACTTGCATTCCCACCAACAGTGTAAGAGGGTTCCCCTTTCTCCACAACCTCTCCAACATTTGTTGTTTCTTTCCCTGTCCATTTTAGCCATTCTAACTGGTGTAAGGTGGTATCTCAATGTGGTTTTGATTTGAATTTCCCTGATGGCTTATGATGATGAACATTTTTTCATGTGTCTGTTAGCCATTTGTATGTCTCCTTCAGAGAAGTGTCTTTTCATATCTTCTGCCCACTTTTTGACTTGATTATTTGTTTTTTGGGTGTTGAGTTTGAGAAGTTCTTTATAGATCTTGGATACCAACCCTTTATCTATAGTGTCATTTGCAAATATCTTCTCCCATTCTGTGGTTGCCTCTTTGTTTTGTTAACTGTTTCCTTTGCTGTGCAGAAGCTTTTTATCTTGATGAAGTCCCAAAAGTTCAGATTTTTCTCTTTTTAAATCAAAATAGCATCATATTCTACATGTTACCCTAGGTGTTCTTTTTTTTCCACTTATGGCCACTCCCAAAAGCTATAGAAATTAACTTTTTCTATTAAATAATACATATACACAAAATAGTATACACTCACATGCAGTCACATATTAAATGATCTATGAGTAGGATTTATCATACCACTTTCCAGGGAAGTCTTTTTCTTTGTCCTTCACTCACTCTCCCCCTCTCTCATCTCTACCTGTGCACTGCTCCATCCTCCTCTAAACTGTATCTTCCCTTCCTTTTCTACTTCTCTTTCTATAATGACCATTATTTAATGAGGGAATCACTAGTAGCAGTTCTATAATGATTTTGCTTTTTATCCCAGCAAATCTTTTTCCTCATGATTTTAATCAGAATTTTTTGCTCTGTGCTTTATGATATTTCTCACCTTTGATCTTCAAGGTCACAAATTTAGATTTCAATGCTCCTCAGATCCTGCACTGAGATATATATATATATTTTTTTTTTTTTAGGTTGCCTATCTTTTTTTTAAGTGGAAAGCCTTCATTATACTGTATTAATCTCCTTAAATGCTATTGTGTGCTTTATAATTGTTCACATTGCTATTCATCCTTTCTATCATTTTTTTTTCCCCATGAGTTTTCATCAAGACACCTGTCCTAAGTTTCTCTCATTCTTCTCATCCCTGGAATCTGGGTTCCCATAGGCATTTTTTTATGTCCGTGTGTCTGCTCATGGGGGCTCAAGCAAGCTTTGGAGAACTTTCAGATGCTCCAATCCTGTGTATTGTCTAAAACACAATTGTTGCTGCCCTCATGGGCCCACAGTGTAGCCAAAAAGGTTGCTGATCCCCCACTGAGACACTAGGAAGAAGATGCACAGCTTCCCAGTATCTTCATGCCCTCCTGACCGCAGGGAGAATGTGAACTCAGTCACTTGTTTAGCTGGTCCCCAATTCCATGACATTTCAGGAGACCACACTCACTCAAACAAGTTGATATCAAATTTCATCTTAGGAGTTCTCAGAACCCTGCAGCCCAGCTCCTCCTCAGAATCCAATATATTCTTGCAGGCCAATCTCCAGGCCCCCATCCAGCCTCTAGCAGTGAAAGTACACCATTAGTTCTGTCAGAACACTGATGGACTGCAGCCTCAATTGCACTGTGAAGACCACCTCTGCAGACCTATAGGCCTCACCATTAGTTTGGCTCAGAAGGGGAGAATGGGAATGGTGAGATATGCCATGTTTCAAGAAAAGCATGCCATTTTCCAAGAATCTCCCAAGGTTGTAATTTCTGGTCATAAGAATTAGGAAGCGTTTGAGAGGAAGAAATAGGTCATATTTATCTTTTCAATCCTCTTTGAGCTCAGTTTCTTCATTTTTGGAATAGAGATAATACTACCTATTGTGTAAATTATAGAGAATGGCACTTGTTATAAGGGGTAAACGAGTTAGTATATATTATGTCCCTGGCATGGTGCTTGGCCCATGGTGGTCAATCAGTAAAAATTTATGTCCTTCCTACTTTGAGTGCCTGATACAATGCCTGGTACACAGTGAGCACTCCAAAATAGTCATGGACTGAGGGATTGTTACTATTAAACCCAAAATAAAACTTGAACAAAGGTGATCTTTAAAATAGTATGATAGTAAAAAAATAATTTTATTCTTTTGTCTACATTCATGAATTCAATGTTTTTATTATCCATAATGCCATAATAATAGGTATTAGAAGTTACACAAATGGCATCAGATACCGGTATTTTTCAAATTCATTCTGGAGTCAAAACTTCAAAATGTAGTATAGGAATCATGTTGGAACCATCTCAATATTACCACAAATACAAAAGTGCAAAATTGTAGCTGTGAAATGAATGAAACCACCATGTAAAATTCCATGTGTGCTTCAGTATTCCATGAGATTCCTTAAAAATAAAGAAAGCAAACCAACAGAATATTTTGGAAACCGGAGTCTGTAATACATTTCAAGTTTTTCATTGTGCATTAGCATGCCCATCTCCTAGAGTGTCCAATTAATCAGGAAAATAGTTACTCCTCATGGCAACAAGTTGCCTCCTTATGGGCTGTGGAGAGACAAAGTAATAATACAAAATGTGGCTTAAGTTTTATTTTCCCTGGAATGAGAAGAGAATAAATTGCTCTCAGAGTTTCTTTGGGTCTGTGCACTATTACTCATTATGTCCTGACATTATTTTATCTCAATTTTATCTTCATTAGTAGGGGTTCTACAAAATTAGCCCATTCACTATTCAGAGCGTTAAGTGGGTGGTCCCAGTGCATTGGAGTGAACAGCTATCTCATGCAGAAGTAGGAGAGAAAACAGGAGGAAGGGAGCAGCACAAAAACAAAAGCTACCCAGGATGATTGCCCTGTGCTCCTCTGAAGAGGGACAGGCAAGGATCACAGTTTAGATAACTCCCAGTAGGGTGATTCCCATTTTACTGTCCCAACACATCTGCCTCTTTAATTTGCCTACTCTTCCAAATAAGTCCTTTCATTCAGCAGTTATTTGAGTGTGCACCTGTTATGTGCTATATACTATTCTATCCTGTAGGGATTGGATTAAAATGCATAGCTCTTGTTCTTTTGAGTCTTCAAGTGTTCTTAGAAAGAGTCAGAAAACAACAGCAAATAATATGGCACAGGGGCACCTGGGTGGCTTGGTCAGTTAAGTGTCCACCTCTTGATTTAGGCTCAGGTCATGATCTCAGGGTCGTGAGATGGAGCCCTGCATTGGGCTCTACACTGGGTATGGAGCCTGCTTAAGATTCTCTCTCTCCCTCTCCTTCTACCCCTCCCAGCTCGCACTCTCTCTAAAAAAACTAAAAATAAAAAATTTACACACATATGACACAATAAGAACTCTTCTTAGAGAAGTTCAGTGGAAACATAACAGAAGGAGTATTTAAGGGCCAGTGCATATTAGGGACCCAATAAATATTGAACCCTCTCCCCCTGCTTGTGTTCCCTCTCTTGCTTTTTCTCTGTCAAATGAATAAATAACATCTTTAAAAAAAAAAGCATAAATGATTGAGTAAGTAAATGAATTAAAGACCTTCGATGTCAGGGAAGTTTTCACAGAAAAAAATAACATTTGAACTGAAACTTGAGAAAAGCAAGAGTTTTATGGGAATGTAGAAGAAGGAGAGGATCCTAAGAAGAAGGGAAAACAGGTACAAATTCAGAGGGTAGAGAGCATGGCAAGTTCAGGAGACCACACATCATTTAGATGGCTGGAGGTTAAAGATCCAAACTACTGGGAGGGCCTGGAGCTAAGGAATTTAGGTTGGGTAGTTGGCAGAAGACATCATCAAGATCCTTGAGAATCTTATGAAGGATTATAGATTTTGTCCTGTAGGTGAGAGATTGTTGAAGAATGTTGAACTGGGAAGTAAAATGCCAAATTTACCTTTGATGAAGAGTACTTCCTGTTGCTCTATGGAGGAAGACTTTGAAAAGGAAAAGAAACAAAACAATAAATGCCCACATCATAGTCTCAGGGGAAGACAGAGTCTACACCTGGGTTGTGGAAACCAGGATGACAGATGTTCAGAATAGTCATGAGAAAAAATTAACAGGTCTGATGGGTATGGAGAGTGATAAATAGGGAGAAAGAAAAACCTAGACT
Organism: Halichoerus grypus; assembly: GCF_964656455.1. Lineage (NCBI taxonomy): Eukaryota > Metazoa > Chordata > Mammalia > Carnivora > Phocidae > Halichoerus > Halichoerus grypus. The sequence goes on from NC_135715.1 coordinate 170,399,957, forward strand.
CGCCTTAAATGCCAATGTTTAGGCAGTACATGAATCAAGACTAACAGAAAATGCATCTTAAAGAGAAGGGGTTACAGAGCTAAGAATGGATTGGAGTGGAGACTAGAGGCTGAGAGACTAAAAGACTGCTGCGAGACTAGAAGACTGCTAACAGGGTGTTTTCTGTAAATGTAGAGACTTCCCTATACATGCACTGCAGCTCTGTGGGTGAGTTCAAGCTTCCCAGGGGCTGGCAGACTAAGTCTTCTAGGCCATGGACTGGAATCTGAGCTGCATTGCAGCATCACAGAGCCTAAAACTCTCCCTCTCTTATTCCCCCTTCCCCTGGGTGTCCATGGCTATACAGAGAAGGGAGTTCCTTTTGAGGCCCTCTTAGCCCAGACTTCACTACAATTTTCCTTTAAAGTCTGTGGAATACGTCCAATGTACTGTCCCCATTGGCTTTAGTGACTTGGTTCATGAAAACTACTTGCATTGGAAAATTCATGACTGAGAAACTAAAGACCTTCAGGAAAAATTAAAGCCAGGCCACAAGGTCATAAATGAAGTTATGAAAACTGTTAGTGGTTTTTTTTTTTTACTGTAATTAAAATAAAACAGTATGAATGGCTATTTAAGTTCCATATACTATCTAACAATTACTGAGGACGTCCTCTGAGCCTAGCACTGCACATCATCATCTCATTATATCTTCACAGCAGTCCTACAAGTGAGATGCTATTATTATTCCTGGTTATTAATAATAATAATAAGCACTGTACAGTTAATTTTCATTTGCATTTCATTCTTCATGATAAACATTTAAGAATTTACTTTTTCTTCCCTGCAATTTCAACCAGACACTCATTGATTAACTTTTTTGTCTTATTGTAATATGAAAGCTAAAATTTACTCTCTATACCTAATCCTTCAACTAAATGTTTAATATTTTTCTGATTTTATGATTTATAATTATTTATTCTTACCTCCTACATTTCACCACAATCCCAGAGACAGAGTAACTTTGATGCTTGTGATGGAAGAAGCTTAGCTGAGCTGCTAAATTTATCAACTCTCTCTTAATACATAGGGAGGCGTAAGATGTTGATTTTATCCAAGATAAAGTCACCCCAAAGCAGATATCATCCATCCTCTTGACACACCACGTGTAACTGAAGTTGGAAGATCTCTAATGCAGAATTTATCATTTCTTATGTTTCCTGAGTTTATCCTAAACAGTTCTATTCCTGTTCTATAGCTCACTTTGTCTCCATTTTCTATGCTGATATTTAGTTCTCTTTCTGATTCTTGCCAAGAGAAATGACTGGAAATCCAGGCTTATGTTAGGACCTAAATAAGCCCAAATATGGTAAAGTTAAACTGAAGTAAACTAGCATAAAATAGAATTTCATGCCAATAAAGTGAGATGTTGGTGAGCGATTACTGTATTTCTCTGTTACTTAAAAAAAAAGTCCAGATACCTATATTCCTTTTGTTTTGTTTGGCTAACTTCTATGTCCCTTTCTTCTAGTAACAGGAACAACACCTCTTCTACTTCCCCACCATGAGTTTAGAGTGGAAATGACTCAAGTCCTCAGCCTCAGGAGTGGATGGATGCCCTTTAAAATGAAATTTGGCCAAGTTGTACCCTAGGGGCAATAGTGGAGTACAGTTGACCTATTGAAATGAACTTGCCAAACTCAAGTGGTCATTCAGAGCACTCCATAGCCTTGGCCTTGGTAATTACTCAGGGATGGGTACATGGCATAAAAGGAGCCAATGTTAGCCATTCCAGAAACTTTAACTGAAGTGACAAGGACAGAGGCACTTTTATTCTTATGATGTTTCTAAATTAAATACAGAATATTTACAGTCATTGCCACCATTTAAATGTTGCCTGCCTGAGAATTTAGAAAACATAGAAAAAGCAAATCTGGGAGCTGAAATGAGGCAAGTTCCTGACAACAGCATTGATCATCTGGATCCAGGCATACCTAGTGGCAAATACTCCCCAAAATTTATATTTACAGGAATTAGGGCGCCTGGGTGGCTCAGATGGTTAAGCGTCTGCCTTCGGCTCAGGTCATGATCCCAGGGTCCTGGGATCAAGTCCCGCATCGGGCTCTCTGCTCCTTGGGAGCCTGCTTCTCCCTCTGCCTCTCTCTCTCTCTGTCTCTCATGAATAAATAAATAAAATCTTTAAAAAAAAAAATTTATATTTACAGGAATTAATAAATTCACTTTGTGTTTAAACTCTTTTGAATTTCTGTCACTTACAACCAGGAGTCCTAAAATGACAAATATGGCAATAATTCTGTAAGCTACATTTCAGGCTACCTATTCCCTACCCTAAATTCCTATGCCTTTGGGTTGGGTAGGGAATCGGGGGAAGTGCATCTTCTTCTAGCTGTGGTTTATAACTGGTATTATTGCATGCTTCCAAAATAAGTGAAATAAATTAGGTAAATTATTTGTGAACATCTCTGAACATGAAAAATTAGTGCTTTATAAGGCATTAAAAAAACACTTTGGAATCTATGTAGTCAGCATAATGCATTATGATTGCTAGACCACTCAAGTCTGGCAATTTCATTTTAATAGATCAATTCTGCCCCACTATTGTTCCTAGGCTACAGTTTGGCCAAATTTCACTTTAAAGGGCATTTTATGGCAAAGATCCAAGCTCTTTCACAGCAAAAGCTGAATGCTAATGGAATTGTTGTGATTTAAAACTGTGAAACACAATCTATTTTTCAATGGAGGAAACAAAAACCATGACCACAAATATTTCCAGTTTCTTAACTCAACCTTGAAGGATATTTTTGCATTTTTATTCATTATTTAATGATGAGGGATACTGTAAAAGAGTATCAGATAGTGTCAGAGCATCAGGTTAGGAGACCTGGGTTTAAGTTTTGGCAATGCTATCTACTAGCTGAGTGACCTAGAGCAATTTACTTAACATCTTGTAGGACTAGTATTAAATTGTACCTTGGATATTAAATGAGAAGATACTTGTAAAATGTTTTGGTGTGAGCCTGGCACATAGAGTATTCAATAAATGGCTGTTGTTGCTGTTATTATTATTGGTACTAATGCTGGGAAAGGTAGTATTACCACCAGTAAAGTATTAATCTTTCACTTTGGTTTCAGTGATGGGGAGTTTTTGCATGCATTCATTTCTTTCCTCTCTCCATCCACCTATCCCTCCTTCCCTCCCACCCTTCCTTCCTTTTTTCCTTCCTTCCTTCCAACCTTTTTTCCTTCCTTTCTTCTTTATTTTTCTTCCTTTATTCCTTTCTTATCAGTTGAAACACCAGAAATAAAACTGCTATAGTTCATAATATAATAATCTTAGGTCTGATAGAAAAAGATGGCACCTGTTTCACAGAGAATAAAGACAAGACAAATTTTAAATACCAAAGGATTCTTCAGAAATATAATTATGTAAAATGACTCACACATCTAAGAATCTAAAGTGAATTTCCCAACTCATAGTCATTGATGCATAAGCTACAAAATCTTCAAAATTTCATAAGAAAATGCATATTCATTTTTAGAATGCACCTTGAACTTTGGAAATAAAGGTAGTGAGGTTGCCTTCTAGTGTAAAAAAAAAAAAAAGACAATAATATTTCCTGATTAGAAAACAAAGACTTTTTGCTAGATAATGAAGAAATTCAATCTCTAAGATTATCTCTAACTTTCATTGCACACTTACTGGGTATTATAACTTTAAAAAATATTTTATGGCATCATCCAACAAAAATAACATTAGAAAAGCCTCAGGATTCTCATAAAACCAACACAAGTTTGCAACAGAAGGGAGGTGAGAATTGTTCTGGTTGTATAAAGAGCAGGCACTAAAGGGCCAAATTAGAGGAAGGGAGACAATTTAGGAATTTCATGGGGTCACCCATGCAAGACATGATGATGGCTTGGACCAGGATCCTAACAGTGGAGAGTATGAAAAGTGGTTGGATTTAAGATACAGTTTGGAAGTGAGGTGACTTACTGAAGGATTAGATATGGAGTATGACATAGAGAGAGAAGTAGAAGATAACTCCTAGGTTTAGGGGTTGAATGATTAGAAGAACTATGATGTCACTTATTAAAACTGGAAAACTTTATATTGCAAGTTAAGTAGATATTTGCTAAGCAGTCTGGAGAAAAATGGTATTCCAAACAAAAACAACATCGATGTGCCAAGGCGAAAGGTTATAAAAAGCCTGGCAGATCCATGGAAAGAAAACATGTTGGTTATATTATTGGAGAAATGGAAGACATGGATAGTACTGGATAGGATAGGATAGGTTGACATGGGGCTAAAGATGTTGCCAAGAATTAGTTTCCTGAGATTGGATTTGATCCTTTAGGTTGGAGAGGGATTATGAGCCATGAAGGGGTTTAAAGCAACTAGCCTTCTATAAAATAAATCAAAATTAGAAATAAAGAATCTATAGCAAAATAATTTGCTATGCATATTGAATTAATTTATACGTAGATCTCAAAGCTAAAAAACTGGTAAAATTAAGTTTACAAAACAGAATATGAAAATGATACAAATATGATAAATGAAAAAAAATATGACCAGCAACAGTCAAATCAAAGGATTTTGAAGGGCAAAAGTGAGTTATAGTATGTAACACTTGCTCACTAGTTTTTCTTTAGCTGTCTAGGGACTCAATCCTCACAAAGCACTTTTGAGGTATCTGTTATTATCCTTGCTTTATAATACAGTTGGGGAAACTGAAGCATGGAGAGCTTAAGAAATGTGCCCAAATTTATACACCTTTGAGTGATAGAGGTAGAATTTTAATTTGGCATTTCATTTCAGAGTTCACAACTTTTAACTATTATTCAAAGGGCTAGTCTCTGAAAAGGATGAAAATCTTTTAAAACAAGGATTCAATTTATACTGAGTGAAATTGAAGCATGATCTTAAAAGACCTACTTACTGCTTTCTTTACAAAGCCATGTTTATCTGAAGTTCAATAACTACTACAGTTTTAATCTGATTTCCTTTTTTTAATTGAATTCCTTTCAATTACAGTTAAATCATACATTTTACTTAAATATTCCATTGTTATAAAGTTATTTTGACAAATCTCCTTTCTCTCACTATATCTCCTTTCTCTATATATACATGAGGTATACCTGGAATTTGGTTTACAAAATGGTAACAGTGGTACATTTGTGTTTTGGCGTGTATAATGATTTGTTGCTCTTTTTCTTTATACTTTTCTGTATTGATTGATTTCAAATTATGGAATTTGTATCATTTCAATAAACTATAAATTCATTATTATAATAAAAGATAAAATGGTGAAGTGGGGATGGGAATGAGAAGATCATATCATTCATGAGATTCATTTGTTCTGTTCTTAAAATTGTTTAAAAGAAAAGAAGACTTGTCATCTCCAACCCAGAACAAATCTTTTTTTCTAGGTTATACATATTAATTCCATATGTAAAAATAATAACTGTCTACTTTTATTTTCACTACTTGTGAAAATTTAAATACTTCATCATTCACTAGTGGGGCACACAGATATTGGGACAATAATTGTAAAACACTTTATACAAATAGTGAACTAGGGAATGAATTTGCTATAGTCTTGTGGCTACTGAATTATTTAAAGAAGTACGGTTAAGTCCCTTGAGTAAAAATATGGTCATTTGTGTAATGAAGAGAAAAGAATAGTGGTCTGTAATGAGAGATAATCATGTAGCAGAAATAACACTGAGAATTAGTGATCTGGAGTCTAGTCCTAATTCTGTAACTGAACTTACAATGACGTGGCCAAACTATTTTTCTGGGATTTTGTGTTCTTACAAAATAAGTGGTGAAACCAAATATTCTCAATTTTTAATCTAAAACTTTGGGTTAAACCTTGGGGATTGAGTACGTTCATTTATTTCTGCTTTTTCCCCAAAATGAATGATATGAAATAGGCATATGCCCTCACATAATACAGGAGAAGAAAGTATAGAAAACACCAGAAGTCAAAATTTTGGAAAGTGAATGGATGAATGGTAATTGACTTAGCAAAATACAAGGAGGGGACAGTCAAGGTGAACAAGAAGTAAGCTGATACCCCTTGCAGAATGTTGGAAAGGCTTAGGAATTTCCCACTTCAGGTCCTTCTAAAACTACAGGGTATACTGGAAAATAGGATTGGTTGACATTTTTAAATAGTTACATCTCTGGTCCTCTTCCTTCCTTCCTTTGTTTATATTCTCAGGCTACTAACCCAGTTTTAGTCCAACAGTAGACTTGGGATTTGCTTTCTGGAAAAGTTGCACAAGACAGGATCTGTATTCAATGAATCAGACACTAAGGGTGGAAGTAAGGTGACAAAAAATATTAAATAAAAGCTACATACTAAATTATCAAACTCTCAACACCCCCTCCACTCTAAATGTAGGGCTTTCAGCTTTTTAAGAGCTTACTTTTTTAAAGATTTCATTTATTTGAGAGAGAAAGCAAGAGAGAGAGAGAACATGCAGGGGAAAGGGCAGAGGGAGAGCAAGAAGCAGACTCCCCACTGAGCAGGGATCCTAACGTGGGGCTCAAGACCAGGACCCCAGGATCATGACCTGAGCCGAAGGAAGACACTTAACTGACTGAGCCACCCAGGCATCCAGAGTTTACTTTTAATAAACCTTATGAAATTACCAATATTCCACCATTTCTAACCTACAAAAATAGCAATTTCATATGAATCAACTTAACACAAACAAATACCAAAGGATCATTAGACATTTGAGAAAAGTCTCAAAAAAGTCCAAAACAAAAAGAAAAAAAAAAAAAAAAACAGACAAAACAGAATCAAAACAAAACATATAGAAAAAATTATTAGCTATTACATTCAGGAAATGAGAATAAGATCTATAATTTTTTAAAAGCAAAACCAGAGATCATAAAATAAATATTGAAAATGAAAAAAACAGGGAGACAAACCATAAGAGACTCTTAATCTCAGGAAACAAACTGAGGGTTGCTGGAGTGGAGGGGAGTGGGAGGGATGGGGTGGCTGGGTGATGGACATTGGGGAGGGTATGTGCTATGGTGAGTGCTGTGAATTGTGTAAGACTGATGAATCACAGACCTGTACCCGTGAAACAAATAACACATTATATGTTAATTAACAAAAAGAGAGAAATATATATATAAAAGCAGAAATTCAAATTTCATGAAAATAAAGTTGGGGGAAAAGTGAGACAATTGTATAGAAAATCTAGGAGACATAAGTTTCAAAACTTGGAATTTTGATGAGAGAGAATAAATTAAAACTGTACAAAATTTCCCAGAACTAAATAATGCCAATTCCCAGATTGAAATCACTTTCAAGATTCCACAAAATGATTTAGAAAAGATTTATACTAAGGGATTCCTGTGTAATGTCAGAAAATCATGGATAAAGAGAAAATCTTAAAAACTTTTGGAGACAGAAAAGAAAAAAATCAGAACATATGAACATAAAACTTAGTAACAGCAACATTGAAAATTGGAAGGTAATAGCACAATCTCTTCAATGTTTTGAGGAAAAATTATTTCCAATCTATAAATCTATACTCACACCAACTATTAATCAAGGATCAGAGTAGAATAAAAGCATTTTTTAGACATGAACTCAAGACATTTATCTCATGAATAATTCTCAGGAAGTTATTGGATGGTATTTTCCACCAAAATGAGAGTGACAACCAAGAAAAAGGTGAAGGAGTGTATGGATGTTCCTTAAGGGAAGCCTTGGGATGTTACTGTCATTGAAGGCCTAGAGATGAAAAGTCCAGATTGTAACTGGATAAAACAAGTGTCCAAAAGGTATAAATTAAAGAATAAAATGATATTTCATTTTTACAATATGTTAAGTGGAGAATTTAGCTTTGTTAGAAAGTTAGGAGATAAATTAATGGTTGGTATATAGAAAAGTAAACACAAAGGCAAATATAAACTTCAGGAAAAATTAAAAGTTCTATAAAAATGCAATTATCACTATATTGATCATCTCTAAATTATATTTATATAATAATAATTTTGATAATATGAGCTCTGAATATTTATTTAACTCCAAATGGTGAAATATCTCAATTGAAGAACAGGAAAAAGTGAAGAAGGTGTAAATATGAATTGGAGGAAGGGTGGCAAGTGTGACAGAATAGGGGTGTACAGAGCTAAATTCTTGTCTTTTGTAACAGGAAGTTCATAGATAGTGTCTAAAATTTAAAAATCAAGAATAGTAATAAAGCATGTTACTTGGAAATCTAGAATTAAATACCAGAATATATAGCTAAAAATGTTGCTGATAGTTGCCTTAGAGTACAGGGAAATAGAATAGGAATGGATGTGTCAGGGTTCTGCTCTTTTTATTATGAACTCAGTAGTTTATAATATGACTTTTGAAACCTTATATACACACATATAAGATACCTTCTAGCGTGTATATTTTACTTAAGAAATATTCATATATCCATGTAAGCAATAGCACCTCTAAAAATGTGCCAGAAAAACGTGATTTGTGGATGCAAAAAAACCCTCATTCTTATGATATATCTTCAAAGCAAGAAAAGAAACATATTTTTGAAAATGGAGTGATCAAATAGAAGTTAGATCAGCAAGCATCTAGCCTTTTTTTTTTTTTTTTTTTTTTTTTTTTTACTATTCACCAGGTAAAGTCTGAGTCACTAGGAAATCTTGAAACTAGTTCTTAAACTATACTAGCAGCAATCTCAACTCATCCCTTGTTTCCTCAATAATCCAGTTTGGTGAAATTTAACTGGGGTTGGAATCTGCTATCTGTTCGAAAATGATGATTTATTTATACTTATTATAGGACCATTGCCTTATTCACTGATAAGCCAAGTTGCAAGTGACAATTTGGTAATAGGTTATTTGAATATCTAATCCTTCAGTGCCTCTCCCCATGGTACCACCTCATATGACCTCCTTTGGTCTAAGTGGGCCTTCATTGATGAACTCATAAGGAAAGCTACTATTTAATGACACTAAGGTTCTCAAAATTCTTTCCTCTGTTGGAAGAACACCATACACACACATATCCTAGAAATATGTCAAAATGAAAGTAACTCATAATGGAACATATGGCCTCTATATCTTTTCGTTTTGTCTCTATCACCAACAGGTTACTTATGTCATTAATGCTTATAAAACTGTCTAATCCTTTAAGCCCAGTTAAATTATTTGTTATAATTATTTTCCTACATGAGTGATTTTTGTACATTATTTAATACTACCAAACACATTTACTCTTGGTACTTTTAAGTTAATTCATAGGCAACTTCATCAAGTTTTGTCTTGCCCTTTTATTTAATTGAGAAAGATTAAAAATAATGTATCCTGAAAGAGTTTTTTTATTCATTTTTACCTCACAGTTAAATGAAACCTTGGCAATATAATCATCACCTAGTAAATATTCAAAGTACACTGAAGGTTGGATGATTCTTTCATTAGCCATTGGTGTAGTTTAATCTGTATTAAAGAGACATTCTTAACTACCTAAACCACTACTATACAGGTTATCTTAGAATATTGTGACCTTCAAAGATAATGCTTCCTCACAGGAACCACCCTCCTCCCAAAGGAGGTAATTACTATTTCTTGCATCATATCTATTTTTCTCTACATGGACCCAGTGTTATAAGTTTTCACAAAAAGAGCTACCAAACTGATATTTCCTATCTTTTGCAAATTCAGAATTCATTGAAACTTGGATTACTATAAACAGAAATTATATCAAAATGTAGCCACTAGACCAAGGTGTTCACAAGGGCATTAGATTGAGGATTCAGCGTCCAGCTGCTGGAATGTAAGAAGAAAGACAGACAATAGCTATGGATTATCAAAATACTCTGAAGATTTAATGATTCCTCTACTAGCTCTTAATGTACATTAATCTGTGTTAAGACAGGGAAGTTCTAACACAACCTAAGCTATTGTCATAAACTTTTAAAAGAATATTTTATGATTATGAAAGGCAAAGGGAAAAAAAAACTGTGTAGTCAGATAAATCAGTTATGATAAGTAGAAATTCAAGAACTGTGCTTTAGCAGGTATACAGGATCTTTGCTTAAAAAAGAAAGGGAACAAGAGAAGATGTAAAGCAGTAAAGGAAAAGGGTTCATCAGGAGGCTTTTGGATGAAAAGTAAGATGGGGACAGATGGCTTACTTATTACAAGTGTATATGCTTAAGAGACTATGGAGCATAATATCTGAAATAAGAATACTCATATAGCTTTGACAAAATCATCAGAATATTAGACTACCATAGTTCAGAGGCCAAAGTGTCCCTTTATGTAGTATTTTTTTTCTTATGTGTGTTAAGAGAGATCTTACATCAAAATCCCACAATTTATTTGGTTTGGAATATTCCCTTTGCAATTTACTTTACAAAATAAATATTGGTTTGTTTTGTTTAATTTTGTTTAATATATTGTACTTATATTTCCCCTAAGGAGTGTACCCTATATTCTATGAGAGCAACAAAAATTACTGGTATAGTGACTTCTTAAAGAAAGTATTGCCAGTTCTAATAAACTCTGATATGTCATTATCTTATGCAAGTTTCATTTTCCCATATTTATCCTTAATATCTACATAGGTAGGGATTATCAGAATTCCCATAACACATCTAATATGGCATAAGTTTCACTTTTGCATTTCCTATTAAACCATAAATTAGCAGGGTGCAAAAAATCAGAGAAGACACATTACAATTTGAAAAAAGAAACCAAAATTGTTAAACTATTTTTTATCACAGTGTAATATGTAATGATGACTGGGACAAAATAAAAGGTAACTAACTGCCTTAGAGGACTGAGAAAAATACAACACTACATTGCAAGCAGAGGCATAAATATAGACAGGCTGACGGGAAATGAAAGCCCACCTTCTACTTAGTAGCTCTGTCATGCTCTTAACTGAGTTCTAGTAAGACCACAGCTCCCTGATTGCCAGAGAGAAGAGCTACACACAGACCCATCATATAGTGAGGCACCATCTGTTGACAGAATGAATAAAAACCGCAAATAGGGCTGATTAAATCTGCATGAATTCCATACCCAAAGATGAGGGAGGAGGAAGCAGGGAATCAAGGTAAAGGCAGTTACACTCCCTCCTGTTTTCTCTCTCTGGCACTCTCACATTTAATTCTAACTGTCTTCCAAATTAACTTTCTTCCTATCACCAGACTTATGGAATATCCAAGTGAAGAAAAATCAGATTTGTTTACTTTTTTGCAAGAGAAGTAAATACATTTTGAGTGAGTCTTTAAGCTTGGAATACATCTCAAGATGTCTTCACTATCTCTTAGAACTCAAGAAGTCATTATTTCCCCTTTGTTAAAAAAAGAAAAAAAATTAAGTGTTTTAAGATTTTACCACCTGGAGCTAGAACTTGGTTCATAGCCTCTTTATTATTTAATTTTAGATTGCCTATATATCCTTAATGAAGTATAAAGAAAGATGCTTATAAAGTCAAAGAAATGTAATGAAAGGCTATTGGAGAAATAATTAACTGAGGATCAAACTACTTTTCAAACATGCCAGGTACAGTCATGAGTACAGCATAGGTAAGTTTACCACAAATTCTATTCTATCAACATGAAGCAAGGGTAAGAAAAACCTTTCGGTTTTGGTTTGGTTTGATTTGGTTTGTTAGTGCAAATTGTCTCACTCTCCTATTGGTACTTAAGTGTTTGTTGTTATAGTAAAAGAACAATGATGTCTGTGCTTCAAAAGAGGCTTTTTGCTTGGTGTTCTGTCCCTTTACAGTCAAGAGCTTTTCTAAATTCTCTGGCCAAACCTAAATAAAAAATTCTGAAGTAGGTGCTCCTAACTCTTCAGAAATCCATTAGGCTACAGGACTGAGCTAATCCTGTAAGTGTTTTACTGCACAGCAGAAGTATGGTGGCTTTGGTGGATTATGGTCTTAATGCCCTAGTGAAATTTCTCTGAGCTGAGTGGGGGTGAGGGAAATGTTCTCTGTGCCCTCTCCCTAAGAAATTACTGCTCTAAAATCTAGGGAATATGATGATTTTTGTTTTCCTAAACAAACTCTTTCACCTATTTCAGTTAACTTGTACATTACTAGAAAAGCATGAGGGTACACAGAGGTAAAAGTAACCTGATTTTATTCATTCATTCATTCATTCATTCATTCACTTAGTCAACTATTTTTTGAACCAATACTAAGTGTCAGGTACTTTGCTAGGTAATAGACAACACTTGGAAGGCAGGAAGGAAGGAAGGAAGGGAGGGAGGGAGGGAGGGAGGAAGGAAGGAAAGGAGGAAGGAAGGGAGGGAAAGGAAAGGAAAGGAGGAAGGAAGGTAGGGAAAGGAAAGGAGGGAGGAAGTGTGGGAGGAAGGAAAGAGATTTGGGAGAGAGGAATGGAAGGAGGGAAAGAAGGAAGGAATGAAGGAAGGAAGAAAGGAAGATGTGTTCTCTGCTATCCTAAAGTCTATAACCCAGAGATTGAGGCAGACACCAAACATTGTACAAATATACCTCAGTTCATTATTTTTGAGTTGGATTAAGGTCTAAGAGAGGAAAGTACTGGGTGAGAAGAAAATATATAAAAGAGGACCCAGGGTGCCTGGGTGGCTCAGTCGGTTACGTGTCTGCCTTTGGCCCAGGTCATGATACCAGAGTTCTGGGATCGAGTCCCACATAGGGCTCCCTGCTCAGCGGGGAGTCTGCTTCTCCCTCTGCCTCTCCCCCTACCCTGCTGGTGTGCTCTCTTGCTCTCTCTCTCAAAAATAAATAAATAAGATCTTTAAGGACCCGATACGGTACCATCTTTCATTTTTATACAGTTTATGAAATGCCTTCCCATGTGAAATCTCATTAAGTACAAAGGACAACCCTATGAAGAAGGGAGAGTGGTTATTAACATCACTGCCTGATGAAGGACCAGAGGCTCTAAGGCTAAGTGTATTTCACAAGGTCATGTAGCTAGGGGAACATGGGGGCAGGAGCAGTGCTCAGGTCTCTCAAAACTCCTTTCCTTATATCACACTGCCTGTCATTTTCATGTAGCCATTTTTAAAAATGAAACATTTGAGGAAGCTGTTGGTTTTGTTAGTTGTCCCATACAAGAGTCTCCAGCAGAGAAACAGCACCTCTTAACATAGGTTTTTGTATTTAAGCCACTTGCCCAGAGTTACCCAGCTCTTTTCAACCTAAAAAATAATGGCAATTTGGGTATAAGAGTGTCCCTACTTCAAAATTTTTAAAAAGCTCCATAACTAACACTTTAGTAAGAAATAACTCCTTCTGAGTTTTTCTGCTCTTTTCTTTCCCTAAAATGGAAAAACATGGAAATAATCATATTGGTTAAGTATTATGAGTAGAATTGAAAATTTTCTTTGCGTAAGATTTGGGCTTGGAACAGTCAGTTTTATTTTCCCCTTTTTAAATTTATATATTATAAAAGTCATAAATATATACCTGATTTTTTTGGTAATAAATTCAAACAATGGAAAAGAATGTGAGAAAAACATAGTTGTCTTACCTGGACTACTTTCTTCACCACAGGTAAACACTGGTAAGCTTCATGAACAGGTAAACACTCTTTGGTGCAGATTACTCCAAAAATTCGTTTTATGTGTTAATTTTATTTTACAATTTCTTGATATTATAAACAGTCCCATAACAAATATCTTTTTGTTCATATTTTTTGTGCACATACATAAGAATTACTGCACAATAGATGTCTAAGGTTAAAACTGCTCATCAATATTTTTGTACATATTGAATACTAAAATTGCCCTCCCAAAAGTATGTACCACTTTATACTGCCTCTTGCATGTGACTATCATCCTTTTTTTCCCCAGCTTTATTGAGGTATAAGGGACAAATAAACGTGTAAGATATTTAAAGTGTATGATGTGATGATTTGATATACATAGGCACTATGAAAGGATCCCCCCCACCTAGTTAATTAACACATCCATCACATCACATATTTATCTCTTTTTTTTTTTTTTTTTGGTGAGAACATTTAAGCAAATTTCAAATATATGATACAGAAAAATATAGTCTCCATGTTATAATGAGATCCTCAGGCCTTATTAATCTTATAACTGAAGGTTTGTACCCTTTTATTCAGCCTCTCCCTATTTTCCCCATTTTCCAGTCCTGGCAACCACTTTTTAACTCTCGGTTTTTGAGTTCAACTTTTTTTTTTTTTTAATTCCACATATCAATAATACCATGCAGTATTTGTCTTGTCTTATTTCATTTAGCGTAATGCCTGCCAGGTTTATTCATGTTGTTGCAAGTAACAGGATTCCCTTCCTTGTTGGCAGAATAATATTCCATTTTGTGTGTGTGTGTGTGTATATATATATATGTATATATATATATATATATATATATATATGTATTTACATTGTGTATGTATATATGTGTGTGTAACATATACATATATATGTTACATTTTCTTTATGCATTTATTTGTTGATGGACATTTAGGTTGCTTTCATACCTTGGCTATTGTAAATAATGCTGCAATGAAAGTGAGGATGTCATCCTTTTTAATGTTTGTAATCTAATGGCAAAATAATTGTCATTTAATTTGCATCCACCTGATTAGTAGTGACATTAAGTCTTCCATCACAGGATTCTTATTTCTATATTTTTTCTTCTTTGTATCCTTTGCTACCTTTTCTACTTTTTGGTTGTTGTGGATGATTTTTGTTTCTTATTTGAAGGGCCTCTTTATAAATTATGGATTGTATATATCTATGTGTGTATAAGGTGTATGTTGAAAATATTTTCTCCCTGTCAATTGTATTTTAATTTCATTATATTGTTTTTGAACCATAGCTATGCTGTACGTTTTTAGGCAGCTGTGTTGGATATTTCTTGGTTTTGTGTGGTTGCTTTTGGCTATCTAACATTCATTCCACATATTTTAGGAAAACAGCTTGGTTTTCTCTTCCCCATTTGATCATCTGATGGCACCATTGATCAAGATTCCCTGCCCTCATATAACCTATGTGCTGAAATGAGACTTATATTCTCTACTGGACAAAATCCATTTGCTTTGTAGCAATGAACAGGACTCTTTTGCTTCAACATGGCCATGAAACATCTGCATCACCATCAGCCTTCCACAAGCTAATGCCCATCTCTACAAAACTGTTGCATAGACCGACAAAAGACCATCAAATGTTCACACTTCCATAGAATCAGACAATTGCCAGAGAGCCTGCAAGATAACACTCAGTATTCTACTGAAAGGACACTCGGTAATCTTTTTCTTGCCCATTTCAAGTCTTTCACAGTAATAATCCTTGAGTCACTGCTTTCACCATCTACACTGGCCACTAGAGTTAGATGGATTCTGTGAAAATACATATTCATCATGAAAATAGTGAAATAAGTGATTCTTAATCTATTCTTCACAGATGCATTAATTCATACATTTTACAAATTCAGCCATGTGCAAGACAAATCAAAATTAGTTTTTATAATATCTTTTAAAAGGCATAAATGGAAAAATTGTTTTATTCATATATAAAAATATATACTTTGGACAAGTAACCTGATTTATTTTTTTCTCTACTTTATTTAAAAAATGAAATAATCACCCTGATTGCCTCAGAGAGTATTGAAAAGATTACTTAAGATAACATATGTGACATGTTTCAGTGTATAAATTACTTTACAAAGGCAAGTTATTTTCATTGCAATGAAGCCATATATACTAAAGAAGACAAGGCAGGGGGCTAGGAGCCAAGAGGCTTGAATTCTAGTATTTTTTTCTTCCATAAACTAATTGTTTAAATATGAGTAAGTACTAAACCTCTGCTTATCTGTAAAATAAGAGAATTAAAATCTCTGATTCTTTCCAGCCCCAAATTAATTGCACTTTTAGCACATTAGTAGACAACAGAAAGGAAAAACACAAAAGTAATTAAAAAAAAAAATCAACAAGCATTTACTAACTGCCTAGCCCTGTGATCTAACAATGAATAACACCTAGATCTTGTCCTAGAGGAGTTTACCCTATTCTTAAATCTGTGCCTAGGAATAAAATAGGCATTTGGGAAGAAGAAAGAGAATCTGAGTGGGGCAAGGTAAGGACAACCTGGAACCTCCTAGCATCTCTGCATCTGTTCTTTTTTGCATTTAAGCAATGACTTAAGGAGTATAATGGCTGCTTCACTGCTGCCAACCAAATTTCACACAAAATGTCTATCTAGTAAACAATCTTAATCTGAGAAATATAGAAAAGATACTTTTTCAATTTAATTTTTTTTATTTTATTTATTTTTTTATTATTAACATATAATGTATTATTTGTTTCAAGGGTACAGGTCTGTGATTCATCAGTCTTACACAGTACACATCACTCACCACAACACACACCCTCCCCAATGTCCATCATCCAACCACCCCATCCCTCCACCCCCCTCCCCTCCAGCATCCCTCAGTTTGTGTCCTATAGTTAAGAGTCTCTTATGGTTTATCTCCTTCTCTGGTTTTGTCTTGTTTCATTTTTTCCTCTCTTCCCCTATGATCCTCTGCCTTATTTCTTAAATTCCACATATCAGTGAGATCATATGATAACTTTTTTTGCTTAGCATAATACCCTCTAGTTCTATCCACATTGTTGCCAATGTCAAGATTTCATTTTTGATGGCTGCGTAGTACTCCACATTTTTATCCATTCATTGGTCGATGGAAATCTGGGCTCTTTCCATAGTTTGGCTATTGTGGACATTGCTGCTATAAACATTGGGGTGCAGGTGCCCCTTCAGATCACTACATTTGTATCTAGTGCAATTGTATCCAGTAGTGCAATTGCTGGGTCATAGATTAGTTCTATTTTCAACTTTCTGAGGAACCTCTATACTGTTTTCCAGAGTGGCTGCCCCAGCTTGCATTCCCACCAACGGTGTAGGAGGGTTCCCCTTTCTCTGCATTCTCGCCAACATCTGTCGTTTCCTGACTTGTTAATTTTAGCCATTCTGACTGGTGTGAGGTGGTATCTCATTGTGGTTTTGATTTGTATTTCCCTGATGCCGAGTGATATTGAGCACTTTTTCATGTGTCTGTTGGCCATTTGGATGTCTTCTTTGGAGAAGTGTCTGTTCATGTCTTCTGCCCATTTCTTGATTGGATTATTTGTTCTTTGGGTGTTGAGTTTGATAAGTTCTTTATAGATTTTAGATACTAGCCCTTTATCTGATCTGTCATTTATAAATATCTTCTCCCATTCTGTCAGCTGTCTTTTGGTTTTGATATCTTGTGCTTTAAATTGATAAACTGATATATAGTGTTAAATCATATTAACATATCTTATTTGGTAGGGAAATGAGAGGGGAGGTGGGTCTGGGCTATGAGCAGTCTTGTTTGTATTATGGGTTGCTATATTTTTTCATTAATTTTTTATCATAGAATGGAAGTGCTAAAGGGCTCCATAAGGGATCTCCTGAATTCCAGACATTCTCCTTACCCACCTTGTGTAGCCACAGCCCACTTTCCGTTGATAGTCATGATCAGTCCCTCCAGCCAGTAGAGAAAAACCAGATTTTTTTTGCTTTTTTGTTCACTGACATGAAAATTCCAAGATAGAAAAGTGACATGTTCAACTTCTAATGTAATGAAAACATTTCTCCATTCCCTAGTGAAAGCATTTCTCCCTTGGGAACAAAGATCTCTAGACCAACAAAGCCCAAAGTTGTGGAGATGGAGCAAAAATTCTGCTAGTGAATCATTAGAGTAAGAGTGAGAGGAGCTATTTCCCTTTCTATCCCTTAGTTCCCAAAGCCAAGAATCCTGGCTATGGGAGAAGTAGCAATATTTTTCAGTGATTTAGAATATATACTACACCTTGAAAGACATTTCCATAGCCTCACGGTGTGCCACCAGCTGGTGGTATAGCTGAGCCATCAAAAGACCTCTCCACCATTCTATCAAGTCAGCTGCTTCAGGGTGATTGGGAACATGGTAAGGCATGAACCCATTGCTGCACTTCATTTAGTATAAAATGAGGTTTTTTGGTAAGAAGCAATGCTGTGTGAAATGTCATCATTATAATTTATGCATCCTGTAAGTACATGGATGGTGGTTTTAGCTGAAGTACTGGAGACAGGAAAGGTAAATCCGTATCAAGTGGATATTCCATTCCATAATGGAAGTAATCCAGTGTAATCTACCTGCTACCATGTGACTGGATGATTTCTCTGAGGAATGATGCCATGTCAAAGCTCAATATTGGTTTCTGCTCTTGGCTGGCTGGACATTTAGCAGTGACAACAGCCAGATTAGCCTTGGTGAATGGAAGTTCATGTTGCTGAGTCCATGCATAGCATTCATCCTGCTGCTGTGGTCACTTTGTTCATGAGCCCACTGGGCAAGGATAGAGATGGCTGGAAAGAGGCTGACTGATATTTACAGAACAAGTCATTTTGTCCACCGTCCTCTGGAATGCTGCTCATTGGTGAGCATTCTCATTTGACATAAATATCTTCACACCTTGTGCCCATTCAGAGAAGTCTATCCACGTATTCTTTCCCCAGGCTTCCTAATCTCCAGTTTTTAAAGTTCTTGCATTGTATTCCTTCCAAATCCATGACCATTCAACTAAAATATTGGCCTCTATTCATGAAGCAATGTTGATCCACATCTCTGGCTATCTCTCCTTCTAGGCAAAATTAACAACCAGGAACACTGTTCAGTGCTCAGCCCACTGGGAGGATTTCTCTTCTCTACTGTCCTTCACAGTTCATCCCGGACAAGGCAGTAGTGCTCCAGCTATCCATTTTCAGAGAATTCTAGAATATTGTATAGAACCATCTGTAAACTGGTCTTCACTTTTCTTTCTTTGTCAACTGGTCGTAGAGAACTCCACATGAGATCATAGGTGTAAATTGAGAGGAAAGGCAATGTAGCCAGTGTAGGGGCCATGGGCATCTACCACTTACTCATGCAGTTTATTCAGTCAGGACCTACTTGAGGCTTATATTGTATATATCACCTCTATATCATGATGTGTGCTCCTGTACACACTCAAGTTAGTGCTTGCTGGCTGAGTCACAAAACACACAGTTTAGTTTATATGGTAACTTAGTGGCTCTTGGTCCTCTAAGTGGCTGAAATGTCCAGTCTCTACTAAGGCTCAAATCAAACTAGAAGTTGTTTCTCAAAAGAAAATCTATCTACAGAGGGTGGTACACCTTTCTTCCAAAATCCTAAAGGTCTGCACTATGATACATCTATACAGGCTTACTAAAGACCATACCTGCCACAGACATTTCAGACACCACTGGATCTGCTGGTCAGATGGACCAAGTCACAGAACAGCTCACACAGTATCATGGACACATGGCAAATACTTCTTTGGTTTTGCACCCCATTCAAAACTGGCAACCTTTCAGGTTTCTTACTAAATGGGTTAAAGTAATACCCAAATAGGCCTACCAGATATTGTACCTCTTTCTTATTGGTAGGAGATGCTAAATATAGCACCTGTCCTTCACCTTGAGACAGATATATGGATATGCTCCAGACCAACGGATCCCTAGAAATTTCTCCAAGATGGCAGGGTTCTGAATTTTTGTAGGATTTCCCATGTTCTGGCACACATGTGTCTTACCAAGGGGTCATAAATAGTTCATGCAAAGCATCTTAAGTACTTCATACTTTCCAGGTCCTAACAGTGTGATATTCTCAATGTAATGAATAGTATTATATCTCCTAGAATTGAAAGCTGATCAAAGTCTCAAGGTGAAATTATGAACAAGAATTATAGAGTTGATACAGCCCTAAGATAGGACGGTAACAGTGTATTGTTGGCTATGCCCATTGAATGCAAACTGCTTCATTCTGATGGTAGCAAAATGTGTCTTCAGAGAATATAGCATTTGCCTGATTGGTATCTATATATAGGTGCCAGGGGATGTGAATGCTTGCTCCAACAGCAGCTACCATTGGGGTCACCAGCTAATCAAATTTGTTATAATCCACTGATTCCTCCAGATATATCTGTCTTCTGCATAAGACAAGTTGAATGGGGATCTGGTAGGAATCACCACCTCTGCATCTTTCAAGTACCTGGTGGTGTCACTAGTCTCTGCAATCTCTCCAAGAATGCAATATTGCTTTTGGTTTACTATCTTTTTCTACAGAGCCAGTTGCAATGGCTTCCACATGGCCTTTCTTGCCTTCATGGCCAATATAAGGATTCCAAAAGTTGCTGAGTATATCCATTCTGACTATATATTCTGAACCTAGGAGGAAACCTCACAGGGCGCATTTGAGAGAAGCCTTTTAGGTTTCTCAGTAAATGGGTTAAAATGCTGGGCTCATTGCACTAGGGACACTGTGAGCCCAAGCCAATACTCTATCAATTACCTGACTTCCCTAAATCCCTATTCTGAGTGATAGAACATTGGGTTTCCTGGAATTAATGTCATTTCAGAGACAGTGTCTAGTAATCCCCAAACAATCTGATTATTTACCCTTCTCCAATGAATATTCATACAAGTAAGTATCCTTAGTTCCCTTTAGGGAAGGCTAGGAGGGTGAACATCCTATAAATTTTGGCTGTATAGCAGTGGTTCTTCCTTTAGGGGATCTGATCCTCCCTTTGTTCAAGATAATGAGTCTTAATCAGCTCAAATCTGGGAATTGGTTGAAGGATTAATCATTCTTCCCTCTTGTGGTGACTCAAGTCAGACTTTTGTTCACAATATTTAGAGCTTTTCCACTTTATTAAGTAAGACTTTAGTAAACTTCCAATTGATTTCAGTCCTAGGAACATTATCATCATCTAGTCAATGCCAAAGACCTCTGTTGGTTAAATCATCGTAATTACTACCCTAGCTCTGCTGCCCATTATGATCATCATATCCACATTGTCTTTGATGATTATGTTGCCACTTACCTGTTGCCATCTAGGAACTCCCATTATCTCCACCGAATCCCAGAAGTTCAGTTTTATGGCGAGAATTCCCTTATCATTCCTGGCCTATAGAGAATATCCAACACAGAGCTCTTCATGGATTCCAGAGCTCTTCTCATGAGTATAATTGCAGCCTTGGACAACCTTGATAGAGGGAGTGTCCTCTGTACCTTCCCAAGTTAAGGGGTGTATGAGGAGGTCTTATATAATAAATTCATTTTAGCTTTCCAATCTTCCTAAGCCTTTAGTATCTTTCTCTACAGTTCACAAAGAAAGCTCTAGTATTACAATTTTATTTAGTGTAAGTTAACTTTGGGTCTAGTTTTCAGTCAACCAATTAACCAAATTGTTAGACTCCATCTTCACTGTTCAAGGTATAACCATGAACCCAGAATTTCTACACAGTACGCTCTTAGCAACAAATTCAGCTTGATTCAATAGTATTTCCTTCTACCCTAATCCAATTTGCTTAGCTGGGAACTTAAAATTTCAATCACATCATTTTCTTTTTCCAAGTTTTGCACTGCACTTAAGAGCAAGCACTCTATCCCATTATGTACCTCATTTTCACTAACATATTCCATAGCAGAAACTTGATCACCATAAAGCCTTGCCTCCAATAGGCACTTGATTATAGATGTCAAAAGTGAACATTTAAATAACTGTTTGTCAATGGATTACTGGCATTCCTTTTAGTAAAAGCCCACAGTAACACTGATGCCTTTATTTATTTGTTTTAATTTTATTTTATTATGCTATGTGAGTTACCATACAGAACATCATTAGTTTTTGATGTAGTGTTCCATGATTCATTGTTTGTGTATAACACCCAGTGCTCCATGCAATATGTGCCCTCCTTAATACCCATCACCGGGCTAACCCATCTCCCCACTCCCCTCCCCTCTAAAACCCTCAGTTTGTTTC
This sequence comes from Halichoerus grypus, assembly GCF_964656455.1. Classification (NCBI taxonomy): domain Eukaryota; kingdom Metazoa; phylum Chordata; class Mammalia; order Carnivora; family Phocidae; genus Halichoerus; species Halichoerus grypus. The sequence goes on from NC_135715.1 coordinate 170,421,800, forward strand.
TCGGAGTCCATAGTCTCTCATGGTTCGTCTCCCCCTCCAATTTCCCCCCCTTCATTTTCCCCTTCCTTCTCCTAATATCCTCCATGTTATTCCTCATGTTCCACAAATAAGTGAAACCATTCGGTAATTGACTTTCTCTGCTTGACTTACTTCATTTAGCATAATCTCCTCCAGTCCCATCCATGTTGATGCAAAAGTTGGGTATTCATCCTTTCTGATGGCTGAGTAATATTCCATTGTATATATAGACCACATCTTCTTTATCCATTCATCTGCTGAAGGGCATCTCAGCTCTTTCCACATTTTGGCTATTGCAGACATTGCTGCTATGAACACTGGGGTGCATATGGCTCTTCTTTTCACTACATCTGTGTCTTTGGGGTAAATACCCAGTAGTGCAATTGCTGGGTCATAGGGTAGCTCTATTTTTAATTTTTTGAGGCACATCCACACTGTTTTCCAAAGTGGCTGTACCAACTTGCATTCCCACCAACAGTGTAAGAGGGTCGCCCTTTCTCCACAACCTCTCCAACATTTGTTGTTTCTTGCCTTGTCAATTTTTGTCATTCTAACTGGTATAAGGTGGTATCTCAATGTGGTTTTGATTTGAATTTCCCTGATGGCTAATGATGATGAACATTTTTTCAAATGTCTGTTAGCCATTTGTATGTCTTCTTTGGAGAAGTGTCTGTTCATGTCTTCTGCCTGTTCTTTGACTTGATTATTTGTTTTTTGGGTGTTGAGTTTGAGAAGTTCTTTATAGATCTTGGATATCAGCCTTTGTTCTGTAGTGTCATTTGCAAATATCTTCTCCCACTCTGTGGTTGCCTCTTTGTTTTGTTGACTGTTGCCTTTGCTGTGCAGAAGCTTTTTATCTTGATGAAGTCCCAAAAGTTCATTTTCCCTTTTGTTTCCCTTGCCTTTGGGGATGTGTCTTGAAAGAAGTTGCTGTGGCTGATGTCGAAAAGGTTACTGCCTATGTTCTCTTCTAGGATTTTGATGGATTCCTGTCTCACATTGAGGTCTACCATCCATTTTGAGTTTATCTTTGTGTATGGTGTTAGAGAATGGTCGAGTTTTATTCTTCTGCACGTGGCTGTCCAATTTTCCCAGCACCATTTATTGAAGAGACTGTCTTTTTTCCATTGCGTATTTTTTCCTGCTTTGTCGAAGATTATTTGACCATAGAGTTGAGGGTCCATATCTGAGCTCTCTATTCTGTTCTGTTGGTCTATATGTCTGTTTTTGTGCCAGTACCATGCTGTCTTGGTGATCACGGCTTTGTAATATAGCTTGAAATGAGGCAACATGATGCCCTCAGCTTTGTTTTTCTTTTTCAACATTTCTTTGGTGATTTGGGGTCTTTTCTGATTCCATACAAATTTTAGGATTGTTTGTTCCAGCACTTTGAAAAATGTCATTGGAATTTTGATCGGGATGGCATTGAAGGTATAGATTGCTCTGGGGAGCATAGACATTTGAACAATGTTTATTCTTCTGATCCATGAGCATGGAATGCTTTCCATCTTTTTGTGTCTTCTTCAATTTCTTTCATGAGTGTTCTGTAGTTCCTAGAGTATAGATCCTTTACCTCTTTGGTTAGGTTTGTTCCAAGGTATCTTATGGTTTTTGGTGCTATTGTAAGTGGAATAGATTCTCTAATTTCTCTTTCTACAGTTACATTGTTAGTGTATAAGAAAGCAACTGATTTCTGTGCATTGATTTTGTATCCTGCCACATTACTGAATTGCTGCATGAGTTCTAGTAGTTTGGGGGTGGAATCTTTTGGGTTTTCCACATAAAGTATTATGTCATCTGTGAAGAGAGAGAGTTTGACTTCTTCTTTGCCAATTTGAATACCTTTTATTTCTTTTTGTTGTCTGATTGCTGTTGTTAGGACTTCTGGTACTATGTTGAACAATAGTGGCGAGAGTGGGCATCCTTGATGTGTTCCTGATCTTAAGGGAAAGGCTCTCAGCTTTTCCCCATTGATGATGATATTCGCTGTGGGTTTTTCATAGATGGATTTTATGAACTTGAGGAATGTTCCTTCTATCCCTATACTCTGAAGAGTTTTAATCAGGAAAGGATGCTGTATTTTGTCAAATGCTTTTTCTGCATCAATTGAGAGGACCATATGGTTCTTCTCTCTCCTCTTATTAATGTGTTCTATCACACTGATTGATTTGCGTATGTTGAACCACCCTTGCATCCCAGGAATAGATCTCATTTGGTCATGGTGGATGATCCTTTTAATGTATTGTTCCATCCTATTAGCTAGGATTTTGTTGAGGATTTTGGAATCCATATTAATCAGGGATATTGGTCTGAAATTCTCCTTTTTGATGGGCTCTTTGCCTGGTTTGGGGATTAAGGTAATGCTGGCCTCATAGAATGAGTCTGGAAGCTTTCCTTCTGTTTCTGTTTTTTGAAACAGCTTCAGGAGAATAGGTACTATTTCTTCTTTGAATGTTTGGTGGAATTCCTCATGGAATCCATCAGGCTCTGGACTCTTATTTTTGGGGAGGTTTTTGATCACTGCTTCAATCTCGTTACTGGTTATTGGTCTATTCAGGTTGTCTATTTCTTCCTGTTTCAGTCTTGGTAGTTTATAGGTTTCCAGGAAGGCATCCATTTCTTCCAGGTTGCTTAATTTATTGGCATATAGTTGTTGATAATAATTTCTAATAATTTTTTCTATTTCCTTGGTGTTAGTCGTGATCTCTCCCCTTTCATTCATAATTTTATTAATTTGGGTCCTTTCTCTTTTCTTTTGGATAAGTCTGGCCTGTGGTTTATTGATCTTATTAATTCTTTCAAAGAACCAGTTTCTAGTTTCATTGATCTGCTCTACTGTATTTCTGGTTTCTAATTCATTGATCGCTGCTCTAATCTTAATTATTTCTCTTCTAATGCGTGACTTAGGCATCGTTTGTTGTTTTTTCTCCAGTTCTTTAAGTTGTAAAGATAGTTGGTAAATTCGGGATTTTTCTATTTTTTTGAGTGAGGCTTGGATGGCTATGTATTTCCCCCTTAGGACCGCCTTTGCAGTATCCCATAGGTTTTGGATCAATGTGTTTTCGTTCTCATTGGTTTCCATGAATTGTTTAAGTTCTTCTTTGATTTTCTGGTTGACCCAAACATTCTTAAGCAGAGTGGTCTTCAGCTTCCAAGTGTTTGAATTTCTTCCAAATTTTTTCTTGTGATTGAGTTCCAGTTTTAAAGCATTATGGTCTGAGAAAATACAGGGAATAACCTCAATCTTTTGGTGTCAGTTGAAATCTGATTTGTGACCCAGTATGTGGTCTATTCTGGAGAAAGTTCCATGTGCGCTCAAGAAGAATGAGTTTTCTGTTTTTTTAGGGTGGAATGTTCTCTATATATCTATGAGGTCCATCTGGTCCAGTGTGTCATTCAAAGCTCTTGTTTCTTTGTTGATTTTCTGCTTCGATGATCTGTCTATTGCTGAGAGTGAAGTATTGAGGTCTCCTACAATTAACATATTATCAATATGACTCTTTATTTTGGTTAACAGTTGGCTTATGTAGTTGGGTGCTCCCATGTTGGGAGCATAGATATTTACAATTGTTAGATCTTCTTGTTGGATAGACCCTTTAAGAATGATATAGTGTCCTTCTGTGTCTCTAACTACAGTCTTTAGTTTAAAATCTAATTTTTCTGATATGAGAATTGCTACCCCAGCTTTCTTTTGAGGTCCGTTGGCATGGAAGATGGATCTCCATCCCTTCACCTTCAGTCTGGATGTATCTTTAGGTTCAAAATGAGTCTCTTATAGACAGCATATGGATGGGTCCTGTCTTTTTATCCAATCTGCAACCCTGTGCCATTTTATGGGAGCATTTAGGCCATTCACGTTGAGAGTGATTATTGAAAGATATGAATTTATTGTCATCATGTTGCCTGTGAAGTCCTTGTTTCTATAGATTGTCTCTGTAAATTTCTGTTCTATATCACTCTTGGCATCTTTCTCTTTTTATAGAACCCCCTTAATATTTCTTGCAGGGCCGGCTTAGTGGTCACATATTCTTTCAGTTTCTGCTGGTCCTGGAAGCTCTGCATCTCTCCATCCATTCTAAATGGCAAGGCCCACGGACCCCACCCTACCCCCTCATGGGGATGGAGGGGCGCCGGGGTCCTCCCACTTATTCTACACCTCTCATGTCTATTCACTGTGCCAGACTAGAGTCAAGCTCAACAGGGTCTTCTTTCCCACTGATTCTGCCAAACCCATTCCCTTGGCTGTTGTTTCACTGGATAGTAGGTAGGGATAGTGGGAATCTTGTTCATCCATTCATACACGTCACTAATTAGATGATGAGGCATTTGGCTCTCTTAAGAGAGTCAGTTACTCCCACCATTTACCCACGCTTCATTGAATTTCTTCACTTTGACATTTAGAGCACTGGACAGAAATCACATCGCATCAATACTTGCCGCGGGCCTTCGTGAACACTGATGCCTTTAAATCCAATAAGATCAGAGAACCAATTCTAGATACTCATCTTTAGGGTTCTGTTGCCCTGGAACCTTAAAGTTTTCATAACCAATGACTTCAGCATTTAATGTATAATTAGGGAAGCAGAACAACTTTGATATTACAGATAAAAATTTATTATAGTAATTACACCTTATACAATTGTGGAAGAAGCTGAGGAATAAAGGTCTGCAAAAGACCAGAAAAAATGTCACTGAATACCCCTGGCATGAGTGAACCAATTGAGTTTTTAGGAGGCATGGCCACCTGCTGCTGTGGACCACAAAGTAGGCTGGTGCAAACATCCGTGGGAGGTTTGTGGTCCTTTATGGCCATTGCTTTTGTACTTTCACAACAAAGCATCTGGTGGTGGGCCTGGCATAGCTCTTGATCAGTAGTGGCAGGAGTTGGGAAGAACTTGACACAGAAGCGGAAAAGGCAAGAACACAATGAAAAAAGTGTGTGTAAAATTCCCAAGGTAGGAAAACAGTTTTTGGCTTATTTAAGACAGTGAAGAAGAGCAATGGGGTTGGAAATAGAGAAAAGAATAAAAGATTAATTCAAGATGAGATTGGAAAGATAGAAATGAGTCAAATCATGTATGGCCTAAAAAAATTGGAAGTTATTGTAAGTATTCTAATAATGGGAAACCATTAAAGGGATTCTTAAATGTGATCATTATCACTATCATCATATTTACTTACTTTGTACCAGGGACTATGGTAAACATTTTATATAATTATTCACCTAACATTTATTGAGCATCTGCTATGCTCTAGATACTATGCTATGTACAGATTCAACAGTGAATAATACTGTTGAACATAGATGTTCTTTTCAAGAAGTTTGTAATCTAGTATGCGTTGCTGCTTTTAATCCTCACAATAACCCTAAGTGGTAGGAAAGTGAGGCATGGGAGGGAAGTATTAAGTTAATCCAACTTAATTAGGTTAACCTTAACTGAGGTTATCCAGCTAGAAATTTATAAGGCCAGTATTTGGACCCTTCTCAGTCATATTTCCAAGACTACTTTTAAGCAGTAGTCTATCCGCCTCCTATGCTGTTATGTAAACACTCAGATAAACCCAAGAAATAAATCACCAGGATGTGATTAATTTCTTAATCTCTTCATGGTCCTCAGATCTGTATTCCTGTGTCAATGTGTTCATCTTAGGTTATAAATTTCACTTGAGCAAGGAAATGAGACAACCTTGAGTATGTGAAGTGTCCTTTGCAGAATTCAGAACAATTAAGTTTGCCAGCTCTCTCGATTTTTTATGTGCATGGTATGCACACAGCAGGTGCTTGGCTGTCCATCATGAGACTTGAGGTTTCACATTATATTGGACTGGGCATGCTCACTGGAATGACACATCCAATTTGGTGGCTTCTTCTCGGAATCACATCGTTTTGTCATGTTCTTTTTCCTAAAACAGGAAGTGAAATCCTATGTACTTTTGTTTGTTTTAAAAAGTTTTTCACTGAGTCTAAGGAAAAAAAAAGAGTTAATTTAATGCTGAATACATTGAACCAGCATCGGGTAGATAAAAATCTAAATTTGATTGTCATAACTGTCAGACCATTTAGAAACCAAATAACTCACATCCTGCTAATTGCTTTTATGTTCATTTATCCAAGAGACATGAGTCATCTCTCACAGAATCCTAATTATGAATGACTTACACCTTGTTGATGACAGAGCTCTGTGTTATTCTTACAGAAACTTTCCAAGATGTATTTCTTTATAAATAATTTTAACTTTCTCTGATTTTAGTTTATCTGATAAACTTGCATTTCTTTCTCAGAAATATGTGACCTCGGGGCTTAAGCTTGCCTGCCTTTCTTTCCTGGAGCCAATGGGTTGCTCAAAAGCAAGGAAAACTGAGTTCCTAAACTTTTTGCTATAAAGAGTGTTGATGCTGTGATGACAGATTAAACCAGGCCCATGATTCCTGAAGATCTATTTTAGAAGCACTCGGTTTTAGTAGGGAATCCAAAAATACCATGAAAGACAATAGAGACATAAAAATCATGTAGTGCATATTTGAGTCTATTAAAACAAGGGTCACCACATGCTAGAGCAATCAAGTATTAAGAATCTAGGTATACTTTTCTTAAATACTATGGGGAATTATTCCAAGATTGATGAGGGAGAATCAATATGAATGTAACTCACAGAAATAATTTACACAAAAAGTCCGCTGATTCAGATTCCAATGTTATCAACTCACACATGTGCATGAACACACACATGTGCATACTCGAGAATTCAGTAGCAAAAATGTTTGATCCTTTGATTTTTCTATATTTTTATAGCACTGGAAATGTCAACTTTAATTAACCCCTACCATGCTAATATTTCTCCCCATCTTCATGCTTAAATCAATCCTAGCAGCGGAAGCTCAAAGCCTGCAACAAGTATAGTTTAGGCCTATTTTTGACAAATATTTCTTTGCTTTAAGTTTCTTTTATACCATCAGCTGTCCATTCATGTTAAGCTGTCAGTGTGAAACGCTAGGCACAAGGACAGCTTTCCAAAATTTAAGCTATAAGGACTAATCCTTGATTCTTCTAAAATAACTCTCAAAGACTTTCTATCCTACATATCTGGGAATTTCACATAAGGAAAGATTGATGTGTGATTAAAACAGAGTTCATATATTGATTCAGCACAGGGAGTGGTAGTACAAACTGGAACATTTTTCCAAAGGGGAGGATCCAGCAATAGGGATCAATCTTTCTGCTGAGTCAAATGTTGGCTTGTCTTCTGAGAATTCTGATATATGGGTATAAACAAATGCTATATACAATGATATTTTTTTTAATGTGCAGATCTGGTTAGTAGACACTAGTAGAACTATTACTTTTCTTTAAATGAGCAACTTTTCTGGTCTTATTGGCATTAATATTTATAAATTAGCATTTATAATTTATAAAGTACCCCAAATTTTGATAAAATACAGGATTTCTGTTTTTCATAAGTGGAAATAAGAACACAGATAGATAACTTAAGGTCATATGGTTTACCAGAGGCAGAACCAGTAGAAAAAAATGCCTACCCTATTATTTTAAACTGACCACAGTAAATCATACCCTTTTGAAAAGAGTCATGAATAGGACTTCAAATCCAGGCCTGATATGATTTCTTTATCATATTAAGAGTTCTTAGGAGCTTAATCAATTTCTCCCATTTAAGCCTCTCTATATTCTATGCAATACAAGTTAAATTTTTATTTGACACTGCATTAGGACCCTCTGGAATTAAACAATCTCTACAGGGAGAATACTAAAGTCTCTAAATAAATTTTTAAATTATCTGAAATATTTGATTAATGGGTCCTATGGAAAGAGAATAATTTTTGTCTTTTTCTCTCTCTCCATCTCCCCCTCCCTTCCTTTTTTTCCTTCCTTCCTTTCTTCGTTTTCTTTCTCCTCCTTCTGTTTCTCCTCCTCATCTCTTCTTCCTTTTTGGTCTTATTGCTTATTAAGACAGAGGATCTCATTACCTTTATAAAAAGTGGTTGTCATATCAAACTACCACATTATTATAAATTACTCTGTATATAGTAATATAGATTCCTTCCGTCACATCCCTACTCATACTCTCCCTGCTGTCTCATTCTTAACCAAGAAACAAGTACATTATGACACAGATAATAATTCTCCTATAATGCAGGGACTCTCAATGTCAATCTAAGTCACTCTAGGCCATTATAAATTCCATAGAGTAAAGAGGGGTTTATTACGATAAAAGACATAGGATACTGTGTTACTGATATATACATTTATAGCCAGAGGAAGAATCCATACTGCAACTCTGGACAGAAGTTTAACTTCTACATTAATAAGGAAATAAAAATCTTACAGTCAGGATCCTCTTATTACAGTAAGTTCACTTCTTAAAGCAAAAGTTTATTAGGAATATTTTAAAAACCAGTTTGTAGCCAGGATCAGGAACCAGGAAGCATGGTAAAATAGACCACAATCAGTAAAGCAGGACTTGGTTATAAAGCATTGGGGCAGGATCAGACAGGCTAAGAATCTCTGGGCATCATGCTTCCTGGTTGTAAGAATACAAGCCAATCATAGGAGCTCAGTGCTGGGCCCACAGCAGGATGAATGAGTGGGAGAGGTCAGGGCCAAGTTGGAAAACAAATGCATGAGAAAAATATTTTATTCGTGACTCTTTCATGAAGCCACAGATACAAGTTTTAAACACGATAAATTTTTATCACTATGTATGAAATAGCCTAGATTAATAATTTACATTAATTAAACATCTTTTGGCATGAACTGAAAATGTATTTGTAATGATTGGCCTCAGAGTTCATTCTTTTCATAGATTAAAAAATTATAGAATTGGTACGACAAACTATACAGATACAACTTTCATTCTTCCTGAAATATAAGGATAAGTTGTAGTGTATTGTTATAACCAATAAAGGAACTTCACTCATAAGAAGAAGACCACATTTCAGAATCTTATCAATAAGCTTTAGCAAGGAAATATTTCTGAAAGTAGTTAAGTAAGCAAAGGCATAACTGTATGCTCTATTTTTCCCTTCTATTTAATGATACTATTAGTAGAACACCTAAGATGAAGTGTAGAAAAATAATTTATTCATCCAGCCATACCTCCATCAAATAGGAGGTCTGGATTGGAGAAATAGATTTGGGGTCATTAGCCAGTTGAAGCTGTGGATCCTAGAAAAAGTGCACCACAGTTTCAACTCAGATAAATTTTAAAACCAATAATGTTAAGGTAAAAGTAAATATTTAAAAAGTAAAAGTTAAAGTGAGGATTGAGAATTGATCTTTGGATTTAGCAACATGAGGATTGTTAGTAACTTTGACAAGAGTAGTCATTTCCTTCTAGTGGTGGGGGCAAAAGACTGGTTAGAGTAAGTTCGAGAGGGGGAGAAGTTAGAGGCTGCAGGTGTATTCAACACTTCCAAGGACTTTGTCTAAAAAAGGAAGGAGAGAAATGGGACATTAGATGGGATACATCAGGTCCAAAAAGAGCTTCTTAAGGTGGGAGAATAACAGACTGTTTGTATGCAGATAAAAAAGATCCAGAACAGGGGGAAAAATTGGTGATACAGGCAAGAGAGAGAACAACCACTGGGATGATATCCCTGAGGAGGCAACAGGCGATAGGCTATAGGTCCTACGTGGGAGAGTTGGCCCCTGTTTGGAGACCGACAGTAATAGCAGAGAAGACTCTCAATAAATAGTTGTGAATAAATTTTAAAATGTTTAGTACGTTCTTTTCTCAGGATTTTATTTTTTTTTAAAGATTTTATTTTGGGGTACCTGGGTGGCTCAGTCGGTTAAGTGTCTGCCTTTAGCTTAGGTCATGATCTCAGGGATCGAGCCCCACATCAGGCTTCCTGCTCAGCAGGAAGTCGCTTCTCTCTCTCTTTCTCTCCCTCCTCAGCCCCTCCCCACCACTCATTCTATCTCTCAAATAAAATATTTCATTTTTAAGTAATCTCTACACCAAACGTGGGGCTTGAACTCACAACTTTGAGATCAAGAGTCACATGCTCTACCAACTGAGCCAGGCAGGCACCCCAATTCTTTCTTGAGATTTTAATGTCTCACTATTCTCTTGTATGTGTCATATATTCCAACTTGTTCTTTTGTAAAAGGGGCAATTCAAAATATAGTTCAGAATTAGTGTGAGCATCTAAAAGGAATGAACTTTCACCTTTTCAACTTTCATTAATGTTTATGGGAAATGTACTTAGACTGTGTGAAAGGCAAATTGCTTTTGGTCTGATACTGCTGCAAACTATCCTCAAATTAAGACATGGTTAATGATATATCCAACAACATAAGGACACAGAGAATTAACTCTTTCTTGGGATGTTCTTCACAATAGTTCAGGGGATCCTGAAACAGGTAGGAAACATGTGAAAATAATTTTCTCCCAATATTATACATTCCTTATGCCTTTTTATCCAACAGACTGCTTGACTACATGTAGATTGATAATGTGTTGTTAATAAGCATACAGTGCATTATTACCATAAAGATAAGCATTGCACCATTACTTGAGAGAAAATATCTTGTATCTTTGAACTTTTCAATGAGGACTATAGGATCATTTCCTCCCGTGTGAATCACTTTGACATTTACAGAGTTCATGAAACCAAGAGAAAGGTAAGGCCCACTATTGTAAAAGGAAAATGCCATAACTCTCATGGAATGTTCCTGGATTTCTGCCATACAGAGGAAGGAACTTGCAGTGGATGGAAATAAGGAATAAGAGTCACTCATGTGATGAGTAGCTAACCAAGCCACTTAAGGTTTACAATCATGAAGGCAATGAAGTGTCAGTCTCTGCACAGTTTGGGCTCCAAGTGCTTATAGCCCTGACTACATTCTATCATCATCTACGTAATTCATGATCCAAAGGGATTAAGGGACTCAGGCCATTCCTTTGCTCACTCCCCAAAAGAGTAAAACAGACATTGGTAAATATTTGTTTAAGAAAGATCCTTTCTGATAAGCGAACTGGATGCCTTTTCAGAGTAACCACAGAGGTAGGATTAGAATTGTCTGGGTGGACTAGAGGAGGAGGCGGTTAGAGAAGGGAAGTTGGGTGTTACCATGGAAAGCTGGAATCCTGCTCTACTGGTGTGTTAGCCTCTGCCACTTTGGAATCTTTTAATTGCCACAAAGCCCCATTTCTGGTTAAACACAATGGAACTCATTTTGAAAGGGGGAGAGGGAAAAGACAAAGAACAGAGAAGCAGATTTCCTGTTCAGGGAAAGAGGTAGGCAGCTAGCACTTCATAGCCTGGGAAAAGGTTTTACCTTCCCTGGGACTTAAGGGTTCACAGGGCCCCTGTACAGTGTCGTATGTTCTTTGAGAGAATGAAAATATAGTGAAAATGAAACCTCAATAGGGTACGTGAAAAGACCCAGTATAGTCAGAATTACCAATTCTAAAGCTCAAGCCATCACATTAAGAGAAGACGGAGAGAGGAGGGAATGTCTCAAGTTTCCTAGTTACACGTAACATTTCTGGCTTAAAAAAAATCAATGCCCCCCCCCCATTTTATTGGGACCATCTACCTATTTGTCAAAGCATTCCTAGCCCACAGTCTAGGCTAGACAGATTGTGCTTAGTTGAGTGCCACTGGCTAAATTTAACACCCTGGCTTTCTTGTTCTTGAGTATGAAGGCGAACAGCAATCAGAGGTGCTATGCTCTAGTTCTTTTTAATCTGTTTTTAATTATAGCATAAACACAATACACACACCAATGGAGTGATTTCCATGGATTGTTCTGGCAGGTATCAGCTGGTTTCCAATTGAATGACTTATTTTCTTCCTTTCTTTCTTCTACCCCCCTTTTTTTTCTTTTTCCCCCTGAAGGAACACTTTATTTGAAAGGCCATTGTCCATCTTATTAAATTAATTACTGGGTGCCTGGGTGGCTCAGTTGGTTAAGCGACTGCCTTCGGCTCAGGTCATGATCCTGGAGTCCCTGGATCGAGTCCTGCATCGGGCTCCCTGCTCGGCAGGGAGTCTGCTTCTCCCTCTGACCCTCCCCCCCTCATGTACTCGCTCTCTCTCATTCTCTCTCTCTCAAATAAATAAATAAAATCTTTAAAAAAAAAATTAATTACTTTTCTAAGGTGTGAAAGAAGTTTTAAATTTAGAACAAGCAAGATAAGGCAAGTGTTATCTCTTTTTGTAAAAATGACACAAAGATGGAGAAATAAGTAATGATTTTTATACTTTTTTTCAAAAAACAATTTTTGAAATAATTTACATCTTATGTTTTGGTAAATTTGTATTTCATAAGGATGAGGAAAAACTAAACTGTGATATTAAACAACTACAATAAGCAAATAACATGGGCTCAAATTCCATGATTTTTTATTTCATTATAGATAAGGACTTCCCCCTTTTTCTATATTATTGTAATTATTATTATTATTACTATTATTATTGCTTTACATGTGTATATTAATTTTAATTTATAAAATACTCATATTAATATCTTATTTTATCTTTGTAAACTTAGAAGTTCTCATTATTCCCACTTGATAAAGGAATAAGAGACTTGGAGATCAAGTGACTTGCCCAAGGTCAGAGAGTTAATAATAAGTGGAAGAGTCAGAATTTGAATGTAGGACTTCTAGCTCCAAATTTGGTCATCTTTATGCTACAAACATTGTAACATTCTCAGTATTCTTCGTTTTCATATTTCTCTCCAAGTCCCATCCTCTTGCTACCATACACAAAAAGTAAATAGATGAATCTTGGGTTAATATTTCATTAAGGCTACATTTATTATCTATCTCCTTTATATATACTTCTCATCAAATATTTCTAAAGTGTTTCAGGCAAAATTTAACTTATTCAGTTAGGATGTGTTTTCACAGGCTATTTACTCTATCCAGACCTTGATTTCTAAACAAAATAGGAATGATAATTATAACTCTTAGAATTATTTAGATATGATTGAAACAAAATATATCTTCATTCTTATGCTTTATTTTTCATTAGAAATGAATCACAAGCATTTACTAATTTAAGTTATTATTTTTTAAAGAGCTGACAAGATTACATTGCAAATGTCATTTATAGTCTAGGCTCAGGGCATCTGGGTGGCTCAGTCAGTTGAACGTTCGACTCTTGATTTTGGCTCAGGTTGTGATCTCCATGTTGGATCCAGCCGCCTCAGGCTCTGCTCTCAGTAGGGAATCTGCTTGAGATTCTCTCCCTCTCCTTCGGCCCCTCCCCCCGACTTGTGCACCTGCTCTCTCTCTTTCTCTCAAATAAATAAATAAATCTTAAAAAAATAATAGTCTAGGCTCTTGTACAAATAACTTGGAGGTACGTTTAGAAAGACCCATAGGCAAAGATTTTTCAAAAATAAAAAGAAACAACACTGAGAGAATAAAGGAATTCCTTGTTTTTCTACCACGTGACAATAAGGAAGGGTTAGCAAACATTTAAATTTTTTAATAATTACACTTTGGGATGTTGCAAAATTTCTAACTTAGCTTGACCTTTCGGTGTTTGAGTTTGTCTACTTTTGGCATAAAATAATTTCCTGACATCAGGCAGTTCTTTCCAATGAACATTTTAATTATTCAAGTTGCATAAATGACTTGAAAACATATGGAATCAATTTCCCACACAATATTCATTGGTTAAAAAATTGTGAGAAAAATGGTTTTGCTGTAAACGAATTTAATTTTCTTGAATTTCAAATTTCACAGGCTTGAAGGCAGGCAGATTCCCATTAGACCTTAAGCAATTCAAATAGAGTTGACCATAATCCCAGTGCTAATATGAACTGTTTCTAGTACTATTAGCTTACATGGTGATCAGTTTGTATCTATACAATATATTTAACTTTATCACTGCCCTTCCCTTATCCCCTAACACACACTCATATCATTCTTGAAACTGATGCCAAAACTCTACAAGATAAATCATACATGCTACAATCCATGGAATATCAAAGAGAGCTAAAATATGTGACTTGTGGTGATGTTCATTTTGCATGGACTTTTAATGAAAAAGAAAACAGTTCATTTAATAATAAAACCAAATTGTGATGGCCACCGTTTATTAATTCACCAGTATTTACTGTGCTCCAAATTTCTCCATTACATGATTTCACTACTTGTTTTCTAAGAATAAATTCCAAGTCATTGGGAGCTATAACCCTGCTGTTTTCCCACTTATTTTTCTGTCATTTCACTTAATAGCACTGAGCATCATGTGGACTGCGTGGGATTATTGCACTTGGTATGAAAAAGCTAGTGGGAGGACAGCAACAGTTATGTTGAAATGAAAGGCTGGCATACATGCAAAACCATCTTCCAATTCTCTCCCATTTCCATTTTGGCCCTACTATCATATATTATTGCTAACACTGACTTTGTTATCACCCTGAGTGATTTAATTTTGCAACACAATAATTTTAAAAATCATTATATTTCAATTGATTTATCCGTGGAACTTTAGTAGAAAATGCATCATCAGATTTGAAATGGTGCAGAACAAAGCAAGGTTGACCATTATGTTAATCACTGGTCACCAAACTTCCCAGTATAAAGATTAAGTCCATTGATTTCTCAATGTGGATAGGAATATAAGTGGCCACAGGATTAAAGCTCATTTTGTATTGTTTGTTTGCATTTACAGTTGATTCTTATTGTTTTCAAATTCCCTATTTGTGAATTTGCCTACCCACTAAAATTTATTTGTAATCCAAAAATCAGTATTCACAGTGCTTTGTGATCACTTATGGAAGTGTGCAGAGCAGGGACAAATGTGAGTCACCCAAAAAGCATATCCCCAACTGAGGTGGAACAAAATGATATTCTGCCTTCTTATATCAGCTGTCTTATTGTTAAAAAGCATCCTTTTCGTGATCTATTTAGTGTCACATTTTCTGCATTTTTGTGTTTTGTTGTGGTTTCATGTTTAAAATGACCCCCAAGCATAGTGATGAAGGGCCATCTACCATTCCTAAATGCAAGATGGCTGTGATGTGCCTTCTGGAGAAAATACGTGTTAGATAAGCTTCATTCGAACAAGAGTAATAGTGCTGTTGGCTGTGAGTTCAATGTTAATGAATCAACAATAATATTAAACAAGGTGTCTTTAAACAGAAACATACAAAAAACAAAGGTATATAATAATTGGTTGATGAAAATGCGATGAGGCTTGTAGGAACCTAACCCTGTATTCTCCCTAGGAGCAATGGGTTAGTATTCTCGGAGATTTTATTGGATGGAACTGCCATAAATAAGGAGAATTTACCATATATAGGACATTTCATCATCTTCAGAAAGGGACAGATGAGAGTTTAGAGGAAGATACTACTATATGTAAGTTTTTTTTAATAAGATGCTATGTTTCACCACATGTCTCAATGCTCATCATATCCTCCCTTTTTAAAAAGATTATGACTTTTAATTGCTTTTTTTAAAAAAAAAATTTTCTTAGTTATTGTTTTACCTTACTGTTGATAGGGTGTCATCTGAAGCTGTTTCCTAATCTAAAACTCAGAAAAGAGTGACTTGTTCAGAATCCACTGGAAGCTAGCTGGTGGTCATGGCACTTGACTGCCCAGGGGTGCCCTTCAGTCTTCCAAATTGGCCACATCACTAATTTGACAAGAGCACTGCTACCTGCAGCAGAAAGAACATAAATGGGTCTAAATTCAAGCTTTACCCATTCATGCTTATACAATCTAGAATGAGTTATTTACCTTTCTGAGTTTCTCTTTCTCTCCTCCTCTGTAAAATGAAGATTATAATACCAATTTACAAAGGAAACATTTTTCTTTACTAAAAACCATTATCTAGAAACCCATAGCCATGGAAGAAGCTTGAGGGTGAGATGGTTAGGGAACCAAGCTGCTCAGCATTTGCCCCACTTCTATCTTTCTGTGAGCTTGTCTCGCTTTTACTACCACTGATAGCATTTGGTATCTTCTCAGGCCTGAGTTCTAGTTTGCAGTAGTTGAATCAGAAATCTACAGTGTGAAAATGAGGCTTCCCTTATGCTTTTGTCTGTTCTACCTTGGTGTCCTTTTTATTTTTTTCCTTATTATTTAGTAAAGTCCCATTAAAATCAGCAGCCTAGAAAAAACAAAGTTCCAGTTGTGTTAATGAATCTAATTTGGGATTTCTGTCCAGGTAAAGAATAGAGCTGGAAATGGAGGGTAGACATAATATTGAGGGTGGCAATGTTAATGGGGCAATGCCCAAGAAACATTAGGGGACAAAGTTGAATTTTTTCATTAGGCATAATTTCATAGTAGGAAGAGTACCAGAGTGGTTGTCACAGGGACTGGATATAACAATAGATATAAAAGTGTTCAGCACAGTAATATGGCACATCCTTCTGAAATGTTTTGACAGGTTTAAACATACGCTAAAGTTAGATATTTTAAAAACTTTCTCATAAGAAACCAAATTCTACTAGAAAAAGGAGAGTGATAAGATCACTTAAAAAGTTATACTCACTAATTCTATCCATCGAGTTCAAAACATAGAATGTAATATAATCGTATAACTTTTTAATGAAGTCCATGGTAGGTATAATTATCCATATTTTACCCGAGGCAAAGAGACATGTGCATATTTCCAAATCATGGGTAGAGTTTAAATTAGGACTGAAAACTTTCAGTTAATATACAATCAGTGCTAAATGAAACTTGTTGCGTGAATTAATGTTGTTGGTTGAATTCTACTGCTCCCTCAAATATGTCACATTTCATAATTTTTAAATCTCAGAGAAATCTGTTTGTGCTCATTGCAAGACAATAAAGAAAAATACTTCTGTAAATAGTGGTAAATGACTCCTACTGGCTGGCAGAATCAGGGAAAAGGGAATCTTAGCCACCAATTTATTTCCCGATTCAGAAAATGACTCACTATGTAACTACGTGAATGTTGCTTAACCTTTGAGCATTCCAGTTCCTACAGATGAAAAACAGGGATAATATTTGTCCACCTTACACTGGTAAATGCTCTAAAAATTAAAAAAAAAATTAATCTCATATCAAGGGACAGTAAACCTGGTTTTTCGTGTACTTGAGATATCACTGACACATTCACAGAACAGTTTCTGCCAAAGTTGTATGGTTAATGCTTCCAGATCACCTCCCTAAACACCACATTGTGCACTGAACTCTTTTTATCCTGCCCTGAATCAGAATGGTAATTGCCGTGGGGTGTGTTCAACATGACTGATGAGGCGCATCATGCAGCCTGTATCATCCGCCTATGCCAGGGAGCTTTCCGCATGGTTGTCAAGGAAGACGAAACTCAACAGAAGGAGAAAGATCCATACGGTGGGAATAAACTTTCTCCTTGAATTTTGATTCTGGAAAATACGATGAAAATTATGAATGAGCCAATTTCATTTGCAGTCTTCCTGCCATGATATACAACTGTTCTGTTTCCCTCATATTCTGGATACCATAATTTAGGAATAAGATGAATATGTCCTCTCTTGTGCTGATTTTCTCCTTGCCCTCCTTATAAATTTGGTTTTCTTTTGTTTCCAAAGAACAGTTATTTATGATACTTAGCTCAGGATCTTCTAGTATCTGTTGCTGGACACATTGATATTTTTGCCCATTTTTTTCTCCCAGTTGGCAATTATTGGAGTTCATTAAACTAAAGTCCCTGTGTCCCTTCAGCTTTTCTTCTTAATCATCTATTGCTTATATGGAGTTTTAGTTTTAAGTGACAAATTCCAATATACCTTAACTAGATTGAGACAGAATGTTATTACCACCAACAGACAACAAAAAAGCAGTAGCAAACCTCATGACTCTCTACTTTGGCTAAAGTCCTCCTGTATGGAGTGTGGAATTGACACCAAAAGTAGGTGTATGGAATAAGTATAGGATTCACATATAGGATTCACACACACACAGAACACACACACAGCCAGTGGGGCTGTCAAACGCATCTGGACAGTATCAGGGCTCCAAATTGAAAAGTAGTAGAGAGAAATAAGGCTGTTTAGAAAATAATTAAAATTTTACATTATAAAAACAAAGCAGACTTTTCCAAATGTAAACACTTCGAGAGGGAAAAAAATAAAGTGACTTTCTCAAATACCATGTGCCCATTGCACAAAAGAACGTTTTCTAATTTTGTGTTGAGCTGTAATTTCACGCCATTGCTTCCTACGCACAGTGACTAGCCTTGTCTGTAAAACTAGATTTGGATTTTGAAAATTTGGGTTCACAGCCCATCACTGCACATCAGAGCAGAGTCATTAGTGTTCACATGTATGTGTCCAGAAGTATGGATATCTGAGCATAAAAATTAGACCCATATGTGATTAGAAGTAAATAAAATGGATGGTCATTGTATAGTGAGCACACACACTGTCAAGGTGTTTAGATTTTGTTAACATGACATAACATACCCAGAACACTTAGACAAAGCTTCAAGGGCATGTTGTTCCATGCCAGTATTCTCCAACCTGTTTTCCTTAAAACATGTGAGATATTATTTTGCACTGCCAAAAAGTTTTATGTTTTGAGAATTGCTGCTCCTCTCTTGGAAATTCATAATATACATTAGTCTATTAAATAATCCAGAATTATGTAGAAGGCAGTAACTTTCTTTAACTCAGCCTTCCCCAGAATTACTTGACCAAGGACCATCTTTTATATTTTTTATTTTTCTGGGAATATCTAATAGAAGCTCTCAGACCCTCTGACACAGTTTGGAAAATATATTCTATAACTGAGATTTCAATCCCCTTAATTTGGGTTGAACTTCTGACTCTTTCATCAGTGATTCCTTCAACACATTCTAAACTATATATTTAAATTTTAAATACAACTAACTTCCCTATTAGCAGAGACCTATTTTAGGCGTGACCTGGGAAAGGATTAACTACAATTCCTTTTTCTTCTGAATCTTCCTTTAGAGAATTTGTGGGCAAGCAGCTTCCTCATTTTGATGGTGAGCAAGCAGAAAGTATTTGTTTAATTGAATCAGAGTATACCAATATCAGAAACTTCTATTTCCTACAATAAAGATTATTCCAAACGGCAAAAAGAAAGAGCTGGTTAAATTATTTTTCCCTTCATTTTTACATGTTCTGTTTAAAGAGTATCTGCCAAAGACAAAAAGACAAAGACATTGAGGCTTCTTATCTGCTTACCACGTTTATCTGCCAATCCCTGTGCTTCGCACGCTGAACTGTCCCAACCACTCAGGTGTCCCTGGAGATGTGAATTAACAGTGAATTTAGGCTGCAGAAGCTGGAATGTGGTCTAGCAATTCTCTTAAAAAAAGAAAAAGAAAAGTACATAAAGTTCATACATACTTTCCTTGGTGAATATTAGCATGTTTTGTTTTTCTTCTCCCCACCCCTTCCCCTATTCCCGTCTCTCCCTTTTCAGAATAACTGGGGTTTCTCTTTTAGTTTTGTTGTTAAGCATGATTTTGCTTTCACTTTTTCAGACAGGATCATAGAATTATAGAGTTTCAAAAGTTCATTTTCACATAAATTTTCCTCTCCCAAATGCAAATCCTTCCTTCCAAGGACGCATGCACTTTATTACACGAGTCTCATGTATTTGGGAGGTATCTTCAGTAGAGTTGTGACATTCTCAAGTGTTTTAGTCCCTATTTTATTTTATTTTATTTTATTTTATTTTATTTTTTTAAGATTTTATTTATTTATTTATTTTACCCAGAGAGGGCACAAACAGAGGGAGCAGCAGAGGGAGAAGGGAGAAGTAGGCTCCCTGCTGAGCAGGGAGCACGACCCAGTGCTCCATCCCAGGACCCTGGGGTCATGACCTCAGCCGAAGGCAGACGCTTAACCAGCAGCCACCCAGGCGCCCCTCAGTCCCTATTTTAAAGGTGGAGGACAGAATATGGAGACTAGGTGACTTATGCATTGTCATATAGTGAGTCACCACCTTCCCTGGAAGAAGGAGATATTTTCTCTATCCATTCATACGAACTTTTTTTCTCTTCTCTTTTTGCCATGAACTTTGTATCCATTGTCAAATATGTTTAGAAGAGTTAGAGAAACACACACACACACACACACACACACACACATATCCCTTTGCAACATTGCAGCATTATCCTTGAATTTTTATAAACATTCAATGAGCATTTGTACCAGGTCAATGCTAGTTTCCCTGTCATGCAAACCCACACCCATACTAAGAGACTCCAGGTTAGGAACACTGTGATAATATGACTACATGGTTTCGGTGTTTGCGCACAAGAAGCCCCAGGTCATTTCCAGAAAAAATGAAATTCTTAGACCAGCCTCACCAATGAAAATGAGCACTCCCCCTCCCCCGCCTCTTTCTCTCTCTCTCTCAGTACTGAAGAAAAAAAGCAATTATGATAAAAGGTCAAGAGAATATGGGATTATAGAACATCAAAAATAGACAATGAGTTAATTCTCCATAAAGTCAAAAGAGTTGTAAAGCTAAATATGGGGTGCATTGAATAAGTGGCTTTATGAGAATTCTGGGTGCTTAGAGAGAGGGAGTACGAGACATATCATCTCCATGAAAGCTACGGCCACCCGCCCCTTGTAATATAGATGATGCTTGTGCAAACTCCCACAATTTCAAGGCTTGTATACTTCCAGGACTGCTCCTGTAATTTCCATGGAGCAAAAGCTGCCAAGAGGTCTCTGCTTCTGGGCTCCTGGGACCCTACTGTGGCCCCTGCTAAGCACAGAGGTGATATTCAGCCCTTCCCAGAGGAGGGAAGGGACCCAACATATGGGTGGGGCTGGGAAGGAGTTTTTAGTAGACTTTACATTGAAGCAATACAAATACTTCTAAATCAAACTTTAAGAAGCCCCATTCTTAACTACTCAAATATCTTTTATTGTACACAGACCATCTCCTCCCCTGTGCCCCACCCTGCCCCGGAAATCAGGAGGGCATTTTTGCTTGCCCTTTCAGCCTTGTAGTTCCCAGATACTATGTCACTCTTTCCCTTTTTTGCACCAATCTCACCCCACTGCCAAACCCCTTCTCATAAGCAATAAAGACTACTTTTCACTTCCTCAAGCTGAGGGGTAGAACCTTGTCTTGGATGCCCACCCACCCCCTCAGGGTCTCACTTTCTATTCCAAGAAGCCGATACTGGGTTTTCCCTAAACAGTGGGGTTCTGGGGCCACCTCTTTACAGATGAAATTTCACCCATGTCACAATTTTGCCTAGGGCCACTCCCTGTTTCTTCTCAGAGGCAATGCCACTTAAAGACTAATTTTGTGAAAAAGTTATTCATCAAATTCAGGTGCTCAGTTAGAGTGAGACTTTCTTTATTCTCTCAAAATTTTGCAATCTTGTTGAATTAGATGAGAAAATTGGGATAAGAAAATTTACCCCACAAGTGAATCAATATTGCCACTGAGCACACTCACTGCCCTGGAACAGTGTTGCAAGCTGGGGGTGGAAGAGTGTTACAAGAGACCACAAACTCTGTAGCTACATGGTCCAAGTGTGAATTCTGGCTCTCCTCTTGCTGTGCATCCTGGGACAATTCCTTCATCTCTAAGTACCTCAGTTTCCCCATCTGTAAAATAGTAGAATCCACCTTGTTGTACAGACTAAATGAGTTAATATGTATGGAGCATTTTGAAAGATACTGGGCACCTGTAAGTGTGAACTGGTTTTGTTTTAACTTGGACAAATGACAAAAAGCTAGAGAAGGCCTGGGCAAAACACAGACAGCAAGAGAGCTCCTTTGGCAGAAGTTTTCCCCATGGGAGGTAAAAGAGAAGGCTGATGTTACTATTGTAAGAGTTTGGAAAACTCCACTCAGGAATTAGTCTTTTTGGCAGGCTCTTTGGCTATAAACTTTTGTAGGTTGAAATCCTAATGAAAAGCTAGGGGTCTCTCCAGCCCCAGTATTTCACAGCTGGGCTTTTTAAATTTATTTATTATTTTTTTAATAAACAAGGCTTTATTTTATGAGTGAATTTGGGTATTTTCACAAAACTAGACCCCAATTGCAATTGAAATGGGTTTCTATTCCTCTCATGTAGTAATCTTTTATTTTCTGAACAAAGTGAACTTTGTTCACTTTGAGAAAAAAATAAAAAAGCATGAATGCATATGCTTAGCATAAGGCTTGCTCACTATCTCTCTGAAGAATGCCTGTCTTATAATCTCCCATCTATGGTGCTTTGCATACAGTACATGCTCAGTAATTACCAGTCGGTTTGATGTTCATCTTAAAAAACAAACAAACAAACAAACAAACAAAAAAACCTGAAAGATCTGTTTTAAAAGACTGGCAAGTTCCACACAGGCTTAGCAGCAGTAGCAACAATGGCAATTTAGATAACCTTTCCATACAATTCTGGGGAGACTTACAACCTTGGGTTCGTATGTTAATTTGCTGCACTTCTAGCCACGCAGGAGCCTTAGATCAGGGAGTAGTCAGTGAGAAAAGAATATACTTGTTCTCATTGTCAAGTGTCCTAGGATAAATTGTATTCTATTCACTGATGCCAGAAAAAAATCAATACAGATCATAACAGTAAAAATATTCATTATTTGTGAAGGAGAAAGAGGCAAAAAAACAAAACCCCACAGCTCTGGGGAACCACAGATAGTGAAAGCATACCAGGAGCACCATTTGTACAAAACATGTGAAATATCCCCTGATATTGTTCAAAAGGTGGCCTTGAAGAATACCTTTGGTGTCTAAAATTTTAAGTGATTTGCTTAATGGTCACAGACCATTCATTTTTCTGTCACAGACCATTCATTTTTCTGTGTCTCATTGTTTGCCTGGGGTGATCACATTTAAAATGATAAGAACCAACATTTTTTAGTACTTAGATTATGTGTCCAGCACAGTCTAAGCAGTTCATGCATATTAACTCATTTTATTTTTACAAAAACTCCCATTAGATAACTACTCTTATGCCCATTTTACAGATGAGGAAACTCAAGCCAAACACCTACTATGCAGGTAGTAAGTAATGGAGCTAGGGTTCAAATGCAAGTGGCCAGGTTCTAGGGTAAGAGATACTACAATATTATCTGATTTATCAGGCCCTAGTGCATGCCAGGGCACCATGGTATCCATGGCCATTGTCACTGAGGCAACATTTCCTGGTTGGGTAGA
Organism: Halichoerus grypus; assembly: GCF_964656455.1. NCBI lineage: Eukaryota > Metazoa > Chordata > Mammalia > Carnivora > Phocidae > Halichoerus > Halichoerus grypus. The sequence goes on from NC_135715.1 coordinate 170,444,933, forward strand.
CTGAACATGAGCTTTTTGGTTAGAATTTTAGAGAGAGTAATGCAAGGGAGTCCTCTCCCCAAGGACCGTGGAGATGTCTGATCATTACAGAGACCTCTAAAAAGCCACTCATTGAACAAATTCAGAAAAACTGTATGTTAAATCTTCTTAATATCTGACTGGAAAACCAGAGACAAAAAGCTTAGCTCTCCATGATATCTATATTCAATCAGGAGCCATAAGGTCTTTCTATTTAAGTGCTGAGAGTTGGGGATTCTCTTGAAGACTGGAGAGCCTCTTGTCTCCGACGCAAAAAAGTGATGTGGTCTATGCTCTACACTCAGTAATTACCAGTTGGTTTGATGTTCATCTTAAAAAACAAACAAACAAACAAACAAAAAAAACCTGAAAGATCTGTTTTAAAAGACTGGCAAGTTCCACACAGGCTTAGCAGCAGTAGCAACAATGGCAATTTAGATAACCTTTCCATACAATTCTGGGGAGACTTACAACCTTGGGTTCGTATGTTAATTTGCTGCACTTCTATGGAGTGGTCTTCTTCAGTTAGGAAGGCCCAGATGATTTCAGACTCCATCAGGAGGCCTCATTGACACCCTGGATTTTAAGGCATCATACTCCATGTCTCATTTCCCATGTCCCATTTGTGGGGCAATTAGAAAAACTCACCATGGTTGTTGGGTGCTTTGAAATTCTCAGTTGGATGCTTCCTTGTGAATGTCAGACAGTCATTTTACTTTAAAGCCATTTGATTATTCCCAGATCAGCAACTCTGTTCCATTACCAAATCTTTGTCACTTGTTTTTCTTTGAAAAGAGTAATTTCCAAAAGAAAGTAGGTGAAGGAGTTATTATAAAAGCATATAAAATATTTGGGATTGTGTGATGGTTATTTTTAAGCAAAAGGCATAGGAAAAACAAAGCAGAAAAGAAAGGGAGATTTTAGTTTTCTCAAAAACTAACAAAGTCCCACCTTAAGTCTGGGAGTATCAGGTTAGAGTAGTTCTGAAAGGATTACCTGGCCCTCAACCCTTGGGAATTCTTAACTCTGTGGTGTTTGTTTTTGTCTCCCAACAGAGGTGTGGTAGGAAGGGGTCAGGTAGAAGGTGAGCAAGACGTTAAATGCTCCATTTCCTCACTGTGAAGTAACACTCTCCAGTCAAACCAGGTGAGCTGAAATAACTGGATATGTTTCTCCATGGAGCTAGTGTTTTTATCAAACACTTCCCCAACAATTCTTATTCCCTGACTTGAGCATTCTTTGCTGCTGCCAATTATAGGAGTATGAAGCTGGTCAAAACACCTTTAAAAAAAGAAAATGGCAAAGGAATAGAATGATAGCTTCTGTTTTCTATAAAAGAGATAATTCATACTACACTATCTGGACTTGAATGAGTTAGAGATTTGCAATTTGATTTCATAAAGAAATAACTTGGATGAGCTTTTAATGTTTAAAAATCTGATGGTTATAGTAACTATTAGTGGTATAGAGACAGCTATCACATATTTAGTTGAGGAAACCAGGTGATGATGTTGAATAGATTCTAAGCCAATCTGGGTCTCAGTTCCCTAATCTATGAAAGAGGGGACTGGACCAAATTTTCTCTAAGAACAATTCTTGCCCCGAAATCTCTGACTGTATCTGGATATCCCTTAATTCATAAACCTAGTCACTGAACAAAAGCAGTTGAGCAGTATTATTTATATTTCACTAAAACTGCTTTGAGAACCTATTTTTGGCTTGTAGACAGAATAGAGGAATAAGGGATTTCAAATACAAATGGGCAATGAAAGATAGACACCTATATTGCCTATCTACCTCGCTAGAACTTTCCTAATGGCTATTTATCCTTTATAAGTTCTCATATAAATTATGGATTCCCTGTAAAAAGTTCACAATAACCATTTATTTCCAGTAGAACACTTTTATTTTCCCTATTAAAATGAGTTCAGAAACTCAAACAATCTAAGAAATGGGGACTACGTGGAGTTGCCAGTGTAATCAAATGCCGTTTGTGCAAGAAAACTTGCATATTCTGAAAGGATTGTGTCTGTTGGCTGACAAGTTCTTGAGCATAGGAACGCACTTATGCAGACCTAAGTAGAGTGGAGTCTGTTGCTAAAAGGAATTAATTCACCCAACTCTTTCACTCTCATCCAGTTCACCTCCTACGCTTGCCACACCTTTTCACCTTTTTTTTGAAGCTCCTCCTGTTCCAGTTAGGCTTCAAATAAATATTGTTATCCTCATCCAACAGCTAGTACTGAGTGTATTTGGAAGGCAGTCCGGTTCACTGGAAAGCACATGGGCTTTTTAGTAAAATAGATCTTCCTTTGAGTTCTCTGCCATTTACCAGGTATGCAGCTTTAGGCAAATTACCCTCCTTGAGTTCAGTTTCCCCCCTACATAATGGGCATAATAGCATCTACTTTGCAATGTTACTGTGAATAATAACTAATCTAAGGTAAATGGAATATTTAGCATCATAATGGCATTCAATACATTAATTAATTATAGCTAGAATTAAGACAGTATCTTTGATAGGATTTTGAATGAACATATAATCTGATCATGTCACTTCCTACTTTAAAATTTTAAGGAGCACCCCCCCCCCATTCTGAAAATTCTAATCTTCTTCATGTAGCTTACAATGTCCTTCCTGCTCTGATTACTGACCTCTCCAGTCATGTTATCCATCCCACACCTTCCATTGTGCTCTATTCTCCAACCATACTGAGGGCTTGGTTATGGTTGTTTCATTATGCTGAGAGAAAATGCATTCATGCTATTCCCTCTGCCTGAAATAGTGCTTTTCCTCCTTGTCTTATAGCTAATTCCTGGTCACCTCTCAGCTTCATTTAGTCAGTAGACTTCCTGAACCAGCCTAGATTATGAGTTACCACAACAATCTGCATTTCTTCTGTCACAGTGCTTACCACACTGTTCTAGGATTTCCTAGTCAGGTGTCTATATCCCTCTTACACTGTGAGTTCATCGAGAGCTGAACTGTGTCTATCCTGTTACTTCACCGTAGCCTAGTAACATGCCTGGCACATACTATGCAATCACTAAATAAGTCAGTAGACAAATGAATGCGTAGACTCCATTTCTTCATGTGGCCAGTTACATGACTTCAGGCAGCGATGAGAAAGATACGAGCTTCTGATTTCTTTCTTACCACTACTGTTTTGAATAGGAAAGGAGCATATGGATTAAGCAGAATGCTTAATTACTAAGAGAAAGTCTGCAAATTGGCAGAAAACTGGTTAAGATATTCTTTTCCAAGTAGTCAATCTTGAAGAAAGAGGCTTACTCAATAGAAAGAGGCCATTTTTATCAATTTTATTATTAAAAATATATAGTATATGTATGGAATGATTTCAATTAATAAATACATGTATGCACACTTATACAGAGGGAAAATACTGGAAAGAAAATTTGAATTTGACATCTCTAGGGTTTTCTTTTTTTATTTTATTCCTCATGCTTTTCTGTCTAGTCAAAGGTACTACAATGCTCATGTATTAATGACATAATTTTTTTATTCAGGTATACTTAATATACAATGTTATATTAGTTTCAGGTGTGTAATATAGTGATTAAACAATTCTACATATTACTCACTGCTCATCATAAGTGTATTCTTAATCCCCAGCACCTATTTCACCCATCCTCCACCCATCTCCCCTCTGGCAACCACTGGTTTGTTCTCCATAGTTAAGAGTCTGTTTTATTGTTTGTCTCTTTTTTCCTTTGTTCCTTTGTTTTGTTTCTTAAATTCCACATCTGAGTGAAATCATAGGGTATTTGTCTTTCTCTGATTTTTACTGTGTTTTCAGGACTCAATTTCTTTACAGTCTTCCCAGATAAGACGCTTGGCCAATGAGAAAGGTCCCTCTTTCACTTCCAGTGAAGCCTCAACACTTACACAGTCTGAGATTTATTTTCTCTGTTCCTTTACTATTATCTTGGGGTTTTCTGCTTCCGAATTGCCTAATTGTATTAATTGCTCCCTAAAAGGAGAAGCTTGCTCTTCAAAGATTTCATGGTTTCTAGGATGTCATTGAACATTCTTCCAAAATACTATTGAATTAATGAATTTTGCATAAGAAGATACTTTCTACAAGAAATAAGAAAGAGTGCAGGTCTGCCCACTCCCAAGATGTAGGTATTTAGTTCCTGACTTTTTACACCATTATAGGATTTGAATTCAAGTATGTTATTTTACCAACTACAATGAATGACAAATTTTAAATAGGAAAACAAAGTTCTCCTATCTTCTGAAAAAACAAAATTACCTTTGAAAATCCTTATGACAAGTTGTTTCTGTAAAGTGTGTTGCCTTTAAAGACAAAGAAAAAATACAATCAAATAATAATGTTCTGTTACTAGATCATCAGTGGGTTCTAGTCCACTAATGTAATTTTTAAAAGAATGCTTATATAACTTTGAACTAATCACAGCAAATTTCCTGCTCAATATATGATGAGAAAACTTTTTTTTTTAAATGGGAAGGTCAATAAAGATTTTTTCTTTTAAGACACTCCAGTGTGTTAGAAATACGAAGTTAAGAGAGAATAATACTGTTTTTAACACTACTTAAGGTTTAGTATATTAAGATTTTGTGATCAAGTATTGTGCATCATCAAATCGATGTTTTGCTGATGAGTATTGCTTACTGACAATTCCTCTAGTTCATACCAATAGTTCTGGAAAATAACAAAAAAACCTCTTAGTTTTTGTTATTACCAGGAAGAGAAGATGTCAGTTTAAGGAAGCTCTTGGAGAGAATAGAAAGATTTTCATGGAAATCTGAAAATGATCAACCAGATATCTCCATAACATTTTACAAATGACCAGCCTTCCCAGATGCAGACCTGAAAATGACATGATCATATTTTCTGAGTCTTATGTGCTCCTGTACCTGAGCAAACTGGCAAGGATAGGAGAAGTTAATGCCATCACTCTGACCCTCATTTAAATCTCAAGGTTTGGGGGATTCATGAAGATTCAGAGTATAAATGCATTGTGCCCTGCACACACAGTAGGCACTTCAATGTTTTTTGACGTCATACTTTAATAATTGAAAAGCACCACGAGAACCTAGCTAATGTTTGCCTCACTGCAGCCTGAGGCCACATTCAGCAAACCCACTCAGAATAACCAGGAGAGCTAGTTAACAAACAATATGCAGTCTTAAAGGAAAAGAAAAAAGGCATGATAGCGATGTCGAAGGTTTTGATTTCTGAATAGAGATGTGCCCTTTTTGTCACTTTTCCTTTTCTCTCTAAAAAATAGGAATAATACCTCTTGTTGCTGAGCCATCAGAATATTGAGTAGACAATAAGTTAGCATTTACAAAGGATTTAAGGTGAAAGATGCTATGTGGGTTCAAGGTATTTGTTAATGTTATTACTCAATCTGTTTTGGCCCAATGTGGAAACAAAAGCAACTTCTATTACAAATAACATGTTGCTAAAATAACCTAAGGAAAGGGAATATAGGGACGCCTGGGTGGCTCAGCTGGTTAAATGTCTGCCTTAGGCTGGAGTCCCGCAAATGGCTCCCTGCTCAGTGAGGAGCCTACTTCTCCCTCTCCCTCTGCCTGCCACCCCCTGCTTGTGCGTGTTCTCGCTCGCTCTCTTTGATAAATAAGTAAATAAATAAATAAGTAAATAAATAAATAATATGTTTAAATTTATTTAATATAGATTATATTAATATGTTAATGTATCATATATCAATGTAATTATATAACAAATATTAATGATATATGAATTAATATGATATATATCCTATATTAACATGAAATGTGTTAATATATTTTTTATTATATTTATAATAATGAGTGCTGTGTATTGTGTAAGACTGATGAATCACAGACCTGTACCCCTGAAACAAATAATACATTATATATTAATAATTAAAAAATAAAATAAATAAAATAAAAAATAAAGTCTTATAATAAAAATGATAATAATATATATTTATATATATATATATATGAATTTGAACTGAGAACAGCTATGATTTTATAACATCTGCCTTTAGATTGCCTTCCAATCAGCTTCTAAAGGCTAGACTGATGCCTTTCCTGCTCTCAGAGAGCTATTAATGATAGGATTGAATCACCAGAAATGTCTCATCTTGTGTTTCTCGTGGCTACTGTAACAAATTACCACAAACTCAGTGACTTGAAGCAACACAAATTTATCCTCTCACTGTTCTAGAGGATAGAAGCTCAAAATCAGTTTCACTGGGCCTAAAGCAGGGAGTCAGAAGGGCCATGCTCCTCCCTCTCGAGACTCCAGGGGAGAATCTGGTCCTTGCCTCTTTCAGCTTCTAGTGATTGCTGGCTCTCCTCATTCCTGGCTTCATCTCTCCATGATCACATGATCTCTTCCTCTTCTTTGTGTGCCGCATCTCCTCCTGTCTCTCTTTTATAAAGATATATGTGACTGCATTTAGGGCCCACTCTGATCATCTGGGAAGATCTCTTCATCTCAAAATCCTGATTTAATCACTTACAAAAGGTCATTTTTCCTTTTTCTTAAAGATTATTTTATTTTATTTATTTGAGACAGAGCAGAGCAAGCAAGAGAGAACATGAGCGGGGGCGGGGAGGGGCAGAGGGAGAAGGAGAAGCAGGCTCCCCACTGAGCAGGGAGCCCAAAGTGGGGCTCAATCCCAACTGAGCCACCCAGGTGTCCCCACAAAGGTCATTTTTCTATCTAAAGTACACTTATAAATTTTAAGAATTAGGACCTCATATCTTTGGCAGACCATTTTGCAGTCTACCACATGAATTCAGTGGTCACAAATAAGTCTCATTTCCTTCCCCCCCTTCTCTATATTCTGAAGTTTTACAATTTAAGATTTAAAATATGTAGTTTATACCACAGTCTTAGAGAATCATGAGTCAATTCATTCTAGAGTTGGACCACCCAAATGATATTTAGAATGAATATATCATAAGATGATCACCTTTTCTGTGCATGTGTGTGAATTGCCAAATTTTCAAATACATACCATGTAATTTTCTACCTGAAGTGTAGTAAAGTATAAACTTAAAAATGTAAATGATCTCTACGTTTATCATTGACATTATAAACTCAGGACCAAAGTTATCTATAAACCTATTTTTAAAATCCTGGTTGAAGCATTTGCTAAAACAATTCAAAAATTAAGTCTTTTGTTCTTTATATAGAGCATATGATGGAATTATTCATAACTCTGATAGGAATTTGGAATTTTACTATTAAATTATTTTAAAAAATTCACCTTTCAGCTAAGAACCATTGGCTTCTTAGATATACTAAACTTCATTTTACTCTTTCTACTTTCTCTTTTTTAAGTAGTTGACTTTATGTTGTCATGTTCCACCAATATTCAAAAGATTTGCCACTTGACAAGAGTTATTGCTTGCATGGGGCGCCTGGGTGGCTCAATCGTTTAGCGTCTGCCTTCAGCTCAGGTCATGATCCCAGGGTCCTGGGATCGAGCCCCATCGGGCTCCCCACTCCGCAGGAGGCCTGCTTCTCCCTCTCCCACTCCCCCTGCTTGTGTTCCCTCTCTCGCTGTCTCTATCAAATAAATAAATAAAATCTTAAAAAGAAAAGAGTTATTGCTTGCAAAGATGAGCAGGAGACAGCAAGTCATGGTGAAAGGCAGGCATATAGCTTCTACTTCTACAGTGCTCTTAGTAGCTCTCACTAGCTTAGAAACTTATTCTCAAGACCATAAGTGCACTGTTTCAGTGAGGACAGGCTATGCTGTATAACATATATACCTCCAAATTTAATGTATTAGGGAACAAGACATTTATTTCTCTTTCAGGTAGCAGAACAGGGTGGGAGTTCCAGGTCAGGGGCAGCTCAGCTCTATGCAGTCATGCAATAGATCAGGATGACAAAGCCTCCATCATCCTTTCAAGATGGCTGTGGTCACCTCCCTCCCAGGAAGCCAGAGGTAGAAGTGCAAAAGCCCATCAGTACAAGAACTCTAGCACCAGGGCATGCCAAACTGCAAGGGAGACTGGGAAATGGAGTTTAGGTGCATGCTCAAGAAGAAGAGGAGAAGGAATTTTGGTGAACAGCTTACAGTCTTTGCCACATCACTCTACAAATTTCTGCCTCGACAAAATTAAAGACAACTATGTAAGTATTAATCATGGGCTTTTAGGGTTATTACAAGCATTCACACCTGTGAACTGTAAGGATTTATTCTACTCAAGCAACTCTATGCTTTATCTCAGTAGGGAAGAGGAAAAGGAAAGAAATGGTTTATTTTCTTTTAATTATCTCACGTATTTGCTCATATGAATTGTCTCAAATGATGGTAGTTCAGTGTTTTTTTCTAAATAAACTTAAGTATTATATAATATATGTTGAGAAGCTTTTCTTTCCTCAGTTCTTCAGTCCATTGAGGAAGGAAATAGGCCAAGAAAGTTAAACTTCTTTTCTCAAAAGGCCTAACTATTGGCCCAGGCTGGGTTCCAAGAGCGGAGACAAGGAACGGTAACTACTTGGGCTGTCATTTCGCCGAATGAAGAGAAGAAAAGAAGAATTCCAAGTCTGTTTCCCAGGCACAGGAAGGACCAGGAAGCAAGGAAATCTCCAATTTTCAAGTCCACTGAGCAGAATACAAGAACAGGGTCCAAAACAAAGAGTTCTCCATTGAGAACCAGCAAGATGGAGTAATCAAGTCCCGCAAGCAGACTGAGCCTGGAAAGAAGCCCAGAAGCAATGGCAGTCTTGGGAGGGAAGTTTCTCTGGACCCTTAAGGAGCTGAGACTTTGACATTCCAACCCTGCCTTTAGCTTGAGATTTGGCCACCCCTTCCCTTTGGAGAAGAGTAATCTGAAGCTAAACCACTCACAGTATGAGAATGCTGATTCATGGCAAGTCATGAAGGGAAAATAAAACAAAACAAAACTTTACAAACAAAATGAGTAGAACCACCTGTAGGACCTATGAGAAATTAGCTTCCATGGAAAAAAGGTATTACAGCATGGCTTGGGAATTAAGTACAGTGAATTTTAATTAAAAAGAGTTTGACTCGGGGCGCCTGGGTGGCTCAGTTGGTTAAGCGACTGCCTTCGGCTCAGGTCATGATCTCGGGGTCCTGGGATCGAGCCCCGCATCGGGCTCCCTGCTAGGCAGGAAGCCTGCCTCTCCCTCTCCCATTCCCCCTGCTTGTGTTCCCTCTCTTGCTGTCTCTCTCTCTGTCAAATAAATAAATAAAATCTTTAAAAAAAAAAGAGTTTGACTCAATCCCTGTCCTTGCCACTAAGTCTGATACCTTAGGCAAGTGATTTACACTCTTCAGATCTTAGTTTCCTAGTCTGTAAAAAAAGAGGTAAAAATACTACCTAACTCATGTTTTCTGGGTGTATGTGTGTGTGTGTGTTTTTAAAGATTTAAATGAACGAATGTTCAACTGTACTTAATAAGGTGTAGGAACTCAACAAATACCAGTTAAAAATATTTTGAAGAATGTTTGAATATTTTTCTTTTCTGTCTTTCTGGGTATAAAAACTGCCTTTATATCTATTAAACCATTCACCATGACCTCTTAGGCTCTATTGAGGGTGGGGGTTAAGTTATGACAACTGACATATCTAACAAAGTAATATGCTAATTTAAGAATATTCCCTCTCAGACATGAGTGTTCCCTGCAAACCTAGGTGTAGTTCTAAGATCTTAAGGAAATAAATACTAATAAAAAGATGACATAGTTCAAGCAATGTGGAAAAACCATCCACAGGGATATCTCTCAGCATTCTTTCATGTGATTTGTATCATATGCTAAGAATTCATGATTCTCTGCAGTTTATTTAATATTTCCAAAATAGGCCATCTTTCCTATCATTACTCTGTCTAAATCATTATGAATTTTATTTTCAAGGACTTCTAGTCCTTTCTTAGGAACCCATCATCACTGGGCATGCCAGTACATCTTCTGGCAAATTGTGTGAACAGCATTTGTTGGCAATTGTGAGAACAAAAGAAGATTTTTCTAAAGGTGATGAAGCAGAAAGGGAAAGCAGATGCCCCTGAGGAACAAGGAAAAACGTCAAGGGAATTTGTCTATCTTCTTGGTATCCTAAGGCCTGAAGGTAAGGGGGATGTGCCAGGTTATTGCCTCATGAAAAGAAGAGAGGAAGATTCCTCTGATTGCTCACTAAAGATGGCTTGGAAAAGGAACGTGACAGTCTTAGGGAAGAGGAGTTGCAACATAAATTGGGAGGCAGATAAAACTCAGATAAAATTGGGAAGTGATAAGATTTTAAAAAGACTTCCCAAATGTACTGGGAAAATTAGTGGAATCTTCAAATTATTACAAAACTGTTTCATAATAATTATATTAACTAATATTTATTAAGCATCTGGTATGTATCCAGTACTATGCCAAGTACATGCTTTCCTTTAGTTAATACTGTATCCCTAAGAGGTACACACCAATATTGTCCTCACTGTACTGATTGGGAAACTAATGATTGCAGAGGTTAAGTCCTCAGTCTTACATGACTTTATGGAATAGTCTAGAGCAATAATCACATACTCAGAACCTAGCTAGGGAAAGAAGTTGTTTATGAATGTATTTTTCAGCGATACCTAAATTCTAAGAAAACTTTGCTTACATCCTTTTGGATGAATTGATAACTAGTTTTGTGTCTGGAAAGGCATGTTTCTCTGAGGTCACATTGCAGCACTTTCAAAAGGGTTTCCCTCAAGGGTGTTTCATCTATTAGTATCAGCAAAAGGATCTCACAGGATGACTAATTTTTAGTAATTGTGACCGGCAAGGCTTTGTTGAGTCATTCTCTTCAGAAATAACAACCTGATTCATCAGATCTGTTTTTAACATTAATTATAGTTAACATCTGACATATTCTTTACCCTTTCTTTACATCACTGAATACTAGAGAGAAAAGACCAGCCAAACTCAGATTATGGTTAAAATAATAATTATTAGTGATTTAAAGTAAAAATGGAATAACTTCAACATCTCATGAAGTAAAAAATGTCTTACATTTCATAAGATTAAAAAGAACATTAAGTACTTTTCCTTAATGTTTAATGTTAATGTTGTCCACAAATTGCATGGTACAAATTATGTGCTTTTACATTAAAAAAAAAAGATTTTAATGTGATCATTCTAAGAAGTGAAATGATCAGTAAGGAAGCATCTACTTAAAATTAGCTGTCTTTCTAAATCCTTGTGAAACTAACAAATGACTTACCATGAACAGCTGAGAATTCTAAAATTGTCACTAACGTTTGTATAATAAAGTGTTCTGGCCTTTAATTAAAAGTGGTTAGTATTTGAACTCCTGATGTAGGTGTACAGAAAAATGTCAGCAACACTGGATCAGATAGACTAATTTTTTTTTTTCCAAACTGATCTGTTTTTACTATAATTGACACACCGTGTTACATTAGTTTCAGGTGTACAACTTAGTGATTTGACAATTTTATATATTATGCTACGTTCATCACAAGTGTAGCTACCATCTGTCCCATTACATCCCTATTACAATGTCACTGACTGTATTTCTTATGTCCTGCTCTTTATTCCCATGACTTACTCATTCCATAACTGGAGGCCTGTATCTCCCTCTCCCCTTCACCTATTTTGCCCAACCCTCCACCCACCTCCTCTCTGGCAGCCATCAGTTTGTTCTCTGTATTTATAGTTCTGATTCTGCTTTTTGTTTATTCATTGTTTTAGATTCCATTTATGAGTGTAATCATATGGTATTTGTCTTTCTCAGCCTGACTTATTTCACTTAGCATAATACCCTCTAGGTTTATCCATGTTTCTCAAATGGCATGATCTCATCCTTTTTTATGACTGTGTGATATTCCAATGTGTGTATATGTGTGTGTATGTGTGTGTGTGTGTGTGTGTGTGTGTACACACCACATTTTCCTTATCCATTCATCTATGGATGGACACTTGGGTTGCTTCCATGCCTTGGCTATTGTAAATAATACTACAATAAACATAGGAGTGCATTTATCTTTTTGAGTTAGTGTTTTCATTTTCCCTGGGTAAATACCCAATTGTGGAATTACTGGGTCATATGATATTTCTATTTTGAATTTTTTTTTGAGGAACCTCCATACTGTTTTCTACCCCCACCAACAGTGCATGAGGGTTCCTTTTTCTCTATATCCTCACCAACATTTGTTGTTCCTCGTCTTCTTGATTTTAGCCATTTTGACAGGTGTAGGGTGATATCTTGTGGTTTTGATTTGTATTTCCCTGATGATTAGTGATGTTGAGCATCCTTTCATGTGTCTGTTCTGTTGGCCACCTATATGTCTTCTTTGTGGAAATGTCTATTCAGGTCCTCTGCCCATTTTTTTAAATTGGATTGTTTGTTCAGATAGACTAATTTAGAGAGAAACCTTTTATCCCCCTTGATAAGACAAAGGTGCCTGTGGTGAATGTTTGTTGTTTTTTACATGTTCAGCATCCCTTTCCTTTAGCTTGATAATGCCTTGATGCTGTCTGATTTTCTGTGGGATCTGTCCATTCCATTCATGTACTATCGTGGTGGGACCGTCAAACTATGTGCAAGGGTAGGTTGACACTTCTCCCCATCCCTACTCTCACTTGCCAAGACCAGTGAGATAGAAGTCCTAGGAATTTGGCCCATGGATAGAATATAGTTGGAGCTGAGTCTTTTGATTACAACTCCCCAAAGAGACTGTTGCTATTTCTTCACCCAGATCCCACCCACTGCTCTGCTTCTGTCTCTCTGAGGTCTGGTTGTACTTCCATTTCTCAGGTATTGGGAGCTAGTCTGCATTCTGGCACTAAATTCCACTCTTCTTTATTTAGTCTGTTTCTGTTGCTTGCATTAACTGGTATAGTACAATGTCCTTTCTTCTTTTACTGAAAATTTTAAACACCTTTCCTCTTTTTAACTTCCTAAATGAGATCAAACCTTTCCTGAAAGTGTTTTGGTCTTAACAAATATAACATTTTCTGTTACGATGAACTCTTTTTGATTAAAAGAATCATACCAGAATCTAAACTGTGTCATAACAAGTAACTATATATAGTAAAAACAAGAGTTCTCTCTCATTCTTCATTTCTTCTAACCCTCATTATCTTGAGCTCTCTTCACTGGAAAAAAACAGAAGGTTTAATGCTTTTGTATGTGAGCTTTTCCAATTCTTTCTTCTAGAGTGTTGTTAGAGCAAACAAGAAGTTGTTGAAGGCCCTCTTTTCAGATATTGAAACAGGTAAGAAACCTCCTTTCTGTGTTAGGCTGTGTGTCCTAAAGATATACTATAAAGAAGGAAAGCATTTTTTTAGACAATTTGGGTAAAATTCACTTAGATCTCAATTACCTGGCCACTTGGAGTTGAAAGAGTTAGCAGCTTAAGGTTTAAATTGATGATTTCAGTTGAACATAGATCCAGCCACTCATTGAGGAGTGACAGTTACCAGGCTGGGCATGGCAAATACACTAACCAGGCTGAGATCACCCTAGATCTCTCATTATATTCAAAACCAGCACCCATCATATCTGAGATTTTTTAAAAATCATAAAATGTACACACAGAGAAATGTATAAAACCTGTAAGTACATTTTAAGAACGAATATAAAGGGAATACATTCAGAACTATTTTTACATTCATTATATTCAGTATTTTATATCTGCATACTGAAAGCTTCCCAAGACTCCCAAGGCCAAGGTTCCATGCCCCTCATGTGATAACCCTTGGTCCTTGTCTTTACCCCTATCAAAGCACTTATCCTGCTTTTTCATCTCTTCCAGACCTCACCCCTACCAGTGTTTACACATAAAGCTCCTTAAGGACATGGGTCATACATTGTTACCACTGTATCCTCACAGCCAGGCATGGAGTTGGTCACTTAGTAAATCACTGATAATAAATGAATGAAAATAAATAAATGACCCATCACTGTCTTCAAACAACTCCAGGGGCAATTGGAGGAGAGCAACTAGTAAAACAGTTATTAAATACAATTTGCTAAGTGTTTTGATAAGAAGGGGGTGAGAGTCAGGAAATTGGCACCCATGTCAACCACAGCTTCCTGGAATTGGTGTGCTGAGCTGTAGTGGAAGAGCAGGTGTCAGCAGTTGAGAAGGCAACAGAGAAGGAGTAAAGTGCAGGAGGAGCAAGAGACCTAGTAACTTGAAACGCTGTTAAAAGACTAAGACACAGTCTAATCAGGCGTTCTTAATCCAGACTCTGCAGATCCTAAAAGGTCCCTGAATAGAATATAGAAGGTTCATGAACTTGGATGAGAAAAGAAATAGATCTCTGTTTTCACTAACTTCTAAATGAAATTTAGTATTTTTTTTTTTTAAAGATTTTATTTATTTATTTGAGAGGGAGAGACTGAGAGAGAGAGCACATGAGAGGGGGGAGGGTCGGGAGGGTCAGAGGGAGAAGCAGACTCCCTGCCGAGCAGGGAGCCCGATGCAGGACTCGATCCAGGGACTCCAGGATCATGACCTGAGCCGAAGGCAGTCGCTTAAACAACTGAGCCACCCAGGCGCCCTGAAATTTAGTATTTCTTTTGATTATGATGTAGGTGACAAACAAATATAGTAGTAGTGATAACCTGTGACTTTGTCATGGAGACAACAAAATTTCATATCATAGTAGAGATGTTTGTAGATATCTTGAAATATAGTCTACACTCATTTTTAACTTGATGCGGCAATAAGAGATCTTTAATGTTTTAATAAATACACATTAATAGATGTACATATTTACAAAGTTGTTTTTTGATGTTTAGATGCCTATTTCTCTATAATTCATTTCCTTTCTAATTATATGTATTTTATTTTATGCATTTAAATGTTTAAAAATACTGTTCTGAGAAGGGATCTATCAAATTCTCCATATTGGCAAAGAGGTCCAAGACAACAAAATGGTAAAGAACCTTTCGTGGTGGGAGTCAGAGAATGGAGTTTTTAGAGGGAAGGATAAATGGGAACCTTGGAGCCAGTCCTGTCACCAGAATAATCCACTCAGTCCTGCCTCTCATTATTTTCCCTCTGTCCCTTTGTCCCTTGCATGGGCCTCACCCACCATGGAGGCATTATTTGCACTTAACTTTATCTAGACAATCAAGGCACAAACTTGCTAACTAGTGATTTCATTATACCAGGATACAGTTTAAGATCTTTGAACCAAGTTACTTTTGTACAAATTACAGTGAAAGGCCAAATATTGAGTATTAGGAGATGATACATATATATTTAAAAGTAAATTTATGAAAAGAAAAACATATCATCAATAAGAAACTATATTGAAATTATACACGACCTCTTTTCTTTTTTTGAAAAAGATTTTATTTATTTATTTGAGAGAGAGAGAAGAGTGTGAGAGGGGGGAGGGTCAGAGGGAGAAGCAGACTCCCTGCTGAGCAGGGAGCCGGATATGGGACTTGATCCTGGGACTCCAGGATCATGACCTGAGCTGAAGGCAGTCGCTTAACCAACTGAGCCACCCAGGTGCCCTACATGACTTCTTTTCAACTAAGTTTTACATCTACTATGTTTGTTTTCATAAACAAGTTCTTGAAATAGAATATATATACAGGAGAACAAGAAAAGGAAAATGTAACACAGAGATTATTAGGGTTGGTTGACTTAACAAGTGCTGAATGTCTGCTTTGTACTCTATATATTATATTCAACAATGGAATGATACAGGGAATAAAAGGCATAATTTCTAACTTCAAAGCTCATTTTATTCTCTATATGGAGCCAAACTCTATGTCTGTGAAAGAGTATGAGACTGTATATCAGTACAACTGGCCACAAACATCAAAAGTAATGAATTGGAGTAGAGTAATATTAACACACATAGAGTTGGTGATGCTTCACGGAAAAGGCTTATAAACTCCCCTTTCAAGATTAAGAGTAATAGATGAACTAGCAAGTATAGAGCATTTAGTAAATTCTGGGCACTGTGCTAGTCTAGCATTTGCCAAATTTCTCATTTAATCTTCTCTATAATTTTATAAGATAGATACTGTTATTTAAATCTCATCTTACCCAAATTTAGGAAAATTACATAAGTCCCTCAAGGTCATACAGCAAGTAGGTGACAGATCCTGTAAGTGAACACAACAGAGAGTCTTAAATAATTAACCTCCATGAGGACCAGGACTCAATCTTTTTCTTCATGTTGTTCTGCAGCAGCTAGCACAGTGTTTGGTATATTTTAGATGTTCACAAGTTTGTAGTTGAGTGTATTTTAACTAAGTCATGACAGAATGGCTCTGATTTATTAAGTGGTAACACTGAAACTCAAGTTAACTTCCTGTTCATTCTTTCCATTAAACCCCATCACTCCAAACAACTAACAGGACAGAGACACAACTGCACTTCATCATCCCTTCTTCAGCATAGCTCAACAATGAACAACAACAACAAAATACATAAATATATAGAGGGGGTGAGAGACGCACATGCCTCTGTGTGTGTGTGTGTGTGTGTGTGTGTGTGTGTGTGTGATTACCAGAAACTCCTATTAATCATTTAATTTCTTCTTGTCTTCAATTTCTTTTAATCACCACAGTACCTCTATTTATTTTGTTGTTGTTGTTATGATGTTGATCTGAATATTTTAATGTGAGCATATGTTGGATTTTAGTCTCATTTTTATTTCTTTATATTTACTTTTTACTTTGTATCTTACAATATTCTCTCTCCACAAATGATATAGGCAGATGACAAATTGTTTGTACCTTTTATCTGTGTCCAAAAAGGCTATCCCCCTAAAGCTATCACTCAATTATGCTTTATTCTTTTCTACCTAGGGTCTGGAGAGGAAAACTGCAGCTCTTGATTTCAAAAGGCTTACCACTTGGTTTCCTTGGAATTCCCACCTCTATGCTACCTCTCCCTGGAGAAAACCCAGTTGTAAGCTTCTGGTTGAACTGCCTAAATCCTTGACTTCTTCCTATGAAGCTTTTACTGAGGCCAATTACAACTAATATTAGCATTTTATAAATAATTACATCAAATGCTTCTCAGAATTCAAATTTTAGAATGCCATCTCTTTTAATATGAGCAAAATGGATGTTCATATTGTTCCTGACAAACTCATAATGCTTACCTCAAATGACATATTCTGGATGAATTTTGGTTTCCTCTTAAATTTTGTTCTATGATTTTGCAAATTTTTGACAATCCATTCCCACGACAATATTTAGGAGGTCAAATGAAGGACACTATTCAAAAACAATTCCAGGAGGTACTCTCTTGCTCCCAGGCCATGCCTTATTTGTTCAGAAGGTAGGTAATATTTCTTCAGTGGCTCCTTGATTCAAGCAGCGTTAACTAAACAAAGGATGTTCCCTGCTCAAAGCGGGGTCCTCAAAATAGCATCTGCATCACTTGGGAATGCAGAACTCAGGTTCTACCTAAGCCTAATGAACCAGAATCTGATCTACATTTTATTCAGATCCCCAGGTGATTTTTAAAAGGTTTAATCTAGCACCCTGAGGCTAAATGACTGGTGGTGAGCACTCGGGGATTGAGCATTGAGATGAAATCCTCAGTCAAATTTGGGCTGGGTGGAAAAGAGTAACAGAAGTGACAAGTGATAGTGTGATGGCTTTAGGAGTGGGATACCTTGATCACATTGCCAGCCTGCACCCTTCTTAGCTTTCCATCATCTTCTACTCTATCAAACAACTTTATCTTCAATTTCCTCACAACACATACTCTCTAATTTGGTCAGGTCAAACTTTGCATTAACATTATCTTGCAAATGTTGTATGTCTTTACTTATTGTATTAGGGTTCTCTAGGGAAACAGAACCAAAAGGATGGAGATAGATAGATGATAGATAGATAGATGATAGATAGATTGATAGATAGATTATAAGGAAGTGGCTCTTGGAAATTATGGAGGCTGGCAAATCTCCCAAGATCTGCAGGGTGAGTTAACATGCTGGAGACCCTGGAGAGCTGATGGTTTGGTTCCCGTCTGAGTCAAAAGGCCTGAGAATCAGGAGAGCTGATGGTGTAAGGTCCAGTCCAAATGACTCAAGACCCAGAAAGAGCCAGTGTTTCAATCTGAGTTCAAGATCAGGAAAAAAGCCTGTGTCTCAGTTTGAAAGCAGTCGGGCAGGAAGAATTCTTTCTTCACTTCAAGGGGAGGGTCAGTGTTTTTGTTTTATTTAGGCTTTCACTGGATTGGATGAGACCCATCCGGATTAGAGAGGGCAATTTCTCTACTGAGTCTGCTGATTTAAATGTTAATCTCATCCAAAAACAGCCTCATAGAAACACACAGAATACCGTTTGACCAAATATCTGGGCACACCATGGCTCAGCCAAGCTGACACATAAAATTAAACATCATACTTAATCATGTTTCCATACCCTGGGATTCTCCTCCTTCTACTACACATCTTTTGAGACATAGCTCAAGGGCTGTGATTCCTGAGAAGCTTTCTCTAACTTTTTTTTGTGAATTTCCTCCTGATCTCCATTGCCTATAGCACTTAAAGAGTCAATACCATGTGCCAGGCCAGGGCAATTTACTATCTTTCATTTTCTACTCTTGTTTTTGGTGTGTTAGATTTGCCTGTACCTAAACAATAAAGGGAGGAATCTTGTCATACTTCTACTGCAAACTTCACAGTACTTAGATTATCCCCAAATCCTGGGTAATTGATATTTTATTTATTTTTCCCACTTCAGTTCATAAAAATGCTTATCTTAGTACTTTTACTAATTAGAAGATACTTGAATATCTTTTCTACAAGAAGTACTTACCACTGAAATGAGCATTGTTATTACATGTGAACTAACGGGGACCTTCTTAGAGATAGTCATGATGTTGAATTTGTATAGTATCATACTTAAGTCCATAAAATGACACCAGTTTAGATTTTGTCTTAACTTGGATTCCTACACTGACACAGGTTTTGCTCAAAGAGCCTTGAGAAATAGTGTGTTCATTCATGTAGCCTACATAATACTGAGTAGGTAGCAATTTTATTGTAATGTCCTAGAGTCGCTGCAGCTGGGAAGTGGGAAAGGAGGTTAATAGCATGGCACAGAAAGGACTATGCGCTGCATAATGAGAAAGTTCATTTGTTCAGCCCAGAGTGCATGCAGACATGGACTCTTCCCTCCCAAAGGAGTTTAAAATGTCCACTGGTTGGATCGCTTCAGTAAGTCACAGTCTGACCATGGTAGAAGAAATGAGACAAGGGTGCCATGAAAGTCCACAACTCTGAGTCTATAATGCCTGTGTCGTTTTACCCCAGGACAGTCATTAGTTCTCCTCAGCACACCTGGAGGAGAGTGATGACATGTAGAGGGAGAGTCAGGAGGTAGGTGAGGAGGGACAAATGGGTCTCTGTCAATATCAGACTGTTGCTGTTGACGAGTCTTGCTGCTGGCCTAGGCATTGACATAGGACCTCATAGCAGCTCCCAGGGCTCGGTTATTTACATTCTCTCTGGCAGTGACACCTGGGCATTAGCTTTCTATACTTTGATAAACTGATTCCCCATGCCCATGCCTCTTTCCCTGGAACTTTGCCCTCTTAAAAAAAACTTATCCTGGGGCGCCTGGGTGGCTCAGTCGTTGAGCGTCTGCCTTTGGCTCAGGTCATGGTCCCAGGGTCCTGGGATCGAGCCCTGCATCGGGCTCCCTGCTCAGCGGGAAGCCTGCTTCTCCCTCTCCCACTCCCCCTGCTTGTGTTCCCTCTCTCGCTGTGTCTCTCTCTGTCAAATAAATGAATAAAATCTTAAAAAAAAAAAAAAACTTATCCTTACTTACCTAGATTGTCATACTTAAAGGAGAAAAGAGGACACTAGAGTACAAATGGGGGTCCATATACTATATGTCTAAATATTTAAAAGTTTAGGCCAACAAACACTTGAATGAATACATTCCTATCTATGTCCTTGACCTAGAAAGTCAGGTTCAGGGACGCCTGGGTGGGTCAGTGGGTTATGTGTCTGCCTTTGGCTCAGGCATGATCTCAGGGTCCTGGAATTGAGCCCCGCATCAGGCTCTCTGCTCAGCAGGGAGCCTGGTCTCCCCCACCCCCGCCTGCCTCTCTGCCTACTTGTCGTCTCTCTCTCTCTCTCAAATAAATAAATAAAATCTTTTTTTAAAAAAAAGGAAAGAAAGTCAGGTTCAAGTTTAAGATGCATTGTAGCCCTTCAGGTACAGTTCTGTCTTCAATAAAAACAGCTACCCTTAACCAGAATCTTGGGAGATGGCACAGTCTACCCTTTGGAGGATGGACAAGCCAAAGAGGCCAGTGAGGTCCAAAAGGCTCAGTGCCTATGGTGGGCGGGGAGTTCTGGAGACTCTGGAATCCAGAGAGTGGTCGTAGAAATGAGGCCATAGATTCAGTGGAACGGGACACAACCAACAGATAGCTAGAGTCAAGGGGGTATAGCTCAGTGGTAGAGCATTTGACTGCAGATAGCTAGAGTCAAATCTCTAATGCAGAAGCCCAAACTAGAGCATTCTCTAAGGACAGTCCTGAGGCTGGGGTGGGAGGCAGACAGTGGCTCTTGTACATTAGTACAGAACTTTCGCCATGGCACGGCAGAGAAGACACAGAGAAAACAACCTGGTGGAAAACTCACACATACACTACTCAGGTCAGAGAATTTAAAGCTTTAGTTTCAGGAAATGTCCACACAAAGAAATAGGCATCTGGTATTTTCAGCTCATATCAGGAAGAACTCAAGTCCTTCACCCAGGGGAAAAATATTGGGAAAAACTCCATATATAAAAAGTGTGCTCGGTGTCAAATGTATACGTAAGAAGTCAGACCTGCCTATGATTTTGACTAAAGCCCCTGAAGCAAGATGCAGGTTCCCAGAACAAACAGGACAGGACACAGAGAAAGCGATTTCCAGAATTCAGAAAAGGAAGAATCCAGACCATCTGAAGTCAGAAATTATGTTCTTGGTTACAGATCCTCTTCCATATCCTTATGGTTTACCAATAGCAAAATGCATATGGTTCTCCTTTCAGAATCAGGGTTCAGTCATCCTGAATAGATCCTGTTATCGACCCGAATCCACTAAGTCATATTATTTATAGATACTTACACCAGCCCAGGAAAACCTCTCCTATACCGGCTCAGGAGAACCAATTATGCCCATCTCCTCCAGTCCCTGTTTTCAGTGACTTCAGCATGGCTGCTTGAAATTGGCATTGGTGGTAGTACATTTAAACACCACGGAAATTGGCAAACACTACAAATCAGGGTTTGTCTTTCCCTGGAGGACTTTGTGTTATAGATTTACTAGCATACAACTGCACCCAGGCCCAAAGTGGGCAAAAATATCAGGTAACTAGCTATCTTACTTAATGATGTTAATTTCTGAGTAGGGTACATATCTATTACACACACAAGCATAACTTATATACTTGTATCTAAATCTGATTCTAATGTATATTTGTCCAAAAATACTTCAGATTTTGTTTTTAAAAGGTTAAAAATTAGAAATATCAGGGGCGCCTGGGTGGCTCAGTCGGTTAAACGGCTGCCTTCGGCTCGCGTCATGATCCCAGGGTCCTGGGATTGAGCCCCGTGTCAGGCTCCTTGCTCGGCGGAGAGCCTGCTTCTCCCTCTCCCTCTGCCTGCCTTTCTGCCTACTTGTGCTCTCTATCTCTCTGTCAAATAAATAAATAAAATCTTTAAAAAAAAATTTAGAAATATCAGTAATTAAACATCGTCAGTGCTATCTCCCAGATTACTTTATCCAAATGTGATTTTAAAAGAATGGCTTGTTTCCCAGAAAGGGAATAAAAATGAATTCTGTGTTTAGGAGAAAATATCCCGAGCCTGGTCAGAAAGTGCTCCTTAGCTTTTGAGAGTAATTTTAAACGGTACAAAGGCATTCTCATATTGATGGCTTCACTCTAGGGTTTGTTTTCTGAAACTGCCTAGAGCACCAAATCCAAAAAAAAAAACCCCAGGTGTGTGTGCATTTCCTATGGGAGCCTGTCATTCCTTTGGTTCCCCTCTCCTGAAAGAAATTTTAAAAAATTCAAGTTTCCTCCTTCGAGTCATGCTTCAACACGCCAAAGGCAGATACTGAACACCTGCACCACCTTCACGGCACGTCACTCATCATCTGCCGGAGGAAGGCATGGAGAGGGGACGGTGAAGAATGATCCTCGTGAGCATCAGCCACCTGAAGAACTGGGCAGGGCCTCAATTGTTCTATGTCTGAACGCACAAAGTTACAAAATTTGGGAAAGTTGGAAGTACAGGGACAACTAGCTACATAATTCCTTTCCCGGGAATAAGGACTGAAAACCGTTTTGACCGTTTGTCAGCTTTTGACCCTTTGGAGAATACTGAACACATATGCCCATGACTCCATCCCCGTTCTGATTGATTTTGCCACATCTGTGGAGAAAAACCACAGACTAGAAAGAAATTACCTTGACAACTTCTTTCACCCAAAGAGCTGTGTGGTAGTTTCTCAATGTTCTAGTCTATACTTGCTCCAAAAACACATTTGTGGATTGGAATTGGGAAGTTTCTGATTTGAATTTACAGTTCTGACATGGCATGGTTTAATGTGTCTAATGCCAAGTAAATATCTTAATTTCTAATGAAATTTTAAAGAATACCTATCTCCTTTGGGGTAAGCATTATATTGTAGACAATTCACTGTGGTAGGTTTAATAATCGCCCCCCACCGGAGATGTCCACATCCTGATGTTCAGAACCTGTGAATGTATAATGGTCCGAGGTTAAAAGGACTTTGCAGGTGTGACTAAGTTAAGGCTCTTAAATTGGGAAGAGTATTCTGGATTATCCAGATGGGCCCAATGTAATCACAGGCATGAGAGGGGGAGAGAAAGGTCTGAGAGATTTAAGTGTTGTGCTGCTGTCTTTTAAGATGGAGCAGGGGGTCTAGAGCCAAGGAAAAGGCAAGGAAATAGATTCTTCCCTCCAGCCTCCAGGAGGAAGGCAGCCCTACTGACATTTTGGTTTTAGCCTGGTGGGAGCCATCTCAGACTTCGGATCTCCAGAACTGTAAGAGAATAAATTTGTGTTTTAAACCACTAACTTGTTAGAGCAATTGTAGGAAACTCCTATATTTAAAAGTTAAAAATCTCTTCAGCTTTTATGGGGTAAATTGTATCTGAAGTCCACAGATTAGAGACCATATATGTTTACATTTCACCCACACTGTTACTTGTCACAGTTATATGCAAATCACTATTCAGATTTTATACCCAAGGTACTTATGTTTCAACAATGCTGTTTTGATTTTAATGCCAAAGGATAATTTTTAGACTTAAGGAAAAACATATGATAGCATCAGTAGACACAGACATATTTAAAACACTAACAGAGATTTCACTGTTGAAGCAGATAGGTTGTCAGTTGATTATTATGATGACTTTTCGATGAGTAAAATCTCACATTCTGTGGAAATGGAGATTGTGTTTGTGTGTGTGCAGTTAGCTGGAAGGATTGTAGGAAGCAAAAGAAACCCATTTTAAGAATGTTATCTAAAACTTCAAGGGTAGTCTAAGTTTGATTTCCACCCCCCCCTCCCCCCCGCCAAAGAAAAAAAAGCTGGGGTGGCTGGCTGGAGGATATTTCGCCCAAGTCACTGGTTTACACACTGTGGGGAGGGAAGCTGATAAGGCGCCAGCAGAGCAATCTCTTGAAGAGATGGGGCAAATAAGGCACAGTACTTCAAATGAGTGGTGGCTGGGTGGCTCAGTCGGTTAAGCATCTGCCTTCGGCTCAGGTCATGATCCCAGGGTCCTAGGATCGAGCCCCATGTTGGACTCCCTGCTCAGCGGGGATCCTGCTTCTCCCTCTCCCTCTGCTGCTCTCCCTACTTATGCTCTCTCTCTCTCTCAAATAAATAAAATAATAAATAAATAAAATCTTAAAAAAAAAACTTCAAATGAACCATAAACCCAGAGAAGAATATAGGTTTTTAACTGACTTTTCCCTGACCCGAAAAACCGTAAGACAAAACAGAACTTCTATGGGGAAGAGGCGTACCTTGGAGGGAAGCAGGATCGAGCCAGCTGGAGCAAAGCTTGTTGTTGTTTTCATACGGTGGATGGATATGTATCCCTTGGGTGAATGAGGAAGGAATAGTCAAAGGTGGCGATCCTATCTGGGGGAAAAAAGCATCTCTGATGTTGACCGACTGTGGAAAAAAGCAGAAATAAGCTAACAGAATCTTAGATGTTAGATTGCTATGTTTGAAATCTACCTTGATGAGATCTGGGAAAGCTATCCAGATTTGGGGATGGAGCAGCATTAACCCTGATTTGTCAGTTTCTCTTTATTTAGCAAATAGCTGTGTAGAGATCCCTGGATATGTCTCAGAACTATATGATGAGCCAAGTGCAATAGCGAGTAGGTCCTGAACCCATTTGCACCTGGGGTGGAATTGGTGCGTGAGACCCTTAGAAAAGCAGTACCTGCTATCAGTTTTCCAATAAATACCAAAAGCTAGAACTCCCATCTGATTGAATAAGATGACAGTGTCCTGATGCCCTTTCCTGGAGGGGCTACATTAATTTTCTCTCTTATCATTCCATTGCTTCTGACATACAATTCTTACTTTGCAGCAGTAACCAGGATTCTCCGTCTCTTCCTTCCACATCTACCTAGCTGGCCAAGCTTTTAAAAATTGTGTATGGAAACAGTATGCATCATGCCCAGGTCCTTTTTCCACTTCCCCATCCACATTATTAAAACCACTCAATTTAGACCCCAGAGTAGTAGTTTGAAAACTATATTGTTTCACGGGTCCCTTTAAAAATCTAATAAAAAATGTGCAACCCTCTCACCAGACCCAAACAGGAGACTCTCCATACGCACATAATTATACACCAAATGCCACATGTATTTGCAGGAGTTCATGAACCCCTCCAAAGCCTGTTTATGGAAGCCCACGTGAAAAAGGCCTGGCCGTGAAGGATTGTTTCATCCTGTTTCACGGTTGCCAAGAGCTTTAAAAATGGAGAGAAGGAGTGCAATGATGCATGTGGCTTTTCTTTTGAGATAGCTTGGATCTCTCCATGAGCGGTTGAGGAGTCGAAAAGCAAATAAACGTCAACAGTTCTGAATCCCAACATTGTTTAATGACAACCTTCCCATGTTTGCCGACTTGCTGCTTGACAACAATCCTGTTGACACTGTGTAAAAAGCTTTCCAGATCCTCCCAGGTAAATAACCCGCTCCTACTGATCACCTGGCTGCCCAGCTGAACCTTTAATGCACACAGAATTCATGAAGATGAGTCATTCTCTCCGCCAAACGTACCTTGATATGTTAAAGACTTTACGACTTCACAAGATCTTTTCATGGACTAATCTTGGCAAGGACGATTACAAGAAGACATCAGCTTTGAGTGAAACTGACTAAAATGAAAGTTTTTCATATCGGCGAAAATTGTAAATACCTAAAGTTTCGGAATCATTCCAGTTTATATTGCTCGAATAGGTTTAGCACATTACATTTTGGACAGGTGAAAAGATTTTGTTTTGCCCACTTCCTTTGCTGCTGAAGTGAAGTCTCTCACCAAGTTAAGTGAAATTCAGTGATGTGTAACGTGGAGCAAGGAGGTAAAATTGTGACAAAATCATTGATTTGTTATAAACAAATGGGAGAAGTGGTCCGTTTCCTTAGAAAAAGAATGACTAACACTTAAAGGAAGCAGAACTTTTGATGTAGAAAAGACAATTGCGAAGGGGAGGGCAGAGAAGTAGCTTTGTGCCCTTGCTGGTTGCTGGCTCCCCAGCCAAGGTAACCTGATCACTCTCCGTACAACCTGGCAAGAAGCCCACGGCTAGAGCAGAGAACTAACGAAAGAAGCAGGGGGTGGGGCTTGGAATCTGTTGGATTGGCTAATCAGGCCCTTCCCTAACAGCCAAGAAGGAAACGGATTACCTGTGGCTGTGACTAAGAAACCCACAGCCAACAGGACCAGTTGCCTGCATCATATTCTGCCAAGAAGTATAAGAATAGTTCCAGCTTTCACGGTGGTTTTACCCAAGTTTGGAAACAGGTGGGAATGTCTGGGGGAAAAAAGCCAGGTGACAGTTTTAACTTTAAACAGCAAATAAAGATGGAGAAATATTTCCCAAAGTCAAAAGTGATTATATTGCTGGAAGCAATCTTAAATGCCAGAGCTCAGATTGGAGGTAGACACATCATCTAGAATCGATTCTGGTATAAGGTAAAAGGAGCCAGAATGGTAATTGTATAATGAAGTTTTTGAGAACATAAATTTATATGTTCGATATAATTTAATCTCCCCCTACTCTCATATCTTATAGATGAGGGGCTTCACAGAGTTTCTGAGTCACAATATGAATTACCTATGATCCTATGGCCAGTGGCAAACCTAATAGGCTCCAGAATCCCCCAGGACTAGGTTGGGGACCCTGGAAATAGAGAAATGGATGTAAGAGGTGTTGCAATGTAAAGCCAATTATAGATTAACAACACCTGAAGAAGTTACAAATTAGTGAGAAGTCGTCATATCGTAACCAGGTATTAGCAGATTTAGAATGAATTTTGGTGCCTTTTTAGGGTTCTTTTTAACTTTCTTGGGTTAGAATCCTCATTCTTAAAAAGCACATTCTAGTCCTTTCTGTAACCATGGCTATAGGAAACCAAAAACCATATAGTGCAGAGGTTTTAATACTACAGATATCAAGAAAATGATCTATACTGTTCCTCTTGTTTAATAGAAAGTTCTTAGAAATGTCATTCAACAATTTGTAATTTGACTGATTTTAAAATGATGACTTCTAATTATTTCTAGCTATAAATTGAGAACAAATTTTAAACTAGGCAGATTATTAGATTCTAATATCCACATGAACTTTATAATGAACTGAAGGTCTAAAAACCTGCAGTAAAAAAGAAAGGACACCTTGATTTGATAATACTTTTTTAAAACTCAAGTGGAACATTTTCCAAGTTTTTTAAAATATCCTATTCTACAAAAGCAAGTAAGAGGCTTCCAGGAATCTTTCTACAGTTTATTAAGGAACTTCATTTATTGGAATTTATTATAGAAGTATGAAAAATTGAACTTTCTGGAGTATCCAAAAGGTCTCTGTTCTTTGCATTCAAAATTCACTTTAAGTCATTATCCCAGATGTTATTTTCTTGAAATTTGTAGTAGTAAAACCCTTTCACTATAACTACTATTTTCGGTGCTCTGGATACAGCAAGAGTGATTAAGATGTACTTTTAAAAAACGTGGATCCTAACTCAAGAAACTAAAGAACCATAAAATTAGTTCTAGATCATGTTAATACATGGTTATAATTTGGTGCCCTTTTTAACTATAGTTTCTTCAATTGTTGTTTATCTACATTTGGTTTATCTTGGCCTTAGATTAAACACAATATCCACTTGGCCATCCAATGGGGTGATACATGGCCACAGTAGAATTACCTGGAGCCCAAAAGTGAAGCACTCTATTAAATGACTTCCAAGAGAATGTAGGAAAGACATGGACCCTGTTCTTTTCATTTTCATAATTTTCTTTTTATATGAGAAATTAACTTTACATGACTGTCTAGGTATTTGAACAATCAAATAAACTAGTTGAAAAGATGCCAGTGCAGTACATGAAAGCATTTTGACATGAAATGTCTAAAGCATTTTAGACTCCTCTGAAGAGGAATATGATAAATAGCAAGTGTTACATCAGTGTAATTTGACTGTTAATTACCAAAGGATAAAACCTAATCCAAACACTAACTTCATAATAGGTAGAATGTACAGAAATATTAATGGAAATTTTATAAGCTATAAACTCAATACTGCAAGAGCATTTTCAGAGAAAAGCACAGCATACTATATCACTTAGGTTTTAGAAATATGGTGGATAGAGTTTGAAATGAGAAGCAGAGAAAGAAGAAAGTGTATTGTGGTGTTAAGGACGATGACTGTGGCTATTTAAGGACCAGGCCTTTTTTCTTAAGCATGAAAAAGGCAACAGCAATGACCAAGCAAGTGTCGAATTTGTTCTGCCAGGATTTAGGAATAAACTGATAAAGTTCCAAGCAGAGTGACTCTGCATATCACTCCCATCACTGAGAAACTGTTAGGACAAAGCTTCTCAATTATGTTTCCAGTTGAATTGAAAGTGCTAATCAGAGCACTAACTTACCCTTCAGAGAACTTCCATATTACTCATGGTATTTAGACAATTCTAATTCCAAACAATGCAGAGCAGCCAGGAAAGAATCAGAGTTCACATTCAGTTGCTGGCCCTTGGAACTTACTGGAGCCAACCTACAAATGCCAACACCTTTTCTTTGTTCTCCTTTTTGTTAATCTGTACTAGTCATTTGATCATGAATAGGTTGAATCTTTTTAAGTTAACACAAATATTTAAGATTTTTGTTTGGCTCTTGAAATTATCAATTTCTAGCTTCTATTTTATATTCGCTGTGGTGCTATAAATTCTAGGCTTCTTGGAGTCTTCTCAGGTCCCCATGCCAGCAGCAGCTTCTACACGCCTCAGCTGTTATGTACCTTGATGGCAAACAGTCTAATTGCATATGTTTCCATTGTACCAATAGATTGAAAGAAAAAGGGTAAAACCACTCAGAGTTGCAAGTATAAACTTTGACAGAAATCTCCATAATGTCCAGGTATTAAAAACCTTAACATTTTATTCAGGTAATACAATGAATATTAACTATTATAATTCCATTAGTGCTATGCATAGCATCTTTTTCTAATCACAAGAATGAAGAAATATTACACATTCACAGTGCAATGTAAATTCAAGATTTGGATGGAGTACCATAATGATCTAATCACAAACACAGACCCATGAAGAAAATTGTTGAAAAAGGGGAGGGAGGACAAAAAAACTTCCATTTGGTCTCTAATAAAGTTTCATATAATGTTTAACATTACTTTTGTGCAAAAAAAAAAATTGTTAAAAGCACAGGTCTTATTAAAAATCAAAATCTCTATTTTATACTCACAAAAGTCAAGAGAGCTGAGATGGAAGAGAGTACTAGCCTGAGTTGAATATCTATGTATTCTTTCATTTAATTAATCAGTACTCAGTAAAGAGGAAGGCACTTGAAGGATGAAAGCATTTCCTTTTTCT
Source organism: Halichoerus grypus (assembly GCF_964656455.1). NCBI lineage: Eukaryota > Metazoa > Chordata > Mammalia > Carnivora > Phocidae > Halichoerus > Halichoerus grypus. The sequence goes on from NC_135715.1 coordinate 170,474,069, forward strand.
TTCTTGGACTTCAACCTGTAAATCTAAGACGAGGTGCCTAAAAAAATTTTTTTTAGGTACCCACTTACCTAGACAAACATACAAACACACAAATACACTGGTGCCTTTGTGTGTGTGAATGCATCCAGATGTCAGTGATGTTGATGGGGAGGCGGTACATAGGTAGGCAGAGAGTGGAATTGTCACCTGTATAAGTTGAGAGTATTTGGCCAGTTCCTTTGAAATATGGCCCAACTCTTGATATGTTCATTAGTTCATTCATTCATTGGTTCATTTGATTTCATTAACTCTTTATTTAAAGTCTTTACTGAGAACCTACTATGTTCTAAGTATTGCCTTTAGCACAGCTAGTCTCCTTTTAAATACTAACTAGCAAGCCAGAAAATTAGTTCCTATAATTCTATAGGGGAAATAATTCAAATATACTTGAGTTTGTTTCACTAATATCAAAACAGTACCCTGTTTTGTTTTCTTTTTTAAATACTGGAGACTGAAGAATGAATAAAGAAGAAGTGGTATATACACACAGTGGAATATTACTCAGCCATCAAAAAGAATGAAATCTTGCCATTTGCAATGATACGGATGCCACTAGAGTATATTATGTGAAGCTAAATGAGTCAGAGAAAGACAAATACTACATGACTTCATTCATGTGGAATTTAAGAAACAAAACAGATGAACATATGGGGGGGGGGGAGAGAGAGGGAAACAAACCATAAGAGACTCTTAAAGATATCGAAAAACCGAGGATTGATGGAGGGAGGTGCATGGGGGATGGGCTAGATGGGTGATGGACATTAAGGAGGGCACTTGTTGTGTTGAGCACTGGGTTTTGTATGTAAATGATGAATCACTGAATTCAACTCCTGAAACCAAGATTGCACTGTATGTTAACTAACTAGAATTTAAATTAAAATTTGAAGGAAAAAAAAAATAGGAAAAAATACTGTCTAAACTAGATATCCATCTGGGAGCCTATTAGCGTTAAGTTAATGATTAAATTGTAGCTTTTTAGGACATTAAAAAAGCAAACTGGGGAAGAGAATACGGTAAGTATACTATATTTACCTTTACTTTGAAATTCTACCTAAAAGAAAGCATGTCTCCTTGTTACAGCTTTTCTTTGTCTCCAAGAAATAAGACCCGGTCTTTAATGAAGTTCTGTATCACTCTTAATCCAGTTTGGAAGCTCGGAGTCTGAAATACATATCTTGGCAGTTGACAAATACTTTGAAAGGAAATGTTGATGAATTTTCCCTAGTAAAGTCAGTTCCCTTTAAGAAACTAGAATTATGTTTTATGTGTAAGTACATAACAAATTCTATAGAATATCTTTTCTCCAGAGATGACTTATTATTTCCTTTGTGAGAAGTGGACTGTGGAGTGTGATCTCTGCTTTGCCATCCCTGAGTTTTTCTCAGGGAAACGTGACCATATCTGAGCTTGCATGGGCACCCTTCCTACTTCTATTCCAGCCTATTACTGCTGGAGTATCCCAGGCAGAGTTAAGGTATGTTGTTTTCAATTCAAATGGAATGTATTTGAATCTTATCCCACATAGGGCAAGAACCTCACGTTCCTCACAGTTTATCCAGAAATTCTGGCAGGAGAAGGGAAGAGGGGGTAAGGATGGTATGTGTGCTTTTCCTGGTCAACTCTGTCTCTGAACTGCTTATTATAAATTTGTTATAGATTGTGATCCTTTCCCCAAGTAGTAGCTGTACTGTCGCCTAAACTCCTGAAGGAAAATACAGAACTTTCTCCTTGATTTCTCCCTGAAAATAGCATTCTCGCTAGTCATGTGAGTATGTAGAACTTTCCACTAAAGGTTTGGGGATAACTAGGAGATTGGTGTAGTCAGCCTTGTCATGTCTCTTTTTCTGAACTTTCCCCAGATTTCTATTACCCTCATGTGATTATGTAGAGCTGTTACACTCTCCACCCTTGCATCACCAAAACGACATCAATATGCCACCCTGTGCAATGGGCTGCCTACCCTTGCTCTTTCCTTGGACTGGTACCACAGAAATTCATTGAAGTTCTAGTCTTGGCTTTATTCTGCCCTCCCTTCCTACCCCCAATATACTCTTCAGGGAAGGGAACAGCACTGATTAATTTCTACTGAGACAAATTTTGTCATTCCCCATTGGAGCCCAAGTAGTTGTTACAGTTTGGGTTTTAAATAACCATTTGTTTCTTTCTCCATTCTATTAGATGCTCCTCAGCTTTGGAGATTTCTTTCTTTTTTTTTTTTTCTGTCACAGGATCACAGACAAAACCCTTTTCATATACATTGGCTTGTGGACCAGTTAAGGGTTGCCCATAAGTATAATCTCAAGATCCAAACTCTTACGTCATGCCAAGATAATCTAATTAGGAAAGGGAAGGAAACAGAATTTCTTAAGTATCTGCTCTATGCCCAGCATGATAGATTCATGAAAACTGAGCAAAATAGGTACTGGTGTTTCTAATTTTATAGATGAGGAGGCTGAGATCAGAGAAATCACTTGTATAAAATCACATGGCCAGGGACTGGATCCAGACCTTGCGGCCAACAAAGACGTGTGCCCTCCCATAATATCCCAGTACTAGGAGAAAAAAAGATGTTAAACTGTAATTTCCAAAGTATTTGACCCCTCAGCTCTGGGGAACTTTGTTTCCAGTCTTTCTCAGACTCTCAGATTCTCCCAGCAGGTGATAAGAGCTCATTGTAAATTGCCCAGGGGCAAATAGCCTGAGTCTTAAAGAACCCTTTCCTGTCCCATCCTGGGGCAAATTCAGGCATCCATTTGAGGAATCTGGCAGTTAGTACTGAGTTAAGAAAGATCTTAAAGTCAATTGGAAAATTGCATATTTTTTAAAATATTATTTTATTTTCATTCAGTTAACATACAGTGCCTTATTAGTTTCAGAGGTAGAATTTAGTGATTTATCAGTTGCATATAACACCCAGTGCTCATTACATCACATGCCCTCCTTAATGTCCATCACCCAGTTACCCCATCCCCCCACCCACCTCCTCTCCAGCAACCTTCAGTTTGTTTCCTATAGTTAAGAGTCTCTTATGGTTTGTCTCCAGAAAATTGCATATTTGAAATAAACTGAAAACTAAATTTTTGGATTGATAGTTTGGGAGGAGATGAAAATATAGTTTCTTTGGAAACAAGGGGCAGGGTCTGGTGGTAAATGTATGCACACATGCATCTTTAAGGAGATACAGACAAATCCACCCATCCTGCCATGCCTTCAGAAAACCACATAAGCAAAAATGGAGAAATGTGGCATTGTTGCTGCCCAGGTGCTTGTATGTAAGTGTTTTGTGGTAAAATATACATAACATAAAATTCACCCTTTAACCATTTTTGAATGTACAATTCAGTGGCATTATGTACATTCACGTTGTTGTACGACCAACACCACCAGCTATCTAGGACTTTTTCATCCTCCCAGACTGAAATTTCATACTGATTAAAAAATAACTCTCCACCCCACCCCTCAGCTTCCAGCCCATGGTCACCCCTTTTCCACTTTCTGTCTCATAAAATGAAATCTTTGTCCATTTGTGTTGGGCTTGTTTTACTTTGCACAATGTCCTCAAGATCTGCGCTACTGTTAAGCTCCTTTTTACCTCCAGTGGTAATGGCAGCAACTTCTCTAGGGTGAAATGCTTGTGGCTTGGTCCTGTCCAGGGATACCAGGGATGGAGAAACCTGATAAATATGTAGATTAACCCAGCAAGAATAATATATTTGATTCCATAAACATTGGCACTTGAGCAGATCAGCAGAATCCAGAAGGACAAAGAGTTTTGCAGATGCATTCTGCAATGTACATGGCAATATTTTGACACTAGGAACGAGTATTAAACTTAGATTTGTATTGATTAGTTTAGCAAAGATTTACCAAGCCCCTACTACATTAGAGATATCGAGAATGAAATAGACCCCATCATCAATAAGGACGTGAAAATTCATGTTCTTATACCTATCATCGGCCATCCTTATGAACCTCACTCGGAGGTGATATATGCAAAAAGATAACTGAAGGGTTAAAAATAAAGGTTTTACTGGTGCTCTCAATGAACATTATTCCTAGAGAAGAAAGTCCTTTTTGTTAGAAAGGAATCATTGTGAGGGGCGCCTGGGTGGTTCAGTAGTTAAGCGTCTGCCTTCTGCTCAGGTCGTGATCCCAGGGTCCTGGGATCAAGCCCCACATCGGGCTCCTTGCTCAGCGGGGAGTCTGCTTCTCCCTCTCCCACTCCCCCTGCTTGTGTTCCCTCTCTCGCTGTGTCTCTCTCTGTCAAATAAATAAAATCTTAAAAAAAAAAAAAAAGGGAATCATTGTGGCTTAATACAATGGAGAGTGTATTCAGAACAATGTATTTCTGGCGAAACGATGCTTAGAACTCAGTCAACAAAACAAGCCAGGCTGCTGTAAAAAGTTAAAATATTTCGTCAATTCCAAGACACGTGCTTCTTTCTCCACTTAGATCTCTAAAATCCAAAGGTGTCTTATAATCTATAGATGAAATTGGGTAAATAGAATAAAGTAAATTATTTTTGTTTCTTTCCTGGGGTGGTTTGCCTTCCTTTTAAGGGAAGGTTTGTTTGATGTTTTTTGTTTGGTTTCTTGGGGCTGTTTTTAAGAACTTGTTTATGAGTCTTCCATTTGCTAGTGTTTAATGATTGTATGAGCCTAGAATTTAAATGGTGCAGAACTCTGACCATCACTGGAGAGTGCAGTCTCTGAGGCAGAAACAAGGTCCGTACCTGAGCCTTCTCTGTGGAGGATCTGAAACTCAGCTACCTGGGTTTGAACCTTGCATCTCACCGCTATCGAGCTGTGTCATCTGGGACAGACTACTTTAACTTCTCTGTGACTCAGTTTCCTCAAGTGGTGAATAATGATATCTACCTCATAGTGTTGTGAGGGTTAAGTGAGTTTAATATAAGTAAAACACTCAGAATAATGCCTGGCACATACTAACCCCTCTCAACTCTTAGCTGTTACCATTGTGTTTTACTTCCTTACTATCTCGGGTCTTCCTTCTCTCTAGGTCCATGTGTTTAACTATGTCCCTTCTTTGGGAGAACTTTCAAAATTATATGTTCAGCATGGGCCTTTCCTCTGAACTCCAGATGTTTACTCCCTTGGACATCTAAAGGTATCTCAAAACTAACAGATCTACAAATGAATTCTCAGTATTTTTTAACCTTAATCAGACTGTTCCTCTTCCAATTTTCCTAGCCTCCATAAATAGTTCTAGATCATCCTTTGAACCACCCTCTTGGTCTATCACACTCCATATTCAAGCTGTTGGTAAAACCTGTTAGTTCTACCTTCAAAATATACTCAAATTTGACCATTTCTCATGGCCTCCATTGCATTTACTCTGGCTCAAACTATCAACTCTTTCTTGAACAACTGGATTAGCTTCCTACTGATTTCTCAGCTTCCTTCCTCCTTACTTCCTAGACTCTTTATCCAGGGTGGTCCCTTTAAGTTGTGGCCCACTATCATGTTTCTCCTTTGCGGAAGACCCTCCAATCATTTTCCCTCTGCTCCTAGTTATACATAAGCCCTAGCACAGCCTGTTGGCTGGTACCTGATCTGTCCCCATGCTACCCCTTGCATCTCCTCTTTCCCTTTTCACTCTGCTCCAGCCACTTTGATTTCTTCAAGTGGCTCATGTACCGTCCTACTCTTGCTAGTCTCTCTTCTGACAAATATCAGAATGGCTGGTCCCTTTATTCCCTTCAGGTCTCTTATCTTATAGGCCTGCCTTCCCTGACCCCAGTTGCTTATTTCACTTTCTTTTTCTCCCCTGCACTTATCAACACCTAATATATTATCTATTTGTATTTCTCCTTAAGATCTAGGACATTTTGTACAGGCCGTATCCCCAGGGTCTACAGAAGTATTTGGCACATAATATGGGGTCAGTAAACATTGAATAAATGAATAAAATAGTGTGTCACTTTCTAAGGATGACTTTGTTGAGACCCTCATTTGAGTGGCTGGATTCCCCACTGCAGATGGACTTACATTTACTTGATGGGTCTGGAAGATTTTAAGATTGGGTTATAAAGGGGTTTGCTTTTTTTTTTTTCCCCTCCCCAGCGTCCTCTGGAGATTTTGACACTGTTTCTCTTACTCAATCAGAGCCAATCAATGTCATCCTTTAGTCTGCCAAAGTGGTTGCTGAGTGATGAGGCATTTCATCCCTCTGGGAGCACAAGATACTGTTTTTACAGCATGTGCTATGGCTGCTGGCTAGGAGTGAGAATCTGAGATTGATCAAGCCAGAATCCCCTACGAGGGAGCATAGGCAAGGACCATTCCGACTCCGGGTCAGCTCATAGGGCCTTTCAAGTCTTCCCTTCAATACTCACATGGATTTTTTAGTGCTCATGAAAGCAAGGCACCCCAGAGGATTTGCTTCAAATACACTGAAGGATTCCCACAGAGCTTCAGCCACAACTCTGCAGAGAGGGAACTAGGTCTCTCTGGTGACAAAGCTCATCGTATACCTTTACAACTTAATTTCTAATAAAATATTATTTGAACCAAGAGGAAAAATCCCTTGTGAATTTTACTGTTAGAGCTGGAGCAGTTAAGAACTCAGCTTTTTCTCATTAATGTGACTTTATGACAATGCCCAGCATTGTGGTGGTTTTAGTCTGCTCAGGCTATTATTACACATACCATAGATTGGGTGGCTTAAAGAGAGAAATTTATTTCTCACTCTTCTAGAGCCTAGGTAGTCCAAGATCAAGGTGCCCACAGATTTAGTTCCTATTGAGAGCCTGCTTTCCTGGCTTACAGATAGTCACCTTCTGGCTGTGTGTTCAGATGGCCCTTCCTCACTGCATACCCCTGGAGAGAGCGATAGGGAGATCTGTCTTCTTATAAAAGCACGAATCTCATCATGAGGGTCCCACACTCCTGACCACATCTAAACCTAATTACTTCCCAAAGGCCCTACCTCCAAATACCATCACATAGGGGATTAGGGCTTCAATACATGAATGAGGGGGAGGTGGTTACTAACATTTAGCTCATAATTATTGAGATAATTACTAGCCAACTGCATTTAGGCAAGTTACTCAACTTTTCTAAGCCTCAGTTTTCTAAATCTGTAAAATAGATCATCAGCTACCTCGCTGAAGTCCTCTTGGTACAGTACTTAGCGAATTGTCTCTATAGGAGCAAATGTTCATTTTTGTCTTTTAAATACCTCCATTTACCTTAATGGAATCACTAAAAATATTCAGGAAAGTATTCTACTTATGAAATATGCCATAATTTTTATTTCTGACTTACAATGTATTAAAATGTAAAATATACTATCTCCCAAATGGAAAAGGGTTTTATAGGTTTCTAAGCTCTTATTTTAAAGTACCAATTTTCATATTACATAGGAAAGTTAGCAAGTATTAGTTTATAAATGTAAAAGGAAATATTAGAGTGTAAAAATTCTACTTTACACTTAAATACTATAGTTTATTTTTATCAGTCTAACATGAAAATAGAAAGTGAACATGTTCTGACAAATATATTTTTTTTTTCTCTTAAGAGCCTAGCTAAGTTTTAGACATATTGATATTTAAGAAATGTTACCTTTACCTCATCCCAATATCTACATAAACTTTAACATAAAATGAAGTCCATGACAAAAATGTTATCATTTAACTTTTTAAATATTAGTTTCTTTTTTTTTTTTTTTAAGATTTTATTTATTTATTTGACAGAGAGAGACACAGCGAGAGAGGGAACACAAGCAGGGGGAGTGGGAGAGGGAGAAGCAGGCTTCCTGAGGAGCAGGGAGCCGGATGGGGGTTCAATCCCGGGACCCTGGGATCATGACCTGAGTCGAAGGCAGACGCTTAACGACTGAGCCACCCAGGTGCCCCTAAATATTCATTTCTGTTCTTAACATTATCACCTCATTCATTTGCCTGATTTCTACAATTTCTTCTGCAGACAGTAAGAGCTATGGTTACCTATGTTCTGTTATCCACAGTGGTCCCTTTGTTAATCACTGTTCTATCACTCTTTTGCTAAAATAAACGTTCACTGTCTGCGAAAATTCAGTCATGTGTTAATTGGGGCGATATTTATTAAGTGCGTCCTGTGTACCAGGCACTGCTCTAGGTGGCGGGTATATAGAAATGGAAGACAGATAAGGTCTCTCCCCTCAAACAATTTAAACTCTAGCGTGGAATGACAGATCATAAGCATACAAACAACCAAGACTGTTTCAGATTTTCAAGAGTGTTAGAATAGGCTAAAGAATAATAAACAAGTGTAGTATATATTCCTTTAGATAGCTGGTCAGGGGAAGCTTCCTAGAGGTGGTGTCACCTGAGCCGAAGTTTGAACTGAAGTAACCAACTAGGTAAAAAGCCCAGGAAAGGCACCACATTGAGGGGAGGAGCAAACCTAAGGCACTTGATGGCAGATAAGAAGAGTTTAGCATGTTCAAAGGCCAATGAGTAGACCTGTAGATTTGGGAGCATAATGAATAATCTGGGAGGAAATTGTGGTGAGTGTGCAGGAACCAGATCATAGAGTATTATGTAATCCAAAAGAGAATATTTAGATTTTGTTCAATCAGAAGCCAAAGATGGGTTTTAAGGAGAGTGATATACTTTTACTACATATTAAAATGATAAATTTGGCAATTGTGTGCTTAATGTGCTGCAGAGGAGAATAAAAGTGAAAGCTAGGAGCCCACATTGGTGACTATTTCCAGAATCCAGGCTAGAGGTAATGGTAGTTTCACCATGGTGGTAATGGCAGAGATAAAGGGAGAAAGCATAGGAAATCCTAGATTTCCAACTTGGGCAAATGGGAAATTGGTGGAGGTGTGAAGGTAAGCACAGGTTTTGACAAGATGGGAAGGTATCAGGAGTTCGGTTTTTGATATGTTTGTTTAGAATATACAAGTAGAAATGTAAAATATATTGTTGAAAGTGGGTCAAGGATAAAGACCTATTTAGGAGCTATTGGCATCTAGGTGGAATGTAAATTTACTGGGCTAGGAGAAAGTATAACTAGAAAAGTGGGTATCTGATCAAGCTCTGGAGCACTCCAATATTTAGAGGTCTCATTCATAAAAGGGAACCGGCAAGGAATGGAGATGGAGCACTCAGAAGTAGGAGAAAAACCAAAAGAATGTCTTTGAATAATAGAAATGATTATGAGCAATTCCTGTGCCAAATATGGTTTTATCCTACCACATGAGACAATAAACACAGGTAAACCATGAGGACATTACCCTAAATAAAATAACCAGTCAACAGAAGGACAAATACTTTATGATTCCATTTATATGAGAAAACCTTAATAGAAACAGAGTAGAACGGTGGCCGCTAGGGGCAGGAGAGAGAGGGCGAAATAAGGAGTTGCTTTTCAGTGGGTATAAAGTGTCCACTATATAAAACAAATTTCTGGAGATCTGTGAAGTATAGGACCTATAGTTAACAAAATTATATGGTACTTAAAAATTTAAGAGGGTAGATCTCATGTTAAGTGTTTTTACTACAACTTAAAAGTATTAAAAAAAACTCTGGATGCTCTTTCACAAGCAGAGTGAAGGTTTAAAAATCAGGGTTTCTCACCTGAATCCACATGGCCTATCATACAGGCTATGAGAAACAAAATTCTGAGTTGAACATGCCTACCAACTTAATTCACACATCTCAAACATCTGAACAAATCACGTAATCAAATACTAACTTGATGTTCCTTGTGAGTATTTAATTTTATCTAAGGAGTGCAAAACAATTGGTAAATAAGTAAAGGTCATCCAAAGCTTTTTCTGTGTCCATGAAATAGTGATATAAAGGTACTGGAAATTTTAATGACCAGACACCAAGGCAAATTGTGCAAGAGGTCACTCAACTAAATTGTTCTTAAAAAAATCTAGAAAACCCTTCTTGGTACTGAAATGATGATAAAGTGTTCAACAAATACAAGTAAAAAAAAATTGAGACTTTAATTCTGTGCAAAGCACTGATCTTGTTGTCTGCCTAATTGGATACAAGGTCAATTACATAGGCTGCAAAAAAAATTAGGGATATGTACTGTGTGTTTTTTACTGGGCTGAAAAACTAAGTGCCTTGGATTGATGTTAGGAAACACACACACACACACACACACACACACACACATATCAAAATGGAAAGACCTTCACAGATTACCAAAAACAGACAAGATTTTTCTGTATTAGATCAAAGTATATATACATTTTTAAGTCCATACGGAGTTTGTGAAACAATCTATTCTCTTTGAGTTAATGGGCATTAGAAGTAACTCTTGAGGTTATCAATTGCTTGGGGATTCTTGGTGAAAATTAGTAATCTGAGGAAGCATAAAGGCAATAATATAGCAGGTATAAAAAAAAATATTCACAGTCGCTCTTTGTTCCCTGGGAATTTAGATGGCTATTCCCATAAGATTAATAGTACTTGTTATGTAATGTAGAGAATGATTCCAAAACAATAGAAGTCACCAAGGAATAATAAGAGGGACTTAAAAATGAAGGGAACCTTGATTTTCTGGTGGAAATAGAGTTGTTGGCAATCTTGGCCAATGGTTGCAGTACCATGTCCTCTTCAAAGCAATGCATGCTAATTTTGTTGAAAAACCTGACAATGGAAGATTTTAGTTTATTCAGCGGCTTGTTTTTTGTTTTTGTTTTTTTTAAGATTTTATTTATCTGACAGAGAGATAGCAAGAGCACAAGCAGGGGGAGTGGGAGAGGGAGAAGCAGGCTTCCCGCTGAGCAAGGAGCCCGATGCGGGGCTTGATCCCAGGATCATGACCTGAGCCGAAGGCAGACTCTTAACGACTTGAGCCACCCAGGCACCCCGATGGCTTGGTTTTTTTTAACACAGTAATGATCTCAATACAGATGACTGACTCCTAGCTCTCTGTGTTGCTATAGCTAGTTCAGCTACTACCAGGTTATCTGTATGGGAATTACTAGGACTAGTTTTAGGGGGGAGAAACAAGGCTGAAAAACTCTTAGGTGTCATGGTTGCAGGCACAAAATTGCTACCTCTGTGCCCCTTAGAGAAAACTGACATTGCACACACTTGGGACAGCAATATGCTCCTTTGATTACTTTGTATTCGTGAGGGGATTTCCCTCCAGAAGGTGCAAGGTGCTAGGCATTCTGTCAAGCTCTCAGCAACACTATGAGCGCCTCATTTACATGAAGACCCAAGGAGTGAGATAAAATAGGTCTCAGACCGGTAAATTAGGAACAATATTTCTGCAGAGCAAACTGATTTTGTGCATTCAGGCAACAGGATTAAGTTAATGCCACAAGCACTTTTTGTGAAAGGTAAACTTCTCCTGGCTGAAGAGAACAGCAATAATTATTCAAAATTCCTGAAGTAGGCCAACCATTTGTCCAGAGGGCAAAGAAATCCTGCTTGACTGGCTTCCACTCGAAACCAGTGTCAAGTTCCTGACCTTATGATCTCCTCAGAACAATATTAGGTGGAAAAGGAGGAGCTGTTCTCTTTAGCTTCTCTCTCTCTCTTAATTAGAGCAGGCAATGTGGTTATGTTTGTATTGGCACTCACAGATTATTTCTCAGAGGGAATCGTTATATTTGATAATAGACTTTCATTCTTTATAAGTTGGACACGGTATCTTTCTTAGTTTCCCTTTAAAAAAAAAAATGATAGTGTTCCTTAAGGAAATCCTTTCTTTCCTTATAGTGGGCTATAATGGTTATTGTAGCTGTACCCTAAAAGCTTACTTTTAAGAAGACCTTGTTGTGTTAGTGATCTATTGCCTTTTCTAAGTGTTTTCTGAGTGGGACTCGTGACAATTGGTCCCAGAACTGGAGAAAAGTGAGGAATTAAACTTGACCATCTAAAGTAGTGGCTCTTAACATGTGGGATGTCACAGATCTCTGTGAAATTAGATAGAAACTAGGAAGATACACTCTTGGCAGAAAAAAATTATGCTCATAAAAAATTATATAGAGTCTTGGGAATTTCAGGACCCCCTTGACATTGCATCACTTGACCCACAAAGGATATGAATATAAGTCCTGTATAATGAAGGGGTGGAGAGTCTTACCTCTACTCTTTCAAGTTTTGGACAACTTTGGATCCCCCATCGTACCTCAACCTATGGCTGAAGTCTTTGGGTGTTCCTACTTAGTTCCACTGCTCTGAGCTCTGCCATCAAGAAATAACAGCTGGGTCATCAGTAGTAATGACTATGTTCTTCATACATGCTGGTTATAAAACAAATGCTCTACCCTATCTTTCTCTAAAGGTTGAGTTCTTAAACCTTCAGCCACAAATAATGCATTGCAAAACTCACTTGGAGCACTCAGGAGTTCACTTACAAGAAGACACACATGATTTCAAAACTATCTCTAGCTGGGTGGTTTTGCAGTTGCCTCAATGAAATGATCTGTCAATTTTAACTTTGATCTTAGGGAAAACATAGCCACGTCTTGACACATTCTTCATAATCAGCTTGGATAATACTCCTACTCCTGAATTAAAAGATTAAAAGTATCTAGAGAATGAACTAACTTCTCCCTTCTTGAGACCTTCCCTCCAGGGCAGGACAAAGGTATACTGGGAAAAGCAGAAAGGGAAAGCTTATCATTTTTCTATCCAGAGTATCCTGGGCTGTCAATTCAGCAGCTTTCACAAGAACTAAACCTGCTTTAAGAAAAAAAAAAAAGAGAGAAAAGAGCTTAAAAGTGTTGTACCATTAGCTATTCTGATTCTAGTCCATGCCAGGAAGCAAAGGTTCTTATTATACCATGTTGTATTTCTGATCTAATCCCTACCAACAGCCTGAAGTCTCAGCATGGTATGCTGGGGAAATTCTTTGATGCTAATTGGAAACTCCACTGCCTTGCCCCTTAAGTTAGACAAACTGTCACTAGGAGTGTCATTTGGGCTCTAAAGAGCCAGGGATAGGAAAAGTGGGCATCTGAAGTCTATGTGGAGGGTACTGTAGCAAGTCAGAGCCTCCTGTGAAAGTTCCCCCATTGATGAGGTTGGTGATACAGAATGAAGATGATGTGTGTCCCTACCCTGAGATTTTAGAGCCTCAAGACAACCTGGAATACATCCTTCAAATACCCAGACAGCATTGCCTTTACTTTCTGTGTACGCAATATGATATGGGAAGAAAAGGCAAAGTACACAGCAGTTATTGAAAACAGTTAAATATAACACCAGACGTTAAAACCTGGTACCTTCTTGTCATGATAAAGATTGTAACAAGAACAGGAAACGGCACAGCACAAATCCGTTTGCATGATAATCATCTCATGAATGTAAAGAGCATAGGAAATGGAACAAATGTAACCCATTCCATTACCAACTTCAAACGGTAACCTCCTTGTCCTAGTCACATGCCCTACTTATGGTCCTGAGTAAAGAACAAAGGAAATCAAAAGGCTCACTGACCCTGGGGACCAAAACAGCCCCACTTGTTTGTGTGTGTACATTTGTGTGCATATGTGCATCTTTCCTCCTCTGAACTCTGTTGCACTAGAGAATTCCTTACAGTTGATTCCCTAACTTTGACCTGAATAAGCAGTCAGATGTGGGAGAAACAAAGCAATTTAAAAACCAGACTCATTTGGGAACGGACACTCTCCTTACCCCCCTTTCTCAGGGATGAGGAAACACTGACCTTCTCCTAAGTAGAAGCCATGAACAAAGAAGGTGACTGAATGACTTTCTTTCTTTTTTCTTTCTTTTTTTTTTTTTTTTTTTTTAAGATTTTATTTATTTGTGAGAGAGAATGAGAGACAGAGAACATGAGAGGGAGGAGGGTCAGAAGGAGAAGCAGACTCCCTGCTGAGCAGGGAGCCTGATGTGGGACTCGATCCCAGGACTCCAGGATCATGACCTGAGCCGAAGGCAGTCACTTAACCAACTGAGCCACCCAGGTGCCCTCTTTCTTTTCTTTTTTTTTTTTTTATTAAAGATTTTATTTATTTATTTGAGAGAGAATGAGAGAGAGCACATGAGAGAGGGGAGGGTCAGAGGGAGAAGCAGGCTCCCTGCCGAGCAGGGAGCCCGATGCGGGACTCGATCCAGGGACTCCAGGATCATGACCTGAGCCGAAGGCAGTCGCTTAACCAACTGAGCCACCCAGGCGCCCCAAGGTGCCCTCTTTCTTTCTTTCTTTTTCTTTCTTTTTCTCTCTCTTTCTTTCTTAAGATTTTATTTATTTGAGAGAGCTAGAGAGCGCATGAGCTGGGAGAGAGTCAGAGGGAGAGGGAGAGGCAGACTCTCCTCTGAGCAGGGAGCCCGATGCGGGGCTCAATCCAGAACCCTGAGATCATGACCTGAGTCGAAGGCAGATGCTTACCGGACTGAGCCACCCAGGCGTCCCTGAACGACTTTCTTCCTTCTTGCCCTCATAGAAAATGGAGCTCTGACTCCCGGGGAGTCCTCTCTTATCTAAAGAAATTGCAGCTTGATTCGGGTTCATCTAAAAGCACAGAGGGTCCCAGAAACACAAGTAAGCCACACCTGGTTGAGGTCAATCAGGCCAGGGCAGAGCTCATGCTGCGATCCTCCATTTGTCTTTGACCTGGCCAAGTTTTCCAGGAGGATCTGTTTCCCTTGGAAAGCTCTTTAAGTAGTACTATATGAAATTTATAATAAATCATCTTACCCCAAGATGACGGCTTCAGATGTGAAAGGGAGTAGTGAGAAATGATGGCTGAATTTATCAAATACTAGAAGAGATGAAAAGCCAGATTGCCTGGGGTACTGTGCCCATATCCTGCCACAAACAAATGTCAGTCACTCTGCTCAGCTGGCTAATAACTTCTTACATGGCATCCAAGAACTGTACTACACATTTTCTTCTACTGGGGATTTGTTCAAGCTAGCAAGCCTGACTATACATTTCAGGCATCCTGGATGCCTATCCCTTCCAGATGATATCCCAATTACCAAATGGCTCTGGTTGGCTAATAAGAAAGGCGACATGGTTATATGTCAATGGTTAAGTGATGTTGAGAGATTCCAAGCGATTTCACATCTTAAGATAGCGCTTGGTGGCCTCCTTATCAGATGCCGTGAAAAAGTTTTCTGTGAGGCACATCCGTTTCCTAAGTATCCTATCTTGATTCCCAAAACAGATTACATTGGAATTATCTTTACAAAGAAAAGAATGAAGCCCTACTTTTCGAATGGCCTAACATTAAAGTAGGATATAAGTAGTGAAAAATAATTATTTTGGGGACAATTCTATGTGGAAAAAAAAAATATATTGGAAAACTGGCTCCATAATTTCTTTAATGCATTCTTAGGGTTTTGGTTTTTTTTAAGATTTTATTTATTTATTTGACAGAAAACACAAGCAGGGGGAGCAGCAGGCAGAGGGAGAGGGAGAAGCAGGCTCCCTGCAGAGCAGGGAGCCCGATGCAGGACTTGATCCCAGGACCCTGGGATCATGACCTGAGCCGAAAGTGGACAATTAACCGACTGAGCCACCCAGGCGCCCCATCTTAGGGTGTTTTAACTGATTGTATATGATTGTGGTCAATCAGAACAATGGGTCTGCTTTACTTATTTTAAAACATTCAATAATAATCTTTTTAGGGACACCTGAGCCTGCTTCTCCCTCTGCCCCTCCCCCTGCTTGTCTCTCTCTCTCTCTGACAAACAAATAAATAAAATCTTAAAAAAAAACTTTTAAAAAGTGATATGATTGGGATAAAAAGAATGTAGGCCAAATTATTAAATTGATCTACATCCTCTAAATTTTTATTTTACTGTTTTTATTCTTTCTCATTCCTAAATGACCAGCTTATATGTATACCTTTGCAGCACAACTATTTCTTTGCCTTCTTTCACTATTCTATGGAAGACACTGTGGTTGTTTAGAAAGAAAACTAAAGTGAGAGCAGGATGAGGAGGCAGATCTCACTAGCTGGGTAGCCTGAGGATAATCCCTTGGCATTTCAGAGCCTCAGTTCTCTCTCTCCAAGTGAAGAAATGGGTCTACTCGATATCCAAGGTCCCTTCTAGCTCTGAAATCTAAGTAAGACACATTGGGTTTTTATGAAATCTAAGTCCATGACATGGACATCACCCATATCAGTTGTTGATATTGTTTTGTGGATTTTTTTTAAAAATATTTATTTATTTGACAGAGAGAGAGAGAGCCAGAGAGCGTGAGAGCACAAACAGAGGGAGCGGCATGCAGAGGGAGAAGCAGACTCCCTGCTGAGCAGGGAGCCCGATGTGGGACTCGATCCCAGGACCCTGGGATCATGACCTAAGCCAAAGGCAGACTCTTAACTGACTGAGGCACCCAGGTGCCCCAGTTCTGTGGATTTTTGATGAACATCACATTGAATGTCTTTTTTATTTTTAAAGAGGGCATTATCTCCTTTTTTCATGAATATTAAAGCTCTGTCTCTTATTTCTTGCACATAGTTCTTTGCAGGTGAGAGGTGCTTAGTTGCCTTCAGTGTGTATTTGTTTGCTCAGTGTCTATTTTTAAGGAATAAAGACATGAGAATAGGAAAGAAAATTATGGAGTGTGTTATATGGAAAATTTGTAACGTCCAAAATGGACCTATGATGGAGACAAGGAGGGGGATGGATTTTTTTTTTTTTTTTTTAGGTAGGACACTGCATGTAAAATCTCCAAAGTAAGAGAATTACATGTTTAGGAACTATGGTGGCTGAATGAATGAAAAAGAGTTTGTATACGTGAAGCTCTGAACTATATTTGGTGAGAGGGAGACATCTGACTTCTGCTAAATCATCGGACCTGGGTTTTATATCAAAGAATAATAAACCATTCTCTGGATTTATCATTAGAGAATATTAGAACCAATTGTGCAATTCTGAAGCATGAACTGCAACCACCTTTCCTAATATAGATTAATGCCCTCTATACATAATCTTGAAATACCCCTACGTAGGGCTCTCCAACTGCCAGGCTGTGGCAGTTCTCTGCCATCTGCTCTGTCCCAGCACTCTCTTGGGTCACCCAAGTCTGTTTCAAAGGCTTTCACACTGCAGAACCAGAGATAAGAATTGTCTTAAGTTTGCACAGACAACAACTACTGGCCACAGCAGGGTGCCATTTCCCACCCCAGAAGTGGTATCAACCAAAAAGGGAACTTTCTTTGATCTTATCCAGGGACTTCATGCCATTAAAATTACTCCATTTTGGCATTCTCTTTCCCAATTCTACGGTCATCTTGGTTGGTTGGTTATTTGAACACTTGAGGTCGCCTTATTTCAAATTACTTCTCACCTAGACAAATTATCTGGGAATTCAAAGCACTCATCTTGTGGTGTGCAAAGGATAGAGAGACTGCCTTGGGTGCAAAGACAAACTGGTAACAAGATGTCATCTCTATTAGTAGCTTGTGACTAGCATGCCTCTCTGTGAATCAAGTGGTATCTTCTAATAAGACTTTAGATGTGTGATTTTATCCTAAGCTGGGCTCTAGTGCCAAGATGCCTTTGACTAAACTAATAAGCCAGTGGTGATCAAGCGGATCTGACATCGTTACCAAAGATTAAGAAAGCTATGAAAAAAGTAAACCAAACATTACAAGCTATAATACTACCACCTAGGACAGAAATAACAACTAAAAGGATACCCCCCAAAATAACCATTAAAAAAAACCCAATTCTCCCAAAGATTGCATTTTCACTGCCCCACTTGCCAAAGATAATCAGAACCTAGATGAGAAATGCCCCTACCACAACATAGGATAACAAAATATAGTACATATGATAACGTAGAGTATCATGTTCCTATATATTTGGTAATCCGTACCAGTCTGTTAGAAAGATAGGAGACCAAATTAATGGGAGTTATGGTGGTGACAAGAGGGTTGCAGACAAATAGAAGAAGGTCAGTGTTTGCCATCTCAACTATGGATCTCTGCACCTGGTCATAGTTCAAGATAGGTTATATTTATGACTCACAATATGTTTGACTGTTTGTTGCTTATATGCGTGCATTTGAGCTGTGGGGAGAAGCCTAAAGTATGTGTTATGGGGAAGTCTGTATATGTGAGATAATCTGATAAAAGTCAAATTAAATACATATCATATTCACGTGTTTGTATGTAACTACCTCAATTTCAGGTAGGGAAAAGGGTACATTGGTTAAATTGGAACCAAATGTGCAATGTTATCTCTGAAAATGGCCCAGGGGCTCCATGTGTCTTTACCAAAATGAGAAAGGCTCTATGAATAAAGTGGATTTTGAGCTGAGTATTGAAGAAAGTTTTGAAATGCATGTAGATGAGAATGTGGCTAAAGGAGAAACAGGGAGAAATAGAGCAGTAGCTAGGTATGACAATGGGAATGTTGATAGATGACCTCAAAACCCAATTCAGGCACTTGAGGGATTTTCAGAGAATTACAGGATTCCAGGATGGAAACCAGTTAGTAGCATTTAGATGAATGTATCTACAGAGAAGAGGATCTTGTATGTAAATGGTGAACCAAGAAACAGTAGCTAAGTCCCAAATCAGTATAAAATAACAAAATATAATACATACAGTAAGTCTGACATTATTAGGGAATGGAGTTTACTGGGACTTGACATCTCTGAATATTCTGGGACCAGGAAAGACTGCCGCTAGGGGTCAAAGGCTAGCTCTGTCTAGCGTTAACTAAATGGAGCATTCTTCCCCTTTTTCCTCTTCTCCCCTACATATTTGGAAATGGATTTATTCTGATGTTAAATAAGTAAAGTATGACATACAAAATAATGATATGGCATATATCCTATTTTTTTTTTTCTGATTCAAGAGGAACTTCAATTTCTTGCAATGTCTTGTATTACTAAAAATGTTAACAGAGATGAGCAGGGAGAGTGCAGCATAATGATTAACAATTATTAGGCATCCTCAGTATTGAGGCTTTACATATGCTTTCCTATATATTTAGTTGTTATTGTTCCTATGTAGATATTCCAGGTGATCTTTTTCTGTTTTAAATAAATACCACATATTATATATAATATTCATCCACTTATTGAAGGAATGATTTAGGACAAAACCCAGTGTGAAATGGCAGGCACATGAGAATGGAGGTCTTGAGAAAAATTGAGAAATTTAGGGATTTTTTGGACAAGTTTAACATTAAGCTATATAGGTGGATATCTGGATAGTGATTTTATTAAACCACAGCAACAAAAAGAAAGGATCTAGCAAAGGAAGAGCCTCATACTGTTGTAACTAGAAAGTTCTAGAAACATAACTGGTTGGATTGAGAAGAAATATTAGGACAGAAAAGCTAGGATTTTGAATCATTTGCTGCAGTTCTGAGACATTACTGCAAATATTTCCATGGAGGTGATGAGAAAATTTTGTGGGCGATTAGGAATCTTGAGCAATATTAGCATAGATGCAAGATAATCTTAAGCAAGACTCTTATTTCTGTACCTAACCGGAAAAACTAGGTGTTTATCTTAAGATATCTTGATTGGAAGATTCACTAGTTATAAAGGAATTTTGAGTCCACAAACACATATTAAGTGCATAGGTTTGTAGGTCACTATGCACATTCCCAAAGGTGCATCAAATTGAAAACCCAAAAATGCATTTTCTCTAAGATGCTTTGAGTTAGGATTGAAGATTGTTACCCCAGAAGAGAAATGCCAGTATATTAATTACTCTCTTTTCTAGCCCTTTACGTGGGGTCTGTTTATGTAGTACCTAGGATTAGATAAGACAGCAATTCCACGTTGTATTAAGCGAGTAAGAAATGTTTCCCGTTTTTCAAATTAAATTTGAGCCACAGTTGCCAAACATTGTCAGGTATTGCAGCTGGAAAAAAAAAAAAAATCCATTTCTGCCCAATACTACATTCTATTTGGTCTTCAGTAGAGCAAGCTGAATTAGAATTTCTAAGATTGTTAAGTGAGATTATTAAAAAAAAAGAGAGAAAAAATTAATCTGCTCTAGGTATGTGGTATTCTGGTATTGTTTTACTATTTGTAGAGCAGGTTTTATACACTGCCCATCTTTTAAATAACAATAAATAATATGGTCATAAGTGTGTAAGCAGGAAGTTCCCTGAAAGGAAGCCTATATTATGTGTTAGAATCAGGGGGGAAAAAATCTCTGGAAACTTTGTAGTTATTTCTGGTCACATCAAATGATCTATTGTGTTGAGAATTTCAAGGCATATTTTTGCAACCAATATAATGCAGTCAAAAATAAAACCCTAAACTGAGAATACTCAAAACTACAAATGGCATCTGAAACAGGAAAATGGCTTTCTAGAAAACTTCTGAAAAATCTGATTGAGCATTATTAATGCTTAGCAGTTGGATGAAAAGTCCTTTAAGTTTTTCTTTACTATAATGCATCTTATTACCTTTTCAGTGCTATTTCCCACAGGGCCTTCAAGTTTAATTGAGCTTAAATATACCATATGTAAGCATATAATTCATGATTTGGAAATTTAGAGAAACAGAAGTTCACAAATTGTGGAGAAAATAGAATATCACTTGGCATTTAGATGAAATATTTTCCCTCAGTGTACTTTCAAATCCATTACCTTGTTTTATTTTAACAACATTCCTAGGATATGGGTAATTTGGCCTTTAGAATTATTCACATTTTACTGTAGAAAATGAGCTTGCTACCTGCCCAAGGAGGGTAATAGAGAATTTGTATTCGGACTACAACTCTATCACCTTGACATTCTTTCCAGTAAGGCTTGCTGCCTTTGAGAAGTAGAAGCAGGATGGACTACAACCAAAATGTGGCAAAGACTCCGAAAGAAGAAATTATTTTAAAAAGAGAGGTAGCTTGACAAGTGAAGATCATTCAGTTTCATAATCCTTTGGGTTGGTTAGGTCAGCATTTGTAATCTAACCCCTCACTCATGATTTAGAGAAATCATCACATTTTCTCTTATGCTATTTTTTTATACACATTATATGCTTTCAAAAGTATTCTTTAACACATATATCAAAAGAAGCTTTAAAATATTTGAGTTGAGATGGATTATGATACAAATTCCTCCTGACACCTACCCCTGCTTTTTTTCCCCTAAAATCACCATTTTTATCACTTCCAACCTGGAGGTATATAACATTTGACAAAATGAGGTGGCTGTATTTGTTATATCTCCTATGTCCTTCTTAGAAATATTGTCAGTTTATGCCATGACTTCTGTGTGGCTGTGTCATGTGAATTTATACTACCTTTTCTTAAAAAGCAGTGGTTATTATGGGGCGCCTGGGTGGCTCAGATGGTTAAGCGTCTGCCTTCGGCTCAGGTCATGATCCCAGGGTCCTGGGATGGAGTCCCACATTGGGCTCCTTGCTCAGCGGGGAGTCTGCTTCTCCCTCTGCCAGCCGCTCCCCCTGCTTGTGCTCTCAGGCTCTCTCGCTCGCTCTCTGGCAAATAAATAATAATTTTAAAAATGTCAAATTCATTGTTTTAAGTCTGAAAAATTATTGCTACTTAAGTTGTTAAAACAAACAAAAAAAACCTTCCTTCACCGGTTACTGAGTCACTAAATTTTTCTAAATTTTTAAAGTAACCCAGGTGAGTTAAAACTAAGCTAAACATAAAGACAGTGAACTTTATAGTTGAGGTTCTAAATCTCCTTTCAAAATTATTTTCCATAGCAAGATTTTAAGTACTTGAAGTAGTAGGGGTGGTGACAGCTTACATTTTGTCACCCCTCCAATAATCCTCTATTACAATTCCAGACCAATAATAGATGGTCTACAAATGTCCGATTGTTTAAAAAAAAAACAAAAAACAGAAGCTTGTATCGTTTACCTCTTCCTTGCCCTCTTAATGATTTATTTTTGCCAAAGCCCACTGATGGGGAGTTATTTCAGTGTCAATTAAAACATTTAAAAATTAAACATTGAGTTTAATGGGAAGGAAGATTCTAGAACTGGCCGATAAGAATAAGTGATTAATTCTCACAGCAGGGGCAGCAACATTCAGTATTAGGCTTGCAAGGAAATGATGAGTGGGAATTTTGTGACACCTGACTAAAAATCAATGCTCCTGGAAGGTGACATAATAGCTTTAAGCTGGAAAAAAATAAGTACAGGGGAAATCAAAGCTGACACAGTGAAACTGCACAGAAAGAAGTGGGTAGAATAATGACAATGTCAAGCAACTAATGGATCTAATGAGGCATAATGCGATGGCACTAAAGATCTCATGTCTTCTAAAACAACTAGTTAGTTTAGCTGACTAATATGCTTACTCACCTTTTCTCCTGAATCTCTTAGGAACATTGTGGTGGTCCCCTTCTATTACACTTTGTATC
Organism: Halichoerus grypus; assembly: GCF_964656455.1. Lineage (NCBI taxonomy): Eukaryota > Metazoa > Chordata > Mammalia > Carnivora > Phocidae > Halichoerus > Halichoerus grypus. Next base: position 170,496,376 of record NC_135715.1, read on the forward strand.
ATTTCTCAGAGAATCCTCAAGATGACCGTTAATATTATAAAGATGCCCTCAGAAAAAAGAAGTATGTGTTAAAAATAAGGCCTTTAACTTATTTATTAAAGTGATAACCATCTAACTCCAAAACAAATCCCCAAGTTGTTTTTCTGTATGAGAAAATACAAAGGAAAGAGAAATGAAAGTAAAATGTGCATTTTTTTCTGGCTCCAAAAGAAGATCAAATTAAAAGGTGGTAATTTGCACTTTGTTAAGAGAAAGGAAGCTTAATATCTAATGTGAAAGGTCTGCATTTGTGCTATATTTTCTTTACGTTAAATTATTCCCAAATTCCTGTTTCGGTTGGAAGGAGACTTGTCAGCTTCCTTCACATTCTTCTGACTTAGAAATTATGAAATGTGTGCAGAAATGACTAAGAGAACACTACTTGAAAGGGATTCCAAAGACTTTTGGACTCTGCCAAGCAAACTCCTTAAAACTGCAGTAGAGTCCATTGTTTTCAAGGTAGCGGTCTGTCTTTCTCGGAAACCGGTTTAACTTGGCTGGAGGATAAGCATCTCTTTTAGTGAGTTAAAGGGTCTCAAAATACAAGAGATGTTTTATCTTGAATAAGCTGATAATTTGTCCTACTTAAGCAAGTCATGCAAATTTCCTTGCAAAACTCGGTGCTCATTAGCTCATAATTAGGGTAATAAATCTGGAATCACCAAACAGATCAGTGAAAACATCATAGCGTTAATGTGAGCATGAGCTTATCCTGTAGGAATCAGTGGAGAGTTTGCAGAAATCTATTCAAATTCTGAAGGCAAGGCTCCCTGTAATTATCATAAATTTAACCTCCAGGAAGAAGGGGAGGAAACAAAGGGCGAAGGAGGGGCATGAAGACACTTTAAGTCCATGTGAAAACTGAAACTTCTAAAAGCATTTCTTAATATAGAGAATTCTGATAATTCATAAATATATTTTAGAACTACCTTCCAGTGGGTCTCCCACGCAAATTTTCATACATGAACATTTTTGCAGGTAAGCTTTCACCGTGCTGCTAGGGGAAACCAGTGGCCTGGTGCTACTAGCAATTAGTCAGAACTCACATAGTGAGTCAAAATATCATGTCAAGAAGAAAGCCCAGTACAGGACTCTGCAAAGCAGAAAGCCCACACTCCGCCCTTAGTGTGCAGAATTCTGGGGTGGACAGATAACTACTCTAGAGATGAGAAACAACTGAAAAGTCTCAGGAAATTAAGCAATTCTGCTTTCTCTTTCTCTCAACACAAAAATGTTCGTTCTATGCAGCTTATTTGTACACTTTTAATACACCTTTTGTTCTGCTTTGTTTGCACATTGTTTGCAACAGCCAGTTTGCAAATTGTTTACAAATATGTCCCCTCCTCCCTTAAAACTCACATTAACTGATACCAGTCTGCATCATGCTTGCACCTGCTGTGTGTTCTCCGTTCACTTCAGAGTTCCACGCAATTCGTTCATTTTCCTCATCATTCAAGATTCAGAAAAAGTTGATTCATGTCAGTACCACACCATGCAGACTGACTAGAACTAACTTCAACATGAGGGTAAACATGTCTTCTCAGTAGAAGAATCTGGAATTGCCCGTAGACTCCTTACACGTGTATTTGTCCTAATCTGTGTGATGCTTAGGTTAACTGAATTTCTTCATGCTTTCCGTTACTACTGAGAAAAGTGGGTATGCTAGACTCTGAATTTTTCCAATCTCAGCTGAGGGAACAGGATGGACTCTCCAGTGATTTATTCACTCCTTAAACAAAGTGTTACCACTGAATTAGAAATTCTTCTCCAGTTATCCATTCAGGTCTGTTTGAGGACTAGGATGCAGAATTTTAGCCAAGATGGAACTATTAGCAATTTAGAAAACTAGAAATATACATCCTCTCTTTAAAGAGACAACAACAAAAAGCTAATTAAGCAAATATGACATCTATTTATATTTTATCCCTAGAAAGAAAGCTTCTGGAGAAAAGACCACAGTGGAATTTTAGTGTATGCTAATGGATGAACAGAAAGCTACTCATCATGTAACATTAGCTGAAAGACCAAATCTGCATGGTGGGCCCAGAAGTATTTTTTATTTTGGATTTAACTCCTTAAAGGTCGCTAGTGGTCTGGCTGCAATTTAAAATACTTAGAACAGTATATACGGGTATGAGAACTAAATCCAGTCCTCATTAACGAATTGTGTTGGGACTTGCATTCTCTTCCAGCGGCTACCTTTAATAAAATCCATTGAAATATTGCTTTGTTCATTTCCCCTTTCTTTATCAAAGATGTGACCACTATCCTATCCTCCAAGAGCATCTAGCACTAATTTACATTTTACCAGTCTATTCGTACTTTGCTTCTTGGCCTTTTGGCAAAGTCAAAAATTGCTACCAAATGTTCATCCATTGCCTAGAAGTCTCCAGACAAACTACTTAACAACTGTCAGTTTTTCAAACTGGCTGAAGTACCCTGCCATTTTCCAAAGTACAGCTGCAAGGAGCATGTCTCCCAACAGAGCGACAGGCACCATCCGGTGGTAATGTGTTCACATCCAGACTGATATTGAACTAAACTAGAGGTGGGGAGGGCAAAAAAAAAATTTTTTTTCAGAGCTAATATAGTGGAAAAGAACTGCCTTTAAATGCCTTTAAATACTAAAGGCTAATCATACACATGAAAGTATAAAGGTGATAGAAATGGTTTAGAATTCTTGTAGGTTGCTAGGTTGTGTTGTCAGCACTGTTGCTTGAACAAAATGAGGGGCTAAATTCTGAAAATAGGCCCTCCCATCCCCCAAATACCTCCCATCTCAAGTTTTCTTTCCGGTAGACTGTTTTCCTATGATTTGTTATGTATCGTAAAAGGGAGAACATATTGGGACCTTTTTCTAAATTGAGATGCTTCATATTTATTGTGGGGAACTTGGACAATGCAGTGAAGAATAATCCCTAGGCTTCTTAGGGATTCAATCAATGACTCCTCTTGTTACTTAAGAGCTAAAATACTAAATGCATGGAATTTTTTTAGTTCAGTAAACAAAAATCATTAAGTACACAAAATTTGTCTTTAGATCTCATCCCCAGTTCCATCCCTTTTTCCTTCTGGGATCTCAACTACAAAACGCCCTGTCCTTTCTCTCCTTTACACTTTTCTGCGAGCTGGGCTAAGATCAGTGGGCCACTTTCTTCAGGGGTTTTGCATTTCAACACATGCATCCAACTCTGGAATGTCAAGCTTTGTTCCTATGACATTTCAGTTTTTATACTCGGTTTTACTGAAGAGACAGGCTCTGAGAGTCAACTTCGTTCGCTAAGTTTATGATGGAGGAAGTGGTAGGTTTTTGTGCTCATCACCGTGCTCTTTTTCACACTGGAGAGAGTGCAAGAGATTGGTGTAGCGGCATGACTGCACACCCATTTCCAGGAGGTATAGAAAAGAATGGGACGTAGAGGTGCTTCAGTATTCTTCTAGTCAAAACTGAGACCTAGAACTCCTGGTGAACAAGAAGGTTTTTATTCTGCATTAAACCAGGGCTCACCTCTTTTCTCTCCCAGTCATGGTGCCCGTTGTCCTTCAGATACGGAAGCAGCGGGGAACATGTGGAATATGCATTGGTCCCACAAGGCTAGCCATGCATAGGTCATGAGCTAGTGTAAGGGAGAGCGATTTTCTTTTTTATTTAGACCAATTTAGGAAAAATGTATAGGCCACTTAAAAAAAAAATTCAACATTGAGTATAGCTTCATTTGGTCTTTTATGAGAGTAAGTATACTCACTCAACTTAGATTACCCATGTAATGTCAGTGGAAAAAACTGGAGCTGCTTCTAAATTACTAACATGTTGAGATTCGTCATAATGCAGGGCAATTTTCTAATTGCATCCTGAAAACAGGCCCTCTATCACATGGAAAAGTCAGGAAGATTACAAAACTGAGTTAGGAGTTGTTCATCATTGACCTGGAATCTGATCCTCTTTAAGTCATTCAGAACAATTAATGTCAGAATTTCTCTGAAGGGAGAATTAATTCCTTTGGAAGTGAGGACAGAGAGTTTCAAACTTGAGTCATGTGAGAAGAGTAGGAATTGAGGACGTGAACCCAATACTTAATTTTTAACATGAGGGCAAATGTCAAGATTATCTTATTCAACCTCCCAGATCTCACAGACAAAGAACCAGCTCAGTTACATAACTTTTCAAGACAGTTAGTGGCAAAAGCTTGGGAGTCAGACTACTTCAGTTTGATAACTGGCTCCAGTATTTTCCAGTGGGGCATTAAGCATGTTACTTTACCTCTCTTTGCCATAGTTTTTGTGTCTACAGAATTGGGATGATTTTGTAGGACTACCTCATAAAACTGTTGCAAGGAATAAATGAATCTACTCAGATATAGAAACCTCTCAAACGCTTACTGATAACTGATCTGCCCTCAACAAATGACAACTTCTTCAACTCTCCTTCAATGTGAGGCATTTTAATTTTTCCTCATGACTTTTAGACTAAAGAATATAGAGATAGCATCCTTATGAGTTTTAGAATTAAAAATATATTTTCGTTCTTGTTTGAAGTTTGGGTCTTTAACCTGAACTTAGGCCAGACATGAAAAGCTGTAGTAACGCAAAATTCTGGACAAGACTTTCAGGCCTGGCTAAGCCTTGAGGAACGGAAAAAAAAGGAAGTGGAAAAGCCTTCCCCATTCAGAGATAATACTTCCCCACGCTGCTCCTAACTCAGACAGATCTGTACTTTGAAGAGGAGAGGGATAAAAGGAAAGATAAGAAAAATAAGACTTTTCTTGCAACTCTGCCTTTCTTAGAATTTCGCTTTCCACGAATGTCTTCCTTTCTCTTTCTAGCTCTTGGCCTATCATTCAAGGCCAAACTCTTCATGAAAATTTCCCAAGTTACCTAGCCCACAGTCACCTCTTAGTCTCATAAATTTCTGGCGTTTATTGTCATTCCATTCATTTAGATATTAATTCTGAGCACTCCTCTGCTGTTTTAATATTATTATTTTTCCTATGTTAATATTTTGCTTCCCATCTAGATTGTGAGGAACTTGAAGTTTCTGGAAGATATATCTTTTTCTTTTTTAATTAGGTGACCAAAGAAAGAAAAGGAAAAGAAAAAGAAAAGTAAACATTGTAGCTCAGAGGAATTTGCCCGAACAACTCAAATACCAGCTTTGCTCCATAAGCCCCACCCCAAAACTAAGCAGGACTGAAATGTCCAAAGCAAAGCCATAACAAAGCTCAGTAAATATTTAGCTTGTCTTGGACTATTGCAATAGATTCCTAACTAATCTGCTTGCCTCCAGTCTCTCCTGCCCAATCCATTCTCCACAAAACTGCTCAAATGATCTTATGTTAGGCACTCAATAATCAGTTAATTGAATTCATTAAGCATATATTTTGTGCAAGTAAAAAGTTACCTTGGTGATCCAAACAATTATATCAATGTTATGCTGTAAGTGAAAAGGTAAAACTTTGGCAATTCAAAGCATAAGAAACTCAACTTAGAAAACAAGGTTTTAGGGGCATCTGGGTGACTCAGTTAGTTAAACATTGTGACTCTTGACCTCAGCTCAGGTCTTGATCTTACAGTCGTGAGTTTAAGCCCTGCATTGGGCTCCACGCTGGGCATGGAGCCTACTTAAAAAAAGAAAGAAAGAAAGAGAGAGAGGAAGAGAGACAGAAAGAAAGAAAGAGAAAGAATGAAAGAGAAAGAAAGGAAAGAGAGAAAGAAAAAGAAAGAAAAGACAGAAAGAAAGAAAATGAAGTTTTAGTACAATGTATGCACTTTTTCTAAATTTATAAGGATGACCGCAAACTAGAGCTTGTTGTTCATTGTTTTCTCAGGAAATGTGGCAAAATAATTTTTTTTCTTTTGTTTGACAGAGAGAGATAGCGAGAGCAGGAACACAAGCAGGGGGAGTGGGGGAGGGAGAAGCAGGCTTCCCACTGAGCAGGGAGCCCGATGTGGGGCTCGATCCCAGGACCCTGGGATCATGACCTGAGCCGAAGGCAGACGCTTAACAACTGAGCCAGGCGCCCCGCAAAATAATTTTTTACCTACACTATATACAACGTACAGTTTGACCGTTAATTGTCTTACTGGAATAATACTGAGGTTAGAAACTATAACTCAGGAAATATTCTACATTACATAGATTCATTTAATCAATCAGCAAGTAGATATTCAGTACCTACTGCATTCCACATGCCAAGACTGATAAAATACAAGAGAAGTGAGTCAAATACTAGGCTGTTATGCGAACCTTGATTTGTGTTACCTATGACAAAATGTATGCTTACAGATAAAATCCTACCTTTTGAATCAGGCAGGGTCCAGGCTGGAAACAGATGGCACATTCAAATTAGGAAAGTTGGAGAACAGTACAATGTCCCTTTTATGATCTGGGTGGGAGGGAACAGTGGGGCCAGTGCGGGGCACCAGTCTCTGAGCAGGGTCTGCACAAGCCTTAGGCCCTGCAGAGGCAGTGGAGAAAGAGGGGTGACTGGGGAATCTGGAGACAGAAAAGATGCTTGTGAAGAAGCAGCAGGACAGGGGCGCCTGGGTGGCTCAGTTGGTTAAGCGACTGCCTTCGGCTCAGGTCATGATCCTGGAGTCCCTGGATCGAGTCCCGCATCGGGCTCCCTGCTCGGCGGGGAGCCTGCTTCTCCCTCTGACCCTCCCCCCTCTCATGTGCTCTCTCTCTCTCTCTCATTCTGTCTCAAATAAATAAATAAAATCCTTAAAAAAAAAAAAAAGCAGCTGGACAGAGCTGAAACCTTTGAGCCCCATGGGGCTGGGCCCCCCACCGCCCCGACTCTCCAGCACTCCCTCAACGCCTGCTCAAAAGTCAGAGTGAGGAGGCTCACTGATGGCGGCCACACACTTCAGCCACCCAGGCCAAGGAGCGCAGGGGATGGAGCATAGATCCAGAGGTGAAGCTATTCAGTGCCTCTTTAAAACTTTACCATAAGCATCTATGTAATCTGCCTATGTTGGTTGAACAGTGCAAACCCTTGATGAATGAATGATTTACATTGTATTTTGAAAAGAGCACAATAATATTCTAAGGTTCCTAAGGCGAGGTGTGAGAGAAGCTGTCAATGATGTTTATAGAAAATAGGAAATTAACGAAGCAAGAAGAAAAAGACCGATTTGAACTTGACTTGGCTGTCTAAAACATCTACTAATTTCAGCCATATATATTAATTGCTTACCATTTATGCCTAATTACCATGTAGCACAGTAATGTGTATCATTAAACATGTGTCAGATTAACTTCACAAAACTAACTTTGCAATGTTAACTTGACACAATTACTCACAAGTTTGGACAGTTTTTGTAGGTTTTGACTCATGTAGGATGTTCTTTTAACTCCAATAAAATATTTGCTTCAATGATAGTCTGCCCAATCATGTGATTTCCAAAGACCAGCAAATTGAAAAAGAAAATTATGGCAGATCTTCTAGCGGTATTATGACTTAATTTAATAGTGCTTAGAGCCAAACCAAAGCCCAGGATTGAGTTATCAACTAATTCCAGCCACGATATAGAGCAGGGAAAAGCTCATGCCAGACCCTTTATAGCTCTTAAGTCATAGGACTCACTATGCAGGGAACTGCCACCAGCAGGATCAGATGGGAAAGGGGTGTGCTAATTTTAGCAAATGTATCCTGATCACTAAGACCACATTCCATTTTTGTACTTGAACTAATTCTTGATTGTACCTTAAAACTGGAGACAAGCTGACCTGCCCTCAAACACCAGTGATGAAGGTTATCATGATGTGTTAGTTGTATATATATTTGCACCTCCAGTAAAGATTCATTACTGAGTGTATACATTCATTCTAAGTATTTATCATAAAAAAAGTTTCTTTTGCCTTGATAAATGGAGAATACATTTAGTCAACAAATTCTGGATCTTTTAAATTGCCAAAAGAGAATGCCTGAAATACACTACAAGTTGTTCTAAAAAGGCACAGTTTAATTCTAACAAAAAGCCATAATCCAGCAGTGGGCCTGATACTATAACTAGAATAGGTCCAAGGTACTATGTGGTATGCATTTAAAGAATTAATTTGCTTTAAAGAGATGTTCCTTTCATCCCAGTGAATAGTTGAGTTACTTTGCTTCACTTCTGGATAAGGATCTGTACTCAGGAATTCAAAAGTTTGAGCATCTGCTGGAATATGGGCCATATTTCACGGACTTACAAAACATCAAGATCTTCAGGGATTCTACTCCTCTGTGGGGATTAGTTTTCGAGGGTCATGAGATCTCTCAAAGTCACTGTCTCCTCATTGCAGGCCTTCACTTGTGATAAGAGGGAGAGAACGGTTGTATTAAGTTCTGGTATGTACCAAGAGAGAAAGCAACATGGTGGCGTGGAGAGAGAGCAATTGTTTGAATTTTCACTTCATCTGTGCATGCTGATGTGTTATTTGACCTTCAGATAGTTTGCCACTGTTGTACAGAGAGGACTGCTACATAATCGCTTAAGTGCCAAGAGGCATTAATTAACCATCCATGGTAAACAAATGATGAAAATAAGATAGCTTGGAGTATTTTTTATGGGTTAAGAACACTTACTATATAATAATATAGGAAAGATAGCTACCCTGTATTGTTTGCCTATTTTCTAATAGATACTTAAAACATCAGGTTATTTAATTCTTGGAACAAGCATGTGAGGTAAACAATATACCCACTACTTACATGAAGCAACAGACACTAATGGAAGCAGAAACATGTACGTCAGGTCTCACAGCATAAACAGGAGGAAGAGCCCAGGACTGAGACCAAGTCTGTCTAGTTCTAAAGCTCATATCTTTTCTACTGTTGTGTAAACCTTGGCAATGCCTTTCAGCCTTCCAGTTATGGTTGTGTTTTTCTCCACAGAGATTTCCCTATTATCTTGTACACACAAACCCACAGCTTACCCCTGACTCTTCTCCTGCCCTTTGTTCCATCTTAAACATCTGACACAGAGTAATCTTGCTGAAGCAGCAAGACTGTGATTAATGAAGCAGAAGTGTTCTTATGTCATTTGGGACAATGACCTATGGGCTGTGGTCCGCAGATTACAGCCTGGAAAGGTCACAATTTGGGGGTCAGAGGTGATGATTAATATGATGTCATCTTTTATCAAGATCCGTTATAAGAAATGTCAGAATGTCTAGTCATCCAGGTTTTCTAAAAAAAAAAAAAAAAAAAATCTTCTGACAAAAGAACTCTTTTTCTCAAAGTTTGAAGTAATCTAGTAATCTACTTGGGCGTTCTGTAACCCATGGTTTTGGGAGATGGTCAGGAATTAACAATTACAGATTTCTCCTTCCTGGGGCTCATTCTGGCACCTGGGCCTTAGATGCCATCACTTCCCAATGCCTCAAGAAACTCGTTTCTACATGTTCTATCTTCGTCTCTAGAATGTTCAGTTTCTTCTTCATTCCTCTTTTATTTTTTTCTGCCTTCAAACTTCACCCAAAATCCTTTAGCTTGTCCTGCTGTCCCCTCTAGCTACCATCTTACTTCTCTTGTTCTCATTGCCAAGCTCTTGAAATAAGTGGATTCCATGTGCCGCCTCACCTTTGTTTCAGACAGTCTCCTAGAGCCTCTGACATTCTGGCTCCCACCACACTACCCTTTCATGGAGCTTCAGTGGTTTTCTGTTTGCCAAATACATCGGACAGCCTTCCTTCTGGGTATCTCTGCGCCATGTTATTTTAACTGCTCCACTCCTTGAAACACTGGCTTCATTCTTAGTCTCTTCCTATAACTTTCAGTAGCTTCCTTTCCTATTTTTCCTTTTGTATTTTTATTTATTTTCTTCTGTTTTAGGGCTTCTATGTAATGGTGACTTAATGAGTTTATTCATCTTTCTTAGCAGCTTTCTTGAGATGTAATTGACATATAATAAACAGAACATATTTAAAGCACACAGCCTGATGTTTCAATATTCTTATACACCCATGAAACCATCACCCCAAACGCTTCCTCATGACCCTTTGTAATCACTCTCTCCTCCCTCTCCAACTGCCTCCCACTTCATCCCCAAGCAACCACTAGTCTGGTTTCTACCACTATAGATTAGTTTTCATTTTCTAGAATTTTTATAAATGGAATGATACGCTATTCATTCTTTTTTGGTCTGGCTTTTTTCACTGCTCATAATGACTTTGAATTGCTGTTGCACATACCAATAGTACATTCCTTTTTTTTTTTTTTTTTTTTTTTTTTTTTATTTATTTATTTGAGAGAGAGAGAATGAGAGAGCAAGCACATGAGAGGAGGGAGGGTCAGAGGGAGAAGCAGACTCCCTGCCGAGCAGGGAGCCCGATGCGGGACTCGATCCAGGGACTCCAGGATCATGACCTGAGCCGAAGGCAGTCGCTTAACCAACTGAGCCACCCAGGCGCCCTAGTACATTCCTTTTTATTGTCAAGTTTGAGTTCATTGTGTAAATACACTAGAATTTGTCTGCTCATTTCAATTCTACCTAATCTTTGATAGACATTTTAATTATTTCCAGTTTTTGGTTATTACATATAAAGTTTCTATGAACATCTGTATGCAGCTTTTCTTCTGAACATAGGCTTTCATTTCTATGGGATTAATCTAAGAGTAGAATGAATAAATCACATGGTAGTATATTTAGCTTTTTAAAAAACTGGTAAACTGATCTCCAAGGTGCTGTACACTTTACATGCCCACCAACAGTGTATGAGAATTTCAGTTCCTCCAAATCCTTCCTAACACTTGGTATGCTCAATATTTTAATTTTAGTTATTCTAATAGATGTGTAATAGTATCTTATCATGGCTTTAATTTGTATTTATCTAATACCAAATGATATTGAACTTTTTTTTTTAAAGATTTTATTTATTTGACAGAGACACAGCGAGAGAGGGAACACAAGCAGGGGGAGTGGGAGAGGGAGAAGCAGGCTTCCCGCGGAGCAGGGAGCCTGATGTGGGGCTCGATCCCAGGACCCTGGGATCATGACCCGAGCGGAAGGCAGACGCTTAACGACTGAGCCACCCAGGCGCCCCCAATATTGAACATTTTTTTACGTGTTAGCCATCGGTGTATTTTCTTTGGTGAAGTGTCTTCCATCTTTTTGCCAACTTTTTTTTTTTTAATTGGATTGTTTTTTTATGTTGACTTTGAGAATTCTTCATTTATTCTGGATACAGGTACTTTAGCAGATAGGATTTTCAAATATTTATTTCACACAGTCTGTGACTTTCTTTTTAACAGTATCTTTCAAAAAGTTTTAAATTTTGACAAAATCCAATTGATCAATTTTTTCTTTCTTTTTGTGGTCATATCCAAGAAATCTTTGCCTTACCCAAGATCACAAAAATTTTACATTTCACTTTAGAAATTTTAGTCTTAAGTCTTACATGTAGGCTTGTGATCCATTTTAAGTTAATTTTTATATATAATATGAAATGTGAATCCATATTCATTTTATGGCATTTGGATATCCAGTAGTTCTAGCATCGTTTGTCAAAAAGACTAGCCTTCCACCATTGAATTGCCCTTGAAGTTGTGTCAAAAGTCAGTTGTTCATATGTGTTTATGTTTCTTTTATTTCATTCCATTGGGTTGTCTATTATTATACCAACATCTCTATGTCTTCATTACTGTAGCTTTATAATAAATCTTAAAATCAGGTAGTGTTAGCCCTCCAGCTTTGTTGTTCTTCCCCTTGATTTTTAATTCCCCAATTGTGCCTATTCCTTTAGGTACTGCTTTTTATATGAGCTTTTCTCTCTAAACATAACTGGCCTTAGTGAGTTCTAGAAACATTCTCATGATTTCCATAAATAATTTTTTGCTAAAGGCTCTTAAGGAAAAAGCAGAACCACTAGCCCCAGCTTCTCCTTTGAGTTCCAAGCCTCTAGCTCTTCCAATAGACAGACAACTATAGTTGGAAATCCCATTTCTTTAAGCTTTGAACTTTCTGTACTTCTCTGACATTCCCTGTTACCTTTCCATTCCCAGCTTCGTTATGTCACTCCCACCATTCTTCTCACTGTTGCTCAGACTTGAACTTCTTCTTTGACTTAGCTCTGTCTTACTTCCCTTTATCCAATAAATCACCATACCCTGGCCATTTTTTTTTTTTCATTCAAAATACCTTATGCATGTTTCTCTTCCCTATTCTCACTGTTAATTCATATGCTCATTTTCTCATTCCCAAATGGCTGACTGAATGCCCTACTGACTATTCCACTTCCAGAATCTCCTTGCCCAAACTATTTTCTCAGATTTATATTTCTAAAGCAAATATATCCCCAATCACACCCCATCCAGAAGTTTTCCTTTCTAGCTTTGTTTCCTTTGAACTCTCTTCTTCTAACTTGCTCCAGTATAGCTGTTTTTTTTTTTAACTCTCATTTTACTCATGAAACTGGCTAGTTTTCTAAAAGGTATTTTCTAAATAGAAGGGGATTTTAAGTAACATTTATTTAAGGACTTTGTAGAAGGCTGTGATATCCAGGAACTAAAATTCTGTTCCCAGTCCTACTATTCTATCATCTATCTATCTATCTATCTATCTATCTATCTATCTATCTAAGGAGAGGAGAGAGAGAGAGAGCAGGCACGCATGAATTTTAAGCCCGAGGTGGGGCTCAATGCCGTGACCCTGAGATCAGCAAGTGAGTTGAAACCAAGAGTCAGATGCTTAACTGACTACATCACCCAGGCATCCCCCTGCTACTCTATTTAACTGTACTTGTAGAGCTTTCAGTGAACTGGAAGACACCCAATCATCTGACTGTGAATAATTTTATTTAAACTTGTCCCTTGTCCTATAGATATACAAGAACCTACTATAGGTTAAACAACAATAAAAAAACAAAAATGAGGTCTAGTGAAAATTCTCTCAAGTCTCTAAGACAAAAAGTAGACCAGCTGGACTAGCATTCTATAGGAAGGGAACAAATTCCTGTGACTCTAGGTAACTAAATGAGAATTTTCAGAAGTGACAGATTACAAAAGATCCCCATTCTTCAATGTAAAGTTCAGTACATGTAGTTAAATTCAATTTAGGTAAACGCCCAATTACTCTTTAGATTTCCCAGCCCTAATCGAAAGTCATGGGAAAGTAACATTTATCATAACTGAAACAACTTTAAAAGTTTGCTTCCTTATGATATTTTGTAGAAGAGATAAGAAATAAAACATTTTCTAATAATTGATTCTCCTTTAAAGGAAAGTAATATTTGAAGATCAATTGTTTTAAAAATAAAAGAAACATTAGAGCCTTGTTTATGGATACGGAGGGACATGAACTAGGAAATGTATCTTCTGCTGGTTTTCAAGAATGTGGTATCTTGAATGGAATTATTAATGTTGTGAAAGTACCATAGTTAGGGGGAAAAAAATCACAGTTGATCATTCTGGCAAGTTCTTCTTGGAAAGACTCCATATTTTCAAGGACATGCAGGTTCAGGTACATGGGTCTGTGGGGGAGGGGGGTAAAGGTGTCATAACCAGAATATGGTATTTCCAACACCAGGGCCCTGTGTAATCTCACATAGTGCAACTTCATAGTTGCTTCAAAGTATAGGAGAATATTGAGTTTCCTAGAACTCTCATGAATAGAAGGAAACTAGCTTATGTTTCATTTTCTTCATGTATAAGGAATAAGGGTCCAAGAAGGGGTAGTGCCACAGTTAAGTTCACATTACAAGCTTGCCCAAACATTGCCCGACTACTCGAGGTCTATATTACATTAACTTTTTACCTGTTCGGGAAAGAGCAGGAAAGTGCAATGCTTTGTTTGGATGAAAATACAGGAATTCAGGTAAGCCAAATCAAACAGCTTAGCCAAGAAGATGATTCAGCTTATTAGGACTTGGGCAGGCAAAGGGGGAGGAATAAAGAGAGGAAGGTGGGTGGGGGGCTGGGGGTGGTGGTGGTGGGAACTCTACTATTCCTCAGAAAACCAAATCCCTTTCCCCTCAAAAATCCACAGTAAAGTTTAATTTTAAAAAATATATATGTCATTTTATAGAGTAGGAGGAGTAAAAATCGCAAAAGAGAGACTTAGGAATAAATGTTGTGCATGCAACATGATTTCTGATGATTTTAAAAGAGAATTTGAACATGAAAAGGTTTTGAAGAGACTTGAAAAGGAAAGAAGAGGGATGTGAGAGCGTGAACTTGTCCATTTAAGCATGTTTTTCCCCTAGTCCTTACTGCTCATCTAAAAACAAGAAGTAGAGCAGGTCAGGAAAGGGGTTATGGTTAACACTGCAAGATGAAAGATAAGCAGCCAGGCAGTTAGAAGCCAAAGCATTTTATCTAGAAGAGCAGGTCTGGCCTTGTTTCCATCTAGATAAGAAGTAGATGGGAGAGGTTGTTTGTCCATAGACTAGGATGGGGTGGTGGGGCTGAAGAAGGGGGACAGGGAAGTCGGGGGCTTAGTTATGGAGTTGTGGCAAACCACTAATGTAGTGATAAGTCCCTCTTTTGTGTTCTCCGTCTACCTGAACTTTGAAATTGTTAGACTTGTCTGTTTAGATAACATGGCTGTGTTTCTTTCAAATGTGAAGACTTAAAATATCGAGAAAGTGTAGGTGAACTGAACAGGTTTATTATCGTAGTCTGAAATTTTAATACAACGGCCACCTGGTTAGGCCACTGACTCAAAATTTGAAAGAAATGACCTCTGAATTAAATTTCTCTTTAAATAGTAGGTTTCTCTTTATTCTGAAGCATATGCACAATATACTCTGAATTTTTTTTTTTAAAGTGTTTTCATTTCACTTCAAGTCCTTTTTAAAGACAGATTATAATTAGAGGGGCTTCTACTTTCATAGTGCTGTAATCTGATGACATACTGGTTCAAAAGCAGTTTTTACAATTATTCAAACGGACAAGTTCTAAGGTCACCATGTTTTGCTCTGGGTGTTCTTGGATAAGAGCCAGAATGGCCAGTATTCCTGGGCTTTTATTTGCTATTACTTTTAGTATCTCAGTCCATCCCAGAACCAGGAAATCAGAAATTCAAAATGAAATGAGTTGTTTGTATTTTTTTTTTCAATAGGCCTTCACAATTATTTTCGTGGCTAAATGAAATGATTTTAATGTTGCTGGGTTTATGCTGCTCATGCCATTAATTGCTCGTGTAGAATTTATTAAATATGTAAGATGATTAACACAGGAGAAAGCATTACAGAATAGATCTAATCCATAAATTTGTTGGGGTTTATAATCTATACTGTGTGAGAAATAAAGCAGAACATTTGTAGTCCCAGTGGTTAGATACTAAAACAAGTCTGTATAAATGACAGGTCAGAGGAAGGATCCTAAAACAAGGTATTCTTAATTATCTTGGCTACTTCCCAGATTGTCTAGTACCTTGAGTCTTATCTTCTCTCATCCTGAGGCAATTCCTATAGATACAGCCTCCAAAAGGCTCTACCAAGAGAGTTCTCTTTCTAAAATGTTCCATACTGGGGCGCCTGGGTGGCTCAGTCCGTTAAGCGTCCAAGTCTTGGTTTTGGCTCTTGTCGTGATCTTGCAGTTGTGGGATCGAGCCCTGCCTCTGGCTCTGAGCTCAGTGTGGAGTCGGCTTTAGATTCCCTCTCCCTCTCCTTTCCTGCTCCCTCTCTCTGTCTCTCGAATAAATAAATAAAAATCTTTAAACAATAATGTTTATATATATAGTATTTATAAATGTGTAAAAATTAAAATAAATTCATAATCCAACTACCCACACATAAGCACTTTGATATATGATTTTCTAAAAATTGTCATTCATATCAATACATGTTTACACTGTTTATTCACAAATGAAATCATTTTAATCATTTGGTTTATAATTTTTTTCCTAATAATCCATTGATATCTTTCCATAATGTTAGATAGTTAACTTGCAACCATAAAAAGTTATGTAGTTATCAGAAGATATGGATATATAAGTTTTTTAAAAAATCAATCTTACCATTGAATATTTTGGTTATTTTTATCTGTATGGTTTAACAAACAATATAAATACATTATAGTATTTACTCATCTAATTCTTGTAATATCCAATTAGGCTACAACATTCTTATTGATAATGGTAATCCTTTTACTATTTTACAGATGAAGAAACTGAGGTACAGAATAGTTAAGTAACTTCCCCATGGTCACAGAGCTAGGGAGTGGCAGATTTCAACTCAGGTTGTCTGGCTCAAGAGTTGTGTTCTTAACTACTGTGGTATGGTTACTCTCAAAAACAGTGCTGCATTCAATGTCCTCATTTCTTATTTTTCCATAGAAAAATCCCTAAAATGAGAATGCTGGCTTTTCAAATGCATTGGCAGTTAACCTTCAAAAAGTTGATACTTTTCTTTCCCATAGCTGTATATTTGCAGACTATGGACCATACTGGGTGTTAAAATTTAAAGTTAAATTGCATGCTGTTTTAACTTGTATTTCTCATTCACAATCCTCTTAATCTAGTAGACTTTTTTCAGTCCTCTTCCTCCATTGCATTTAATAGTATTTGATCACTCCCTTCTCATGCAACTCTCCTGCTTCGGTGTGATATCACCTCTACTACTCCCTTCTAATTTGTATTAACATTCCTTCTCTGTCCCTCCACTGATACTTCTCTCTGACCTCCTTTTTAATTTTAGTGTTTCTTAGCTCTCCACTTGATTCTCTTCTCATGTTGCAGTCTCCCTGGGAAATTTCATCCATTCCCATGACTTTAACAATTTAAATGCTAATGCCTCACAAATCTTTATCTCTTCCTAGACATCTCCCGTAAATTCTAGACTTACATATGTAATTATCCATTAGACATCTTCACCAGGGATATTCTCCAGGCTTTTAAAACAGAATATGTTTAAAATTAAACTTACCATTTTTCCCCTTAAACCTGCTTCTCATCTCATATTTACCATCATACAACCAAACACCTAATGTGAGACTCATTCTAGATTTTGGATGCTGTACAGAGTAATGACAAATAGCAATGACTTTGAATTAGGTAAAGCTGGGTTTGAACCTTACCCATGAGAGTTAAAATCTGGATGACCTTGGGAAATTTGCCTAAACTCTCTAAACTCCAGTTTTATTATCTATAAAAGGAGGATAAAAGTATGTACTTTGCAAGGCTGTTGAGAAGATGAAATGGGATGATGTATGTTACATGTGTTCTTTGTGGAGTTCCTGATATACTAAAAGCACTTAATAAAGAATATTGCTCCTTTGGGGATAATGTCTCACCTCTCGCATCCAAGCCGTTTCTGAATCCTGTGGTTTCTAACTCTGTAACTTCACTCCCAACAATCTTTTCTCTTTACCATCCCTGCTAATAATGCCTAATTAGGATCTGGTCATCTCTGCTTCAATGTTGCAGTTTTCTCTAACTTGGTGGTTCTCAACCTTTCTTCCTGGCATCAACAAACAGGATGGGTGATGTTCACATGTGGGATTCACTCCCTCAGGCAGAGTCAATGTTAAGTACAATTCTAGAATTGGAGGCTATAACTCCAACATTTTCTTTCTCATGCCATGAGAAAACACACTGGAATAAAAGAAACAGTAACATCATTAAAGAGGTTAACTTGAATCTGTTTCAATTTATTTTTTAAGTCTTGTGCAAATCTGAGTACTAGTTTTTTAGTAGCAAACTTCTTGTGGCACTTCTATACGCTGCCATATCATGGTCGCAAGCTTTGTGTTAACCAGCTTCCTTTACCAAGTCTCTTGACCATACTCCGGTTTCTCTTCAAAACGCATAAATCTTTCGCCTTTTACCAAGTCTCTTGACCTACACTAATCCCATCCTCCACGCTATTGCCAAAGTGAGCTAGTTTCTATTAGTATACTTTACTATGTGCCCTGCATTTTCTAGGGGACGAAACTCAACCCCCTTTAGTTTGGCACACAGAGGCCTCCAGACCTGGCCCTTTTTAGCTTCTCCAGGCTTTTTTTCTTTCTGTACTTCACCTTGCATGTGGACTCTTAAAACAGCAAAAAAACGGCATTTGTCATCTCTTTCCTCCCCCACTCCCCCACCTTACTCCTCAACCCACTGTAGTCTGCTTTAGGCTCCAGATGCTCCCTCAGATGTGCCTTTCATCCTGGGCACCCACAACCTATATACTGCTAAAGGTACTGGGTATTTTTCCATTCAGCAGAAATGGGCATTTTGAACACTCCCCTTCCTCCTAATTCTTTGGCTATTCCTTTATTAATCACATTTTTGGCTTTTTTTTTTTTTCCTGCCCATACTTCAATATTCTGCCTCCAGGACTCTTTCCTATGCAGTTTTCTCTTCTCTGTCTTTCTGTTCTTTATCTTCTATTAATCATCTTTGGGAGATCATCTCTGTTCCAGTTCGAAATACCATTTGTATGCAGATGCCCACTGATGGTCTTATAAGTGACATAATAAGTACATTGTTTCCAGAATGGACTTCATCATCCTCCCACCCTCCCCAACCAGTACCTTTTCCTCATTAAAGTTGCATACCTTTATAAATGGTAGTACTCATTCACCCAACTTCTTAAGCCAGAAATCTATGAGAATATATATTTCACCTCACCCAATCTTTTTTGACCTCTACATTTCAACCAGTTATCATATTTTGTTGATTATGCTTCACAAATATCTCCAAATCCATTGCTACCACCTTAATGCAGGCTGTCATTGTCTTTTATTTATCTCCCCCTCCCTCCAACTTAGTTCCTCACCAACCTATTCTCCACACTCAACTAGTTATTTTACCTCAATCCAAATCTGATGATATTACCCCCTAATTTAATTCAAGATACAGTTCAAAGATTTAATATGATAAGGCTTTCCAAGACTTGGATCTGGCCCCGCCTACCAGCCCAGACTACTTGCCAACTCCATTTTCATGCTGTAGGGTCCAGCTACATTGAACTTTTTCAGTCCCTCCTATCTCTTTTTGTCTCTGTTTTGCCTGCATGAGATGTTCTCCTCTCCGTACTCCCTTCTTTTGTCTGGCTTATTCCTACTTTAGAGTTCCTATTGTCTAGGGTTGATTTTGTCTCCCCACCATAGATTTCTAAGGTCCAAGTACTTTCCATATCACTGCATCACATTTCTTTACTAGATGCTCTCATCCTGTATGACTGCCAATAATTAGATTCAAATTGGAGAGCTATAAAAATGTTATCTACATATATTAAACATTTTAGCCAAATACACTTAAATGCACCATTACTCACCAGTTTTTCATTTGTTTGTTTGTTTTGATGTAGGGCTATGGCTTTTAATTTGGAGATGGATCCATTGACTGGAAATTCATTGTCTTTATCATAGTGCACCATGTATAAGTTCTAGTTTTACATTATTTAAAGTAGAGTGATAACTTCAAGTGGAATGAAAACTTAGACATCTGCCAGCAAACCTGAATGTAGAATTCTCAGGATTATAAAGACTTTTTCCTGAGACTTTTCTGGTTGTCTCTCCTATACCTAGTTTTGATAGAAAAGTTTTTACAGATTCTTCTTTACTGAGTCTTTCCAAAATATTCAACTTAATTTTCAAAGAAACAACTCTTTCATTTTACACTCTATTTCACTGAATTATGTAAGCAATGTTTAATTGTATTACATGGTTACAATAATAAGTCAACTGTCATAAATAGTTTGGGCACAAATACAACTAATTCTTGGCAGGCATGCAGCTCAACCAATGAGAGAAGTGTGTAGGGTTACTGGAGCGTGGCCTACTGCCTGTGAGCTTTCACTAAGCCCTGTATATTAATCAGTTTGCTTTGCAAAGGCAATTGATAATATTAGTTAATTTGCCAAGTCAGTTAAGTGGAAGCCTGTTAAGAGTGCTTTGTTATCCCAGTGTGTCTCTTTCACATTGACTGTAGGCACTGTGAGGACAGGAGAAGCATACATGTCTTAAAAAGGGACCATCTCTCTTTTTATTCATTATCATACTCACCACCATGTGCTGGACACAAATATTTGCTGAAGGAATGAATATATTAATAAATATGTAGAATACATACCCCTTATAGTCCTTCATCCACTAAGCTCAAGTGTCAATTGTTTAATACAGGCAGACTTTCCTGCCCTCTCCATTCTCCAAAGTAAAACGTGTAACTTCCCTTTTCCTGCCCCACCGTATTCTACACTTAATCCCAATATACCACTTAAAAATACTCTTACTGACATTTGATTTTGTTTCTATTTCTCTTTAATCCATTACATATCTCCTGAAGGCAGAAGATTGTTTTTATTTTTATATCTTATGTTTAATATATGAATGGCACATGCTATTTGTTCAAGAAAATTAATTAAATGAATAATAAAATAGTTCTGCCATGTGGGTATTCTTGTCATCACTTTAGATGAGGAAATTGAGGCCATAAAAATTAAACAGTTTAAGTAATATTACAAAGCAAATGAATCTTGAGGTCTCCTTGATCTGTGGCTCCCAAAGCTTATGTTCTCTTTCAACACTATTTTGTCTCCTTCAATCACCTAGTACAATAAAACGTCTTCTAGGAATGGAAGTAAAGCATTTCCTGGCCCCAATCAATTCTTACCTGCCAGCTATTTGTGAATATTAATATTCTCTTTGCTCAATTTTTTTAATGGACTCATAGGTAAACATCAAGGAGGGAAGGCAGATGAATGCTTAGGAAAAAGGGTACAAACCTGAGCAATAAGGAAGAGTATGTGGTTTGAATTAGAGGAATATGGAGGTTGAAGTGGGAAAGAGATTGTATAAAGCAACTAGACCCAAGGATATAGATTTGCCCTATGGCATTACTTAACCCATGGAATGAGAACATTTGTATAAATTATCCATGCTATTGTTTCCCTCCATGGAGGATACTGTATTTCCCATGTGTGGTTTGGGAAGGCTTCCTGGAATACATTAATTTGAACTAGCATCTTGAATGGTAGAGAAAAATATAACTTAGTGTTTGGAAAAAAAAGATTCAATCTGTAGGTTGAAAGGCCAGTGATAATAAAGGAATGGACAAAAATAAAAAATAGGCAAATCCCGATGGTGGGTAGTATGAAGAGCTATTGCAAGGTTATAGTGAGAGGTAGAGAATCTGTAGAATCTTCTTATTAATGATTTTTCTGGACCTCCGACTCTGTAGCACTGACCTTTGAGTTCATCTTCGATTTTGTCCAAATCAAACTTGCCTAGTACTCATCTTAGTTCTTCAGACAAAATATCTTATGCCAAATCTCTTTGCTCTCAAACTAGTAACTTCCTATTTTAGAACATTCAGATCTAAAATCAATTCTCCAGTTTTTTTTAACACTTCTATAACTTATTTTCTTTCATTATACTTAATAAAAGTGTGTTTTACCACAAATTATCTTCCATAGCATCTGATTAAAACTTGTCGAGGATATACTATCTTTCCTACCTCTCCTCATTTTCAGTGTTTTCAGAAAAGATATACATCCCTGTGGTCACTTTCTTCAATATCATTCTCTCTGTATTATCATCTCTTATTTTTATTTACTACTTATAAATTCTCTTAACCCACAGCAAGATGGAAAAGTGAGAGACCACTGACCCAACTACCAATTTACTTCAACCACTTTACCATGAATTTGCTTCCCCTAAAATCAAATTGGTGATCTTCACTGAAAATTAAAAATACAAAGTGATCTAAAAACAAAACATAAATATCACTTCAGTATGCTTTATCTTCATGTTTGAATCGAACACGGAAATCACTACAGTGACGGCCACATAAGAACTTACTAAAAGGTAGCTGTGGTATTGCACAGGGCCATTTATAGAGTTGAGTTTACTTGTTAGGATAGATCATAGATCTGCTGCTATTGAGCCCTTGAATATGTGGCTAGTCCAAACTGAGATGCACTGTAAATGTAAAATATAAACTGGATTTCAAAGACTTTATGAAAAACAAGATAAGATATCTCATTAGGTTTTCATATGTTTACATGTTGAAATGACTATATTTCAGAGGTACTGGATTAAATAAAATATATTAAAATTAATTTCACTTTAATTTTTTAAATGTGCCTATTAGAAAAACTTTACATATGTTGCTTGTGTTTGTGGCACATATTACGTATCTGTTGCATGTCCCTGCGACAGATAATGATAATCACAAACTCATGAGTGGGTTTAATTTTACTTAGAAGTCCTGTCATAATCTTTCTATTTCAGGCGAAATGTCACTCATAATAAACTTTTTACTAATTCTTACAATATGTACATATTTAAAATATTTTGAAACCTTTTATTGTAAGATCTATAGAAGATGCTCCTAGGATTATGGATTTTAAATGCTCAACTTATTATAATTTGAAATTCTTTCTATGTCCTATATTTATTAAATATTCTCCTTACATAGCCTGTGAAAATAATAATAAAGATTTACTTGGGCATAATATATTTATGTACCCAGTTAAATTATATCTGTGTAGGCAACTGACAATCTGTGTGATAATAAATGAGAAAACTTAATTTTACTATAAGACATGGAAGTTACCAGATCCATAAGATTGTGGTTAAAAAGTGGTCCCAGGGAAGCCTATGTAAGTAAGAGAAATGTCTAAAAGCTGTGTCTGGACATAGGGTTGTTCCACACCTATACATCCTGCCTCTTCACTGTGACCTTGAACATCACTTGACTATGATGAAACCCCAGTCCCCACTCAGTGTGAAGAAAAGAGGCTTGTATAAATGCAGTCACTTCAGCATGAGGGCCTCAGTTTCTGTCTCTCCAAATTGGTATGATCTCCAGTGACATCAAAATAAGGTAATAGTACATGGCACATTGAAATACATATAAACACATACCTACTTTTTTATATTTATTATGCCATAAATCTTAATAATCTTAGATATCAGTCCATTATATAGATCACAAAGAAAAGCAAACTGCTCAAATATTCATGGAAGAAGAGACACACAACCAGACTTCCCTCAGCTCTGCCCCCCATAGCTGAGGTTAACGGGGACACCTTTTCTGGTCAAGCAGTGGCTATGTTTGTGCAGGTTTAGGCTCTCTGGTTCTGCTCTTTGTTTCTCTTTCTTAGACACATTCAAATCTAGAGGAAATGAAAAATTGAGATACATGTCCCTTAAAATTCCTCTGTAATATCATTTTGACCTAACATTTTATTGTCTTCCTGAAACTTTTCAACAAAATTTTCAAAATCTCTTTTGAACACCACTTTTTCTATGAGTCTATTCTTGGCCCCCAAGCCTTCTTCCACTATGAGCCCCCAGGTGATTTGTCTTGACCCTCAGTGATATCTTTCCTCTATGGTCATTTTTATAAGTCTCATTCCTTCTACTGTTGTGCACATTCTTTGATAGAAATCTTTTATACTTTACATTTAACCCCTTGAGTTTGACTTTATCATTTGCTTTCTTACTGTATACTGTTCCTAGATGATCTCATCAACTCTGGCTTCAATAAGCATATGATATATAAATACACACTATATTATATCCAAGTGGTGTTTATAAAAACTTGGGCTCAGGGGCGCTTGGGTGGCTCGGTTGGGCACCCGACTCTTGGTTTCAGGTCAGGTCGTGATCTCAGGGGTCCTGATATTGAGCCCTACATTGGGGCTCCGCACTCAGCAGGGAGTCTCTTTGGGGATTCTCTCCCTCTCCCTCTGCCCCTCCCCCCGCCCTCTCTCTCTCTTTCTCAAATAAATAAATATATCTTACGAAAAAAAAAAAAGAACTTAAGCTCAGATCTCTCTCCTGATATTAACCCTGTACCTTTAATACCTATCAGACCTCTCCATTTGGATGTCATACTAGCATTTCACAGTTAACCTGTTCAATGTTTCTCCTTTTTCTACCCCTCAGATCTGTTTGTCCCTCTGTGATTTCACTATCAGTAAATGGCACCACCAAACACCTGCTTTTCCGACTCGGAAACTAGGGTATCATCCTTAATTTGTCCCTCTTCCTCACTATGTGCATACAATCAATCACCAGTTTAGCAAATTCTACCCAAGCATCTTTGGAATCTAACCACATCTCTTCATTTCCAGACCACTCCCATAACACAAGCCACTGTTATCTTTTTCCAGGATTTACTGCAACAGCTTCTACTTCCAGTCTGGCATCCCTCCAATCTAATCTATTAAAACCCAAGCAATTTTGTAGATCTAATCATGTCACTCTCCAATAGAGTTTATTGGTCCTTATTTCCCTTGGTATAAATTCAAATTTCTTACGTTAGAAAAACAAAGCCCTAATATCTGACTCTACTTACCTCATTTTATCACCTGCTGTATTCCTGTTCTTATCCTATGCTCTAGCCATGTCGGCTATGCAATCCCCTAAAGGTAATCATTCGTATTTATTCTCTTTCTTTCATTGTCTCTGACCCTCCTTTAACCTCTCCCCTATGTGTCTATCCTGTCTTTCTCTCTCTCTCTCTTCACCTTCCCTTCTAGGACTTTGTAGCCGTCTTCCTAATGTGTAGAACACACGCTCCATCTTCCCCTCTCTACCTTTGTCTTCTTCAAATTTACTTCCATTTATCCTTTTGGACTCAGCTTAGATGTCACTTCTATCAGGATGCATTTTCTCATTCCAAGGGTAAATCAGGTTCTCCTTCCATTTGTTTCCATAGAATTTTACTTCCACATTTGTAGTAATAACTACCATATTTTATTCCTAATTGTTTTCTTTCCCACTGTAAGATAATTTCCTTGAGTACAGGACTGTGTCTTATTTAATATTATGTCCTAAACACCCAGGCTGGCACATCTGAAGTACTGAAAATGAACTCCCTATAGTACTTAGCAAAATGGCAGCATGCAGTAGACATTCTAATCCCTTAAATTTTGGATGACTTTACTAGTGAATACTGTTAACAGGGAGCAATCATGCAGAAAGAGCACAGAAAGGAGAGGGAGAGAGCTTATGGCCTCAAACTTTCCACATAGACTCTAATGCTGAAAACTAAGTCACCTGCACATTCTATCCTCTTATGGTTTCATCCTATAGGCTAATTCTGTAGACACTTCCTTGAACTCCAAGGACATAAAATGACCTTGTCAAGAATCCCAGAATAAATAATGTTCCCTGGGCCAGAACCCTTGAATGAAAATGTGACTATGTTGCTCCAAACATGTTCTTTTAGTATCACTTACTAATTAATTTCTTCAGTGTCCTCAAAAGAAAAAAAAATATTCCATTTTCAAATGATAACAATTTTTTCCCTTCACCTTGACAGAATCAGGTTTAAATTTAAGTTTAAAAATGTGTACATTCTTTAACTGTGTCTTCTAAATACTCTTAATGTTACTCAATAAAATAATCAAGGATATTTTTCACACTTAGACCCAAATATAAGCTTCCTTTACTTGAAGTAAAATATTAAAAGGCCTTGCTGTGTCATGAATTACGTGTTACTCCATATAAATGAGGTCTGCTTTTGTACATGCTGATAAATGGGGTGGGATAAGCCATTCACTCTTACTGTCATTCAGATGGTCAACGCTATAGCTGTCCTTGTTTCTCCAAATTAGTTTTATTATGGAGTTCTGTCATAATAGCTGGACAAATGGGATAAATTCAGATTTCAGAGACCAAAACAAATTAAGGAGCTAAAGCTTTCTTCCCTTCCCAGACTATTGCATTTGTAATTTACACAGTCTCAAAAGAGCAAAAATAAGTCTTACTTAAAAATAAGAGAAGTGGGAAAAAGTCTTCTTCTGAGAAATACAAGGGTTATTTATAATTCAGCCTCCAGAGAACTAAAGAACAAATAGCAGATAAACAGAAACCAGAGTATCTACACATTTAACATATAACAAGTGAGGGGTGCCTGGGTGGTGTTGGCAGTTAAGCGGCTGACTCTTCGTTTAGGCTCAGGTCATGATCTCAGGGTTGTGATCTCAGGGTCGTGAGATTGAGCCCCCACATTTGGCTCCTCAGCACAAAGTCTGCTTGAGTTTCTCTCTCCTTCTCCCCCGCCCCTCCCCACAACGTTCTCTCTCTCTCTCTCAAATAAAATCTTTAAAATGTAACAAGTGAATAAATTATATTGGTTGTACGTTCACTCTGTGCTGGTATATTATTATAGGTGACACTTGTCCAACAGCAGGCTGGATAGATCGCCATTACTGATATGTGATGCTTGGATGGGCTGGGTTACCATGGGACACTAGCAATTGCCCAAAGCTACTTATAAATGTCTATGTGGTGACTAATAATTGTAGTTGACTTATATACACATTAAAAATGTAGCTGGCAAGGCTTACTGATATTAATATGAGCCACATGATCATAAAACACATATCCTTCATTATCTTGATCATTTCTGGAGGTTTTTTTCCTTTTTTTTTCCTTTTTTCTTTCTTTCCTTTTTTCTTTCTTTCCTTCCTTCTTTTCTTTTTTTCTTTTTTCTTTTCTCTTCCTTCCTTCTTTCTCTTCCCTTCCCTTTCCTTCCCTTTCCTTCCCTTCCCTTCCCTTCCCTTCCCTTCCCCTTCCCTTCCCTTCCCCTTCCTTTCCCCTTCCCTTCCCCTTCCCTTCCCCTTCCCCTTCCCCTTCCCTTCCCCTTCCCTTCCCCTTCCCCTACCCCTCCCCTCCCCTCCCTTCCCTTCCCTTCCCTTCCCTTCCCCTTCCCCTTCCCCTCCCCTCCCCTCCCTTCCCTTCCCTTCCCTTCCCTTCCCTTCCCTTCCCTTCCCTTCCCGAACTGGGCTAATTGGGACATGTTTTCTGAGTCAGAAACAGGAGTATAACATAACTAACTCAAATATACTGTAGTTACTAACCCAAACTCTTTAGTGTTAAATTTTTTATAGGTCAGAAACTATGAACCAAGATAAATTGTTCTAAGAAGAATTCAAAGTACATTAGCACAAATGAACATTTTATTAAAGCTGAGAGACACCATATTGAATATGTCTCTCAAGATGATGTTTAATAAAAAAAATTTTTAAAGCCAAACATATTTTTATAATTAAGGCAGAGACTGTTTTTCAGCATATTATAGTTTAAATAGGTATTATGTGTCCCCTTTGAGAGTTTCTATTGAAAACAAAGAAGAGATATAACACCATAGAGCACATCTTTATCTCACAAGAATTAGGCAACATCCCACTTCATATCTCAGAGACCCAAGAAAGGTACTTGAGATCTTGCAAAATAAAATGCCATTTCTCCCTTTACCCATGTATTAAGCAGTTTTTCTCACAGTCATTATGTGATCAAGTGATCACATTCTTAGCTATAATCAGTTTTTCAAAACATTAAATAAGAAAGCAGAAGACTCTGGGCTTACACGCTTAGGTTGGAAAATATATCAATGTTATGGTATAGCCAAAGTGCCATTTGTTAGTATGTCTACAAGGTAGTTTGGCTAAGAGTTTGGAAAAACATGAGTCATTTGCTGTCCCAGTTTTTCTCCCTTGAATGTTATCAAATGATAATAATATATATGCATGTTACAATCTGATGGAAATAAAACAGTGAATGGGGGGTGAGGAGACAAGGAATAGACTGTTTGAAGGTCAAAATATCAGGTTACTTACTTAAATTGTGGAAGTCAAACAAGGAGAACATGATGGTAGGGGTAACTACAGCAACCATCCCTGAAGACTGGAAAAACTTGTCAGGTCAAGAAATTCCAAGGGGTTGTACATGTCTTATTCCTGAGGGTAGACAACATGAGGTTGGGTTTTATTATAAATGTATCACTCACTTCACTATGGATAGAGTTGAGATTAGGAGGGAATCTTGGAAATACTCTATGCTACAGAATTAACAGTAAAGAGGTGAGTTGGTAGGTAGGTTTTAGCACCTAAGCAGAATAAGTATAATGTCTAGGCAGCTCGCTGAATTTGGAAGATATAATAAAATGATAGCTCATCGTTGCGAACACTTGGATATCATGGCCAGAGCTTACAGTATTGATAACTTCATATCGTTCATGATGACTTAAGGTTTTTACATAGGAAGTCATTGGAAAACAAAGTGTAAATACCAGAAATTACATTCTACAATAAGGAAAGAAAATGAATATGGGGATATAGATAGTGTTTTAGAAATGGGCAAAGAATTACATCAATGATGAAGGAAATTTGGTAAATAATCACAAGCCCACACTTAAGTATAAAAGTAGTCTTTAGGAGACCAAGTTAGGGATAATTTATCCATTTTAAAAATTTCTGCAGAAAAAACTTAATTCCAGGTTATTGTTGCCCTTTTCGGGCTCCCTGCTCAGCGGGGAGCCTGCTTCTCCCTCTGCCTCTCTCTCTCTCTCTGTCTCTCATGAATAAATAAATAAAATCAAATCTTTAAAAAAAAAAAAAAAAAGAAAGAAAAAGGGCACCTGGGTGGCTCAGATGGTTAAACGTCTGCCTTCGGCTCAGATCATGATCCCAGGGTCCTGGGATCGAGTCCCGCATTGGGCTCCCTGCTCAGCGGGGAGCCTGCTTCTCCCTCTGCCTCTCTCTCTCTCTCTGTCTCTCATGAATAAATAAATAAAATAAAATCTTTAAAAAAAAAAAAAAACAGAAATTACATTCTACAATAAGGAAAGAAAATGAATATGGGGATATAGATAGTGTTTTAGAAATGGGCAAAGAATTACATCAATGATGAAGGAAATTTGGTAAATAATCACAAGCCCACACTTAAGTATAAAAGTAGTCTTTAGGAGACCAAGTTAGGGATAATTTATCCATTTTAAAAATTTCTGCAGAAAAAACTTAATTCCAGGTTATTGTTGCCCTTCTACTTAATGCTGTATTTCTCAGCCTTTCTGATGTTCTGAGTTCATTTGGGATCATTCTGTTTAAAATTAGAGTAAACGAAATGTCATTTATAAGGTATGTCTGCTGAAACAATATTTTTTTGTATCTGCTACTTTGTAATATTTGCTGCCTTGGTCCTATTGGGCTGCTAGAACAAAAGGCCACAGAGGTGATAGCTTAAAAATAAGAAATTTATTTCTCACAGTTCTGAAGGCTGGAAGTCCAAGATCAAGGTGCCAGCATGGACACATTCTGGTGAAGGCCCTCTTCCCAGTTCATAAATGGTGACTTCTCACTGCATCTCCATATGATGGAAGGAACTAGGGAGCTCTGTGGGGTCTCTTTTAAAAAAGCATTAATCTGATTCATGGGGGTTCCACCCTCATAACATAATCACCTGCCAAAGACCTCCCACCTCCTAATACGATCAAATTGGCATTAAGATTTCAACATAATACATTTTGAGGGGGACACAAACTTTCATACTATAGACTTGCTTGCCCCCTTTGTTCATGGGGCTTGCCAATCAGATGCTGAATAAATTTGTTTAGAAAATAAAATGCTGGGCTAAGTATATCTGGAATTAGAATCTAGTTTTAGCTTTTTTGCTTGCTTAGGGTTTTTATAAGAAAAATCACAACCACCCTGAACTTGTTTCCTATCAATAACATCAAGTATCAGATACCCTACATTTTCCATAAGAATTTTGAGAGTGAATTAGATAAAGTCAGTAACAATTGCACTAATTTGCAAAGTACTTGTGGAGAAGGTCATAGTTTAAACTCATATATATTCTGGTTGCATTAAATTACTTGTATTGAAAGAAGCTGTATTTCAGATTAATCAGAATTATGACAGGATGAAGAACAGATAGCAAATGGTACCACATGTTATGCAGAAAAGAGGGGAACAACAGAAAAGATTGTAGACACAGATGATGAGCATGAAAAAGGAGATAGAAAGAAATGTAGATGAATTACATGAAAAAAAACAAAACAGGAAAATAAGTGGGGTGGGGGGAGGAAGAAAAGGACACTCACTCCCTGGCCTAGGATACTCCACTTCCAAGATGTACATCCAATTATACTGCTCTAAAAGCCAAACACCCTAGGTCCCCCATCCCTTCTTTGAATGGGGGATGTTAGAGTTGGAAACTTCATCATTTATAAAAGTTGTATTGGCCATAGTCTTTTAAGATTTTATATCCACCAAACCCAAACCAATATGTGGTAGGCCCAGCGCATGAATATAATATGGACTTTATTCCCATTCCCTCTTAGTTATAGTCTTCTACTTCCTCATCAATGGAGTTCATGAAGTGCTCTCCATGGAGACTGCTAACTCTGCTTGCACTCTCCATCAGTTGAGGTAAAATGACAAGTGATTCCTGCCACTTCATTCATAGGCTTACCCAATTCAGTACCCTTACCGTATTTCCTTAATACCTTTGGTTCTTGCAAAAATCTTGCTTCTTTGCATATGTTCCAGTCGGTCAGATGATCAGGTTCATACACCTCTTTTAAAGGTTTCTAGAACAAACAACTCAACAACAATATGGGCAGTTTCCGCTTTTACTGTTTTGAGGCACTTTTCCTGTGCCTGACAAAATTCCAAGTTAGAAGCAGCTGGTTTGATCTAAGACATTCTAGCATTATAGAGCAACAGTAGGGACAAAAAAAAAAAAAAAAAAAGTTAACCTTGCTTTTTCTCAGACGATTATGTTTTTATTTTCCAGGATCTCCTCCCCACCCACCCCCCTTAATTTTACCCATTTTTCTGTGGGATTATGGATACTTTATCACTTTGTCAATTTCTCCCATCTGCCTGTTAGGCTAGTTTAGGGAAGCACTTCCCTCAAATTTTGTGCCAAATGGAAGAAAAGCAGCAAAATTCAATTTCAGCAGTTATTATCCTCATTGGTACCTCTAGTGAGAGGTTCAAATCATAATGGGAACTTTTAGTGGGGCTATTAATAAAACATGAGGTATTCCTAGAAGTTTAATGGGTGCTTCTTAGAGCCCCTAAGAGCAAGTTGCCAAAATGCTAAAAGGAACTTCCTTTATCAGGTGGCTCATACCCTAAAGACAGCCCTTTGTCTTGAGCATATTGATAAAATCTTAAAATCATATCAAGAATTAAAATATTTATCATTTCTCTGACCCTACTGCAATAGAAAAATCAAAAACATATGGCATCTTTTTAAAAAGTCTTTTTCATTTTGTCAACATTATAAACACATGAATTTGATAAATATTGTTGATCTTCAAGGAATTCTTCATAATGTAATGCTAGACAGTAATTTGTTAGGCTCATTTTTTTTTTTCTTTTTGCCTTGCTACTTCGTTTGTCTTTTCCCCTATGAGTTAGGTATTTTGAATTAAAAGACAGTCAAGGAAGTAAAATGTCATTGAATGTGTAGTTCTTTTCATTCTATGTGAAATTATTGGGAAATGTGATAAGTATCCACAAAAATTTATAAATGCTTACTGATGAAAAATTCTAATAACTCTCAAATGTGATGGTGGCCTTGAAATTGGCATGGAGGATAAGCACATAGCTAAAGGTAAATGAGCAGTCATGTATGTTCTTTTACATTTCTGGTTATGAAGATACTGGTAACAGAACAAAACTTCTCATGGAAAAACATAAGCTGCATTTATAAAATCTGCGAAGTGTATGATTCATATAGTGATAGTTTAACATAAAGCAGAACAGACATCTACATTTTTGCCAGTGTGATCGAACCATGTCTCTGACTTAATCCTTCTTTAATCTTGGTCTGACTCTTAAGAAATGCTGTTTTCCAATATGGTTATTGAACCATTTGTTGAATTCCTTGCATAATTTACTGTGTACTTTGGAGCAACAACTTTCCGCCCTTAGGTTTCTTCTATAAATATATAGAGGATAAGCTCTGACATACATACCTCTTAGATTTAAGGGTAAAATAAGATATATATGAAACCTGTTGGAAGAGTAAAGATGGAGATTCCTGATCTCCAGTGCACCCGTATCTCTGGGTCAAGCAGTGTGACATGTATACACAAGGACAGTAACTTAAGCCTGACATTATTCAAGTTTAATCTTCTGTATTTGGAAGATGTGTTTGTGTACAGAATTCTCACCAGAAAGTTTTTATAGCAAACTTTTTATGTCAGAAGTTTATTTTATTGGTAAAATATTAAATAATATACAGAATTAAAAACTGCACTTACACTTCTGAGAAGAAATAAATCTTGGACAAATTATATGCTTGTTCCTGAGATTCCCTAAATTTATTCCAGTAGCTGTGCACTCAGACAGTACAAACCTTTATAATATAATCCTTTTCACAAAGTATTACAAAGTTTCTGCAGCTTCTTTAGTTGTACACACATACGGACACACGCTCACACATGCATATACAACACTCACACACGTATACATGGTACCCACATACATGCACAGAACATGTATGTGTGTGCATTAAAAACAAAGAAAATACAAGTCCCACATTTTAGTCTGCAGTGATAAAACTGTTTAGCAGAGGTCTCCAAATTGGTAATATAGCAGAGTGACTCGTCACACAGCTACAAAGACTGTTTCAGTATTTCCATAGTAAACCTCATTTTCTGAGGTATTGTATTTGAGCCTTAAAAAAACTACATTACACTGAGCAAACCTGACATACAAGGTCTGGAATTTTAATTTTACATATATATTTATATATATTTCTTTTTTAAACAATTTTTATTTTCCCAAATTATTAGTTTGAAAAAAAAATGAGGTTTACTGGTTTGACCTATTTTTTTTTTCTTTTGCTTCTAAAACTCAAAATATCCTAAAAACTGTCAAGCAATTAGTTTTTAAAGTAGTCTAATTACCTTTGGTATTGTTAAAGAAAAAAATCTAAAATGGCCAAGACACATACTATACAAATGCAGTAACTGCCTTTAAAAGAAATGCCAAAGAAATGTTATCTTTTAACAAAACATGTATTTACATTACAGCAGTTTTACTACAGGGACACGGGTATAAAAAAAGAAAACCAGCATTCTACATATAAATATGTATGATACGAAAAATACTTCTTACTTAAATTTGTATGAAAACAGTGCTCCAAATATTTCTTAAAAATTGTCTTCAGTAGGTGATAGGTGTTTAAAATTGAGCTAAGTGCTTTGCTTTTAAGTTCATTTCCAAAAGAAGGAAAATGAAATAAAAAATATTTAAAACACTGGGCAAGGGTAAGAAGAAAATTCAGTCTTTAAGAACTGCAACTTTTTCAACTTTAGGACGCATTTCTCAGGCAAAAGATTACCAGTTCCAGTGAAAATTTAGCC
Source organism: Halichoerus grypus (assembly GCF_964656455.1). Taxonomy (NCBI): domain Eukaryota; kingdom Metazoa; phylum Chordata; class Mammalia; order Carnivora; family Phocidae; genus Halichoerus; species Halichoerus grypus. Next base: position 170,529,451 of record NC_135715.1, read on the forward strand.
TAAATATAGATACCATAAGATTAGACTACTGTTTTCAACATTCTCTAATCTTTTGACTATGGAGTGTTTTTCTTTGCCTGTTGTGTCCTTTAACTAACATACCATGATTTTCAAGGGTTTCTTTTTGTCATTAACTAAAGAAAGAATAGGTCAGTTAAAAAAAAAATAACCATAGTTTTTAAGACTTCAAGGAAAGTATTGCACTTGTACAGAAAGAAAAGAAAAATATCTTTTGAACTAAATAGCAGAAGCAATCATTCTGGGATTGCAAATAACACATGGTCTAAAAGATCCAACTATTAAGAGCAGATATGAAGCCTGGAGAGCCCCCTCCAAACCTGGAATATTATTATAGTAATGTTAAAGCATTTTCTCCCAACTGGGAGACAGTTAAGACTTTTTGCTTTAGACTTTTAACATCTTTCTAAATTCTTGCAAAGAATTGTTTAATCTCTCATACATTTTAGAAGGAAAACCAAATCAGAACACAAAACCCAACTAAAAAGGAAGGCAAACATACCATATTATGATGACATAATCTCTGAAGTCCTACTTTAGGTACCCAATATTTGAAAGTGAAAGTAGCACAAGGGTTATATATCTTACTATGTTTAATCCAACTACTTCTCTTTTTAATATAAAACTACACTTGAGTATAAAAATATGTCAGCAAATTATACAGCCAACAAAAATCACACAAAAAAATGTTAAGACTTAAGAGACTGATGAATCGAAGAGTTGACCTAATCGTCACACTAGTGGGGGAAGGAGAGGCAGAGCTGTCCAGAGGCCGGACGACGCAGACAGGGGAGCAAAGAGGGGGTGGGGGAAGAGGCAAAACTTAAGAGCTAACAAAGAACTTCGTTACACAGAAGGGGAAGTGATTTATGTTCAAAATCTGAGAGTGCTTGACAGTCAAAATGTTTTATCACAGTTTCAGAAATTGAACTACTTAAAAAAACACACACAAAATAATAAAACAACAAGAACCCAAACCCAGAGTCCTTCCCTTGTTACAGTGTATTCATTTTTTAAAAATCCATTTCCAGTAAATTAAGTAGAATCCTGATAAGTGCATAGTAGGGGATTCAGTGACCTGCACCCGTTTGAGAAGCTTTTCTTACTGTGTGTCACTTGAGGTAATTTGAAGGGCCCAATTAACTGCAAACTGGCTTATCTGTACCTTTATGAAGTTATATGTTGTATTTTATGCGGCTTAGCAGAGGGCCTCTAAATTTTATATTTTATTCACAATAAAAAGGACATCTTAGAAAACTAGTCATTCACGTACCACTCTCTGTATGGGGTAAAGGTTAATTCACAACAAATTTATACAGAAAATATACAAATGCAATGTTATGGGAGAAAACCCCATAAACAGAATTAGGAACTTATTTCTAAGAGTGCATGTGAAAAATATCCACAAACTTACAGTACAGCAAGAGAAAACTAAAAAGCTAGAAATATAATGTTACATAAAAACCTTATGGAAATCCCAAAATTTTAGGTTTCTGCAATAAATGTAAAAATATTCAAGGTGTCATTATTTGGCCTAGCAATATACTATGATAAAAAGAAACACTAGCGTATCACAGCTTCTTGGTCATATGACATTTGCTTTGTATAACAAGCAGCTTGTTTTTTTTGTTTATGTTTTTGTTTTTTTTTTTTTAAAAGCTGTCATATCCTAACACATCCATTGCAAGTAATACACAATCATGGTAGGAAACCATTTGAGATTATGCTTTGGAGAATAGCAATGTGATATGACTGTTCAGTTTTGTTTTGTTCAAGGAGAATTAATTACCTGCTTCTTTACATTATTCCATAAAACATTAACAGATTAGGAGACAGTGGTTCTCAGACTAGTACAACACTAGTCTGTAAATTCCAAAATAATACTGTATTTTATTGACCAAAAATTCCACTAATAAAGCCTTGTGTGATACTAGAACTTATTCTTCCTTAAAAACAAAACAAAAACACATGCCATAATGCAATTCACAGCTGAAATTTCCCTCTATGCCATATTTTACCTACGTGATTTGTAATGGTATTCAGAAATACTATCAAACTAATAAGATTAAAATCTGGTTTCAAAGTTTCCTTTTACTTTAAACAGATGAGCTGAAATTCTCTGTATTGGAAATTCCTCGTAACAGTTTTGCCGTAAGAACACGAAGATGTATTATATAGTACTCAAATTTAAGTGGTTTTTAAAAATACATAATAAAAGTGTTTGTAGAGCTACAGCAGCTAACCAACACTCTCTCAATGCATTTTAAAAAGGCACCAATATAAAGAAATTTTATAAGTATTTAATACGTTAAATTCAGGATCTTAAGATACCAGTTACTGTATATTTTAATTATTTTGCAGAAACTGGAGGTTTAAAAACATTTCTAAGATAACTCTCATATATACAAACTTCAATTTCACCCCTACTCTTTTTTTCTTTTGCGTTTGGGGATTTTTTTTTTTTTTTTGATAATCGCATACAGATAGTACTTACTAAAACAATATATAAAATATAACTAAAGATGACCACATATGTAACATATCCCTTTTTGTAAAATGAACATTTCAAAGTAAAAAAAAAACCAATAATGTAGCCAGTACCTCTTATAATCTAAGTTCTGTCTTGAAACTAGGGGCATGCAGATTTTTGTTTATATTTTTGCAGTCTTTTCTTTTTCTACTTTACGGAATCATTTTGGAGATAGGATGAAATAACATTTGGAGAATAAAATATGATTTTCATCTAGATGCTTTCACTAATGTACATTTTGTCAAACCTTTACAACATATAAAGACTTCATAGTTTTGTGAGGTGTAGAACCGATACACAATAACTATAAATAAAAACAACATCAAGCTCACTAAAATATTCTGGTCTTTCTCCATTTGCCAACAAGTAAAAGTTAATCATTTTTCTTTTCTGTATCTTCCTATTTAAAAGTTATTTGTGTTTCTTTCACTTTGGAAGTTATACCAAATCAGCTTACAGATCTTTTTGTTTGTTTTGATTTTTTCTGGAAATAGATTGTAAAGACCCAAGGTTTAAAAGTTGAACTAGTCCTAAAGACACACTAATAACTTCTTTAATATTTGTTACTACAATCAGGTAAATTTCCTAAATTGCTCAGGTGTTAATTATAATTTTAATTCTTTATGTGCTATTGCAACACGTGGTCACTAATTGCTCCTTTTCATGACTTTTCTTTAAGAGTGTGTACGTGTGTACAAACATACACTGTTGCACACCTACAATTGCTTGTACGTTTGTAGGAAAGACATTCCCTACTTTGTAGCCAAATCTAAATCCCGGTCTCTCATTTTCCCATTTTGTCCCACCAGAAAATTCTCAACGGAATGTTTTAACAACTTGAAATCTCTTCCAATCTGCTTATTGGTCATTTTCACTGTTCTAAAAAACCAGACTAGAATGGCTTTTTAAAAGTGATTGACCACTATTAGAGAGAGGCAGCACACATCTCCAACAGGAACTGGAGATAAATTTCTGGGCAAAATTAGGGCAAAGCAATGTGATGAATTTCTGAATTTTTGCCAAACTAGAAAAGAGAGGCTAACCCATTTTCATGCCCCTCAAGTACTCTGTAATGTGAAATCTCACCTAAGTAAACTGGGCATATAACTGTTATGTAAAACTTGATTTATTTGGTGTCTGACTCTCATATTATTTTTAGACCCTAACAACTTGCATATTTCCTTTTGTGAAGAAGGAGGCATGCAAATATAGCCATTCAGAGTTTCCCAGAAAGCACTGTGCCCACAAAAATTCTTTCTAACCTGCACATCTGAACTGACCTCGTCCTCATTTGTTCCTGCCACACCCTGAGCCATCTTTACCTCTTTCTGTTCCTCATATCGTGAAGCTAAGAAAGTACAAGTATACACTTGTAGCAAATACACTCTCACAAATATTCAGTCCCTTCCATAAAATAGATTTCCAAAGAGATGGAATGAGAAACAGAGTGTACATTAGTACTGTCTTCAGGGGGGTACTATACAACTCTTTAGGTCCACCTAAAATTCAGCTTCATCCCAGGGCAGTTAGGTACATGATTGTTCATACACTGAAGAAAATTCCTAGATGATGCCAGCAGAGATCCACACACAGCCAAAGTGATGAACATATTATCTGCCATCCAAATGCTTCCTTAAATTGCAGTAAGACACAAAATCAGTAACCTTAAATTATTTACCTTCCTCCAAAAAGGAAAAAAATATAGGAAATTCCAATTTTCTTGAGTGGTTAGGGTAGGGGCAGTAAGGGAGTCTCAAAAGCATGCTTTACTTTTGAACATACTGTATATTCACAATGTACCAAAGCATGCAGGGGGGAAAAAAGTTGACATTCTATTTAAAACATTTCATGTCTCTGTTTTGGTGCATTCTCTTTGATTTAAAGGAACAGTTTGGACATTTCTCCAAAAATAATTACAAGAGGGGCGAGTAAAGGAGAGCTGAGTTATAATCATTTTTGCCTAGCTCTAAGCTGTGTTAGTGCGTAGAAGTCGCTTAAATCAGCAGATGATAAATGAGAAAATGAGTAAAGAGCAGTATTGGGGCCAGGTTTGCTTCTCTGTCCATACATCTCTAATCTTGCTAGTTCTCACAGCATCTGTATTAAGAAACATAGTTTCAGCATCCTATTTAATGATTTTTTTTAGAGCAGTTATCAGTTACTGCTTAACTGAATCAGTATTCAGAAATGGCTATTAGATATTCCAGTCATGGACAGGACTGGCCTCCCTCAACACAAGCAGCATGTTCTGCATCCAAGTGTGTCTCCCCCCTCCCCCCCCAAAATGACTTGATCTCATCTGGTTCCTCCCCTCTAATGCTGTTGGACTGCAGAGAAAAAATAGCACCCTTATAAATGAAATAAAAAATTTGCACATGAAAAATGGAAACATATGCATGGATTAAAAGAAGAGAAAATTTTTACTAAGGGATTGAGATTCATTTCTGACAAGGACTTATAAATAGTTGAATGTTTTCAAGACAGAAAAATGTGCAGGACATGGTGACTTTCACTTGGAGGTTAGGTTACATTCTAGACTCCAAGTAGGGTAAAAATAAGCTTTGTTTTTTGTTTATCTGTAGTCTAATGTACAAGTTACAAAGAAGTTCCCTTTTCCATGCACCAAAAGTGGTAAATATTATTATTGAAGGAATACTAGAATAAATAGCCCTAGTTCCATAACCTTATGGGGTTCAAGTTACCACATTCGGGTGTAATTAGTAATTGCTTTGAGATTTGGAAAGCAAAAACCTATAGCAAGATTTTTATGATCTCCCACTCAAATAGTAAAAGATGATGGACAATAGATAGAACACTGGGTGGTCACAGCTTGAAAAAACCAGTGAAGAGAGACATACCAGAAAAGGGATTTCTGAGTGGGTCCCCCCCCTCCACTGTTAGCCTAATTATATTTTTCTGCTGACTGGTTAACACTGATTAAATGCTGATAAAGTGACAATCGTAAGCATACTTTTAGAAACAAATACGCATAACTATGCTGCCATCACATTATAACTTTAAAAGAAAACTTCCCAAACAAATTTATGAAAAGTAGAGGTCCTTTCTGGAAACTACTGACTGCCTCTTAGCCACTCTTAGACCATATGTTATTCTTAAAACTAGATAAAAATACTATTCATTAAAGGTGTTAAAAGTAAGGCTGCCAGGGTGTCTATAAAATGCCAGTCATCAAAACTATGGAAAACAGTGCTTAAGTTTAGAAAAATAAGATCATAGGACCTCAGATGTATTGTCGGTGTCCTTAACTACCTGTAGTTCAAAGTTTTTGCTATATGGTACAGTGTATAACATACCGTATTATAAATTCCATTGGGGAAGTAAACATAACCCACAAAAACTCATCCAAGGAGTTTATCACTGAAAGTAACAATGTGTTTGTGTTCCATGATCTCTAGAGGGGGAAAAAAAAACAATTTACATTTTGAAACAAAATTCTTCCTTGAAGAGTAAAATTACTTGTACCACTTTAAACTGAGAAAGTTCTACCCAGAAAACTCTAAACTTTCCTGGCTTCAATCATAATCCTGAACATCAGTGGCAAATTAGAATCTCTCAGGTAAATCTATATGAATCAAGTGATTTTTTTTCAAAGCATGATATACCTTATATTTATGCGTGGCAGAAATGGAACTGCTCTTAAATTCCCACAAAATAAACAAGCCAAGTTATCAAGAAACAATATCCCTTGTCCCTTCTCTCTTCTGTTTCTTCCTTATTGTAATTAGGCAGAGCAAATGACACTGCGTCCACAAAATAAGAATTAATGACAGTAATAATATTAAACAACTAAAAAAGGTATGTCAACATCTGAGGGAAGGTGGGATTGTAAGTGCAGTATTTCTTCATGTGCAGTTCGTTACTTCATAGGGGTCCCCTTTGGAATGAAAAGGCCTAGTGGAATGTGTGCTCCCCTCGAACAATGTGTGATGAAAACTCGTAACGGTCCTGGCTTCTGTAGCCACAGATGTTGCATTCCAGTGGGTCCCGGTAGCCATGGCAACCCATGTGAATGGTGTACATGACATGGTCTAGGAAAAGGACTCGGCAGTGCTCACACTTGAAGGCCCTAATCTGTTCTCCTTCTCCATTGAAGACCTTGTAGATGTCCTTCAGAGAGCCCTTAGGAGCCTTGGTGGTATCCAAAGCCTTGACATCCTCCTTCATGTAAGCTGGGCTTTGTTTCCTCTTGGGATTTAAGGCAGGGTTTCCTTGGTAGGACTGGTGGTCATCATGGCTGCTTTCTGAGTCAGTAGAATCCAGGCAGCTATTGCTGGGCGAGGCCTCTCTTTCCTGGGGTCGACTCTTTGGTCTGATGAGAGAGAGAGGACCATCCATGTTGTTTTCATGACTATCGGAGGTTTCCCTGCTAATGGGTCTTTCTATCCTATTTGGATGATAGACCTGAGAATAAGCTGAGCTTATAACTGGGGCCACCTCAGCGATTGTGCTTGGCGGGTGCTGCATCAGTGGGTGAAGGGCCTCAGCTCCAAGGTAGGTGATTGCATTGTTGATGGCTTGGTCCATCATATGAGACTGCATTAGCTCAGCCTCCTTCTCATATGTTAAGTTCATATCAAAGTGAATGTCTGGGTAGCTGAATCGCATGAGCTTTTCCCCTGAAAGGAGGGGGGTGAGAAAAGTAAAACAAAATACAACAAAATCAGTGATTGGATTAAAATATAAATGTACAAAGTTATCGTCTCCATTTTCTATAATATGATAATCTTATTCTTTAGATCAAGCATTTGGGCTCTTTAATTCTGCTGAGACTCACAAATACTCTCAACCTGCAAAGAGGATTAGTAATATGAATTTCACAAGCCATTTGCACTTGTTTTAATGCCATCATGAAAATGCATCTAGGCTGAAAGGTATGATTGACTGTATTATTTGCATTCTCAATTAAAATTTCCACTTGTCTACAGCTCAGCGACTATATGCAAAAGAAGAAATACCAGGTGAAAATAAGTCAGAGACTATGCCTGTTTTGCATATTTTCGACATCAGTGACCAAGCCACAAAGATCACAAAAGCGAGAGTGATCTGCTTATAACCTCTGTCACCTCACTGTTATATAATTTGGTTGCTTTAATGGCTATATTAGAAAAAAAATTATAAAGCCAGCATATGTCACCCTGGAGAATTAAAAAAACATCACCATTAAAATATTGTTAAAAGATGTATTGTTTGGGGGTGTCTGGGTGGCTCAGTTGGTTAAGAGTCTGACTCTTGATTTCGGCTCAAGTCATGATCTCAGGGTCATGAGATGGAGCCCCACATCGGGCTCTGTGCTGGGCATGGAGCCTGCTTAAGATTCTCTCTCTCCCTCTCCCTCCGCCCCCTCCCCACCCGCTTGTGTTTGAGTTCTCTCTCTGTCTCTCTCTCTCTCAAAAAAAAAAAAAAAAAAAAAAAGGTTGTATTGTTTGATAAATTGAATGAAATTTAGGACTGTTTAAATATAGGAGTCATTTCCAAAAGTAGTTTATTTATAAACTTGGAAAATACTATGTTTTGTTGTTTTGCTTCTTGAAATGGAGAATTAATCATTTTTACACCACCCCTTCCTTATTCAGACATATGGGCAATGGTGCTGGTATGTACATCCATTGTTAATTTTCTATACTTTATCTTGATTGAAGGATTTCTGTAGTTTTCCCTTTAATATTTACTTCAACAAATTTATATTTTACTTCAGGATTAGCCATGAAAGAGTTCTGTGCATAAAGCAGGAGAAGTAATTTTAATTTTTCTCCTTTAAATATTGCCAGCTTTGGACAGCATATTTTATCTTTTTAAAATTCTGTCACTAAATACGGTCTCCTACTAATTGCCTGGTTACTTTGACAGGTAAATCTCACAGATAAAGACTTCTTAAAAATATATGTGGACTTCTTATAAATGTTTAGTATGTTGTTATAGATGGATGCCTAGTTTGTAATGTTGATGACAAAACGCTGATCCACAGAACTGCATTCTGGAAAAGCACTTTTGGATAGCTGGTATTAATTTCAGGTTTGAAGAGAGGTCCCCAAAGTGAGATCAGGGTAATGATCAGAGTAATGAAGAAAAAAATGATGAGACCTTATCTCATGGCATTCAATTTAAGATATCACAATGTTAAGAGTTTAAAAGTTGAGCTAGACAAACCTAATCTACATTCTCTAAGCTTACAGTTTACAGGGAGTGACAGCAATTTAGGGATCATTATTAATACAGTGTGATACATGCTATGAGGTCAAATAAAAGGAATATATAATTAGGGGAGTAAAAGAAGACTTCTTGAAGAAAGTGGCATCAGAGATATTTGATGACAAATACTAGCTAAGTAAAGGAATGTGGGGGTGGAGCAGCAAGTAGGAAGGCTCAGAGGCAAGAGGGCATGACTTGTTCAAGGGATTACTTACATTTCACTATATAGCTGAGAGTGGAAATAGATGAGAAAGATGGAAAAGATAATAAAAGGGCTCATTCAACAGCTAAGGAATTGGAATTTTATCCCAAGGGCAATAAGGATTAAAAGGGTTAAACAGGGATGTGACTTGATTAGGTATTTATTGAGATGGTTTAGGAAGTTATTGCCATAAAGATCATGGTGGCCTGAATTAGTACAGTGGCAGTGGAAATGGAGAAAACTGGATGGAATGGAGAGAAATTTAGAAAATATAGTTTCCAGGGCTTGGTGATTATAGACATGGTGACACAGAACATGAGTAAGAGAAAGAAGTTAAACATGGAGCCCAAGTTTCTGGCCTAGGAGACTTAGTGGATGGCAATGAGATAGAAAAGATGATGAGTTCACATTGGGAAAGACTGAGTAATAGTCATGGTCCAGTAACTAAATATAACCAAAATATAGTCTCAAATTTTGGAGAGAGACCTCTACTTGAGATGTAGATATCTAAGTCATCAGTTGATAGAAAGTGACTTCTGAAGCCACAAGAATAGAAGATATAACCCAGGCACAGGTAAAGTGTGAAGAAGAGAAGGTCAAAAATAGAACCTGGAAGAACACCAAGATTTTTAATGCCTGCCCACGGATCAAGGCAAGTTGGATTCTTGCACTGGGCCCCATGTTTACAGAGTTTTTTGCTCCTCATGGAATGAGGAATGTATATAGCCAAGGGAATGTGCCTATCTGGAGATTACTCCCTGGACCATACTCTGGATACCCAGGACCCCAGAATTCCTTGTCCAAATGACACTGAGTTTGCATCAAGGGTTAGCACAGTCCTCATCAAAGGGTCTATCCTCCTGAGTACCAATTTGTGCTGCTGGTATTCACACACTTAGGCCTGAGGAGTGGCCAACACACTACTCTTTATGTGCTATGTGTGGGGTCTAGAATGTGTAGGTTGAAGTGTCTACATACGTGGGCATGAGGCCCGTTTTGGTACTGGACAGAACCAGAGGTAGGTCTAAGAGAGGCCTGGCTGCAGGTCAGGCCGTGGTTCTGCTCATGCTCTCAAGGTCTGGTGTGGAACTCTAAGGAATCTGAGGATTCTATATTTATTTGAACTCAATCTTCCAAGTTAAGAAGGTAGGACACAATAGTTTTTCAGCTTGATTTAAAATATTAAAATATTTAGGCACACGAATGGAGGCCTCCATTAGTACTTTTGCTCCATTTGCATAGCTGTTAAGGGTAAATTCATAATGAAGATTGAGAAGGAGCAAAGAAGCTGGAAGAAATGCAAGAGAGATCAATGTCATGGACACCAAGGAAAGAAGTGTTTCAAAAGGAATTAATTATTCAAGAGTGGCAAATGCTCTCTAGGAGTTGTGTAAGATAGTCTAAAAAGGGTCCACTGCACCTGTCACTATGGAAGCTAGTGGTGACCTCAATGAGGAAGAAAGCCAGGTTGCATAGACTGGGGAATGAGTAGAAAGAAAGAAATTATGGAAAGCAAGCATAGAGAACTCTTTCAACAGCTCCATTTTTTAAGAGAAGGAAAAAGTAGGTAGTAGCTAGAAGGAGACTTGGGTTTAAGGGAAGTTTTTTTTTTTAATGATGAAAATTTATCATATTACATATGAAAAGGAAAATGCCAAGAGAGGGGAGAGGTTGAAAATATAAGTGAGAAAAAGGAATAACAATGTAAGATATTTGGGGGACTGGGATAGGAGAATTCCAGAGCACAAGAAGAGGAATTAACCTTAATTAGAAAGAGGGATACTTCTTTCATTCAAACAAAGAGGAAAAAAAGAAAGTATTCATATAAATAAACATAATCTTTATAAGATTAGTGCTATTATATTGAAACTATTTTGACTGATTTTATTCCCTGTAAACTGAGATATAATACCATCAAGGAGTGAGATACAATGTTTGTGGAGAATGAAGAAATGTTGAAATGGCTACAGGGCTGAGTAGGAGAGAGGACTGTTGAAGAATGGATTAAAGGAGGACCGCTACATACATTGATGGAACAACTGATATTGGAGATCACTTATTCATTGATTTATAGTGACACCAATTTGTAAGGCTGTGGGGTTTTCTCCACAAGTACTATCAGTCCTGTCGATATGAGAAAGATGCTCCTCTTTTCACTAGAGAGTGGAGTTTCACCAGGAGGAGATGATAGAAAGGCAACAAAGTAAGAGAGTCAAGAATATTGTCAAGAGAGTGGTAAAAGTGATTAACCATGGAATCTAAGCTGGATAAGAAAAAGAAAGGAGGACACAAAAACATATGCAGAAAGTTCAGGGATCGTTGGTCTGGAAGACTTGATAAGGTCAAAGAATAGTATTTAACTGAGGAACATGGTAAAAAGGAATTTATAAAAAAAAAATCATAGAGACAGTGTGTGATTATTTTTTATATTTTACTAGAAAGGATAATCCAAATAAAAAATACCATTAAATTCCTAATAAAAATCTAATGTCATTTTATTATTTTTTTTTTAGAAATTTTTAAAAATCAAAATGTAATTTAAAAAAATCTGTCCCTCTTTTCTAAGGAATGTGATCAAATCAAATTGAGACTAGTATCTCTAAGTCATAGGAAACAAAAATATTTCAAACAACAGAACTAAATAGATTCAGAAGACATAAAGACATATTTTCCCAACAATACTAGTGTCTAGTTGGGATATAGGCATTTTAATGGACATCCATCAAATTGATCAATTTAAAAAATAGATGAGATGGCATTTAAAAATTATTTATAAAAAGGAAGAGAGAAAGCAGAAAGAAAAGTTACTTAGGGCCCAAGGCAGGCCTTTGAGTATTCTTGCAAGGGCTTTAAGTTGACCTAGGATCAACTGTGATCTCTTAGGGCTGTTCTCTAGCCTTTTTTCCAATGAGCTCTGTCAGTAACTCTCTCCAGCTTGTCTTAAAATGATATTTTGGTCATTAGTTAGTTCTTCAATTTTAGATTGGAAGGAAATCTTCTCTAAGTGATTACTGGAGTAAAAGAACTTTATTAGCCTTCCCTCCCTGAAATAACCAAGGAGAATATATTCTCCCATTCACCACTCAACACATAGCGGGATGTTCTGCAATACTCTTTGACACTAGAATGTGTGAATCTATTTGAAAATCTTTCTCTTCTAATTTTTACCCTATGTAAAGTCTGTAAGAATAGATATATTACATATATAATTAATGGCAATTCCTTATACAGAATCACTATTTTTAGACATTCTTAAAAAACTTGGATGCTTTTTGCATCCTTAGAGACACTTTATGACTTACAGTGTACAGAATGGTGCCAACTCTGTATTAAAGAATATCTAAGGGCTTGGAAATGAAAAAGAAAACTCTAAATACATCATATTTAATCTTTTTGTTTCAAAACCATAGGTCAGATGAAAACAAAGATCCACATATGAAAGATAGGTCCAAATATGAAGGCTCTTGAATGTAGGTTGCTGCATTATTTTTCTAATGAAGAATTTGGGGGAAAAGATTTCTCTTAATTCCAGATCAAATAGCAAAAGCATTAATACCATGTAAAGAAAAGAGTTTAAAGACCTGGCACTAATGGAAACTGGAAAACAGATTACAAAACTAGCTTATAGATGACACCATTTTCCTCAAGTATTTTCATTTTGTACATAAATGAACATTTTATTTTATATACTACTATACTTTCTATATAATTTCATTTTGAGATAGCAAATTTTATCAGTCTTTTTTTATTTCCTAGGCCCATATACGTAAGGGTGTGTGTGTGTAAGTGTGGTACCCATGGAACAGCATAAAGTAGGAATGAATAATGGACAAAAGAGGTGGGTATTTATCTCTTGAATTGAAATATACCATCCATGTCTCTAATACATGGGAACCTACTTCTGCTCGTTAAAACCACCTTTTAAGAAGTAAAATAATTTGTAATGCTTACCCACAAACTTTTGTGGAGTGGAGCTTTTACGTTTTCCCATATTCCCTGTGAGCTTCTCTATGACAGCAGGTCTCTCAAAAGGCACCAGAGAAATATTGTTGTCCATGATAGGCTCTTGTTCCTTACAATCTTCCATAGGAGGTACTATGCAAAACCATACAAAAAATGCAATCTGATAATTTCTTCAACATTTTAAAAGATACAAAGCTGGATGTGCCACCTTGATATGTGTTAAACATAAGCTAGTATGCTTGAATAAAAGTAGAAAGAATAATCTTTAGTGTTAAAGTACTCTCTCTAATTTTACACACACACACACACACACACACACACACACGATTTGTTTTTATCCGAGTCACTCTCAGATCAATGACATAAACTGTTGGTCACTATTGGTGGCAAACATGTTGATCTTGTTTCTCATCTTACTCCTCTGAAAGTGTTTTTAACATTGATTAAAATCAATACCACTTTTAGACTGCACTATTTTCAAGGCTTTTGGACTTTCTTTTTCTAAAACAATTTAAGTCAACTTGTTTTGCAGGAAAGCTTAAACAGACACACGGAATAACAGCACGATATTTAACCAGTTTTTTTTTCACCCGTGTATTTTCCTGTAGCAGATTTTCTACTGATGAGCGGAGTGAGCTGTTAGCCCTATTGGCAGTAGATAAATACCTGCACAAAGCAGCGTTCATGAAGGAGTTCCAATTCTGAACATGTCTACACATAATAAACTGTGGCCGCTTTATGATTGCAATTTATTTTAAAAAGAGTTCTTCAGCAGGATAAAAAATTCCATTTCATAACTGCCATATTTGCTCACTAAACTACTGCTCTAATTCACTTGACATAAACTCTCCAAAGCTGCTCCCTCTTCATCCCATTTGTCTAAATTACTGTGGGCTAACAGATTAGCTCAGAGATATTGACATTAGATATGGACATTCACAGTACAGACAAAGAATTTATCAAAGTTGTTTTTGAGTAAAAATAATGTCCAAGGATGTTTATGGATACAGTAACATCTGAGGCAGATGAGATCAATGACTGAAGCCAATGTTCACAGGAAAGACCATAACTTATTCGTGATTATCACTGCTTTCTCTAAATTGTACCTGTGCCAGTCCTGTTTGGGAACCTAAAGGTTTCATATCTTAGGCTATCTTTACTAGTTCCGCATATACTGTAAAATGATTTATTCTGCTCCTTTCATTTGTAAAGGATAGTTCCACTGTGTGAAACACAATACATTCTCATTTATAAGGGCGGACACTAAAATAAAATGAGAAAGCAGGAGATGAAAGTTAAGAAAATCCAGTGCACAATTCAGGTGACCTACTTAATAACCAATACAGGTTGCTGATTTTGAAGAAATGAAAAATGGCAACAGAAAAATGTTTTCCTAATTTGGACATGTTTAAAGAAATTGATATTCAATCTAAGTTTTGAGTTAACCTCGTCCTGTACAGTCCAGTGGATGGGCCAGAAAAATTTACTCTTCAATGTCTATAAGATATGGCTATGATTGACAAGAGATGCCGTAATCACTGGATTTTAATTTGGAAGGAAGTTAGGAGTTTCAGAAACAAGGAAACAGTCAGGTCATTTTCTATAGTGATATACTCCATGATATCATCAAGTGGAAAAACATATATATCCCAAGATGTTACATAAAACATTATGTCCTCTTTCAGCAACAACTAAAGTAAAAACACGTACTTAAAAAGAAAAGCAAAGAAAGGCTGACCAAAAAATTCAAACAAGGGTGGTCAGGAGGACGGAAGGGCAGTGGAGAATGGATGTGGTTAGGAACCATTAATTAGATACAGATTATTGTCAAAATCTTAACTTTTGTTTTGGGTGGTGGATTTATAGGCACTTACTACATTATTAAACTTAACTATAAAGCTAAAAAACAGGCCATGTATGGACTGAAGATGAAATTAAGTCACAAACCAGGATCCAAAATGAAAGAAGGGAAGAAAAAAAGGTTTGTTGTTGTAAATTTTGCTAAAAAAACAGCAAAACTGGTTAACAGGGTTTGCCCCCAAATTGAATATATTAATTAGTTTTGAAATGAGTAATCTAAAACTTGGCAGTTTTGCTCTAAGTCTAACCTTGAATTTTCATATTTGCACACATTTAACACTCAAAACGAAACCTGGGTGTGCGAACTGTCCCACACCACATCCACCTCAATTCAGATGATTTGTCCCAAGTTCAATGAAGCTCATGTGAACTGAAAACAATGACTTTGTCAGAGCTCTGGTCTTACTTCTATTTTACATCAGCCCTTCACATATCAAATATTGACGCTGTTTCTACCATATCAGCAATAATAACAATAATTGATATATACTATGTGCTAAGTACTATTCTAAGACTGGATTTAATAATTCATTTAATCTTTTCAATAACCCCCTCGAGATAAGTACCATCTCCATTTTACTGATGGGGCAACAAAACCCCAGAGATTCCTTGGGGTTTACATCTAGTTAGTAGGGAATGTATGAGTTGAACCTAGGTGGTCTGTCTCTAGAGTCTGGGCCCTTAGTCATTATGCTACACTATTCTTTTGTAGACATAATTTGAGTGTTGACTTTTCATAAACAAGTTTGACATATTTTTAAGGTCTGCCATTGGGAAAAGATCTGATACATTTTCTCAATTATGTAACTAATCCAATTTTTTTTTTTTTTGCTTTCAAGGATCTGGGTAGAGTAATGGGCTTGAAACACAAAACAAGTTAAGTTACTTCAATAATGCAACAATCACATAGAGATTTACCTAGGCTAAGAAAACACCAATAAACTAATCTTACTTGTTAGAGCAAACTTCATAACCAAATATCTTCCTTGACCTTATTTCTGATGTTATAACCAAGATAAAAATATTTATATTTGTACTATTACATTATCTCATCACACTGATAAATCTTAAAGACAGAAGCATCTAAGAGTGTTCCCAACATAGCTATTTTTACCAAACAGTCCACTCAAAATTCAAAATCCAAGAAGACAGAGTCTGAGGGACCTGGATTAGGTCACATGTCCACCCTCTGGCCAAGAGAGGGCAGGCAACCTAGGCTGACAGTCCTGACATGGCTTCATGCAATGGGAAACAGTTCTCTAAAGGAAAATGGAAATTTTGTTATCAGAAGAAGGAGGGTATGTAGGACAGGCAAAAATAATGGATGTCTTCTACACTGTCATACATTTTCTCCATGTTGCCAAATATAAAAAAAAAAATTCAATTCTCTTATTTTCTTGGCAACATCCGATGGTGCCAATACTTCCTTGCTTTGGCTGCTGTGAAATCACTCTTCCCATTCTCTCATTCTCCCACTCTCTGCTCTTACTCATCTTCATGGCTTTTTTTTTTTTCCTCTTTTTCTTCCTGGTATGTTGTTGGCCTCCTAGATGTCTCACTCTATAGTTACCCATATAAGTTTAGAAAACGTATTACTTCAGGCTACTGCCTATATAATGATGGCTCCCAAGTATGTACTTCCTACCCAAACCTCTCTTGAAAACTTGAGATCTATATATTCAACTTCTTCTCAGTTTCACTTGTTGGTTCAGTCTCTCACCAGTGCCTAAAAGATAATGTGTTCAAAACCTGAAATCTCCATTTCCCACCCCAAACTTTATCCTATTTTCCTAATTACCATATTCTTTTTTTTAAAGATTTTTTTTTTTTATTATTTATTTGAGACAGAATGAGAGAGAGAGAGAGCACATGAGAGGGGGGAGGGTCAGAGGGAGAAGCAGGTTCCCTGCCGAGCAGGGAGCCCGACGCGAGACTCGATCCAGGGACTCCAGGATCATGACCTGAGCCGAAGGCAGTCGCTTAACCAACTGAGCCACCCAGGCGCCCCCTAATTACCATATTCTTGAATGGCACCACTATCTACCTGGTCATCCATGCTAAATACCTGTGGCAAATGCTAGGTTTCTTCATTTCACCCAGTCTCTTTTCCCTTCTCTCTACCACCTCCTCCTCATATACACACATGGAGGTACTATGTATTTTAGGTTCTACATCTGCAGTTGCTCTCAGTTTTTAACTGTATATTCCAGACTACTAAACCCAACTTGACCAATCAGATTGTTGCAATGGTCTACTTGCTTCTGTCTTGACTCTTCTGATTGATGTCCTATATGTCTAGCAATTAAATGTTAATCCACAATTATTTTTTAGGATAAAGTATAAAATTCTTTGCTTAGCACAATTGGCCCTTGATACTCTGTTCACAGACTATTTCTCTGACCTTATTACCTTCTAATTTCTTTTGCCCTTACAAACTGTGCTCTAATTATACCAGTTACTTGTAGGTCCTTAACTCACCACGCTCTTTAGGCTTCTATATCTTCATACATGCTGTTCTCTCTGCATAAAAGACTCTTCCATTTATTTAGCTGGCCATCTTGCCTTTCAAAATTCCACTCAAACGTAACTTTCCCCAGAAATTCCTCTTGGACACCCAGAATCTGATTTGGACATCTATCCTCTATGCCCCTATAAAGCATGTCAGACAGTGTTCTGTTAGTTTACTGGTCTATATCTTCCAGTAGTTGGTAAGTAACCTTAGGGTAGGGATTGCATTTTATTTGTGTCTCTCATACCTTTTATGATGTGAAACAAATATAATATTCAATGTATTTTTACTGAATGACTTCATGAAGGAAATAATGTTACCCAAGGGAAATAAGTTGAAGAAGTTTACTAGAATTTACAGATTCTTAACTCTGTTCCCTAACTTGCAATAAAGAACTTCCCTTTCTCAAATAATTCAAAGCATAAACTTAAGAATATATGTTCTTGCTTTAAAGCTAGCTATCTTTTGGTTCATGCTTTCATTTTTGTCTTCCGGCAAGGGGGAAAAAGCTAATTACATACTTTAGCATTTAAAGTTTTTTCTTCAAGCTAAACAGACTTGAAAAATGAGCATAAAGATAATTTTCAAATAAGATAATCTGCCATAAAATCCATTATTATTATCTTTACTTCCAAAACTACAAGTCATGAATTTTCTCCTTTTCCCTCAAACTCAAAAACTTTTTAGTCTACCTCCTAAAATATGTCTTAAATGCTTCATCCTGTTCTCCTCTCCTGTTACTGCCTTCTCATTTTTTCCTTGGCATTCTCACTTCCAGTCTCTCCCACCTCAGTCAGGCATCTCTCCTATGTTCTTCATTGGTGACATTTTTCTTTATAAGACACAAATCGGATTACCCCAGTGGAATTCAAACATTGGATTAGCATAAAAGGCTCCATTTTTGCATTACAACCAATTATGTCAGTCTCATTTCCTACCACTTCTTTAACTCCAACTATGTTCAATGTCCAGGAACCTGCTAATGTTATTTTATACCTCCAAGTGTTAGCCTTTGGCAACTGCTCTGCCTGGAACATACATTCTCTGTGAATCTAATTTGTACGATTTTTCTCAACCTCATGTACGAATCAAGCACTGCATGTAAGAAGGTTTTCTTGATTTCTGGAGACATAGTTAGGTCAGCTCTGCATTTTTGCTCCTGGAGAAGTGTGCATACGTCTTTATTACAGCATTTGCTTCATTTTATTCATCTTTCTTTAAAGTACCTATTTCCTACCATACTATAAATGTAAGAAAGAAATTGTGTCCATTTATCTGTGTATTCCCAGAATGTTGTGTGGGAAATTGGCACATAGCAAGCCCTCAATAAATGTTTCCTGAACGAAGTGAAAGAATGCCTCTTTGACCTCAGACATTCCCCTCCCTAGAAGAGTCAACATGGGGAAGAACATGTTTTAGGAAAGAGAGGCTAGGAGACATAACTATGTCAGATAGGAACAAAACAAAACAAAAAAGAATAATTAATTTCAAAGGGCTAATGGCAACCACAATGATGGCAACCCCCACGCCTACCACTAAAAGAAAATATAAAAAAGAAAAGACAAGATATAGCAGGATAGTAAGAGAGAGAAGGATATAAATATGAATTTCACTGTGGCTGTCTTTAAAAGGAGACACATGCCAAGCTATGTATGTAAGACAAGGTTAATGATGAACTCTAGGAGCATTTTGCCAGTATGTTTTTCCTCTTATGGCATTTATCAATTCTTACCCCATATATCCAATTCTTCATTAAGAATGTTAACAGAAGAAAAAGGAGATTAAGGATACTCTCAAATTATTATTACAACATCCCCAGAAGAAGTACAGCATGAAATGATATTAATATAAACTTATGTGGTTAAAACTATATCCAATATTGAAGAACAACTATTTGGGTCTATAAAGGATACCAAAACCTATCTCCTCCTCTCACACTCCCCATACACTTGTCTTTGGCTTTGTCCCCTGCTCTACCCAGTACCTGAGTATCTTCCTCACTTTCCCCATTCTGTTCCAGTTTTAGAGCAACCTATAAAGGGCTTTTGATTATTAAGGGCTAAGCAATCTGGGAAATGAGGGTTGATGCTATGGTTGTTAAGAAGTCTTTTCCCCCCAGAATACACCTGCTTAATTTTTCGTCAGCACTTATTCTATAACTGATTAATTTGCCAACACATAGTTAAATGTTGACTATTTATATACACTTTAAAGTCTTTTAGAAGAGACTCTATTTCTTATTCAGATGTGTGTGCAACACACTTTCCATTGAGTTTTTTTATGAAACTCAATTGAAAAGGAATTAATTAATAATCCAGTCAAATGTCAAAATGGCAAGGAGAGAACATTATATGGAAAAAACAGTAGTAGTACCACAAAATGTCTTTAGAAAATTTTGGCATACCCTCAAGCCTCCACCAGCTACCCTGCCTCAAGCCACCTCTAAAAACAACAATTTAAACAGAAACGGCAAATGAAACCTCAAATGCCTAAGTTAATGCTGGTAAGTAACATAACTCTATAGGGCATGGAACATTTAACATTTCTTCATATTTAATGCCCTGAAATGTAATAGTGAAAAGAACTATTTATTGGGTATTTATTGCACATCCAGTCACATTTAGTTCTCGTACCAAGTCTGTGACACAGACCCCACACAGCCAGGCCAGTTAGCTGGACTCCTAGACCCACCACTTTACATTCCCTGCTCTGGATCCTATGCTATCTTCATAAGCCCAGGTAACGCAAGCTTGCAATATCAAATTTACTATGACATAAAACACAGGTTTTCAAAAATGTTGGTTAATAATAATATAAAAACAAAGGACTCATTCACAATAACAAATAGAATTAAATAATTCTTTAGATTATATAAACTATCCTCAAGAAGAAATGCTTTAATTATTTGGGGTAACAAAATAAATATTTTAAATTAAATTCCCAACTCAACAACAACAAATAATCACTTGCTGTCCTATAAACACAGTTCTACAGTATGTACTACATAAAACAAAACAAAACCCACAAATAATCCTTGAGCTGTCTATAAGTTGTTAAATAGATATTTATATTTTGAAAATGACTACAGCATTTTCCAGTTATATTATCCGATACTGGCTAAATCTTTTTAAAATAAAAGATATAAATGAAACAATAAGTTAAGATTTTTGTATGTACTTATATGAATGATAAAATTAATCGGTATAAAAATATAATTAATAGGACAAGACAGATGCTCCAAACCTCAAGAACTAAAATTCATAACTTTCCTTCATAAGGCTGATTATCAACATTAATTTTTCAGTAATGTAGGGTTATTAGTTGATAAACCTTAGAAACTATCTTCCTACCTGCTATTGTATATTGCAGAGATGAGGATGTTTTGCTTGGGTTTTGATTTTTGTGGAGGGAAGTGGTGCCTAATTTTAGTCTAGATTGTCCCCTACACTTGTAGAAAGCAAAATGAGTAATTTCCAAGATAAATCACAAAACAGATCAGAGAAATTTCCAATTATATCAATTCTATCACTTATCACTTACCTAAGAGAAATGAAAATACACAACCAGCTCTTTTAGGAACTCTGTAGACTTTCCTAGAACCATTTCTAACTACTTGGTGCAGCCAATGAAAGAGAAGAGCAAATACTCTCTTCCTTTGGTGTATTCAAAGCTGGCTGTCATTATTATCTTAATTCAAACGCATGTTATCAGAAATAAATCTGGGAGTTTCACAAAAACTCGGTACAGCTTGTCTGCCAAGGGCCCCAAAGCTCTACTCACTTCAAGTGCTTCAGAAGATAATCCCATGCAAAGTTAATGTGATCTAAAATTGTTTTAAAAAGAGTAAGATTTTATCTTCACGCTCCAGGGTAGAGAGAGAGAACCGTTCAACCCCTAAGGAACTACAAAGGCAGTGAGGGGGGATGCAAATGGTGAATGCCGATTCTACCCACCATGGTGACTCATGGCCTGCCCGGCAGCCTCCATGCTGACATTCTGGAGATAGTTGTGGCAGCGCTCCTTGTGCTCCTCCAATGAACTGCGCTGCTTGTAGCTTCGTCCACAGTAGTTGCACTTGTGAGGTTTACCCACTGCGAAGAGAACTCAAGATCAGTGTGCCGTCAGTCTCCTCCAAAGCAAAATTAACATCTGACTTTTGATAATGTGGAGGGAAACATTTATATGTTTTTCAGACTCAAATCTCTTCCTCCTCCACACACTGCTTTAGGCAAGAAAAGCTAAGTACGAAGACTAAAAGACAGCTAGAAGATAAGGCAAGATCGTACCTTTGGTGTTAGGGGAAATACTGAATCAAATTCATGGTCTGACTGTATCCTAGATCATGAGGGGCTGATGATCAGTCTTCAAATTATGTGACTCGTAACACTAACATTTGCTCTCACATAATTCTCTCAGCTTTGACTCATTCAAAAGACAAATCGGGAGTGTCCTAGATACATGGTGAGAATTTTTTAAATTTATTTTTTGGGGGGATAAGGACAGAGAATTTTTACTGAAGAAAACTAAAATGCAACAAATGGAATGTCATTGTTTAATGAAAACATTATTCACGGTACGGTCGGTACCAAGGACACTAAGAAGAACTCAAGTGATGAGAAAAAGTACAGATAAAAGCAGAGTTTCTCTTTTCTTTCCACCTTGGTAATAGCTATTCACACATGCAAAACTTTGCAGCAGATAAGTGTATTCTCCCACATAAGCACTGTTCTTATATTACCAAGAATTAACCTACTAGGTGCTTTGAGTCAGGATTATTAACAATAACCACTGAAGTCCTAACCTATTTAGTTATACGATGATAGTAACATTTTCTTCTTCTTCTTCTTTTTTTTTTCTAATGCATTTCACATTCAGGAAATGAATTATTTCCTAGTAGCCAGAGAACCGTATCTCAGTATGCCAGGTAAAATACTTCGATGCTCACATTAAAAAAAAAAACAAAAACAAAACACTTCCAAAGAAGCAAAACACACTTCTGGAAAGAGACATGCTTTACTGTATGACAATTCACAAGGATATCACAGAGCACTTTGATTCTTGGTTTTGAATGAATACAGAAAAAACATAAAACACCAGCTGGTCTGTGCCAAAGCCCTCGGTAGTGAAGTGCAGTGTGAATCAGGTCAGTGGCCCTCATCGGACATAGGAATCACTTTGTTTTGCCCAGAGGACAAACAGACCACTCTTTTTTATAGTCAAAGATAGTATCCCTAACTCCAGTCACCTTACAAGCCCATGCTATGACACTGGTCACAAGTGCAATTAAAATACTGTAACAAGGCAAGGTATTCAGAGCTGCACAGAAATTTCACTATACTGATTAAAAACAAAAGCCAGAAAAATAAAAACCCACCAAATTTTTAAATTGTATTTGAGGTGCACATAAACTCCATTATTTCATGATCATAATTTTTGTAAATAGTTTTAAATAAAAGCTATCTAAAGCAGGATTAGTCATTTCTAAAAACACAAAGCAAATGAAGTTCTATTTTTCAGAACCAAGAATTTTTATATATTGAACCAAGGTATCTCTGTATATTGCAAAGAATCTTTATCACTGTGTGAGAACATTAAAAATGACAAGAACATACTTTTAGTCAAAAACTTTTCACATAAATAGTGTAAATATATTTACATATAATTGCATTTTAAGATATGGGGTTACATATTACAAAAAGCTTTTGTTTGCTATCACTATTACTTAATTTTGGGGTTTTTTAGTGTTGTTTCTTTAGAAATAAACGAATTTGCACTAAACAAGTCTACTAACTAGTACTTATTAAGCACATACACTGTGCTTAAGAGCCCACCGTCAACTAGTTTCATCGTCTCTGTCTTCCCCCTTTATCGGTCCTGTTGCATTGTGTCCTAGGACACCTGTTGTACTATGAACATATCATCCTATACTTTCTTCCCCTTATTTATATAAACCTTATACCTTCTGAACTTCATTTAAACATAGTTCCCTTCCACTCCCCTTGGCTCACAGCCCTCAATAAATTTCTAACTCACCCACCAAAGAAGAAAAGACAGTATACTTTTTACTGTTTTCGAAACTCATTTTTTTTTTTACTAACCTCATTTTTGAAGTCTATCCTTTCTGTTTTACTTCAGCTTCTCCCATTTGACATCTGTTTTAAAACATCACTCTTTCCTCTTCATCCCAATTTGAGCAAATTGTTCTAGAAGTATAACCTCAATTTCCCCAAAATCTTGATCTGTGTTCCACTACAGCAATCCACATGCTGGGCAACATATGTTGGACTTTGATATCCTGTAACTGTTTTATCTCCAAGACATTTACTTTGGAAATGCTCCATTTTATCCTTCTGCCTCTCTCATCTAATACATATTTGTTAAAAACCTACTGTGTACCAACAACACTGTGATGAGGCTGGAATATAAAGTAGAGAACAAATTCTCACAGTGCCTATCCTCAAGCAACTGACTGGTGAGGCAGACAGGCATTTAACAAATATACAAGCAATATATTACAAATTGTGGTAGATTCTATAGAGCAAAAGAATGTCATGTTAGCCTAACACGGAGGACCTAATTTAGTTTGAGAAGGTTGGACAGGAAGGTCTGCCCGAGGTAGGAACACTTCTGCTGATAATTGAAGGAAAAGTTAAGTTAATCAGATAATGGGGGGGGGCGGGTAGAGTGGAGGAGAGGCAGTGTTTCAGGATTTCCGGGAACTGCCGTCATCCTTTTATTTGTTTTCATGTACTTAGCTCCTTCAAAGTCTAGATCATGCCCTTACTACTCTTTTGAAAATGATTTTCAAACATCAACAACAATCCCTGCCAGATCCAAGGCTCTACTAGCCCCACAAGACCACTTCCTGTCAGTTCTTTGATATTTCTTAAAAATCAAGTTCACGAAAATATTGTTTACATTTACTCCCTATATACGATAAGTTTATTTGTGTGATATTTATAAACCATCCGTTAATATGTGTAACACATTATTTTGCATTATTTTTATAAATTTTATTACATTCTCACCATCTGAAACGTCTTCATTCTGATATTACTGAGACATTTTTATAAAGTCATCAATAGCCTCTGAATCACTAAATCCAGCGGATTTGATTCTAAATCTTCCTAATTTCTTGGCCACTTTCAAACTTTCGTTTGCCTTGAATCACTTGTTTTAGCTTCTGGGATCAAATTCTATGATCCCCCTCACTGGCTTCTCAACCTCTTCCTACCTGGCAAATAGATACGTAACTTCTGATTCTCTTCTCACTATAATAGTCTCCCCCTGTTCCCTCTAGATTAAGCCCTCATTTCTGTGAAATGTCCAGATCAGGCCTGGAATAGGTTCCCATGTTTGTAAGCTGCTACTGGTCATTTAAACCTTTTTAGAATGATCTTGGTGAACCCAAAGATGGAGTTTTCTCCTCTGTGCTCTCACAGTACTCTGTCCATAGTCTGTTGATGCATTACTTATGATAATTTCACTGTGATAATCCGTATGATATCTATTCATCTCCCTAATTCCAAAAAAATGAGCTTGTCCTAAGAACAGAGGTCATGTTTTACTCAATTTTGAATGGATTGTGCTATGGTGGTTATTAAACATAGGAGATACTCAATACGTATTTGCTGAGTGACTGCACTTCAAACTCATACTTTCAAATGCCTTGTGAGTACTGCCTTATGCATATTCCTCTGAAATCTAAAATTCAACATATCCAAAATTATCTTCCTCCACAAGACTACTTCTTTATTCTGACTGTTCTTTTGTGCCACTGTTACCACTGTTTTAATAATCCAGACTTGGAACAGGCAGCTCCTTTTGTTGCCCCCTTACCTCTTTTTCCACATCCAAGTAATTGCTAAATACTATAGACTCAACTCCTTCAATGTTTCTCAAGTTTATCCTTCCTTTTCAATTCCACAACCAATATGCATGTTCAGTTCTTCATTATCACTAGCCTGGGCTAGCATAATAGACTTCAAACCAGGTGTTCTCTCATATAATTATTTAGTCCCCTCCTTAAAAACCTTTACTGACTCTTAATTTCTATCGAACAAAGTCCAAATCCCTTTACCTGGCATCCAGTACCCTACACTAACTGGTCCCAAAGCATACATCCCATCTTCTACCCCAGGATCTGGCCAAAATCACCATGAGCTTTTACACTTGAGTCTTAGTTCTTTCTGGAATGGCTTCATACAACTTGGGTTTCTTGAAATCCATTCATTCTTCCATTCCCAAATTCCCTAACCTTCCATCTAAAAGTGATCTTTCCCATGAAAGAATCATAACCATATTGGCTCCACACCTAGGAAACATAACATTCTATCTTGTATTTGTGGCTATGTATACATTCATTTTGATCTCCCATGTTAGACTGTGACCTTCTTGAGAAACTGGAGCAATGTCTTGTATATCTTTGTAACCTGCAATAAGTTTAGTATGGTGATTTGTTCACAGAAAGAATAGGTCGGGTTTTCATTAATAACATCATTTCTTATCTCTTTAAATATTTTTCTCTCACTGGTTTTCCTTAAATTTCACTAAATTTCCAATTTTCAAAGCAATGCATCTGTATAAAAATATGAAAATTCACCAAAAATTATTCATAATTACACAATTTAGAGATAACTATCTTTAACATTTTTATCCTCTTGTATTTTTTATGTACATGCAAAGACATATTTTGTTATGAAATTGTCACTTTATACACTGTATTTATACTCTGCTTATTTTACTGAATATGTCTTGAACATTTCCCTATGTTATAATATTTTTGTTGCTGAAGTTAGAGGACAAATTTTTCCTGGATAATAGAATTATGATAATGTTGAATTACTTAGTTTGCTTAGCATTCCTAGTCCTTTTCTTATTTAATAATTATTTCTCTTTTTACTATAGTTATATATGCCCAAACCTGAGAAAATCAAGTAGTCCTAGAGGGCATTTAATGAAATACACAGTCTCCCCTTCCCCCCCACCCCCAATCTAATCATAATCTAGTTTTCTGTCCTCTTTTTGGAATTTCTATTAGTTTGATGTTAGAACTTCTGGACTGATTCTTTAAATTTCTTATGTTTTTCCCCTCATACTGATTGTCCTTTTACTCTTTTGACTTTAAAAAACTTCACCTTTTTCTTTGAATCTTTCTGCTAAATGTTTTCTGGTTATCACGCATTTTAATTTCTAAGAGCTCTTTCCTGTTTTTTTGTTCTTTTTTTTAAAATAGAATTCTGTTTTTATTTGTGCCCAAAACTTACCTCTCTGAGCCTTTTTTCTTTTTAAATTTTCTTCCCTCTTTATATTGTCTCTTTTCTCTGAGACTTTTTCTTTTTATATTGTTCCCTGTACTGGAGGACTTTCTTAAATGTCTGGTCCCTGAATATTTATTGTTCATTCATATTGAACAGTGAGGTACTAAAAAGCTAACTGGAAGTTCAAGAAACATAGGTGAAGTTTGTGAACTATTGCAGAGTGATCTCTTTATTGTTAGACCCCCATGTCTTCTCTTTCAATTTCCTTAGAGAAGATGCCTCTAATTTCCAATCCCAAGGGTGATAGAAGCTGTAATGTCTGTATTTTAGAAGGCAAGGAATGGCGCCACAAATTTAAATGTTCAATTGTGGTCTTTTACATAATCTCCTTGCTTGAAATCCTTTGTTGCCCACCCCCCCCACTCTCTCCTTTCCCTGGAGTCCCTAAGCCTGAACGTTTCCAATTCAATTTCTCCAATGCCTCCAAGCATTTATTTTCCTGTAAGGGGGAGGGGGAGGATTTCGTTGGCCGGCTGTACTGTGTGAGATTAGCTCTGCGGTCTAACAATTTTGTATGCGGATTTTGAAATACCTTTATATTTAGTCCAAAGCTCCATCCCTGACTTCAACGGTCCTGTTTCTTCCACTTTTCAGGATCACTAAAGGTTTCAGTCTTGTCTTACTGTCTGTTACCACTCCTTTCTCTGTCTGCTTTCCACCTTCCTCTTGGCTGCTATTCTATCCTTTCCCATTGTCCTTGATCTTATGAATATAAGCTTCTATAAACGTCTACTGTGATTTTAGTGGAGTTTTAAGAAGGAGTAGAGACAGATGTAGCTTTTAATTTCATCATGTTTAAACAGCAGTATATAATATCACTTTTATTGGTATGGTATAGTTCTGTAAGGATATATCATAACTCTTCATTTTAATAAAAAAGGGACATGATATATTAGGAAAGCTTAGCCACTGAAAGAGTAATCACACATTAGTAAGACGACGAATTTGTGGAAATGTAAAGTTGTATATATCCTCTTTTCTATTCTGTTATTTATTTAACTATTCTAACACAAAATTCCCTACCTATATTCAAAAACATTGTAGCTTAACCATTTGCAATGGATCTCAAAATGTGAACTGCAGGCTACCTATGTTAGAATTCCCTGGCATGTTTGTTAAAATGGAGATTCTTGGGTACCATGCTGGACCTAGAACTTCTGGGAGTGTTACCTGGAGGTCTGCATTTTTAACAAACTTCCCAAGTGGCTTCTTACATACTGAAGTTGGAAATAGTGGTTCTATAGAAAATCATAAATCATCATGTTCTCTAAGTCTGGAGTTGAGTTAAAATTTATTTTTAAGGTGAAGAATATTTTTCTTCACCTTGCTATAATGATCTTAATCGTATTATCAAAGGAGTTGAAATTAACTTTATAAGAAATTTCGGGATTAAGATCTGAAAAACCCTTGGATGAAGCTTCATTTTATTACTGGTAATAATACAAAAAAGAAATATTTTGATATGGAAGTTTACTCCTGTATGTTGATTACATATTTTGACGGTAATGATAGAGTTTAAACTAAACTTTGCATCAATTCTCCTTCAAACTGACCTGTGTGTCTGAATTCTAAAATTCAAGGGGAAAGTTATACTGACCCATTTTTCTTAAATTGCAAATTGTGCAGCTATCTTTTTAGAGGGCTATATGATGTTATTTCATCCTAGAAAAACAGCATAGAAATTAATCATATCCACTAATAAAAGATAAATAGTTTGCCAGGGCACTGATTGTGGGAGTCTATCTTTCCCGATTTCCACAGCACCACAATAAGTGCCAAAAGAAATGTGTTGTCGGAACACAGCTAAAACCTATTAAGTCATTTTTCCCCCCCTCCCCACATATAACTTTGAGAAGTCTTGGAGAAAAGACAGAGAGATGGAGAGAAAACAGTTGTATTCAAGTTCCCACTTTCCTTACTTGATAAAGTAGGGCTCAAACACATGGTAACAGCTTTACATTGGCTCTTCTAAGCAACCATCTTGCTTACAAATGTTTGTTACTCCTGAATTCTGAGTTACGATACATGTCGATTTTTATTTTTAAAAATCAGCTTTATTGAGGTATAATTTACATAAAATAAAATCCACCTACTTTATATAATTCAAGGAGTTTAGAAGTATATATAGTTGTGTAACCACTGCCACAATTAAAATACAGAACATGTCTGTTGCCCTAAAAATGTCATCTTGCTCCTTTGTACCAAATCCTTTGCAACCACTGATCTGCTTCTGTCACTACTGTTTTGCCTTGTTTTTTTAGGATTTCATATAAAGTGAATCATGCAGTATGTAGTCCTTTGTGTCTGTCTTTCATTCAGCATGATGATTCTGAGATTCATGTATTGGTAGTTTATTAATTTTTATGGCTGAGCAGTATTTCATCGTACAAATGTACCACAGTTTGTTAATCCACTCATTAGTTTAGGTTGTTTCTAGTTTATGGCTCTTAGGAATAAGCTTCTACCAACACTTGCAGGCAAGTCTTTTTTAAAATATGGATATCCAATTGTTCTAGCTCCATTTATAGAAAATATTATCTTTCCTCCTTAAATTATCTTAGTACCTTTGTTGAAAATCAATTGATCATATATTGTGAGTATATTTTTGGATTCTCTGTTCTATTCCATTGATCTCTGTGTCTATCTATCCACAAACTAAAAGAATAGATACTACTAACAGAGTTAGTCCTCAAATTAGGTAGTGTGAGTCACATACCTTTGCATTTTCTTTTCTTTCTTTCCTTCCTTTTTTTTTTTTTTAAGATAAGGAGAAGGGGCAGGACAAGCAGAGGGAGAGGGAGAATCTTAGGCGGCTCCACACCCAGCGTGGAGCCTGACATGGAACTCGATCTCATCAGCCTGAGGTCATGACCTGAGCTGAAATCAAGAGTCGGATGCTTAACTGACTGAACCACCCAGATGCCCCATGCTTTTTCAAAATTATTTTGGCTGTTTTAGATCTTCTGTATTTCCAAACAAATTTTGTAACCAGTTTGTTAATTTCTACAAAAAAGCCTGCTGGGATATTGATTGGGATTGTATTAAACCGATAGTTTTAATTTCTGGAGAATTAACATTTTAACAGTATTGAATCATTTAAACCAATCTTACCATTTATTTAGGTCTTTAATTTCTCTCAGCAATGTTTTTTTTTTATTTTTCTTGTACAAAATTACGTAAATCTATCTCTATGTAACTCATGTATTTTGGATGCTATAATAAATGATGTTGCTTTCTAAATTTCAGTTTCCAGTTGTCCACTGTGAGCACATAGAAATAAGTTTGATTTCTTTATATTGATGTTGCCTCTTATAATCTTAATGAAATCATTCATTAGTTTTAATTTTTGGGGGGGTCAATTCCTTGCTTTTTCTATATAGGTGATTATATCATCTAAAACTAAATATAGTCTTACTTATTCCAATGCAATTGGTATGTCTTTTATTTCTTTCTGTTGCCATACTGCATTGACAAGACGCCTAGTACAATGCTGAATAGAAGTGGAGAGATCTATTCTTGCCTTGTTCCTATTCTAACAGGTAAACTTTCATTCATTTATTAATAGTATAATGTTAGCTCAAAGTTTTCCAAAAATGGCTTTTACCATATTGGGGAAGTTCTTTCTGTTCTATTTCCGAGAATTTTTTTTATCATGAATAAACGCTGAATTACATCAAATGCTTTTTCTGCATCTTTGAAGATGATTTTTTTTTTTCCTTTCTTTCTCTCTTATTCTTTCTTTTTGGTCTCTTAATATGGGGAATTACACTGATATTCTTCTAATGTCAAATCAACTTTGAATCCCTGGGATAAACTCCAGTTGGTCGTGATATGTTATCCTTTTTTATGTATTTCTGGATTCTATTTGCTAAAATTTTGTTAAGGATTTCTGTTTCTGTGTTCATGAGGGATATGGCTATATAGTTTTCTTTTATTGCAGTTCCTTTGGTTTTGGTATCAGGGTAATGCTGAACTCAATCTGTTTGGAAGCATTTTTCCCCCTTCATTTTTTCCTTAGTGTTTCCTTAAATTACTTCTTCCTTGAATGTTTGACAGAATTTACAAGTGAAGTAATGTGGAGTTTTCTTTGTGGAAAGGTTTTTAACTATAATTTCAATTTCTAGAATAAATATAAGGCTATCATAGTATTTCTTTCTGAGTGAGCTTGGATAATTTCTGTGTTTCAAAGAATTTATTTCATCCACTTGAATTTATTGACATAAACTTATTCATAATATACCTGTATTATACTTCCAATGGCGATAGGAGTTTTAGTGACATCCAATTTTCATTTCTGATGTTGGTAAATTGAGTGTTGTGTTTTTGTACTGATTGATCTTGGCTAGAGGTTTATCTATTTTATTGATCTTTTCACAGAATCAGCCTTTGATTTCATTGATTTTTCTGTATCATTTTCCTATTTTCCCTTTAATTGATCTCTGCCTTTAAAATTATTATTTCCTTCCTTTACATTCTCTAGATTTAATTTGCTCTTTTGTAATATCTTAAGGAAGCTTAGTTAATTGGTTTGAGACCTTCTTTTTTTTTTTAAATATAAACACTTAATGCTATGCATTTTCCTCTAGTATCACTTCTGTTCTCATCATATTCACATTTTCTTTTATATTCTTGAACATATGGAGTATATTTATAACAACTGTTTTATCAACCTTGTCTGCTAATTTCACCATTTGGGCATTTCTGGGTCTATTTCTATTGATTGATTTTTCTCCTGATTATGGGTAATATTTTCTGCCTTCTATGTATATCTGTTAATTTTTTAGTGGCATTCTGGATTTTGTGAATTTTACATTAGTAGGTTCTAGATTTTGTTGCATTTCTTTAAACTGTGGTTCATTTATTCTTGTATGCCATTACATTACTTGGAGTCAGTTCAACCTTTTTGATGTTTGCTTTAATGCTTCAAGGCAGTTCCAGAGCATGCTTTAATCTAAAGACTACTTTAGTCCCAGTATGAAAGCGATAAACTTTCTGAGGATTTTACTCAATGACCTGACGATTACAAAGTCTTTCCACATTGGCTGGAGAGAATTGACTATTCTCACTGCTGTATGAACTCCAGGAATTGTTTGGCCTTCTGCTTTCTTCCTTTTCCCAGCTGCAGGTAGTTTCTTCATACACATAGGTAGATTACTATTTAGCCAAAGAGTCAAAGGGGCTTCTGCAAAACTCCAGAGTTTTTTCTGTGCAGTTTCCTCCTGATACTCCTCTATATTCTATACTCCAAGAGCATTGGTCTCCATGGATTCTGATCTGTCTCCAAATCAGCAAGACTGACTGGCTCTGTTTGGGTTTCCTGTTCCTAAGCATGGCTTGGAAACCGCTTCTAGGAAGTAAGCTCGGACAATCATAGGACTCACCACGTTTGTTTTTCTACTTTCTGGAATCCTAGTCCTGCAGTACCGATTGTTCAATGTCTGAAAGTCATTTAATATATTTTGTCTGGTGTTCTAATTGTTCAGAGCAGGGGGTAAATCTGGTTCCTAATACTTCATCATGTTTGAAAGCAAAAGTTATATATGTAATTGGGTTAAATACCAAAAAAGTCATGCTAACCTTGTAAATTTTGTTACCAATACAATTCAGGTAACTGAAATGAAGTTTATTATATATAAAGTTCTATAATATGTATTATAGTAAATAATAATATATAGTATAATAAATATTCTAAGACAGAAGATAGCAGGATTAGTGTTCCCAACTATCTCAAAAGTTAATATATAGTCTCCTTTGATCTACTATCCCTCACAAAAATCCTACACTAACAAAAAGAGAAGTATCAGTATATAACCTGTCAGAAATATAGATAGAGATTACTGAACTGACCTGAGCAATAAATCATAAATTGAAGATGCAGTAAATAAAATTTGACAGTCCTGACAATTCAATTCAATTAGAAAAAAATTTGCTAGCATTTGCTAGAATTTTCTCCATCTGTCATTATTAGGAATTAGAGATAAATACCTGCCCCTGTACTAAAACCCCGATATACCTACCCAAAAGGAAGAGCAAAGCAAATAACCATAAATAATTTTGAAGTAGGAATGTTTACCATAAATTCATAGGGTGTTATGAAGGTATATAGCACAATCAAGTCTCGTTCACTTATGTTTTCTTGAAATATGTCACTTCAAGAGTTATCCTAGTGAAACCTATAAAACAAATTACAATAGCACTAATATATGTGGTAAATGTTTTATTCTTTATATAGATGTATGTATGTTTACACATAAACATGCAAAAAACACATCTATATACAGAAAACATATTTACCATTTGTCATGATACATATAAAATCAGCAACAGCATCATGCATATAGCACATTCATTTTCCTTTAATAAAATTAAAAGCACCCACTGTCCTATAAATATTTATAATGCAAAAAAGGGAACTTGATATCTGATTTTACTTGACAATTGCTTACAGAATTAGAATTTACTCTGAAGAAAGATGAGTGCTGAAGTATGGCACAATTGATAATTTTTTTGTTTTTAGTACCCATAAGTTATAATATCTGAATTGGTTTTCTGCTTTATTGTATGAACCCTCTATATAAACAATTTTAATGTTCTCAATCCCTGTTGTTCTCAAAAAGGATTTTTCCAATTCATATTCACGCTGCTAGTGTATGAGAGAGCCTTTTGACCATACTCTCAAACAGAACTCTGATTAAAATAATAATTCTCTAATGTGCTAAGCCTGTGATCCTTAAATTTTAATGGGACACTGAAGCACACTCTGGGGAAGGATATTGTAAAGCAAGATAAGCACAGGATATTTTAAACTTTTTGAGGGAAATAATAATATTCAACATCCCTCAGACACCACACTAACTACTTGCTCACAATTTCAACATAGCACATTATAGTCTTTTCAATGATGTCACATCTCTGTGAAGCTAGGTTTCAGGAGTTGCAGCAACACAAAGCAGGTACTATGTGAAAATAAATGTGGAACAGGAAATGAGAGTGGAGGTATCCAGTCTACTTCCAAGATGTGGGAAGTTGTGCAGTGTCCAACAAGGTACACACTCCCATTAGTAAAAAATTGTGGCTGTTCAAGAATGAAATAAAAACATTATTTTGTCTTTCAATTTATATATATTTTCAGATTATTTTTTCAATTAATTGACAAAACCTTTTTGTTATCTATTATGCGCCAAGCACCATTCAAAGAGTTGGGGATACATTAATAAATAAGACAGAGGATGTCAATGATCTCACAGAGCTTACATTCAGATGACAGTGGGGAGAGACAGGCAACATGTGCATGAACAAAAAAATCCAAGATAACTGCAGATTCTGATTCAAGCTTTACAAGACTTTAAGACAGAGACAGCAAGATCGAGAATGAGTAGGGGGATGTTCTAGGTAGGGTGCTTATGGAAGGCCACTCCAAGGAGAAGCCATTTAAAGCAAATATCTGAAGGATAATGAGGCATCCATGCCAAGAACTGGGAAAGAGCTGAAGGGAGAGACTTCTAGGATCATCAGTGCAAAATCCCAAGAGTAGAAAGGAATAAAGGAACCTAGGGTGGCAAAAAACACAGAGCGAGGGATAGAGTGGTATATGATCAGACAGGAGGTGGGAAGCAGTTCCCCTATGATAGGCAGTTTGAGTTTATTAGAAGAGCAATGGAAGCCCATTAAAAGATTTTAAGCAGAGAAATCACATGATTTAAGCAGAGTTTCTAAAGAGAATTCTGGCTGCTATATCAAGAATAGATTGGAAAGCAGGAGTATGGTAGTGGGGATCATAGGCTCTTGGGGTCAGGCAAGGCAGAGTTTATATCCCAACTTTTCCTGAGTAAAAGTTGCATAAAATATGCAGATGTGGTTTTAATGGTAAGGTTTTTACTATATCAGAGCATAATTTTTTAAAAAGTACTCTCACAAAGATAATTTATACTGCTCTTAAATTTCTACATGTCTTCAAGCATTATGGAAATCTTTGTTTATTTCAGCATGATATGATCCTTTAGTTTTATTATACTGAGCATTTTGGTGTATGGATGTGTGTATGTGTGCGGTATGTTTAAAATAAAAATCCAAATAGTATACATTGTGGGCAAAATATGAATAAAGACATTAGGTAAAAGTATAGTAACCTCAATAAGATACAGCTTTACATAAAGAACCATACATATAATATTTAAAACTACAGATTGTGGGGATGTCAGGTAGCATCTCTCTTATTTATCTGTTTAAAAAAATTTTTTGAGTATAGTTGACACACAATGTTAAAATTAGTTTCAAGTGTACAACATAATGATTCAATTTCTCTATACATTATGCTATGCTCACCCTCTTTAAATTTGACTTTCCTTATCTGTAAAATAAGGCCCTCAAAATAGTGCTTGTCCATTAACTTTTATTTTTGTAATGGACTGACATTTATCTTTTACTAGGAAATACGTATAACCACCATCGACCTCTACAAATCTTAAACTAACTTTCTAGTTAATGCAAGAATGTTCAACTGAACATTCCTTCATATGATACAGTTTAAGGGATGCAGATGCAAAACAGAATAAGATCTCTTCTTTGAGATGCTGAACTTAGGATCTTTCATTCTTATTTATATACTTATCATCATGTTTCTGAACAAACTAAAGGGATTACCACTCTGATAGATGATTTATGCTACTCTAAAGATTTAATTATATTCTAAATATGTATTATTGGATTATAATGAATGATATTGGTTTTTATATACCTCATTTGTAAGTTTTTTTTTGTTTTTTTGTTTTACCATTTGGGAGTTTTCTTACAAGATTTGGCAAGACAGCACAGGCTGTGGATGAACAGGTTTTTTGACTCACATACACGGATCAAGTAGGAAAAATAAAAGGAGAGGGTGGAGGTTAGCTTACAAAAAAAAAAAAAACCCTCAAAAAAACAAAACAAAACAAAAAAACAGTGTGATGTGCCCTTTTGGACACTGAGTAATGAAGCTGGCATGTTGCCCTTCCACTTCTGCCATGAGTTCAAGAGTGCCAGGCCCATAGACTCAGGGACGTGGAAGAGAAAATATGAAATGGCCACAAATTCAGACTGTCCACATCAACATCCACGCAGGGTACAAAACTGTGCTAGTCAATCTGTAACGAGGACGTCTGTAGAAAACTGGGAAGAATGAGAAATAGCTCCACGATCCTTGCCTGTTTCTTTAGAATTCCTAACAGAGGTAAGAAGGAAAGGTTCCAGCAGTAGACTGATCTAAGAATGCACCAAAGTCAAGTACTACATCACACGAGTATGTATTGTAAGAAGAAAGACTTCTCTTTAATAATTCCTTCTGGAAATGTGTTTGAAATTTAAAGAAGCATGACGACTGATATTTGAAAAAAGAGATTGTGTATGCTATTTAGAAAAATTAATTTCTGAGGGATATATAAGGTAGAGTATATAATGACTATTGGTCTGGAAAAGAAAAGTGTTCTACTTATTGGATAGAAATCACACGGATAGCCTTACCAGCTAGCTTGACTGAGGGTGGTTTTTCCCTCCTGATCATATTTCAATGGGCAGGGCCTTAAGGGTGTGTTTGAAGAGTCAGGAATGAAAATACTAATCCCATCCCCTCTCTCCAGTGTTTATTGCAAAGCATAGAGAGAGGCACCACGGGCATCATTATCAGGACTTGGGTGAAATCAGCACAGCACAGTTATGCAAATCATGTGTGCAACTGACACTGCTTGTGTATTATCAGTGTAATCCACCTCTTTCGAGCACCTCCAGGAAGGAAAGGAGGGGTGGAGGGTGGGGAAAGTTCACACTTGGGAGATCACCCAGAAAGTGGGCCAGGTGCCAGGTCTACAATCAGGTGAAAACAGTTCCTTCTCATGGGAAGTCTGCAGGACAAATTATACTACACTTAATGCATCATCACTGTTATGAATGAGCTACACTAGATTCAATTTCTGAACGACCATAATTTAATCCAATTTGTCTATCATTATATCGGGCCATGGAGTAGTATTTTTAAAATGAGTCTCTTTGACAAATCTGATAGAAAAGTCATGATGATCTTGTTTCAAAATAATGTCAATATGAAAATAACTGATAATGATAATCTTTTAGCCAAGTACCTAATTTTCAGACATGTTTTACTCTGCACTCATTTCACAATCAAATTGTTAACATTCAAAGGTCTATAACCTGCAGCAATTCCATGTTATACAAATAATTTTGTATGTATACAAACTAAAGGTACTTATTTACATACTTTTTTCTGGCAGTCACCTCAAAAAATGAAGCAATACTGAAGCGAACATTAAGGATTGGGGGGAAAATCTATGAAAAAGACAGTAGAAGGCAAAAGGAGACATAAGAGGGAAAGATAATTTAATAAAACAAGACGGAGAGCAATTACAAAGGCTATATGCACTTTAGAATCCCTTCTAGTTTATGGAATTCCTGATCAGTCCACAATTAAAGGAAATGATGTGGCTGCGGTAGTGAATCCCGTAGCAAGACATGACAATATATTTGAAAGCATTTCATTCTTATGGTGAATTAACAGACTGTCCCATGTGAGAAGACTTAAAACTAGAGCATTTGACATTAAGTTGTTTCTTTAATAATATGGTCAAAGGTTAGCTCTGTCTCACTCCAAGCCAGATACTACTTTTGAGCTTTATTTTTAAGAATTTGAAGATGAGGAGTTATCTCCTCTTAGCAGTTTCTCTCAGAGGATGTAGTTTAAACTTTAAAAATGCCTGTTGGTTGGTTAACATTCTACTAAAGGTGAATGTTCAAATATATTCAAAAACAGGCAGAGTCATATTTTATAGGTATTTTCTCATAATAGTTAAAAGCATAACTGAATAAAAGATAGAGTTAAAAATAACGGAAAATGTGTAAATGAATTTGTGGCAGTGCAGTATTTAACTGATAATGTTTTCAAAAAATCAATACTGGGAACTAATACAAGTATTCAATACTTCTGAGCTATTTTTATGGGAAAAATATAGTCCTTGGGATTACAGGGTCTTGAAAAATAAAAAGGCAGTCCTTGTATAATAGAATTAAAAAATGTACAGCGAGGGGGAAGTTATTGTTGTTTTAACAGATGGATATTTATATGGTACATCTGGTCCAGTTGCTTTTTATAGGACAAAATAGTTTTAAACTGACAATTAGACATAAAGCACAAACTTCTTAGGCTAAAAATTGTCCAACACTGAATAGGTTACAAAGTAATATTGTAAAAATCAACATCCCTAAGGTGTTCGGAAATAAGCTAGATATGTGTTTAGAATAACATAGGCTTATTGACCCTACGTAAAAAGATGAAGACTTCATGACACTGGAAGTTTCTTCAAACGGCTCTAACTCCAGGGTTATGTGATATATCTGCATATATACAGATATATGTACAGATATGGATGATACAAACATATCATGTAACCTAATTTTATAAAGTATTTATTTTTAGATGATATATCCAAATAAAGAATTATATAATAAGTATTGGTTTAAGTGAAAGCTAAGGTTTTCCTCAGAATATTATACGTAAGTCTTATTGAAAACCAAAGGAATTATTTTTTAAAAAATGAGAAGAACAAAAAAAAAAAAGTAATTTTGGGGCGCCTGGGTGGTTCAGTAGGTTAAGTGGCCGACTCTGGATTTGGGCTCAGGTCATGATCCCAGGGTCCTGGGATCAGAGCCCTGCATTGGGCTTTGTGCTCAGCAGGGAGTCTGAGGATTTTCTCTCTCTCCCTCTCACTTTGCCCTTCCCCTCTGGCCCACTCACTCTCTCATAAATAAATCTTTAAAAAAAATAAATTCCTACACTTCTCTGCTTACTCAAAGATATTTTATTTAAATATCTCTGAATAATACTTTAGTGTTACAACAAGCAAGCATCTTTGAAAATATCTGAGTGTTAAGGAATATTTGTTTTTTTTAGAATATAAGAGATAATAAATTTCCTTGGGACATTAGGATTTTTCATTTTCATAGTTTTTAAAAGATTCCATTTTTAAGCAATAAATAATTTTTGTAATAATCCGAATCCAGTACAATTCTATGGACACCTGAATTTTAAATACGGCATAAAAACATTTGAGACTGTGAGAGAGATATTCTTACTTTTTCTTCCTTGCAGTTTATACATAACAATTTATAATGTATATATACTATACAAATTTCCATATATTAAAAATAATCTTCTATCCTGTTTTAAATATTTAATTTGGACACAGCATTACAGTATGTGACACATATACCTGAAATGCTAATTAGAAAAAAATATGCAATTCTAGTTCCTCCTAGATTAAAAAAAAAAAATAACAAGTATGCTAAGTATTATTTTGATTAATAGGGGTCCAAGACTTAATTGAAATACTATTTCCCCAGTGTATTGGGTATAATAAAGACAATTAAAAAGAGCAATATATAAAGTATGAAGCACACTAATCAAATTTCTAGGAATGAAAGGACTATAATTACTTGTTAAAGTAAAAATCTAAGAGACAAAACTAAAAAAAAAATCATTTTTTTGTAGCAGGAGTACTGATTTACTGATTCATCATTAAAAACTCACATAATATTTTAAATGTCATATGTTATAAATTTACATTAAGCAAATCAGATAATTTGGTAAATCTTAAGATTAATTGATAGTGTTTTAAATATAAACCAGTAGCTTTTATTTTCCTATACCCTTATAATGTATACCAGAGTATACATTATTTTCTCACTGGGCCAAAAAATTTGACTGTGATCTTCAGCTGATATATCGCTGATGATACATTCATTTTCTCGCTGGGCCAAAAAATTTGACTGTGATCTTCAGCTGATATATCGCTGATGATACATTCCAATTCTTTTTTTGTTTTTTTGTTTTGTTTTTTTAAGATTTTATTTATTTGAGAGAGAGAGAATGAGTGAGAGAGAGCACGCACATGAGAGAGGGGAGGGTCAGAGGGAGAAGCAGACTCCCTGCTCAGCAGGGAGCCCGATGCAGGACTCGATCCCGGAACTCCAGGATCATGACCTGAGCCGAAGGCAGTCGCTTAACCAACTGAGCCACCCAGGCATCCCACATTCCAATTCTTTATTTCTCTCTCCTTCCCATTCCCTCCCACTCCCTCTTAGAATGTCATTTAAATTTCACATGTAAAAAGATGTTTTTTTTTTCCTTTCTCAGCCAGTCATTTTGTTTTGAGTGTTACAAAAAGCAAAAGTAGAAAGAGGGTTTCATTTGCTAGATATGTTTAAATTTAGCCAACATATTGCAATAAAATAAAGCAATTCTAATGAAATATCCAGCATCAAGACAAGTAGGATAGCTCTAAATAACCCATAATAAATGAAAATGGTTTTAAAAAACAAAACATCACACGCTGATGATTGCTATACAAACTAAGATTCTGTCATTTCACCTTTTTCTTTTTTCGTGAATGGACACTATTTCAGAAATAGGATACATCACTGCTATAACCGAAGCAAGAAAGGTTATGATTTCTTTTGTTATTATCTTAAGAAGTGGGGAATAAAATATGGGAGTTACTGACAAAAATTATCTGCTACCGAAAAAAGCCTTATCATATTAATCTGATATGTTTCCATAAGTAATAAAATTATACTATTCAAAAATTATTGTTAGAAAACAAACATTTCCATGGCAAATACTGCTAAACACTACTGAAGTATTATTATTCTTTAAGGGGTTCTGATTTATTATCTGTAAAACTGGACATCCTTCCAATTTTAAAAAAATGTTATCAATGATTGTAATAAAAATTTAAAGCATTCAATCAAATCAAGTAACCGGGGTTTTGTAAACTAAAACCCATTTTCTATGCCAGTGTAAAAAATATTATTCAGGTACTAATTAGCAAAGGTGAGGGAGGGAAAATTCAACATTGTTTTACACTTTTGCTGGTGTTCAGCACAACAGATGGGGCTTTGTAAAAAGTACTTTTAAATGGGAATGTGTTTTAAGTAAACTTCTGCATACCTGGAGCTAAAAGTACAAAATCAGAAACTGTCTATATCAAGGCTATCTCTTAAATATAGGTTAGCAGATAGTTGCAGAGAAGTAATAGTGGTGCTCTGAAGATCACTGGAAAAACTTAAAACCTATTCCATTTTTTGCAAATCTATCTGAAAGTTAAACCACAGCAAACTATAAGAAAAAAAAGTGGGGGTGGGGACCACTCTTTTACTCTTCAAGATTTGGTTGTAGTGAATAATCAGCAGCCAAGTTCAGGGAGAAAAGATAATACATTGTATTTAGCATCACATAATATTGGGAGCATGGGGAGATTTAAAGATCAAATTAAGTGACTTGACAAAGTCATATAAATAATTTGCACTGAGCCCATTCCAAACTCAGATGTTTTGACCTCTTCTAAATGTACTTTTTTTTGTTATTTTGAGTTAATAAAGTTTTATAGAATAAACATATGGGGATGTATCATTTATCCCATAACATATAGATTTTGGAGTTTGACGGTCTTGGTGTGACTCTAGGCTCTGGCAGTGAGACCTCTCTGAGCCTCAGTCTCTTCACCTGTAAAATAAAAATAATAACAGCAAAAAGCTCTCTTGACTGACTGCTTCTTCCCGAAACACTGAATTCCTGGCGCTTGTAGGCCCCTCTTTGCATGCCCCACATAAACACTTCTAGTGGTTGAATTAGAGAGTCACTAAGAGTCAGTTTAGTTCTAGCCAAACCTATTTATGCTGGCTCTACCTGCTATTATAATTATGTAAATTATTTAAATATATATTTCAAGGAAATAAGTACAAAAAAATTGTTTCTAAAAACTAATTTTGTCACTTTGGAAAGATTCAGTAAAGATGAGTTGATTTAAAAAATGCTAAAGAATTAGAGGTGGGCAAAGATACTCATAAAAATTAGTGAGAAATCTTAAAAATTTAATAGAAGTCTGATGGCATCACAAGGGTCTAAGTTCTTAAAGACACTGAAAATGGAATTAGAGATGATGCATTATGTTTTTACATTTTAAAAATATAAATGTAAGGACTTCTACCAAAAAAATTTCTCATGTTGCTAGACTTACTGCTGTTAATCAATAAAATATCTAGCTTTGCTCATGTCAGATAAAAGGGCTTTAATTAAAGAAATAATCCTGG
This sequence comes from Halichoerus grypus, assembly GCF_964656455.1. NCBI lineage: Eukaryota > Metazoa > Chordata > Mammalia > Carnivora > Phocidae > Halichoerus > Halichoerus grypus. The sequence continues at coordinate 170,571,195 of NC_135715.1, forward strand.
GAAGTGCTTAGTGCAGTGCCCAGTGTCTAGGGAGGGCTCAAGAAATGCCAGATATCATCTGTAAATAACCTAACTATTAGGACTATACAATCAAAACCAAGACACTACCTGGTATCATCTAAAGTATGCAAGTAGAGTTCCAAATAGGGAATTTCAGCTTGTATGGGATCATACATGGAAAAAAGAAAGGGCTAGCATTTACTGAATATATTTTTTAAGTGTTTTTTTTTCATTTAACACATTAAGTGTACATCAATGCCAGGCTCTTTGTTACCAACCTAGTAGATGGAAAATTTTCAAATCTAAAATATAGGAAGCAAAGATGCAATATTAATACTATAGAACACAATAACTAACTAAAACATTGGATAGTCATTACCCAAAGTGGGGGGAGGGGAGGAGGAAGCAAAATATTTTGTACTGATAATATTCATAAAAAACAGAAATAATAAAATCATTACATTATGCTTAATACCCTATGCTAGTAATTTTAAGCACTAGTTCCTAAATTTTAGTCAATCTGTGGCATATTCTGTGTCACCTTCATAGCCATTTTCTCCCTTAGAAAGCTAATTTCTATTGGCTTTATCAGTAGGCTCTTTTGTCCTCTGGCTTCTTGTTAGCTTCAGTTAATGTGAGGCATCAGCAAAAGACTAGACGGTGGAAAAACTGCGGTCAAGGTGCTTATTCCTCAGTCACAGGTTAGCAGGGGTACATTCCTCTACCGAAGGTCAGTGTTTAAGACCCATCTCCTACTTCTCTTAATTCTAGTGATCTCTTGATCCCTTTGTCCCTCCAGACATAAGGGTTGCTAATGGCTTCTTGCTATGGCTAGCCTTGTAGTGAGTGCTTCAACCATCCTTTGTTGGTTTCCTTTATGCCTCACTATTCTCTTGTAAATATTACGATGAATGTCTCCACATTTTTCCCATTTGAGTGTCTCATTACTCCTGTCAGGGCCTTGATTGATAATTACTGGTAGCAGGAGTGGCCCCAAGGCCTCAGAGAATCAAAATGGCATTCCAGCACTGAGTTGCTCAATTTGAAGAGAACAGAATAGCTTTCTTACTGGGGAATTAATGGAAAACTAATTCTAGGTATTTGCTGGCAATATGATTACCCAAATTATTACTGCTGGTAGCATGTGGCCTTTACTTGCTTAAGTGACAATGGTGGTGTGTAGAGTGAAGACTGTAGTGTGATATGGCTAATTCTGATGGTCCTAAGGATTACACAAAGGAGAAAGGACAGTTTGAAGGTCTTGAATGCTCCCTTTATGTCAGAACAGAAGTTGGAATATCAAAGTCCTCTGTCAGCTTTAAAAGAGTCCTTATTTACTTAAGCCTCAGGGCAAATAAGGCTGAAAACCAACTCCAGAATCTGATTTGAAGGGTTACTGAATTGCCGTACTAAATAAAATGGGCAATACCAATACAACAGGTCTTGGCAATGGACTAGTGAAACATGGAATGGTACTATCAGATCAAATACTAAGGCTCAGAATGTTGAGCCCCCAAACACTTCCAAACCACTCTTGCTGGAAGACACAGTCCTCACTCCCTACCTTTCCATCTAAGGAAACTAATGCTCCATAAATCAGCATTCCCATAAAGTCAGAAGACTTTCGATTGCTTCAGCTGAGGCAAGAACCCAATCAGAAAATGGCAGTTCTTTTCAGGACTCATTCCTATTAACTCTCATTGCCCCTAGGCTCATAATAAGTTAGATCCTAATATAATCAAAATCAAGGCCTGATCGAGGAGGTAACAGCCTATACACTGAAAGAATTGCAAAACTGCCAATTTGTATCAGCAGGAGTCCAGTTAGCATGTAAGGGAATGAATCGATTTTAAGGGTTTTATACCAAGAAGATGAACCAAAATGCTAGATTGGGCCAAATTTATCAATATATATGCATTCACCTGGATTTGAGATTTAATATATTGCCTTGAGCAAGTGGGAGTGACTGGTTAATTGAATCCTTGATTCAATGATGGCTTATTAGTAAAAAGTTGAACATAGCAAAGAGGAAGAAGAACAAAAGCTCAAATAAGTAAGAATAATGGAAAGGATCTATTATGAATCACCCCGTTCAGCCTGCCACTTACATACTTCAGGAAGGGCCTGTGGGACACTCCCATCACCAAAGAATTACACTGGTAAGGAAAGAAGCCGCATGCTTGAAAAGCTTTATGGTAATTGTCTTCTGTAGGCTGGAGAGAACAATGATAGATGTTGCAAATAGATCTGGCCTCCCTGATTGAAATGTATATGTGATCTCAGAGTGGCAGAAGCTCTATGGTAGGAAAAGGAGATACCAAGTCCTACCACAGATTATTAGTCTATTAGATTAGCTCTGAGTTGACATTAATCTCTGGAACCCAAAATGCCATTGTAGTCCACCAGTTCAAAGTGGGGGCATATGGAGGTCAAGATATGTATGTAGACTTTACCCAAGTCCATCTTACAGTATTGTGGGAACAAATAAACTCAGTAATGGGAAGAATCCTTATGTTGGTTCCCTGACCCATGGCTATCATGAAAAGCCAACAACAGAGCTGTCCAATGCAAATATGAATCACACATGTAATTTTAAATTTTCTAGTGGCCACATTTTAAAAAGGTTAGGAATTAATTTTAATAGATTTTATTTAATAAGAACATATCATTTCAATATGTGGCACTAGCCACAGGAGGCTAGTTGCTACCACAGTGGAGATCACAGCCCTAGACTTAAAGATAGCAAACTAAAACTGAAAGATGTCATGGGGATTCCTACCACACACCCAATTATACTGTTTATTAGGCTAACGCAAGCTAGATGGTTCTGTGGATGCATGCAGTCTTAATCACATCAAAATGCCAACTACAGATGCAGTTCTAGCTGTAGTATCTTTACTGGCACATATTAAACTATAACATAGCCCCTGATACCAGGTATGGAGATACTGACTTAACAATTTCTTTGGAAAATAATTCCTTATCAACAGATAATCTGAAGCACTTTGCCTTCACATTGCAGGGACAGCATACTTTTATTATCTTAGCTTAAGGCTAGGTCAACTGTTTTGTTATAATACAGTCCAAAGAAATCTTGTTCATCTTGACATCCCACAGAACATCAAGTTGGAACATTATATTCACGGTACTGGCTGGACATGGTGAGCAGGAAGTAGTAAATACCTGAGATGCCTCAGTAAGATACATGCTAGAGGACAGGAGATAATTGCCCCAGAAAGTTCAGAGAAGCACAGCATTAGTGAAATGTTATGGGTTTGGTGGTCGAGACATGTTGAATTAGGTCCTCTATAATAAATTAAAATGGCTGCGCTTTGAACATTTCACCATGAAGAAGGAGGCAAAGTTTGTATGCTGCTGTGATGTATGTGCTAGGTGCCCAAGGGAAGACTCTTTCCACCAGGGATCAGAGTTTTGGAACTGTCATATTGGACTACTCCCTGGCTATCTGGGGCATCTCAAGCTGCTCAACTAAGAGGGACAGAAGTGGGCTATTGGTTGGTAACTTTTCCAGACTACCAAGATGGTTTTGAATTGTTGCTATGTTTGGAACTCAGGAGATTCACTGGGGTACCTCTTTTAAAAAATGTGCCCAATAATCCTGGTTACTGAAAAATTGCAGTAATCCAAGGAAAACAGGACCATCAAATCCTCAGAATTTGTAGAAATTAAGGTCTGGGTCACTCATCAGATAAAGAATCCTGTTCAGCCCAGGTGCTAAAAAAGAGGGTGAGAGTAAGGGAAAGATGGATTTGGTAGCAGAAGAAGAAAGCTATAATGATCAATTTGGGCTTTCTGAACAAATTGGAGAGGCATGGACTTTAGCAGCTATGTTTTATGCTGTATCTATTACAAAAAGCATTGGCAATGGCAAATATTTTAGGTTATAGTTAGAACTATAACTGAATTCATATCACCTGTTGATGATGCAGTAGCTGGATGACACCCTCCTCACTCGCATTGCTCCATTAAACTCTCTTTAATTAGCCAGCAAATTGCAAAATAATAGCATGATTGCAATTACAGGGTCCATATCTTTATTTTTTTGAGTCCATTGTCTCTCCTCAATCCCAACCCCCTCCCCTCTAGAACCCTCAGTTTGTTTTTCAGAGTCCATTGTCTCTCCTCAATCCCAACCCCATATCTTTATTTTTTTGAACCTCAAAGTAGCAGTATATTTATTTACAAAATATGCAATTTCACAGAAACAGCTTCACTATACACACAAACTTGATAATTACACAGAACCATGTAAGTGTTGTCAAGTGTCTGGCCTGGTGAAAGCCAATGGGAATGGCCTACTTTTGGAGTAAAGTATTTCTCATTCCTCACTTCATTAGCCACCAACCAGGAACCTCTAATGAGTCATGACTAATTTGCAAAAAAGATGATGATTGCAACTGCCCAGTTCAATAGAAACAAAAACCAAGATGTCGTCTTAGACACCACCCACACAGATGGATGTGTTAAAAGAACAAAAAGGAAATCAAGGCAACACAAACTGAGTTATCAAAAGCCTTCCAGAGAGGTTGAGCTTTGAAGGCATTGAACCTTCTAAGGGCAATATAGCAATCCCAGGTAAAGTAACAATTGTACATTAAACTATGATATTAAAAGTAACACAACTTTGTAAAGAATGAAATAAATGTTTAAAGTTATATTTTTTCCTCAACTTCATGTAATAGATAATGTTCACGAAAATTTATGCTTTATACAATCCATGGTCAATTCAATAATGCTTTAATAAGCCAGAGTACATGGCTAGCTAAAGGAATTAACTGTCACATCTTAAAAACATCCTTCAATAAAGAATAATTTTTATAATAAAGATGTAATTTTCATAGCATGATTTAAAATAAAATATGTCATAGTTGGAAATAAGGGAATTGCTTTGAATCAAGGAGGAAAGTAACTATATATACTTAAAATATTTTGTATTTATATTTGCATTCATTTCATTTTTCTTTTTTTTTTTTTTTTTTAAAGATTTTATTTATTTATTTGTGAGAGAGAGAATGAGAGACAGCATGAGAGGGAGGAGGGTCAGAGGGAGAAGCAGACCCCCCGCTGAGCAGGGAGCCCGATGCGGGACTCGATCCCAGGACTCCAGGATCATGACCTGAGCCGAAGGCAGTCGCTTAACCGACTGAGCCACCCAGGCGCCCTCATTTCATTTTTCTATAACTGCTCCAAATTTACAAGTTAATGTCTAAAATAGTTTACACATTTCACATTCATGTTAAAAACCAAGTAAAGCCTTAAGGATTAATAGGGAAAATGTAAAAAAAGATAATACAAGCATTACCTCACAATCCACAGCACTCTCTAATACAATTTGTCAATGTAGATGAAAATATCACTTCCATCATATCTTCATATTAAAATTAAATTTTAATATGTCATTATGGACAGAAGGAGGATATAAAACTGGCTTGAGAGTATTCTATATTAATTTTCCACCTTTAACTTCTTGGTTATGGCAATTCATGCTAAAAGTCAAATGAGATTCATTCAGATTTCTAATCATTCTTGCTCTTTTATGTACTATATTCTAGCATTTTAAAAATATCACACTTATTCTAGATTTTTTAATGATGATTTATGAAGAGAGAAAAGTTCAGAGAAAATCCGATGACTATATTTTGAGAGTTAAAGAAACAAGGTGCGTTTAAATGAAATATAAAATACTCTAACAGCCAATTTTCTAATGAGCATAATATTTTCAAGTTTAAAAATAGCGACACTTGATTTCCCACTGAGGTCCCAGCCTGGGCACTGTATCAGTTGAAAAATATCACAGCTTTCATCTCCTCTATGATAATATTAGCATGTAACTATGGTATTTTACTAGATTTTCCATTATCCTGGATTAACCATAATTACTGAATTAATAATTATAAAATTAAAAATCATAGAGAATCTACAGAGCAGTTGTCTCCTTACTTCAAGAGCTTGAAGTAAGAGACTCTTCCATTGACGGTGCTACTTTTTGCCAAGTCTGTAAGTCTAAAAAAATGAAGGGCCATATGCATCTTGCAAAATTTATCAGTTATTCAATGTACACAAAAATATTGTCTAGCTCATTCCTAGCTATGTACCAAAGCTATAAGTTATTCTGTATTATTCTATAACGCTTTCCTGAATTCTTATATTTTAGCTTTTTTCTCAAAGAGTCAGTGACACTTACCAGAGTGGGTCCTGAGGTGTCCTGTGAGGGCGTCCCTTCTTCTACAGGCATAGCTACAAAAAGGACATTTGAACGGCTTCTCTCCAGAGTGTAACTTTATGTGTCTCAAAAGGTTGCCCTTCTGAGTGAAAGAAGCTCCACACTGGTTACAGTGGAAGGGACGTTCACCTGCCGAAAGGAAAAGAGGTAGGAAAGATCAAGTAGGTTATGTGGAAGGGACTGATCTGTACACTGTTAACTGGTGCCAGTTCTCTGTGCTGAGAATATTCTTCTCCCCCTTCAGACTTCTAAACCTTTATCTTCCTAAAATTTGCTAATACTGAAGCCTTCAACTTTAGGTCAAGTGCAGATTCCTCTCTTCATATAAATTTTACAGGATTCTTGTCACTGACTCAAAAGAATCAGCAATAGCATTGACCACTGTTTGAACAACTAAGTGCCATCACTTTACTGACTTTACTGGTAGCTTTACATAGAATATTTCAAACCTTATAATGATATTACTAATTAGGCATCTATAATTTCAGTTTGCAAATGAAGAACTTGAAGTTCAAGTATCAAGGTATCTGATAGTTACAGAGCTAATAAGTACTTAAACTGATATGAATCTTGCTCAGTTGGACTACAAAATCTTGCTCTATTGTACCATGCTATCTCTTTTAAAATTACAGAAATTTTGAATTTGACTTGGAAGGGATCTTTAGTCTAATTCTCTGATTTAGCTGATAATTTTCTTTCCGGGTGCCAGGTTACAAAGTTCATCATCACAAAATCTCCCAAAATTAGCCCAGGCCCAGGTCTCATTCCTAGTCACTAACAGTGAAAGCTTTGGCAAAATTTCCTGATATAAACAGGGAAAATCCAAAGAAAATTATTCATTCAGATATTTCCTGTATATTCTTTTTGTTGTGAAAATAATTTGAAACATTTTCTCTCTTTTTTCCTATTATTGGATACTGCTGTAAAACTGTTTAAGCCAGAATTATCAGTCTATTGTCATCAACTGGCTGTCACCAAGGTCACTGAACATAAAAATGTGTATTTGGGGAAGCAGTAAAATTAGCAAGTAGGGTCAAACCATGAAGAAAATACTATCATTTTAAGTTTGCTGATCTCTAAAGATATTCATGAACTAAACTATAAATTAATATATAAATAGTACAAAATAGTAAAGCTCAAAGTTTAGGACGGAAATAAAATATTTTAAAAATTCACTTTTGGTTTAACAGGACTATTTCTGTACTTGAGGTTAGATGAAGATTATAATTTTAATACTTAAACATTTATACTGAATTCTCATGTTTTATATCTTTAACTGAAACATTTGAAAATAGTGAATAATGAAACCTCAAATATTTTGGGGAGGCTTTTAATTAATGCAAACTCAATGATTCTTTCTATTAAAGGAAGCCAGGAGTCATAAAGAAGATAAACTGGCCATTTTCTTGCAGTTGCCACTGCACATTCTATCATATAGATTTGTTATAAAACCTAAAGAAATTAAAAATTGATACATCAGGTGTGTCTCAAATTCTACTACTTGATCATTTTGGAACTTTATGAGATACATACCCCAAAAAATGTAATTTGTGTGTTCGTGTAGCAAGGCTATAGGTTTTTGTTACAAAATCTGGAGATCTGAACTACATTTACAAAAAGTCCTTGTACTAGTGTATTAAGTTGAAAAAAATTATGTTAAAGTTACCTCAAATTTGATCTTATTTCACTTGTTTGATTCATTTGATGAAACTGACAAATTAAATCAACACTAAATACAGCTTAAGAGAGAAATACTTTACCGAAAAACCCCTTATATGAAGTCTTACAAACTAAAGTTTTAAAATAAATCTAAATTTGGTAAATCTTTACACACACACACACACACACACACACACACACACAACTTAATTTGTTGACTTTTTTTTTTTTTTTCCAATGAAATAGCAGTCTACAGCTCTTTAAAATCAGGAATTTCTACTCCCCACCCCTGCCATGGAATTATTAATAAAAAAGAAGGATGCACTTTCTTCATGAGAATTTTTATACCGTAGGAAAATAGCAAATGCAAATTATACTTTTCACTCCAAATACTTGATTTTACTTTTGAAATCTATGTAGGGTCTTCCAGGCAAGTAACAAATTAGTATGCAGTAACTTTAAAATGAATTAAATTAGTTTGGTGAATAAAAACATTTGAAATCATGTTTGCCTTTAGAAAATACTCCTGTAACACGCTTATTTTTTCATTAAGCCTCCTAAAATTGAAATATTTAAAAATTCCTAATTTAGAGTACTGAATTTGTCATACCAAGTAATGCTAATCAAAAAAGAAAAAATAATAAGGATAACTCTCTTTAAAAAGAATTTTAAAATTCATCTAATTGAGTTTATGAGACTAATGACAGGGTAATTTTGTTTTTACATTTACAAAATATTCCAGATATCTTCAAATATTTTTTAATAGAATTACTTCTGAATTTATATGATCATCCTTAAAGAGGCAGGAGAAATGAAAAGGGGTCTAGGTATATCAGGAAATACTGTCTGTCACTGAGTGTGTCTTAGTGTGGAGACATTTGCTAACTATATTCCCATGGCCATGGGAAATAAAGAAAGGCATGATGAAGGTTAACAAACCATGTTCCTGTTTTTGATAAGAGGAAAGGGGCAATGATAATAATGTACTTTGATTTCAGCTGGATGAAGCTTTGAGAAATATTGATCTGCTTTACATGAATTAAATCTTGAATTGGGATTATGAGATACATGTAAAATGAGCTGATATTTAAGTAAAAGGTTCATATATTGTGTCTGTGCCTTGAAACAATGCATCTCAATTATTTTTTAAATAATTTGCTTTTTCTTTAACAAATAGGCTGAATCAACTAGTCCTTTTCGAGTAAGTTTAGACTTTGCCTGAAAAAATATATTAATCATGTTCTTATTCAGAAATAAAAGCAAACTTCAAGAAAACACCACAAATGTACTAAATACACTATACAGTATAATCCAATTGAAAAAATCAAATAGGTTATTGTATCTGTGATAACTAATTCCCCCACAGGTGGGTACAAAAGTCTGGATTAACAACTCTGAATCCAGGAGAACAATTAATATGTGGCCATGCTATCATTCATTTCCATTCTTAATCTGCTTCTTGTTTTGTTTTGGTTAGATTTTTTATAAAAAAAATCTGCTCAAGGACCTTTTTTAGTTATTCCCAGAATGAAGTTATCTATTCTTATTTTGAAATAAATTATATTTCATTATTTTATGTACTTTCATAAACACATATTTCTAGATCTGTTTAAATATTCAACTGAAATACAAATATACATGCATCAGTTTGCTTTGATGAATCAAAGACAGAGGGTGTTCCTGTGTTGGATGGAGCAACCACCTACAAATAAGAAAAATCCCAAGTATTTGTTGAGAAGGCCTTGGAGCAAAAGAATGGTTCCATAAAGCTATAAAGACACAGAGTTACAAAGATGGGAGTACTCTACTCCAAAGAAGGGCGAAGTTAAGGATAGTCTATATTTATAATGGTCCACATCAATTCGTGTTTAAGCAAGAATTGATTTACTACCCCTACTTCTTTTATTCTGCCTGTATCACAGTGAAGAGTGCCTGGAGTATCCGATGACAATATTACCTGATTACCTACTAGAGTAGCAACACCAAGAAATAAATAACACCAACCCATTTCTAAGACACTAGAATTGGCACTTTAGTAGAGTTTGAAAGAGAAAGAAGAAGAAGTGAATTAGATACGATACTCCACGCGTCATCTTAGTAAACTGGGTGGTGGTTGTGTATATTTTTATACTATCAATTTTATATGGGATATTCTATGACACACAAACATGTTTCCCAAAGGCTTTATAAGGATTTAAGACAGTGCCTTTTAAACTAACTATAAATAATTGGTGAGAGGGGGGAATTCTGAAATGAAGACAGTAGTTCATGGCATTAATGAGAAAACATTTGGTTAATACTAGATCCTGACCACATTTTTTTCAATCTAGTTTAAATTAAAAAAACAAAACAAAACATACAAATAGACTTTCTGTTCTCGAAGAGTACTAAAATGGAGTTGAAAAGGTCATGACCCATTCAGATATATAAACTGGGTCATCAGAAATACATATAAAAATAGCTACTTTAAAGATATATCACAATTTCAAGGTCAATAATGTGTGGCAGGTATCCCAAGCTCCTCTATGAATGGCTATTTAACAGAAACTTTCCAGATCTGAGGAAAGTGTAATTTTTATAATACTCCAATAAACATTCATTAACAATAAAAGTTCATGAAGTTACAAGAGGACTTTAGTTATTTTGTCCATTCTTGCCTTTACTAGTTGAGTGAATCCCATATTCACAGAACTTGTGGAAATCCGTATAACTATTTAGAAACATCTTCCGTGTCAATTTGATGATTTTCAGAATCAGAATAATTCAACTCTACTAAAGTAGTAAATATTAAATAAGCAGTAGAGTCAGTATGTAATCACTCTTGTGTTTACAAACCAACAATCCTCATGAAAATCACTGCAAATGCAGTGAAACATTGATTAACTTAAATATTCAAGAGAGCACACTCAGGTTCTTTAAATTTTCTTGACTCAGACCATAAAAGGTTTATTAGAAATCTTACAAAAAATTGTTGTTAGTATACTTTTTAGCCTTAAAATGTACACTATATGCAATTCAACTGAAAAGTCATTAGACTACTTTTGTTTAGTTTATATGTTGCTAGTTACACATTTGAATGGGTGTTATCTACCTCAATATAATCACTGTGAGATAATGAATACATTATAACTTGGTAGAACTCTTCTTTTAGAACTGCAGTTAACGTTACTTCATGAGCATAGATGAAAAGCAGACTCATTATTTTATAGTCTTTTCCTATTTTTCTTATAAAATACCAAACTTGATCTTTTAACTTTTCTAGAAGAATTTTTTTTTAATTAAGGTAAAAAAATCTACACTAGCAATATAAATATTTTTAAAATATGCTGTTTAAAGAGGAAATTAAAAATAAAACCAAAAGTTAACATGTAACTGTAGAGTTGGAATAAGGGTACAGGTTCCAAACCTGATGATTTTGATTTTAATGTGTAACTTCTTACTATAATTTTTAAGCCTTATAATCATATCTCATCATTAAATGTTGGTGCAGTGAGATACCAAGTACAGTATATTTGCACAAAACCAGTCTGGGCATCAGGAAACCTTGGTTTTAGCCTCATAATGCCCTAACTACATAAGGGATAATGGACAAATCACTTGACTGTTTGGGGCTTCAGTTTCTTCATGTGTAAATGAGAGATCTGGGCTAAAAAGACTTCAGTGTATCCCATATCTCTCATGTTTTAAGCACCTACTAATTAAATTGATTTATCTCCCTTCCAAAGAGAAACATATTTTAAAACTCTGAGAGTATTAGTGATTAATATTTTGCTATATAATACTACTTGGCATTATAGTTAAAGGTACCATCTTTAAATCAATTTCCACATGAACTTAAAACTTTAAGAGTCAACCATCTGCCTTTCTTACACATAATCTCATTTCTGTTTTTTTTTTTTATTTAAACTTTTTTTTTTTCATTTTGCCAAAGGATTTGGAGAGATTTAAATAAGGCCTTCTCCTCATTTAGCTGTTTTTTTACATTACTCAAATGTCTAAAAGTATATATTATACTAATCGGAATCCTCTTTTCCTTACCCTGTTCCATGATTACACATTCCTACCAGCATACCCACCACTCTTGGCTATACTGTACCCTACATATCTCTTTGCAGGAGTTATAATAAAAAAAAAATACAGCAAGATGGTAACATCCTCAACTAGGGAAAGTATCTGCCTAATACAGAGACCCATGGTAGGCAGAGATTGATTGGAAATTGTATTCCAAGAAGTTAACCAGATAAGGTGAAAATGATCCACCTCTATATAAATGCATGAGTACCATTTTATAGTATAAACTCTTAGCTAGCAAACTATATTACCTGCCCATGGGTATGGTAAAATATGTATAGAAATACAAAAAGATTAAGTTACACAATGAGATTCTCCTATACCTTTTGAACCCTTATCATATTATTGCTATATTAAGAACTGTGGAAACTGAATCCCAAACTTCTTTTCTGATATGCTATTCAGATTTGAAGGCTGGAAGTCAAGACCCAGGCTACTCTCTGCTTTTCAGCAATCCAATACTAGCAGAATTCTGAAAAGGTAGTTTCACCACTGCCACCCCTGAATAAAAAGGAAAGAGAATAGATGTCAGGTAATATCAACATCAGATGTCACAGGCAGTCATCAGGTTATTCTTTCAGCTGCTTACCAGTGTGACTCCTTTTATGTACCATAAGCACATTGGGCCCAATGCAAACCATGCCACAGACGTCACATTTCAGTTTACCATTCGGAAGCCGGATTCCTCCCTCGCCTTGAAGCTCCTGGACTTTCCTGTTGTCAGCCACCTCGCTGCTCTCAATTAGGGGTTCTTCTAGGCCGCTACCTTCATCATGGCCCCTGATCTCATCTTCACGGCTCAGGGGTTTCCTGTCACACTCTTCATCACTCTGCATTTCTAGCTTTACTGAATTTGCTGTAATTTAAAAAAGAAGAAATGAAGGCATTTTAAATGCAGGTTATGTGTTGTCATCTACATCTCTTCTCCACCCAGTGCCATTCTATGAACATGGATGGAAATCACCAATGCAATGTTAATACATACTGTGCTCGAAAATATTTTAGTGATTTTGCCATCAAAGTGAAGATGGCTCAAAAAACCTCGAGGTAAACAGAATGACACTTCATTTGTACACACATTTCTTTCTTCAACTTAGTTATATATTTTTTTAATTTTTAATTTTTTTAAAATTTTATTTTATTATGTTATGTTAGTCACCATACATTACATCATTAGTTTCTGATGTAGTGTTCCATGATTCCTTGTTTGCATATAACACCCAGTGCTCCATTCAATACGTGCCCTCCTGAATACCCATCCCCTTCGTTAAATATTTTTAAAGCAAGTCCTTAATTCTGGTATTGGCTTTTGATTTTGTCACTACTGAGACTCAGCATTATGTATGAGACAAGATTAGATATTGCTTAACCCACTGAGCCATGCTTCTTAACAATCATATATATATATATATTTATACATATACAAAATACACAATCATATTTATATGTATATATATACACACATTCTGTTTCACATCAGAATACTTGTATAAAGCTGCTTCAAAACTGAGCAAGAGAAACAACTTGGGATCTTAATCTAGCAAGTGTCTTAGATGTATGAAGGCATACTGTCAAGGCAAATATCCTAAAATCAGATTAAAAACATATATTCAATGAAGAGCTCTATAAATGTAGGGCAGAGTGCACAGACTTCACATGCTCTTAACCTACTCTTTATTTTTTTATACGAAGAAAAGTCTCTATGGAACAAATTAGTCTGCAAATCAAAGTATTCCAGCTTTAATCTATGCACACCAAAAAGCAGTGAATGACAGGAATGGCATAGCATGCATGCACGCACTTGTGACTGTTAAGAAATTTAATGCCTTCTGTTTGCTGTTTTTGGATCATCCCACAGAAAAGTTGGAATTTTGTTAGCACAGCCCTCATTCTGGATTGCTGACAAAGTCTTTTCACAAAGCAGAAACAGGCTTTAAATGAATACCAGTTTTTTATCCCCTGATCTTGAAAATTTCTTAAGAAATCATATCAAAGTTCCTGAGCAAAACAAATTATTTGGTACTACTTGGATGGAGGAAACATTCATAAAAAGGAAGTAAGTTCTTTTTACTGCAATTTTCTTAGAGAAACCACACATTCTGTGATTTGTCATTAGTATTTAAACAGGTAGTGCTATCAAAATGGCTCTTCCCCTGCTCCCCTCCCTTGGAACCCCCCTAAGAATAGAGGCAACATGGTACAAAATGAGATCGCTGTATTTAGCCCACAGACCATGGCTCTGACATTTATTAGCAGTAGAAACTTGAACTAGTTATTTAATGTCTGAATTTTTTGTCTTTTGTTTGCAAAGTAGATATAAATTCAAACTACAAAATGAAGTTTAAGTAGAATAGTTCAGCTATTAGGAGTGAGGATCCTGTAACCAGAGTGCCTGGATTTGAATACCAGCTCTGGCACTCATTAGAAGCAGTGTCAGTTTTAAAAGATACTTAAGTACCGTACTTTATAAAATGAGGACGACAATGGTACCACTTTCTCAGGCTGATGTGAGCATTAAGTGAGCAAATACAGAAAATGGGCTTACCTATTATTTTTCTGGTGACAGTGCTCTATTTTTTCCATAATGTTTTGTGAAGATCAATTATAGTATGTAAACTACTCCGAGATCTACAAAAGAGTATATAGGCTTCTTGGCCCCATTTCTAATAGAAAATCTACTACGCTGAGTTTTATCCTATTTACAAATCAGTACCACTTTACCAGCTTTTAAGAAGATAGACACCATACTTTATCTATCTTAATTTCACCAACAAGCTCAAAAAATGTGTGGCATCTAGGAAGTGTTCAGACAGTATTCACCGTGGTGTTTTAGTAAATTAAGAATTTTCTTTCTTTAGAATTGTCTTATATGTTTAAAAAATCCATGAACACAGCAGAGAAAAATTAAAGGATAAAAAATGAAAATTAAGTCCTTTTCTACTCAAAGTTCACCCCTAAATTCTGGTCTCAAAAGCAACTATCATCCTCATTTTCTAATTGAGAAGTGTGTGTGTGTGTGTGTGTGTGTGTGTAGATGGTCTCTCTTTACACAAATTGGAATGTATAATTTACCTGACCTTAACTTTGCTCTCTTCATTTAACAATATCTGTTTAATTTTTCCATATTAGTACACAGAAACCCACACTATTCTAACAGCTACATAAAATCTATTTTATCAATATAATTTATTCCTAGGCTTTATCAATAAAATTTAAGATTATTGCTATTATAGATATTATTATATAATATCACATTGAACTGTCAATCTATTAGATAAAAACTGGTATTTTACTATAGATTTTAATCTGCATTTTTTATGGGTGAAATTGAGCATCTATGTCTATATTTAAATGGGGGTTTTTTGGGAGCTGTCTATGAAAGCTATTTGCCCATTTTCTACTAGGTTGTTGGTTTTTTCTCACTGAATTTAAATGCATTATATACTAAGGAACTTAGCCCCATGTTTATTATGTTTTGCAAATGTTGGATTATCTTATTACTCAAGGGTATTTGAATTTTAAAGTTTTCAATTGTGGTTTCTAGATTCTGTATTTCGCTTCAATAAGTTTTTCCATACTCCAAGAAATTTTCCATGTTTTTTTTTCTGGGAATGAAAATTATTCTAATCAAAGTAAAACACTAATTTTTATCCTATGTAGTCCCATATTTCATTCATAATTCTCATTTAAAGAAAAAATTAAGAAAACAAATGAAAAGTATGACTTTATATAACATAACTTCATATATTAATCTGTGAGCAAATTGTCCCACATATTTAAGTGATGTACTAGAGATTATAAACTGCACAGCAATGTCATCATTTATATTCCTGAACTGGCCCACATCTGATAAGCTGCATTTAATGAGTGTAAAGTCTACCAGCATTCCATTTCAGGAATTGAAGAAATGTATCTTAAAAGAGTAGGTCTGAGTCTGAAACTTATGGGCCTCTCAAATTTCAAAACAGCACAAAATTATGAAAAATATGACTTGATGTTATATTAAATGATCACCTTTTCCCTAGTGAGAATATTATAATATGGACATCAAAATTTAATAACATGGGTAAAATGTCATTTAAAAATTATTGGATATTAAAATTATAGTTAGAACTTTGTATCCACAGAGGAATATAATTGAAGTGAATATCCAAAAAAGTATACATTTGTTAGAACTAAAATACAGAAGAAATGGTAAACTTCAGCAATCTTTTCTCTAACAATATTATACTCTAAATAATTGTTTATCACATATGAATGTACATACTATTGCTATAGTAAATATAGTAATTTATATTCACTGATATAGTAAATAAATGCAACACATTTTTAGTATATACGTATCATTGATGAAATTTTCAATTAATATGGTGTCTTATGTACAAACAAAATCCCATCATAATGAATTTTTAGTCTGCTTTACTAAAATTAGGTTGAAATTTAGGATAAAAAGCAATTAGTCTTTGAATTTCAATTCTTAAATAGAAAAAACTTCCTTACTCAAATATAAAAGAAATTCTCTCACAATTTATTTTCACTATTTAAGATGTTTCTAAATAATGCAGAACACTATAAATTAACTCATTAATGATTAAACTTAAGTGTTCAGTAAATTTACGTATACTCTAAATTATAATTTATATATCAATGGAAGAATTGTATTATTACTTGTAGCTAAAATATATAAAACTACTATAACTATTAATCATTGTATAATATTCATAGTATATTTGTTATCAAATTTTTACTCTTCATTATATGGTATTTCTTTTACAGTTTGGTAACAGGAAAACATTCTCATAAATGGGCTAATTTCTCTGAAGAAGAGAATTTGTTAGTGTGAGTGGGATGAATTCTTGTTATTATAATCTCAACACCAAGAATTATTTTTCAGGCTGTTTCCTTGATATGCCTGAATTTTACATTCTTCTTTTCATATCTATAGGAATTTACACACATTACTATATAATGACAAACTATTTAGTAAGAACAATATTTTGTAAGAACAAATTATTAGCAATGAAAAGGAGATGTGAAAGATTTTAATTAATTGATCAATTTGTTCTGTTATTCAATATTGTAGACACAACTTATATAGATACTTGAATATTTTAATGAACAAAATAAGGATGTTTAAATTACATATTTTTAAGTTAAAGGAGATAATATGATTTTACAGTTTAAAAAAAAGGACAAGTCAAAATTTAAAGTATTCATGATGAAGAAAAAGTTAATTATTATATATATATATTAAGTTGACTCAGAGATTCATGAACACAGGTAAAATAATAGTTAATAAAAAAGACTTTTATGATCAATTTTACGTAGAAGAAGCTTTGAATATATTTCAGGACAAAAACTACAACATTTATCTTTAAGCAAAAAGTTGCTTCAAAATGCAAACAGGTTTATAAATTTAAAACTCCCCCCCTTCTTCATGCTCAGAGATATCATACTCCTAGAACTCATCCACGTCAGCCAGTAAGAAACAAAGACCAAAACTGAATTCTCTTTAAAAATAAACTAGCAAATATTTATTAAGTACTTGCTGCTTGCCTAATAATTTGCTAAAAGTGATTATGAAGGTTTAAGACTAAAAGCT
The DNA here is from genome assembly GCF_964656455.1 of Halichoerus grypus. Lineage (NCBI taxonomy): Eukaryota > Metazoa > Chordata > Mammalia > Carnivora > Phocidae > Halichoerus > Halichoerus grypus. The sequence goes on from NC_135715.1 coordinate 170,588,771, forward strand.
GAAGAGTATTAACTTAAATAAGAAATTCATTATCAACAGGATAACATACACTCAGAAACAGGTCATGAAAGAGTTCATGACTAAGAGGAGGGAAATATTTTACTAACACATATAATTTTGTTACATAATTGTTACATTATTGACCTGAACAGTACATAAATGGAAAGAGGCTTTTCCTTAGAAATTGGACATTTACTATTTTTTATTCCGTGCCTCCCTCAAATCACCCATCAATGCAAGATAGCATATGATTTTGTGATGTCTGGCAACTGATGTCTTCAAATAATAAAATTCTCAATTTTTAAAATTTTTTGGAAAAAGATCATTTCTAATATGTATGGTAAAATATATTCAAGTTAATTCTGAATTATCAAGTGGAAGGAACAAATTCTATGCTAATCCTTAGAATGTGGTTGTCACAGATAATTCTATCATTTTAAAATGTCAACTTTGGGAAATACCACAGTAACCAGAACCTTAAATATCATTATTAAAATATTTTTAATATCTCAATTAAACTTTCTAAACTTAAAATGTTATTATTAGTATGACTTGATTCTACTAATCCACTAATAGATTATTAAAAGCTCCTAGCTAGCAGGGCGCCTGGGTGGCTCAGTTGTTAAGCATCTGCCTTCGGCTCAGGTCATGATTCCAGGGTCCTGAGATCGAGCCCCGCATTGGGCTCCCGCTCAGCGGGAGGCCTGCTTCTCCCTCTCCCACTCCCCCTGCTTGTGTTCCCTCTCTCGCTGTCTCTCTCTCTCTGTCAAATAAATAAATAAAATATTTAAAAAAATAAAAAATAAAAAAAATAAAATTTCCTAGCTAGGAAAATAATGCAAAGGGATTATGATTTATTTGCTGTATTTGAAAGGATATATTTATTATATGGAGTATAAATAGGATTTCTCAAATAATTACCCTTCAAATTAGTGATTTATAAATATCCAATTATATTTTTCAATTTTTAATTTTTAAAGGAAGTAAATACTATGAGACTTAAATATTTGTTTCACAGTGATGAATAATAAAAGATAGCTAAAACCATTCTTTAATTACTAAATTGGGTGGGGGGAAAGTCTTCCAGATGTGATATATAAGTGGACTTTTTATATGCTTGGTTTCTGTTGTGTGAGAATTCAAGAGGACACTTAAGGGGTGTTATTACTTACAAGCATCAATTTCTCCTGGTCTATGCCAGCTACTTGAAATGGTGTTATACACACTAATTGAATCAATATGTCTATCTAATAATCTGTTGAAGTTGCTTCTGAGCTAATATAACCCTCTCTCATTTAAACTATCGAAACAGAAACACCAAACATGATTAAATCCATGTTAACAGCCCAGCAGCTGTTTAAATAATGTGTTAGAAAAACAAACTGCCTTCAAAACTCTGATGTAAAGCACAATTATTTACTAGGAACTTACCAACAGTCTAAACAACTAAAGTAAAATCACAACAAAAATTATTTTAAGGTATATGCATTTTGTAAAAATTCAACAAAATTTCACACAATATGAACCCTTTGTTTCTTGCAACTGTGAATAAATAAATGTGTAAGTCTTGCAAAACAGCTCACAACATCCTTAAAGTATTCGTTTTATAAATGGTTTTGGACAAGTCCAGACACTGTGTAGCTAAACTGCAGCTGAGCCATTTGTGGGTAGCCTTCTCAGTGTGTACATCACATCACCGCATTTCCTTTCCTCCCCACCCTCTCTTCTCTCTCTAATAAAGTGACATTATATATTTCTTAGACCTACTAGAGTAACTAGATCAAGACAGTGCTGATTTCTGAAATACTCTTATTCTAAGAATGGTGTAGTAGAAAGTTTCCCTGTACCTGAGGCAGGAAACCACGTCTTTACCTCCCCCTCTGCCACCTAACTAATTGTGGGACCCTGAGATATTTCTTCACTTTGATTCAGCCACCTGCATCATCTGAAATATGGGGAAAATAACACTTGATGTTAATGAAAACTGCACACTATAATAACAGGAAAATAGCAACATATAATTCTTCATGATTTATAAAATATATACTCTGTCTCAATTGATACTCAACAATGAATGATAGATAGGGCAGTTACAGATAAACAAATGGAGGCATCAAGTGATTTTCCCAAGAACACAAAGTCAGTAAATGTTAACCTGATATCAACTCAAGATCTTCTGCCTCTTAGCCTAGCCATCTTTCTATGACATGATACTGGTTCTCCAATTAAACAAGTAACTAAGTATATTTAGGACAAATATTGTATTTAGGACAAACAGGTCTTTCATATGCTATAAGACTATGTCAGTTGGCTGAAAAAATACTAGGAATTCAAGTCTGATGATCAAATAAAATATTATTTCCATAAAATTAACTGTTGAACTAATATTTTCTATCAAGTCTGGAATGTATATGTCCACTCAAAACAACCACCTCCTAAGTTTTACATTTGTTTTGGTCTTAAGGCCGGGGTAGGGTCTATGTTCCTGAAGAATTTGTCAATACATAATCCTCTACCCACCCCCACCCCCACTTTTTGACTATATTCCTTGACATGTTATGACTTATCAGTGGTAGGTAAAGACAGCCATTTGTGGAATAAGTGAATATTATCAGTTTTAATCTCTAAACCAACAGTTTATGGTGGATGTCATCTTAGGACTTCCTTTGTGGTCAAATTTTGACAGTTTTGTGTCAATTGTTATAAAGATAAATCATACCTATGAGCAGCTCATGTAGTCTCTCATTTACATTTAAAGAGGTCTTCACGACAAAATAAATACAAAATAAGTGTCCTCTCTATGTTTAAAAAAAAAAAAAAAGGAAAGAAAAGGGATGACCTTGATGGTCTCCCACAATGCCTGAAATCTTATATAGGATGCCCATCATCAAACCACACACTCTTATAGCCCAGCACAGTGGCATCATTGTAGCCCAAGGATGAAGTTTGAATATTCTGGCAGACAACTTGTTCATAAGAAATGTACAATGTGGAAGAAATAAGCCTACTTTATATAGAAATTCCACAAGCAAACAACAGTCTACCCCTTTATCCATCCTTTAAATGATTTGCAGAGTCCTAAAGATTCAGTATCTGCCACTTCTTGCATATCCTTTTTTCGCATTTTCATGCAACCCAGAACAACTTTAAAATCACCTGTGCCATCTCACCCAGAACAGCTTTCTAACTGGTCTCTCTTCTGTCTTTTGCTACTTTCCACTCCTCCAATTCATCCCCCATTATATTTAGTTGTTCGATTAATCTTCCTAAAGCAGAGCTCATATTACTCTTCTAAATGTCTTCAATGACCGCCCACTGTATACAAATTAAATACAAAGGTATTGTTGCAGAATTTAAGGACACCCTCAGCACAGCTCCATCATAGCTTTCAGCCATATGTTCTACGAGTCCCTTAGTTGTTTATACTTTTTCCAGTCATTTTCCAGCCATTCTTCCTGGAACACATTCTATACATCTCTACTTACTCATTTTTCTTCCTGGCTCCTATTATTATTTTTTGGAATCCTTTCCCTATTTCTATCAATATTAGCATACCATTCAAGGCCACTTATCTCCTACCTTTTTTCATGAAGTATTTCCTGAGCACAAAGACACACTCTAGTGATTCCATTAGTGTTTCTGCCTTAACTCTACATTCCCTATAGTATAAGATCCTTGAAAAAAAAGTGCTATTTTTATTGTAAGTTGTAAAAACCATCGTACCCTTACATACACCAGGCACTCAGTAATTGTTGAACTGTTGCTAATTTACATATTACACTTCTCTTTTTAAGTTATAGAGACCATGCATAAATTAACCACAGGTGGCAAATCTATCAATACAGAGTTGGGTTTTAAACACAAAACATCATCATAATATTGATTAAAGGACCACTGTATGACAGCAAAGACTATAGGTGCATAATATGTGTCTCCTGATTTAATCATGATCGCCACCCTGTGAAGTACCTAATATCCTCATTTTACAGATGAGGATGCTCAGATGGGGCGAAGTAACATGTCCAAGTCACACCTCTACTCAGCGCCAGATTGGAGACTAGAACCCAGAACTGCTGTTTCCCTATGTCACCAAAAGCAAACTGGTTACTAGTTACCAGTAAAGAAAAAAAAAGAAAAGGGATGTTAACGAAGAACAGCTCTGATCAGTGTGTGCCATCCGACACGTTTCTTGTGCATGCCTAATACAGGTGTAAGTAGTGTGCCAGCTTTGAGTAAAGAGAAATTTGTCTGAGAGCCTGTTTTGGAAGAAGACCAGCTTATATTGCCAGATTTTCTGAGCCTGGATTTTATTTCATATAAGAGCAATCTACTTTGAACTGGTGTTTGGCAACCATCTGCTTAACATAGCTGTGGGAGGTTTGTGAAGCAAATTACATTGTGAAATTATCTCTTCAAATAAGGGGAGTACAAATTTTTAACCAAACTTCTGTAAGAAGTAAAATCATTACTATAAAATCCAGCTGAGTGGGCATATTCCTGAAGGGACCCAACGCATTGGGTTGCCAGAGGTCACTAAGGACGCTTAAACCAGGTCAGAAGGCAGTGAGGCCGGCACGCTGAAGAGAAACAGATAAGAAATGGAGCAGGGTTTCTATTACAGGGCAACATTAACAGAGGAAAGAACCAAAGCCATGCAACGCACTTCAGCGGCTTTACTGAGTCTCTGAACTGAAGTGACAGAGGAACTCAATAGCTCTTCACGCTCTGGGTTCACATATCCTTGGTTTCCAAAATCTGGAGCCTACGTACTCCCATCAAGGCTACAGAAATTCTTTCCCTGGTGTTCTTCCATAAATACTTCACTATTTGTGTGAAACAAGCAGAGTTAACATTTGGCCCCAAGAGGCAGGCCTGGTCAGTGGTCAGTTAAAAATGTATAACCAATAAAATATGTCAAGTAGTAACAAAGAGGAGAAAACTCATAGTGGTGATTAGGAAAATGAATCTGGATAACCACCCAGTAAATTTTAAAAGATCAGTGACATATTTATTTTCCATAACGTAGCAGCAGCAATTTTTTTTTACAATGTCCTAATGAATAGATATTTTAGATAGTCATACAGAGTACATATATTAAAAGGTAAAAAAAAAATAATTATATTGCAACTAGGAGGTCCGAGGTGAATAATGGAAATGCTGGATTCAAATACCTGTGTTTAAGTTCTTTACACGTGTGAACGTTAAGTCACTTAATGTCTCCCTGTTTCCTACTGTGTAAAGTGAGGATAATACCCTCTATGTAAAAATCCTGAGACTGGGAAAGCACACAATCATTTAGAGCAGGCCGTATAGCCTGTGGTGAAGAGTATGGGATCTAGATTCAGTGCCCTTGGGTTTAAGGCCAGGTTCTCTCATTTATTAGCCACATGACCGTAAGAAACCTCTCTGTCCCATTTTTCTCTCCCATAAAATCAAGATTATGATAATACCTGCCTTCGAGGGCTCTTCTGAGTATTAAATACAATTGTATATAAATACCCTTAGAGCTATATTACCTATTAATAGATTTATCAAAATATGAAAGCATATCATGAAGTGTAGGACATCAAACAAATATAAACGTAGAGGTATGTGTACTACGGGGAAGCACAAGGATGATTCGGAAGGCTTCATGAGGGAAGTGGCATTTAAGATAGTATTTACAGGTTGAATATGCGTTCATAATAGAGAAGATAGATGGCACTCAACATTGGGGGCAATCATAAAGAGAAGAAAAGTCATGATACATGTTGGTCTGAGTGACACCATTTTTTTTTTCTGAAATGCATACATTCAATGAGTATGGAAATATCCTAAAATCTAAGAGAGTTTAAAATGGAGTAAGACATAAAAGAATTAATGTTTGTAAGGCAGTAATTTTAAAGACAAGTACTGTCAGCTTATTAACAGACTGTGTTTCAACAATCACTATATGAAAGAGGAAACTCCTTAGAATTCATTCAGCCATTCAAAATTACTGAGCATCTGCTCTCTGCCAGGTACTGCGATGCTGCAGTAAACAAGACAGATACAGTCCCTGCTTTCGTGGCAGTTGTGATTTACGTATATATGTGTATATATGTGTATATATACATATGTGTATATATACATATGCATGTGTGTGTATATATATATACACATATCTTTTTTTTTATATATGAGCAACTATGCACAGTAAAATATTGTGGTGAGAATGACAATGACTGGTAAGCCCTCCCCCCAGAATACACTACTACTATAAAATCTCAGTGCAAAATATAGAGCATAAATAATCAAACACTCTCATAAGATCACTATTTCAAAAGGATAGCTTCTTCTGAATTGTAAGTAGTTACTTTAAGCATGTCATCTATCTGTGAACTGAAGTTTTGATTATTCAATGAGTTGTCTGTCTCCATATCCAGAACATCCGCTAGCCAGCTTTCTAAACCTCGTAACTAAAGTATATAAAACATTCTTAAAGTGATGACATAGTTCTATGTATCACAGAGAGCAAATGAGACATGCCATATAAAGGACATACCAATAGCTTTTTTAAAAAACTTGCAAAGGTAAGTTATTACATTTGTCAAATATAAGAGAATTCCTTATTCATTTAAATATACTTCTTTTAAAATACTTGATATTTTCTGGTCAGATCAAAAGTAAAGTAAAATGTAGGGACACCTGGGTGGCTCAGCTGGTTAAGCATCTGCCGCCTTTGGCTCAGGTCATGATCCTGGGGTCCTGGGATCAAGTCCCTCATCGGGCTCCTTGCTCAGCAGGGAGCCTGCCTCTCCCTCTGTCTGCCGCTCCCCCTGCTTGTGCTCTCTCTCTCTGACAAATAAAATCTTTAAAAAAAAAAAAGTAAAATATGTAATAACTGGGTTTTATTTCTCCTTCTATTGACTTATAATTTAGTGCTGACATCGTATCTCTGTCACCTATAATTGGGCATGTTACCTTCTAGAGACTTAGCTGCCTTAACTATGAAATGGAGATAAGGCTACTTATTGGTGCAGGTAATATAATTAAAAGCCTACCTGCCTGAGGCCAAAGCTCTTGAGGTCCCTTCAGTGTGTGGTACCTACAATTCTAGGATGCAGCCAAACTATGCTTGAAATTTTATGTAAAAAAATTGTGTAGTTGGTAATAATTGTTAGCTACTGAGTATCTCAATATAAATTTCCTTATACAAAAAAAATCTGACTGATTTCTTGGCTGATCAGCCAAGATTGATGGCAAGAAGCTTACCCCCTACATTTTCTTCTAGGAGTGTTACAGTTTCAGGTTTAAATTTAAGTCTTTAATCCATTTTGAATTGATTTTTTGTGGATGGTGTAAGATATGGGTTTCATTTCAGTTTCATTCTTTTGTATGTGGCTGTCCCAGTTTTCTCAGTACCATTTACTGAAGAGATTATACTTTCCCTATGTGTATTCTTGGCTCCTTTGATGTAAATTAGTAGACCATAGATGCATGGGTTGATTTCTGGGTTCTCTAATCTGTTATATTCATCTATGTATCTATTTTTTATGCCAACACCATACTGTTTTGATTACTATAGCTTTGTAACACAGTTTGAAATCAAGAAGTGTGATGCTTCCAGCTTTGTTCTTTTTTCTCAAAGACTGGTTTGGCTATTTAGGGTCTGCTGTGGTTCCATACAAATTTTAGGCTTGTTTTTTCTATTTCTGTGAAAATGTCATTGGAATTTTGACAGAAATTGCATTGCATCTATATACTGCTTTGGGTAGTATGAACATTTTAACAATACTAATTGTTCCAACCTATCAGCATGGAATATCTTTTCACTTATTTAGGTCTTCTTCAATCTCTTACAGTTTTCAGTGTACAGATCTTTTATCTCCTTGGTTAAATTCATCCCTAGGTATTTTTTTTCTTTTTGATGCAACTGCAAATGAGATTGTTTTCTTAATGTGTCCGATAGTTTGTTGTTTAGTATATGGAAACACAACTGATTTTAAATATTGATTCTGTACCCCACTTTACTGAATTTGTTGGTTATTTCTAACAGTTTTTTGATGTGTGTCTTTAGGATTTTCTATATATAACATGTCATCTGCAGATAAAGTCAGTTTTACTTCCTTTCTGAATTAGATGCCTTTTATTCCCCCCCTTTTCACACAACAGCCAAGATATGGAAACAACCTAAGGTGTCCAGGAATAAATGAATGGATAAGGCCGTGTTATACAAACACACACACACACACACACACACACACACACACACACACACACAGAGGAATATTATTCAGCCATGAGAAAGAAGGAAATCCTGTTGTTTAGAACATGGATAGACACTGAGGGCATTATGCTAAATGAAATAAGCCAGCAAGAGAAAGACAAATACTGATGTTATCACTTATATGTATATATGTGGAATCTAAAAACAAGTCGAACTCATAGGAACAGGGAGTAGAAAAGTATGCTTCCAGGGGCAGGAGGATGAGGGAAAAAAGGAGAGGTTGGTAAAAGGGTACAAACTTCCAGCCATGAGATTTATAAGGTTTGAGGACCTAATGCATAACATGGTGACTATTGTTAACTCTGTACTCTATAACTGAAATTTAATAAGAGTGTAGAACTTAAATGTTCTCTCTCACACACAAAAGATAAATATGTGAGGTGATAGATGTGTTAATTAACTAGGTGGGAGGATTCCTTTCACAATGTATACATACATCAAATCATCACAATGTACACTTTAAATATCTTACAATTTCATTTGTCAATTATAATTCAATAAAGCTGAAAAAATTACAGGATGCATTTAAAAATGAATACACTTCTTTATACCAAATCTCTCCCTAGTTTGGAGTTCAGATAAAGATCTATTTTAGATCATATATTTAAAAACTCTGGCTTAAAAACAGCATTCCTAAATCTATGTACTAATGTATTTCTAAAGGTCATAGGTAAGAGCATGTTTAAATGTTAATGTACATTTATACATACATACAGTATATATACTGGAAACCTAGTGTCGAGGATGGTCTTTATTAAGCAATAAATGTTAGCTGCTTAAGCAAAAGATAGTGCAACGTGATTAATGTGCCATCCCGATGAGCTTCCTTCAGTTGAATATTGGCTGGCATCCAGGGGCGGGGGGAAGGCAAAACAAACACAACATTCTCAAAACTTGAAAAAAAAAAAAGGAGTGCTACAACCTTCACAAAAAGCATAAAGTCCTTGACTCAAATAATGTTATGAAGACTCTTTTGAATTTTTCCTTTTTTCTACTTTGCCCCTGTCAGGATGTGAACCCCGCCATTATGTATGGCTTGCGGCTGTTTCCAAGTTTCCTCCCCATCTGGGACTAAGAGGCAAATTGCAGGTTTGCAGGGAAGGGGAATGCATTTACAGTAGGGATTGCTTGAGCACTTCACATGGACTGCGCCAAGCCCAGTGATACTAGCTATAGCTACCTTGCTCCCTGGGACAACCAGCCACCAGGTTTTGTACTCGAAGTTACTGAAAATACACAAGTTGTTAGTTTCAGAAGCCTGGAGTCTTTCTTTGCTTGAAGACCATAAGTACAAGAACCACTAAGAGTCATTTTACTTTTTTCCACCTTCAAAATGAATGAAATTTTATTAGGGGCACCAGAATACCCAAATCCACATTTTTGCCACATTCATCTCAAAGCTCACTGTCCCCTTCCACACCCCTAGTACACTGCCTTTTTTCAAAGCAGCACATGCTCACTAAAAGCACTTCATTCCGTGGGAGCTGTCAACAATTACTGCAATGAACTTTAAATCTTTTTCCTTAACCACTGTAGTATTCTAGAAATAATGACACAACTTCTCCCTGCTTTAAAATGTCAAGCTGACCACTCAGAAATGTGAGCTAGGTTTCTCCAGGAAGGCCCAAATGATAAGACATTTTATAAGTCTTCCATTTTATCTCCTTTTCCATTACTATGGTCCCTAACACCTCCACAGGGTAGCAACACCTTCTGGGACAAGCTGAAACTAAAACAAACCACAAAAGCTGCCACCTTAACAAAATTAACAATATGTGCCTAGCAAGAGTAAGCTACATAGTTTTTTTTTTTTTAATCTGACACTATCTTTTGAATTAATTTTACTTTCTTCCTCACAGTGCTATTTCTAAATAGTTTAAACCTATTACATAACTAATTTACCTAATGGCAAGATAGCTTTCCTCTAATTGTGCAATAATATTTTAAAAAATATATACACTGTACACTCTGCTATTTTCATGCATTTTAGGATTAAGTTTATTTTCAAATATCTGGTTCAACTTTTATACTCAAAAAAAAAATCTCTCTCCAAAATTTAAATCAACTTCATTAAACTAATGAAGCTTTATATTCCCAGCTGACACCAGAATTACAGATTTATAAAGTTAATGGGAATATAATACAATCTTGATATAGTTTTTCAGATAATATAGAAAGCATTGACTTATAATTTCAACTATGCTCAATTTTGGCAAAGAAAGGTACATTATTTAAGAAAGAGCCATGCAGAGATCAAGGTTTAAATGGCATATCTTTGAGCATAGAAAGGAAAAACAAATTAAGGCATAGGATCCTGAAAAATCACTTTTACCAACAGAAAACTTAACTTCTCTCTTCAGATATTAAAATTCTTGTTACTGCTTCCACCAAATATTTAGTGCATGCTTGGGAAGGCACTGGGTCGTACTCCAAGATCAGAGAATTCGCTGGCTTTCATAATGCTGCTTTCACATCATCGCTTTCCCATAAAAGTAGGTAAATAAGCAAATCCATTCCTTCATTCAGTACACATGTATAAGGTGCAATCTATACACTGGAGTGTTGGAGATACACAGGTGAACAAGACAAGCATGGGTTACTGTCTGGCTGGAGATGAACATGATCCCAACAATGCAGGAAGTTCTCTGACAGGGAGTGCCAGGGGTACACACGTCTCAGTGACAGAATATACAGAGTTTGAGAGGAGGAAAAAGAAAAAGACAGGAAAACCAATGCTAGTATCCAGGTCTCTCAAAATAATACCACTAACAAAAAAAGAATCAAGGATCTTAGAGGTAAAATCCAGTGCCAATCTGGCCACGGGAATTTATTCATGATGTGGACCAGTTTAAAATGGCTAGCAATGGAAAGAGTAGATGAAGATGGGGAGAAGTACTCACATTTAGCGAGGTTCCGTTTTATTGCATGTCCTTCAACATTAGCCATTTGATTCCCAAATTTTTCTGGTAGGTTATTAGTTTTGTTTTATAGAAAAGGAAGCTGAGGATCTGGACCACATGATAATGCTGAATAATACCATGACTCTGAACCAGCCAAATACCCTCATAATGTATTGACTACAAAGGGAACCAAATGGGGAAAAAACCCAACTTCTACAAATACAGGAATTCAAAGTGCATTTTCTACTGATGGTGTCCTCTTAAGGCATTCATATTTTACGACGTACTATACAAACAAATATTTATTGGTAACTGACCTCAGAGTAAAACAGAATAAAGATATACAATATTAAGCAAAATTCACACTCATTCACTAAGTAGCATGCAAATGAGTGAAAAGCAACATAATAAATACAAAAGTGCAAAGAATTAGCAGAGAAAAGGAACTGAATACAATAAATGGGTCTAAGCACTACTTTTATGCCTGATTTTAAGGTGGCAAAAGTGTGAGTGTTCATTCCTCCACAAAAATGTCTGGGGTACAACTGTTGTACCAGATACTCTACTAAGCAATAAAGATACAGTGACAATCAAATCAGACATAGTCTTTACTTTCATATTCTCCTCATATCTGGTGGAGACAAAGGGAGATGACAACCTTGCAAGAGTCTATTTGTGTGAAAGGAGGAGGTAGTATAAAGGCAAAGAATGTGGAACAAGAAAGGCTCAGAGCAACTCACTAAAATTCCTACAATTAAGAACCTGAAGCCTTACCAGATAACCCTTTATCAGAAATAACTTCATTTCATTAATGTTTTATTGATCTGAATTTTTGTTCTTAGTACGTAAATAACTAACAAAGCAAAATATTTACTGTTGAAAATATACATGTAAGTATCAGCTGGCATTTTCACTAATAATTCCTAGATTGTCTCCATCACAAATATAAATAAAAGTAGCTAATTGCTGTTTTTTTTTTTTTTACCATGAACGTAGCTTCACAATGTGAGTGAACCCTGAAAAAATAAAACACATACACACACAAAATTTGAATGAAAATCTAAAATGCAACCTCTTCAACCCATTATATTCACCGTCATTAGATACAAGATTGCTCTGACAAGTAATAGAACATTTGGTCAAAAAGTAATAGCTTGGTTAAAATTTCTATGTGCTGATAATAGTTGCAAGCTTTCACTATGCTGCCATATTATCAGTCTTAATGAAATTCACTTGTCAGTTCCATTTTGGAACAGTGAATGCTTGCACTGCATGACAAGGATAAGATTAAAATCTCTTTTCTTTTCCTAATCAAATCAGCTAATGATGAAAAATAAGAAAAAAGAAGTAACCCAGAAATTTCTGTCACTAATTGGTCAAAAAAGATTAGTTTTCAGATTCCTTCCTTTTTTTTTGTTGTTTCCACTGGTGATCTCTTTAAATATTACTAGTCAGCTGTTTCCTTTAAGCTGTCTCCAGCAAGTATATTGAGTAAAATGAGCCAAAAATATGTAGGTAAGATAAAATACAATGGTAAGGAATAATGCAGTAGTCAAGAATTTATTTCTACCCCAGCTTCAGGTTTTATTATCATTATCATTCACTGGGTATTGAACACATACTGTTGTGGAATATGCCAGTGAGCAGTTCATTATAAAATAAAGAAAGCAAAGATACCTGTCTACATATCTTAACTTTAATTTTGAACTCCTATAAGCTTTAGTGAATCTCAACACTCTTGAAAGTAAGCCTACTAAGAGAAGAGGTCATATTTATTTATCTTTTTATTCTCATTTGCAGGGCGAAATATCAAGCCTAATATATTAGGCACATTAGACTTTGTATGTCTAGCATTCTTATTTTAAGCTTTTGCTGAAAAGTGTTAAACATGGCAATCCAATAAAAATTAAGTATAGCCTAGAAGATGAAATGAAAATTCAACTCAAATGACACATGAACCTGATGAAGTCTAGGCAATGAAACCCATCCACCTGGACCCTGAATTTATGTTCTATTCTTTAAATTTATGCTGCTTAATGTTGTTCTACACTCTCAATGTCCAATTTTTAACTTATTAATTCATTTAATAATGCAGATATTTAACAAATATTAGAATACTACCACCCAGGGCAAGTACAGAATTGTCCTGGCTATAAGGCAGCAGAAGTTTTAAAGGAATGGATATAAATATTTTCCTTAAAAACCTTAAAACCTACTTAAGCAATTTATCATAAGTCCATACACTTCATGATTTAGGGGGAAGAGTGAAATAAAGACTATTTTTCCATTCCTTGAGAAACATCACAAATAAAGATTAATAAAGAAAATTAATGTAGTTAATGTGGTACTAGGAAATGATACACAATAAACCAACCACAGAACTAGAAGATGCCTAGATCTTACTGCTGGTTAATAATGGACTTCAGTGAGTAAAAATAAAGGTAAACATTATGTATCAGTTTCCCAATGAGTAAATGGAAATAAGCTAACTCCATATTTATCACAGAATAACTCTATGAAAGTCAAACAGAAAACATTTCCAGGGAAATATTATACAAATATTTTCTCATAATCATAAAAACATTTGGAGTTATAACAGAGAATTATTCAACACTTGATGGGCAATTGATAGCGTGTTACACCCCTGAAGGGTATACCTCTTATACCACAAGAAAAGTAGCAGAAAAATCAACATACGCATATACCTTTCCAAAATGCAAACTTCATATTAAATATATAAAGCTCAAATGAGGGAAGTTAAAACCACATTGACTTCTTAAAGAGAGGTCTGTACAAACTTATAAATAATATAAATTAAAGAAATTAAAAAAACATGTGAAGAACCATTTCTAACACAAAATCTGGAGGCTGAGAAAAAGTAAATTTCAATTTCACTTATTAATCCCTGGGGTTCAGAAACATGTACCCATTTGACCCAATTTCTGCAATCATATTTCCCCAGTTCCTTAAATGTATGTATTTTTATGTCCTCTCAAACTTAAAAATGTAACAATATTTTTCATTATTTTGTTGCAAATGTCCAGAGCATTGATCCAAATATTAGACCAATCAATAGCATAGCAGATTAGCAAAAAGTAAGAACTTTGATGAGACAGAACCATCTCAAACTACAAACATGAACACAATATTAGTATTTGTTTCTCATACTTTCTCTTCACTGGTAACCCAATATTAAGGTAAATCCAAAGGAATAAAATTATTCTGATATAAATATTATATACAAATATTTATGTCAAAGGTTAAAACCCAGACTGAACATTAGTTAGAATTCACAAAAGCAAAACAAAACTCTTAAATCTAATAGACCAATTATGCTTTCATGCTTTGTGTGTACGTGTGTGTGTGTGTGTGTGTGTGTGCGCGCGCGCTCAAGACTGGCATAGCATTAATGAATGCAGAGAAGCTGTGGTTTAAATTTCACTTGGAATTTAGATTCTGTGCTAGACTTCAATATTTACCAAGTTTTGCCTTAGTAGGAGTATACTAAATTTTCTGAAGTTGTTACAATTACCGAAAAAAAAAAAAAAAACCCAAACCCTCCCCTTATATAGTCTGCAAAAATCTCACTATTAATATGGTGATATAGAAAATTGTTATTATAATTATTAATTATTACAAGTATTACAAATTATTATCACTAAATATAAGCCAATTTACTTGGCTTTTTTTTTTTTTTTTTTTTTTTTAGAGAGAGAGAGTGATGGGGAGGTGTGGAGGGGCAGAGGGCCAGGGAAAGAGAGAATCTTAGGCAGGCTCCCTGCCTAGCATGGAGCCGGATGCAGGGCTCGATGTCTGGACCCTGAGATCATGACCTGAGCCAAAATCAAGAGTTGGACACTTAACCAACTGAGCCACCCAGGTGCCTCCCCCTTTTTTGAACTCCAAGTACAAACCTTATTTCTATTACAAAGATATAGTGAAACAGCAGTTGTTTTCTTAAAACTGACTTTTAGTGATTTGAATTATGAGTGTGGTTTTCTAGTAAACAATTAAAAAATGGCATACAAATTAATTGTTCCTCAGCCATCTACCATACTGATACCCTATTATTAATATGACTTAGTCTCACCTAAAGAGGAACGCTAAGTCCATACTGCCTTAATTTTGTTCAGTTAAAGTCTTACTGTGTCTGCTGGCTTCATATAGCCTTCTCAGTACTTTAACATATTTTCATTCCCACTCATTAGGATTAAATATAAAATAGTAAATCCCACTGGGAAAAGTCTCCTAAAAGTTGGGCCATGTATTACTGAAACAATCAGTAATGGAACATGCTGTATGTGTTTGTATTTATTAGCAAAATGGTCATTTAAGCACTTAAGCAAATTAGCAGAAATATTTAAGATTAACCAAGAAATAGGTTAAAAGGCCAAGTATGTTTGGGTTGCACTCAGTAGAAAATACATATAAATTATGCCATATGTAAATTCAAATGTAGATGTTATTATAATATCATTAGTATAAATTTATTTTTTAAGTGACACACAATTTGCTGTGGATGTTATCTAAATACATATTTATCAACACTCATTTGAGAATTCCAGTACAAATATTGCTTTTCTGAGGTAGTATAAAAATAATCTTCTTTAAAAAATACAACTAGTTAGGGGGCGCCTGGGTGGCTCAGTGATCAGTCCAGCTTCCAACTCTTGATTTTGGCTCAGGTCATGATCTCAGGGTTGTAGGATTGAGCCCCACGATTCTCTCAAAAATCAATAAATCAATAAATCAATAACAACTAGTTATCCTCAAGGGAAACATTTCATTAATTTTCATTAACTGATATTATATGTTGACATAATAACCATTAACTAATTTATATTAAACACACTAAGTATATGTATTACTCATCCTTGTTCGGGTGAAAAAATTGCACATAAAACATTTTCATGTGACTTCTATCTTTGTATAATTCAAGTACTGATATGCAACCTCAAGTATACGGAAAGAAGATTTATGATCTTTCTTCACCTGGCATGAAAAGTGTCAAAGGACCCATGGGCATAAAATAATCACAAGCAAGCACTAAGAATATGCCACCACCCAGACACTGGACTTGATCAAATTTAGGTTAATGGCACACAGCAAAGAGCAGAGTGGATGTGGCATCATAGTAACTCATACACAGATATTAAAACACACAGACACACTAATAACTATGGTTTTTTAAAAAATAACTGTTTGTTGAAATAACAGGTTTTTCCCAACCCTTTTCTACACATCAAATCACGTAAACTAAAATTAGACTTTTGTAAACAAGCAGGAAAAAAATGAATTAAGCCTCATAAAACCCCAATTACAAACTTAAAATTTTTGCAAGGATGAAGTTGTCACATGGATTACCACGTAGTTTTTCACTTACATAGGAAAACCTACTTATAGCTATTCCATTTGTTCCAAAACACTAAAATAGGAAAGGGTTCCTAATATATAATGTCATTTCTAAAAAATAAATTAACAACAATAATAAGATTCCTAAATACAAGATATAAACAAGATTTGAATAAGAGAAGTATTTGTATAAGTATTGAGCACTAACCAATTGTGCTACTGGAGCTCCAAGACAGAATTATTTGGAGGCAAATAATGTATATCAGGCATATAATGTTTATATGAAAATTACATATGATGGCTTTCAGTGTAGTTATATTGACATAGCACTTGTATTTTCCTCTATTCAAAGTAAATGAGATAATGTATGTGAAGTGCTTTTTAACTCTAAAAGCCAAATGCATGTATTAAGTATGGTTATTATGATATATCAGAATTAAATATTTGATATATCAATTGGATTCTGTCACTTCCTTGTATTCAACACTACGGAATGGTTACTCATTTTCAATTATTCAGGAAAATTTCTGTATGTTATTTTAAATTAGAAGAAGCTTGAGAGATACCCCACTTCTGTATCTAAACTCTTTAATTCACTAAAAAAACAAAGTATATGAACTTAGAAAATCAGGAGGCATATAACTAACATACAAATCATTTCAAGAAAAATTCTGGTTATCATAGAATAAAAGACTGTTGTTACACATTAGCACAAATTTACCAAAAGGACTGTGAAAAATCTTTATGCAGACTCCTTAAAAATGACAGAAATTTCCATCTTGTATTTGTGAGATTCACCAAATCTGGTATAAAAAAGCCTTATTTTAATGACTTCCCAGTGACTTTATTCTCCATTTCAAGAATTCCAACATCAAATGAATATCAGAATGGAGGACAAATATGTATACTAATTGTCATTTGTTTACATTAGTATTTCTCAAAATGTACTCCTGAAAAGCACAAATGTTTCATATGTTAAGTTGAAGTATTCCACAGCTAAAGTAAAATAATACTGGTTTTTTTTCTCATCACAGAAAGTCAATTACTAGAATTTTCCAAAGTTAAAATTTTTGTAAGAATTTATATTAAACTGCCATTAATTACATCTTATCTATAGTGAATGCTGGCAAACAACAAAATGAATAATGAATAAATGCACACACTGCATTTATTGTTTTTGATTCCTTTAGTTTTTCTTTTTTATTTTGAAGGGTGAGGTGAAGGAGTATTTATCAGCAACAGGTTCCTTACATAAACCACCATCATAGATATCTTGCATATTACTAAGAGAGGAAGCTCATACTGTCCCACCACAATTGGGCAGAGTATGTTTGTCAGTCCAAGTAAAACTGTGTAAAAAAAAACAAACAGAAAAACAAAACAAAAAACAAAAAACTGTATTTTTGAATACAATAGACAAAGTCTGTCATCTTATTTTTTTTCAGCTACTTCTATTTTTTCCAAAGTGCTCACTTAATTGGTGCCCATGTTCTTCTGCTCTCCATTTTGAACATCCAATTTGTCCTTTCCACAGCATATCCTAAATGAACAACACTCTGTATATGCTTTCTTATCACTTGCCCCAATCAAAATTCACCAATCATTTCACCCATTCCTTGGAACTGTGATAAAAGCTTTTAAGAAACCAGTTACCTAATCTGATAAACTGATAAGCCATTTCTAGCAAAAAACTTGATTAACATTTAAAAACCATATGTACCCCAATTCCATTTCCGATAATTTAGAACTAGAAATTTCAAAGGAACAAAAGGAATAAGAATACTTTTAAGAGGAAAAGTGAGAAGCACCAAGCTTGAACTACTATATACCCTGGAAAAAAAATATATATGGTATGTTCACTTCTGATGTGATAACCGGGAAAGAAAGAGTCTTTTGCTCACCCAGTAATTCATAAACATTAACTTTTAAAGAAGTTGGAAACCTGCCTTAAAATAACCTGTAAGGGAAAGTAGCTTGGGTATAGCTAAGAAAACACTAATTATGAACTGATAACTACTAAAAGCTAGATGATGGATTCATGAAGGTTCATTAAAAATCTACTTCTCTATATATTCACATTTTCCATACTAAAAGTAAAGAGAAAAAAGGAAGAGAAGAATCAATCAATCAATCCAGTGCCAACAGTTATGAAAATGCAGCAAGTATATTTGAGAACTTTGAAAATGGCTGAAATAGAAAATAAGTAATCAAAAAGAAAAAAAAATTAACAATGCATGACAATAAGAAATAAGGGTAAAATGCAAATGATTAAGACTGTGTAAAATAAGTGAAAACTAAATGTTTGGAAAATACTTCAAAGAATTTCTTAAATCTCATAAAATTTCAGAGATTTGATTAATGATTTCTAAAGGAACAGTATTAGTTTTCAAAACAATGACACATTTAAGATGAAGTATATGAGTTAGCCCTAGCAAGAAATGGTTTGATGGTAATGAAACAAAATATATGATACCAAACACATCACTGACTCAAAATCCTAACTAACTCTAATAGGCTTGATAACTGCAACAAACATGGTGGGGGGAAAGGCCACTTACTAAGTTCTCTTCAGAACCTATTTAATAGGAGATGGAATGTTTGGCAAAATCCTGATCTATTCTTAAATTAGTCCAAATCATTAAAAATCCCTTTTGTAAAGTTTTTTTTTAAGTGTTAGGCTGGGATTTTTTTTAGCATAAATCTATTAAAACTGATAAAAAGCCAATTCAAGTTTCTATTCATTTGTCCAACTTTTACTAAGTTAGGTGGAATCATAAGCCTAGAGGCTAGAAAGATGAATAAGGTAGAGCCATTGTCCCTGAAACTCAAGGGGAGACATAACAGGCTAGGGGAGAGCACAAGAGGTAGTTCAGGAAGACTCATATCCTAAAGAGCTGGCCAGTTGTTATCCTTGCAATCAACCAACTGGAACATGGCCCAAAGGTACAATGCAATCAAGATATTAGCTGGAACAGAAGGAAAAATGACCAGGTATACAATTATGCCATAATTATATTCAATTTAACTCCAAAACTCACAATATCCTCAAAACAGATGAAAGACAGGTGACTGGCAATGATCCAAAATGAAGCAGTAGAAAGCATTCATGCTTTTAAATATTTATTGAACTACAAAGAGTTCAGTCTAGTAGAGACAGAAAGTCAACAAATAATGAGAATATTGTGTGATGAGTACACTTTTAGATGTGCGTACTTAGATATAGGAGGGTATGTCAAAAGTAGTTTGACTGGATTAAGGAAGGCTTCTCAAAACCTTCCTGATTGAACTCCATCTTGAAACATGGGTTTGCCAGGCAAACTGAGCGGAAGGACATCCAGGCAGAGGGAATGACAGGTACGAATGCAGTGGAATATGAAAGCATGGAGCACACACACTTTGTGGTCAGAAACTAGTCATAAAGAAAGTAGGACTTAAGGGCAAGAAGTTCAAAACCCTGGAAGCAAACCACAAACTCAGGCCCTGAGGAACTGTGGTACCAAGGTCAAGCCAGGACTAACATCTAATGTAACTCTGTACCCAACTAGTAAGCCACCACACAGCTCCTAATTTTCTCCTTCTTTAGGGCCTAGAATCTGAGTTCATTAAAGATATCTAGCTTTTAAGGTCAGTGGTCAGGCTGCAAAGTCAGGCAGATCATTAAATATATTTTAGTGAGAAATAAACTAGAACTAAACTATAGACCCAATAAAGGTCTGTAAGGAAGGAGTGAAACACATGATCAAGTTAAAGGTAAGTGAGGTTGACTACAAGTTATAATAATTAGAAATCTAAGATTTCTGGTAACATGCCAAATGGGAATTCACTTTTCTGTTTTGTTCTACTCAGTAGTACTGTCTACTATACATTAAAACAATTTATCATGAACTCCACAGCAATAAATATATAATGAAGACTTGCTATATGCAAATTATTGTGCTAACTTTAGGAAATAAAAAAATAATAAGGAATGATCTTTAAACTCAAGAATCTTACAGCCATAGTAAGTAGAACACACAACTCTTGATCTCGGGGTTGTAAGTTTGAGCCCCACAGTGGGTGTAGAGATTGTTTAAAAATAAAATCTCCAAAAAAAAAAAAAAAAAAAGAATCTTACAGTCAAATTAAGGGAGTAAAACAGCTACCTAAATATATGAACAAATATACAAAGTAGGACATGTGTCAGATAAGTGCTTTCGTTTATTTACCAATGCACTTTTTCACTAGCTTAACCTGTGATGTTATGTTCGTGCCATAGGTGATGAAATTTATAATAAAAAATAACTGATAAAAGGAGCAAAAGGCCATTATGGAATCAGTGTTAATAGTGGCAGTGAGCAAATCTTTTGAACAAGTCAATTCTAAAACTCAAAGTTTATAGGGTTTAGATCTTATACATACAGTCAGTATCCCACATCATTCAAATTACTCAAAGCCCTCAGTATATAAAATGTGAAAGAGTATTTAGACCACCTGAATTGAACTATTATGAAGCAAGAGTTAAAAACATTCTTCTTCAGGGGCGACTGGGTGGCTCAGTCAGTTGAATGTCTGCTTTCAGCTCAGGTCATGATCCCAGGGTCCTGGGATCGAGTCCCACATCAGGCTCCCTGCTCGGAGGGGAGCCTGCCTCTCCCTCTGCCTGCCACTCCCCCTGCTTGTGCTCTCTCAGGGTCAAATAAATAAAGTCTTAAAAAAAACCTTCTTCAAAGTTTGGTGAGTATGTGAATAAGAAATACCTGCTGTCAACTCTACACAAATACCAAAAGGCTTGTAAATCTTACTGACAATTGTTTTGAAGGGGTTTTTCAGAAAATGAAGTTATTATATCCATAGGGACATTTTCACTAGCTTTGACAGTTCAAGTTTTCCTTTTTCATGCTGTAATATGTTTGAAAAACAATCTCAAAGGACAGATTTTGCTTTGCTTTACAGGGTTATTAGCAATTCATTTAAGTCCCCAAAAAGCATTTTATATTTATTTTCTTTAATGTGTCTGCTTATATGATGGTAATTTTATACCTTTAATACAGGATAATAAATTTTCAAACCTTCAGTTAAAATGAACCACATGGGTGAAAAACTATCAAAAACTATAGCATAGAACCCTATGACCCAGCAATTGCACTACTGGGTATTTACCCCAAAGATACAAATGTAGTGATCTGAAGGGGCACCTGCACTCCAATGTTTATAGCAGCAATGTCCAGAATAGCCAAACTATGGGAGAGCCCAGATGTCCATCAACAGATGAATGGATAAAGAAGATGTAGGAATACACACACACACACACACACACAATGGAGTATTACTCAGCCATCAAAAAAATGAAATCTTGCCATTTGCAATGACATGGATGGAACTAGAGGGTATTATGCTAAGCAAAATAAGTCAATCAGAGAAAGACAATTATCATATAATCTCATATATGTAATATAAGAAACAAAACAGAGGATCATAGGGGAAGAGAGGAAAAAATAAAACAAGATGAAATCAGAGAGGGAGACAAACCATAAGAGACTCTTAATCATAGGAAACAAACTGAGGGTCGCTGGAGGGGAAAAGGGTGGGGGGATGGGGTAACTGGGTGATGGGCATTGAGGAGGGCATGTGATGTAATGAGCACTGAGTATTATATAAGACAGATGAATCACTGCCCCTACCTCTGAAAACAACAATACATTATATGTTAATTAACTGAATTTAAATAAAAAACAAAACAAAACAATGGCACAGAAAGCAAGAAATATTAAAATTAAATAATGAAAACATTCCACTTTTACAATGTTTGAAGTTTAAGTAACCTGCATAAGCTGTCACAGAAAGAACAGATTTTGAAGTAAGTCAGACCTTGGTTCAAATACCCAGAACAACACTTGTCATTTACCAATTATTCAAGTACCCCTATCTAAGCCATAGTAAAGTGAGCACATGCTCATCCTGATTTCAAATTCCAAAGCTGTCATTTACCAGTTGTGTATCATATCACAGGGCAAGTTAGTTGGCCTCAGTTTCCTTCTCCTATAATGTTTCCCTGATTAAAAAAAAATAAGATAACAACAGCTACTTCCCAGAGATGCTTTAAAGATTAAATGGTATAAAATACATGAAATCATCTTCCATAAGGCCCAGCACATAGTAACTCAATAAATGTTAGTTCCATTCCTTGCTCCTCTCCAAAGAATTCTCCTAAACTACAGTTTGCGCAGAAAATATTAGTTTAATTCCTACAGTCAGTATTAGAAAAGTGCTTGGTAATTATTTTTATTATAGCTTGGGACAAAGAAATGAATATCTGAAATCTTGTAGAAGTAAAGTATACAGAAAGTATTTTTGAAACAATCATAAAATGATAAAAATATATGAATAAAAAATCATCTATGTCACTTTGAAACAAGAATATACTTGAGAAGAGAAAAACCATGGCTTTCCCCTTAACTTAATGTTCTGTGATGGCAGGTATATTTACCTTAGTCATCTGATGTCTTCCCAACACCAAAGACAGTACTAGATATGCAGTAGGTAGTCCATTAATATTGTCGTACATATAAATGAGTGAATGAATGTGCAAAGGACATAATTCACTTTCCCATCAAATATTAAGGGATTTCAGTCTCAGGAAATTCTCTTTGTTACTCATTTGAAAACCTCTGCAGCCTATATCATTTATTTTTAATTTTTTAAAATGTATTAATTTGAGTATAGTTGACATCCAATGTTACAATAGTTTCAGGTGTACAACTTAATGATTTGACAAGTTTATACATTATGCTATGTTCACCATCACAGCTACCATCCGTCCCACTACATCCCTATTACAATATCATCGACTATATTTCTTATGCTTTGCTTTTTATTCCTATGACTTACTCATTCCATAACTGCAGTCTATATAATTTAAAAAACAACAAAACACAGATTCCCTCAACTGTCTCTTCTTTAAGTATTTTCTAAGTTGCTATGAAGTCCCAAGCTCTTGTTGGGATGTGCATAATTTAAAAGCCTTTCATACATGAAAAAATATTAGCATGACTTTTCTAATTTGAAAAACAGCAATAACAGTAACCTTTGTTGAAGTCATATTTTGCAAACTTTGCAGCGCTTTCCTGTTTCCCCACCGCACTGATATAATGCTCTTTGTTCATGCAATATTCCTTTTCACTGGATGTCCTTTATTTGTCCTCATTTTCCTACTTTCATCATTCCAGCTAGACCCCCAATGTTATTTCCTCAAAGGATATCCCTTTCTGACTGATTTTAGCAAAATTAATGTCTTCTATCAGAGCAGTGAACCCCAATTCTAAGGGGAGTGATATGATTTAACTGTCTCTTCTGTTAAACTGTGCACTGTGACCTGAGAACAATCTTATTTATCTCTGCATTCCAAGTACTTAACACAGTGGCTGGCACATAGTAATATTCAGAAAATCTTTACTGAAACAAATTGAATCCTTTCCCAAGTTACCTTTCTAATTTGTTATAAAAACACTTAGAAAGAGGTGCTGTTAAAAGCAATTTTTAGTAAGCATTTTTTTTTTTTTTTAGTAAGCATGTTTTTAAATAAGAAGATGAGATCTTTCTTTTATTGAAAGGTGCTGAAGAGCAACTAAATATTTCTCAGATTATGTATGTTATCAAACAGAAAGGCTTTTGGACACATGCCCATCTTACCAGCCAAATTCACCAGGAAGGTAAGTGATATCACAGACATCTTACAGATTGAATGGCATGTATAATAACATATTAACATCATATTAACATATTTAAATGTGATTTCATTTAAATGAGGCTTTATTTTTTAAAAATCTAGTTTATGTCTTTATTCACTGTATTCTGATTCCAGAAACTATTTTTAAAGCTTATTTACAAAAGCCAGTAAAACTGGAGTTTATTCATCAGCCCACAAGAGTCAGCGTGCTGGTTTCACTGTGGTGTAATAAAAGAATGAGAGAGTAGCTATCTACTCAGCAAAGGTGTTGCAGCATTAATGATAGGGAAACTGACCTGAGAAAAACATCTGAAACCCACAACATAACCCGTAGAATGAAGGAGGCGACACTGCCAGTCAATACAATGCACTCTATTTACGAATTACCTTATTCTGATGTATAACCTCTTTATGTTTGCCATGTATACAGAAGAGGAGGTCTCTATTCTCAATTATCCTTAAGGAGGTTGCACCCTTGTTAATGATAGGTGTCAAGATCTCCCAAAGAGATGGACTTTACTCACTGGAAAATGTTGAGACTTTCCGGGATCACTCTGGCCAAGTTCTTAAACTTGAGAAGGTGGTGATTAAAAGTTAGCAAGTGGCTCTGTTGTGGTGAGATGTGGGGTAAAGAATAATTGCTAACCCAAACTGCAGGCAACACCAAATACTAACTTTACTGAATTACAGAACTCGAGTGCTTAATATAGGATTCACCACCCCACTAAAGAAGAGGAATTACTTGGACTTAGGAAAACTTTTGAATTTTCACCTAACCACTACACTAATGAATCTTATGTTCTTCAATATTCAGCAATACTTCTTACTATTTAAATATAACTCTGAATGTAGATACTGTAGAATCCAGGGAAAGAATCTCTGGAATGTTGTAACTGTTTGAATAGTTCCTATCCTGCAAATACCTGCATCCAAAAAGGAGAAAGAGAGAGAGAGAGAGAGAGAGAAAGAAAGAAAGAAACAAAGAAAGAAAGAAAGAAAGGAAAGAAAGAAAGAAAGAAAGAAAGAAAGAAAGAAAGAAAGAAAGAAAGAGAAAGAAAGAAAGAAGGAAAAAGAAAGAAGAAGGAAGGAAGGAAGAAAAGAAAGAAAGGAAGGAAGAAAAGAAAGAAAGAAAGAAAGAAAGAAAGAAAGAAAGAAAGAAAGAAAGAAAGAAAGAAAAGAAAGAAAGAAAAGAAAAAAAGAAAGAAAGAAAAGAAAAAAAGAAAGGCTAGAAGAGAAGAAAGTTGCAAATGTTACTAATTTATCAGTACTAAACTCCCTAAAAATATAGTTTTAACAACGCAAAACAGTGTATGACATGAGGTATGATTCATAAAAATCAGACTAAAATAGCACTAAATTTCTGTGGACAAGAATGTCCCCTGTGGCTGTGGGGAAGCAGAAGTGATTTTGACGTTGTATTAAGTTCATTCAGGTGAATAACAAGAGTCCACTTATTTTTCCACACATAAACACTAGCCACAGTGGGGCAGCTCACCTTTTTCCTATACCCCTACAATTGCCTGGAGATTTCTGGATTCCCTCAGCAGGAAGCACAGAGACAAACACCACTTTCAAGGAGATACCCCCACCCCTTTTACAATCAGACACAAGCACCGCAGCCCCTGGCTGTGCTCAAGCAAGGAATTTTAGGAATGGAGAAAGGAATGGCGTATTCCCTAGAGAGGCTAGCCTGGAACAGGGCTAGAAAGGGGGAGGAAAAAAGGGCACCCTTAACATCCCTGTCAGTCAACTATTATTAACTATTATGCTGATGGAATGGAATCTAACCTTACACTGGCCATGTCTGGCTTTCTTCCAGGTTCAACACGATTGCCAAAGAAGAGACTGTGGTTTTATTAAGTGATCTAGCCTTCGCTCCTTGAAGATCTCTGTGTTAATGCAATAGGGAGCATCTCAACATTAAATTCTCTGTTATATATTTACTCTGTTCTAAAAAACAAAACAAAACAAAACACCTTTCATAATACCAGTACACTTAAAAGTAGTAATCATAGGTTTTAAAACAAAGGTTAAGGGAAGTCAAATCAACAGACAACCTGAGCAAATCAAAGGTCTTGATACACAACGTATGGTGAGATTAATCTTGGTAGAGCAGAGAAAAAATGTGATCCAAACAATGCCTGTTGCTTCATTTTGACTCATTATTTCTGTGGGAATTTTGATTTGCATAAAGGTATGGCAGACTTTATGAAGCATCAAAGATTAACTCACATCACTAATCATATTTACAATTCAAAAAAAACCCCACATATGCTTATAAAATTCAAAATACTGATTTTAATATTTTGTAATTCTAAAAGGTATAAAAATGCAACTCATTTAAATGAGAAAAAAATCGCTTTATACAGGTCTATGGAAAAATGACAATCCATTATTATTTGCTCATTTATACCCTATCTCATTCCAAAATATTTAAAATCAGCTTTAAAAATAATATTCCTTTTCCAAAAATAATAATCAAAGCTGAAGATACTTAATAGATACTAACTGCATGCTAGGCACTATGCTATGAGTTTCACAAACATTATCTAATGTAATCAGCAAAACAACTCAATGAAATAAGTGATATTATCCCCATTTATATTGAGAACACCAATTTTTAAAAAAATAAGTAGCTTAGCCAAATCTTATAATTAGTAAGTAGCAAAATCTTGGAGAGTAAAGATTGGTAAAGAAGAAAAACATATAAAGATAGGAAAAAAATAAGAGTGTATCACACATAAAAGATCTGCCATACATGTCAAGAGTAAAGAAAATCATGCATGATATTCACATATCTGGCAGCTCTGAACCGTGATGACACTGTGCTGCAAAAGCATTCTGGCTCTCCCATCCTTTGGTTAAGACCTTTTGGAGAGTCAAGATCTCTATCTGCATGTCTTACAGAAATGAATCTCAAACTTGACCTGTTCAAAACAGGATTTTTCACTCCAATCTCTAAATCCACTCCTCCCTCCAGGCCTCCCCATATCAGTGAATGACATCACTATTCACAGGGTTGCTTGGGCCAAAAACTAGCAGTAATTCCTAACACCTCTTTTCCCTCACATGCTACTTCCAATCCATCAACAAGTTGGATAGGTTCTACTTACTCAGTACATCTGACCTCTTCTTACTAACTCCACTGTTCTTGCTCCAGTTGGATTTGCCACCGTCTTTCATGTAGATCACTTTCACACAGGCCCCCTTAACATCATCTGGCTTGCACTACAGCTCCCTTTGTCTACACTCCACAGAGTATCCAGAGTGGCCCTACTATTCTTCTTATTCACAGCACTATAACCACACTGGTCTTTTTGTTCCTCACATATACCAAATAAGCTATGCTTTACAATTCTCAAGAATGATCCTGATACATCTTCATTTGGTAAATCTAATGCTTTATGTAACAGAATATTTTTTGGCTGCCAGATCTGGGGCCCAAAAAGTAATCACTCTCTAGCCCCAATTCTGTTTGTAATCAGTCATGTGCATGACAACCTTTATTTTGTAAAGGGAAGAAGAGGGAGGAAATTGAACTAAGGGTAACAGATAAGTATAGAGGTGAAAGTACAGCCTAGTATCTGTTCCCTGTGGAACTTCTTGCATGAGATTAAATGTTTATAGTAGAGGAATGAAGGCCAAAAAAATGATGGAGCTTTGTTTCATGAGAAATGAAAATCTGGAAAAGAGATTACAGCTACAAACTGATCAAGAGGCACTTCCTGATATTCTGGGCACTAGCAGAGGTTTTTGTTTTTTTTTTAATTTTTTTAAAAGATTTTATTTATTTGAGAGAGAACAAGAGAGGGAGGAGGGACAGAGGGAGAGGGAGAAGCAGACTCCCTGCGGAACAGGGAGTCCCATGTGGGGCTCAATCCCAGGACCCTGAGATCATGACCTGAGCTGAAGGCAGATGCATAACTGAATGAGCCACCTGGGCGCCCTTAGCAGAGTTTGTTTAAAGCCCAGATGATATGGTATGGCAGAGTTGGGGAAAGGGCTCCCTACAAAAAAAATCTCAGAAGCCACATATGGCATCCTTGATGAGAACTGGTTTCCTCCTTACAGGCAGTGACAACAAAGGATCTTTGTCAAGAACCTCTTGAGTTATAGATGTGAACATTCAGGAGCCAGGGGAGGAATGGCAAGGCAGTGTGTGGTAGTGACAACTAAGAGAATGGTTTTCAGACATGTATGAAGTGATAGTGGATCCCAGGGGTAACTTGTAACACTGTGAAGAAGGCTAATTTCCATGAATCAGGCCAGTGGGGTTGCTACTAGGGAGCCTGAACTACCTTAATCTGCTCATTGAAGTATATATGTCTTAATATGAAAGTCACAGGCTGGTGAGATCTGTAATATCCAGGTTCACCTATAGGCATCTAGGTTCTGCCTATAGGTGCAGTCCAATTTTTTCTTTTATTCTATTCTTATATTTTTTTCCTTTCTAATGGAAACTAAACAAACATGATCTTTTGTATCATCAGCTCTAGACTCATTTACTTTGACACTTACACTTTTATTTGATGCTCTGGCCACACATAGATAGAATTATATAATACAATGAAATGATTTTATATCATACTTCATTTTCACCAAGAAATAAACCAATTTAAAAATTGAAGTTTTTTCACTAAATCTAAAACTAATGATGTAATGTATGGGGATTAACATAACAATAAAAAAATTAAAAAAAAAAAAAAAAGCAAATGACAAAAATATGAAACCTAAACATCCTGTGCTTTAAAAATATCCACTATAGGGGTGCCTGGGTGGCTCCGTTGTTAAGCGTCTGCCTTCGGCTCAGGTCATGATCCCAAGGTGCTGGGATTGAGCTCCCTGCTCAGTGGGGAGCCTGCTTCTCCCTCTCCAGCTCCCCCTGCTTGTGTTCCCTCTCTCACCATCTCTCACTGTCAAATAAATAAATAAAATCTTTAAAAAATAAATAAATAAAAATATCCACTATTAAAAAAAAAAAAAAAAAAATTGAAGTTTTTTTTTTTTTTTTTTTTTAAACTGGATGTATAATTAGTTAAGATGAGGTATGACTGGTAACCTTACAAAAAAAGGGAAATTTGGACATAGACATGCGCACAGGAAGAAAGCCATGTGAACATGAAGGCAAAGATTAGGGTAATGCCTAATTCCAGAGGCCAAGGAATGCCAATCTACCAACACCTAGAAGAGAGGCCTGGAACAGATTCTCCCTCCTATATCCAGAAGGAGCCAATACTGCTCACACCTCAATCTTGGATGTCTAGTCTCCAGAACTCTGAAACAATAAATTTATATGGTTTAAGCCATCCAGTTTGTGGTACTTTAATACAGCAGCCCCATAAAAGTAATACAAGCTCAGATGAGATACATTCCATGGACTTCAAAGGAAATGCATAAGTGATCAAGAAACTTCTGTAAGAACCTTTTGAAATACTTAAGAGACAAGGAAAGGTGCCAGAACACCAGAGATGGGCTATTTTTTATAATTTTTAAAAACAAAGGATGTGAATTCTGCAAATCTCAGATAAATAAACTTGCAATGAACCCATTAAAATTAGTAGGCAAATGTATATGTAACAACTTTAAAAAGGGTTCCAATGTGGGTTCACTAAAATTAGTATTTTTATTGTTGATTCAATTATTAGGCTGGTAGATAAAGAAAATGTGAACTTTGTCTATCCTGAACTTAAGTACCCTTTTGAAGAAACCTCTCATGTATTCTTGAGGTCAAAATAGAGAAACATGCAGGAAATAATATGAGTTAGGTACATTCATAACAGGTTGAACAACCACACCCAAAAAAGAGTTGATCAAGGAAAGATGTTAACTTGAAGAGAAGTCTCAAGTCCTATGCCACAGGGCTACTTGAACAGGAATGAAAAAACACATGCAAGGCATATTTATCAAACCTGTGGATGACACAAGCTGATAAGGATACCTGATCCTCTGAATGGCTAAATCTGGATTCCAGAAATTATCTAACTGAGGAAACATTGAAGGAATTAGAGATGTTTAAATAGGAGAAAAAGAACAGAAAGGTAGATATGAAAGCTCAAGGCTAGATGTATGGAAGATATAGGATCAACAAAGCTCTTGCAGGAAAGATCTGGATCTTAATAAAAGAAATAGTACTTCACTTCTCTCTGCTATTATCACCCTAGTTCTAACTAATATGATATTTTCACTTAACTATTAACTGGTTTTCTCATGTCCACTAATTTACCCATTTCTTCTCTTGCAATTTTCTAATCCATGCTCTAAGAAACAAGTTAAGCCATCTTTTATAAATTGTAACCATGGTAGCCTGCTCTATATCATTTCAAGGTAAAATTATGGTTATATTAAATGTTTATTTTTTTTTTTTTAAAGATTTTATTTATTTATCTGACAGAGAGAGACACAGTGAGAGGGGAAACACAAGCAGGGGGAGTGGGAGAGGGAGAAGCAGGCTTCCCGCTGAGCGGGGAGCCCGATGCGGGGCTCGATCCCAGGACCCTGAGATCATGACCTGAGCCGAAGGCAGACGCTGAACGACTGAGCCACCCAGGCGCCCCTAAATGTTTACTTTAAATACAACTGATTAGCGTTCTTGCTCGCTCTAGAAGTGCAGTCTGTATACCATACTTCAAGGAAGAGTAGAAAGTACTGATTATTTTGCTACCTCCAACGCTACTGGTCTTTTATCACCCCTCGGTGCTGGTCCAGTACTGGCTCCCTATTCAAGCCACAGTGCTTTACACTTACCATTATCAACTGCTCTTCCTCAGTGTACAAACCACCCTCAGGACATCTATACTACTTTCCAGCATCAGCCCCAGGAGCACAAAGCTCTTCTGAGAGTTGGTCCCCAGCCTGGGTTCCACTTTTGTGTCCTCAAGTATATTTTTCCTCAAGATATTTTTATTTCAGAAGTCTTATTGCCCTTTCTTGAGACTAAGTTTTCTGGGGGCAGGGCCACATAGCTCCATCCCATCAGAGAGCAGGTATTCGTTCTTTCTCTCCCAGAAGGCCCTGAGCATCTGACATAAATTGACCTCCTCTTCCCCAGAAACCAGCTTTACGGAGCAGAACATACCTGCATTCCCTGGAGGCAGCATTCTCATATTAATGAAGTCAGAAAACTTTCTACTCTAAAACAATGGCTGTGTACTTGCTCTTCATTTCCATAACTAAGAAAGTCATTTAAGTAATACAGAAAATCAGCCTTTCTAAATTTAAAAATCTCCCCCCCCAAAAAAACCCCATAAATCAAATCCTGCCAAGTCAGTGTTCAAAATCTTTCAGGAGCTGCTCATTTGCATTAGGATAAAAATACAAACTTCTTCTATGATCTACAAGAAAGTATAATGTCATAAGGCTCCCTTCCTACCTCCCCAGCCACCAGTCCCATCTTTCATCTTGCTCGGAATTACCAGGCCCGCTTGTCTTCTTTCAATTCTTCGATGAACAAAAACAACTTTTGCCTACCTTAGGGCTGTTGCACACAATATATACACTAATCTCTCATACCCCACAGCTCTGTGTGTATCCCCTTCTTACTGACTCTTCAGCTTAAATTTCACCTGTTCTAAATATTCAATGTAAACTAAGGTCCTAATGCTCTTTTTCATTGTCCCCCTGTTCTTATACTTTGCAGCACCTATCATAAATCATTATTATACATTTCTGTATATGCTTAATTATTACTGTCTTCTCCCAAATTGGACTATAAGCTCTATAAGGACAGAGTCATGTCTGTTTTGTTCATTACTATAGGGCAAGTTCAGTGCTTGGCACATAAAACATCAGGAAATATTTCAAAACTGAATAATAACTAGGAGTGCCCGACAACAGAACCACCAATGTTCAAGGCCTGGAAAAAATCTTCAGTGTACATCAAAGGTTTTGCAGAAGGAATTCCTGAATTAGAAAGTAACCCTAACTTTCTAATTCTGAAACTAAGACTTTATAAGATATAGTCTGCTATATGGATTCGAAGAAGAGGAGGTCATTATAATCAGGGAAGTCAGTTCAAGGAGGAATTACCTAAGATAGAAGTGACATAGAACTTAAGAGAAATCTTTCACTTGGAATAGCACAAGATAGAGAATTTCAGAGGTGTGAAAGTGAGTAAAGGCAAACATAAAAAAGGAAATGAGAACATTTTATATTAGAAGATCAATCTGACTCATTGAGAGAGGCATGGAATAACAGGTTAGGCAGAAATGGTAAGGTCAGTTGATAAAGGGTCTGAACTGAATTCCATCTCTTGATCAGAAAAGTAAAGAAATTATGGATAGTCATCTGTATATGATGAATATGTTAGAAGGAAAAGTAGCCAGTGATAACGGGCCAGTAAGAGGCTACTAATCCACCATAATAATTATGAAGCTCAAAGTAAAGATGGGGGTGATATTCTACATATCACTTACATAAACCAGCGCACTGCAAAGAGACCACAGTTTCCATAAGCGACAGCAGGAGAGAGGGATGACCATAGATAGCTGCAGGAGCCCAGGGGGATGCTCAGCATTTGCAGAGGCCAGGGTGGGGGGGTGGGGGTGACTCAAGGGAACTGGAGAAAAGGCTATTTCTCAGACCTGTAGAGAAGCATTTTAATATTTTAGCAACCAGTATAATGTACCTGTGAGTGCTGGGTAAATTATCAGCCCCAAGTAAAGAAAGCCTAGATGAGACAAGGAACAGTAGGATAAGAGAGGATAGGATCAAACCAAGAGAAATCTTAAAGAAAAAAAAAGAAACTAGTATACTAAGTATCAGAAACAAAGAACATTAAGTAATTAGTGAGTTCAAGATTTCAAGTCTGAAGAACCCTACAGAGTAGAGGGTCATATTAATGACAGGGATAAAATATTTTGGAAAGAGAATAAATTTGAGTGAGATGGCATAGAAGAATTCTGAGTTTTTAATCTGTTGAGCTCAAAATATTATTTATAGTTATTTTTAAACATCCTAAAGGCAACTAGAAACATAAATCTTAAATTCAGAACTCAACTCAAAGCTGCAGACTTTGAGAAAAACTAAGGAAAAATCAGTATAAATGTAATAACTGCAGATAAGCTCTTTAAGTGAACATTATAATGAATAATTGATAGAGATTTTACAATAAAGTAAATTAAAATTGATCCAAATATACCATTAAATTAAAAATTAGGGTGTTATGTAATATTGCAAACTGAACAAATCATTCAATAAACCCAAAATTCATTTAAAACAGTGACCCTCAGGGCACCTGGGTAGCTCAGTCAGTTAAGCGTCTGACTTTTGATTTTGGCTCAGGTCATGATCTCAGGGTCCTGGGATCGAGCCCTGCATCAGGCTCCATGTTCAGCATGGAACCTACTTGTCCCTCTCCCTCTGCTCCTCCTCCTGCTTGCACGTTCTCTCTCTCTCTCTCAAATAAATAAATAAAATCTTAAAAAAATAAATAAATAAAACAGCGACCCTCAATCCAGGATGCATCCTATAATCATTTGATCTTAGCCAAAAGGCCGAGAAGCAATACATCCTATAATCATTTGGGTAATTTTTAAACATATACTGATTGTGCGGGTACCTGGGTGGCTCAGCTAGTTAAGTGTCTGACTCTTGGTTTTGGCTCAAGTTTGGCTCAAGATTGTGAGATCAAGCCCTGCATCAGGCTCCATGTTCAGGAGGTGGTGGGGGAGGGAATCTTTTAGATTCTCTCTCCCTCTCCCTGCCCCTCCCCTCTGCCCTCACTCTCAATCTCTCTCTAAAATAAAATTTTTTTTAAATCGTAAAAAAAAAAAAAAAAAAAAAAAGCACTGATTGCCTTGGAGTGAACTGCATCCCTGTAAAATTTGTATGTTGAAGCCCTGACCCACAGTGTGATGGTATTTGGAGATGGGACCTTTTTGGGAGATCATTAGGTTTAGATGAGGTCATGAGGGTAGGGTCTTCATAATGAGGTTAGTAACCTTTTTATAAGAGATACCAGAAAGCTTCCCCTCTCCCTCTCTCTCCCACTCACCTCCTCATCCTTTCTCTGCCTTGTGAGAATACAGTGAGAAGGTGTGTACAAGCTGGGAAGAGTCCTCACCAGACCCAACCATGCTAACATACTGATGCTTGAATAATTAAATTAAAATCACTGAATTAAAAAATATTCTAAGACTGCAAAAATAACTATATCCAAATTAGTCACCTGACTAATTTAATTGAAATATTCTGATAGGAAGATCTGTGACCTACGAGAAACGTGTTCCACACATAGTAAGCACTCTATAAATGTTTGTTACATGAACAAAATGTATGAATGAATAAGAAATGCATGTGTGACTGACTGAATAAAATGATCTTGTGAGAGAAAAGCCAAATATCACAAGCTGAGAAAATATAAAAATTTAATCTTCACTGAAGAGGTACACAACAATAAAGACTTATCTAGTGATAAAAATAGTTTAAACATTGAAGAGTCAAAAATCTAAAACCATGCATATATTACTTATTTTAATTATACAATGACCCCTTTAATTGTTCAATGGTATATAATAAACATTTCAAAAATCAACTCTAAAAATATTTTTAAGAAAATTAATACAACTTTGAGATTGCCTTTTTATTTAGTTTTACTTAAGTTTGTTATGCTAGATGTCTCTTAATGAAACACTGAAGAAAAAGTGGACATTTCAATTTATGCTAAGTTGTATACTTTGCTATTCCACTAAATCTAAAGAAAAATAAGTTTCTGCATGTATTTCAGCAGAAGCAAAACTCAGGAGAAATTCCTAATTTAGTATTTTTAGCTTATCTAAGGATATTGTTTCCATTTACTAAGAACAGAATTACAGATATTTAAAATAACATATAAATATTATGACCTGGAGTAAAAGAATTCCATATGCAGTTTCCTTAATATCAGTTGATATTTGTACAGAACCCATGTCTAGGTTACAATGACTACTTAACATCATGCCTTTGAGAAGAAAATATGCCCACATAAACTTAAGAGAGGACCTGGAGAAGAAGGTATAGCTGAAATCTCTAAAAACAACCCCCCATTCTCTGAGGATAACTTGTTTGATCATGAGAACATCATACTCTAAACTTGATACAAATTTCACAAACTTGATATTAAGCTAAAAGATCCACTCGAAAAATGTCTAAGAATATCAAAAAATATCCAAGAATAGCAACTCAAGCCTGGCCCTAAAAATAAAGCTGCTAATAATTATATGTAAAATTTGTTTGATATTTTTTCTCTCTGATTATCAAAGCAACAAGCCCTCACTATATAAAATCGGTAAACATAGAGATATATAAACACACGCAAATCTACCCCTACTTTTAACATTTTAGCATGTCTCCCCCGTCATATCTTTTCAAGGAGAGTTGAGACCATATGTATATTAATAAACAAATTGTAGACATATATAATATATACTATATACCATTTACTCTAAATTGGTGTAAGCATCTCCCACTTCATTAAGAAAATCTTCGTCAATGTAATTTTCTAATGTTACATAATATTTCATCTATAGAATAACCTTAATTTACTTAAGCACTGTTTCCAAAACTAATTTCCAATTATAAATCTTAGGGACAGTATTTATGCATAAAGTTCTGTCTGTATTTATGACTAGTTTCTTAAGATTAGAGTGTTAAAAGAGGCACTAGCATTAGGAGGTCAAAAACCCATATGGATATGATAAGGGTCCGGATAAATACTACAAAATTTCCTTCCAAAATGGGGCACCAATTTATATTTCTATGAGTATGAGTACTAGGCAAAAAACCCCAATGTTACCAATAGTGTTACCAATCAAACCAATACAATGTTAGCAATGTAAAATAATCTCAGTAGTTTTAATCCTTTTTTAAGATCATGGGCGAAACATGTTTCTTGTTATAATGTGTATTTCATGATTGCAAATAGGGATGGACACTTCCTTCTTTTTCTTATTTTTAAAACATTTTAAGATGAGTTTGTTGTGTAAGCTGTTAACTCCTGTGATAAAAATTTCGAAAAGCACCAATTTAATATCAGTCACTGAAAGACTAAGCTATTACTGTCTTTATACTTTAAGAGATAAGCATTGAATAGGTAGTAATATCAAGGCTAATGGTATAATTTATGCAATAAAATGGTTTACTGTGCTAATTAATACAACTGTGGAATCATTCTAGATGTTAAATAGTGAACTACTGTGGTTCTAAAACTATGCAACAATTGGAAATAATCAGACCTATAATGTAAAATGACATAATATTTTAAAACATTTATTAGTAAATAACCATATCTAAATAATCAAAGTAAAATTCCATCTCTGCTATAATTACCAAATAAAGAAAATAAAAATAAAATTCTGCACAGTTAAGCAAATAGTTATACTATATAACCTGTAAAATAAAATGTAATACCAATTCTCTTTCTCTGGGCTTTTGTTTGTTTTTTTTTTTTAACTATATTTACTTTTGCTGACAATAATTTAAATCCCAAGGTTCATTCTTGATTTAGTATTTCTTAACTGCCCAGAAGTCTCCACATTTAACCTTTATGTCCAGTAGATAAGTTACTTGGATGACTTTTAAAATCAATCATATCTGTGAGATTATATGACTTAATAAAATATAATAATTTTAATTAAAACACTAAGTCCCAATTTCTTCATGGACAGGGGGAAGAGTGATTCCTATATTGGAGGTTATTGTGTTATAGAACCTGGCAATAGCTCGCAGAGGTGTTCAATAAACATTATCCCCTTACTTTTCACTCCTCCCTCTCCCACCCTTCTATCAGTATATATTTGTTGACAAATAAATTATTTATTTGTAATTGATGTGCAATAAAATAGAATATAATTAATACTTACAATATCCATCACCAAACATTTTTACACTCTATTAACAGTTGAACATGATCTGCTAAAGTATAGGATCATATGAAAGGACCCTTTTCCAACTCAATATTAAAAAAAAAAAAAAAAGACGCTTTGCAAAAGAATACTTTTTGCAAGGGTGATTAAAATGGTTAATATGTATTCATTACCCTCAAAATATCCCAGAAGTTAGGTCAGCTATATCATTCTATACAAATGGTTCTAGACTTTCACTGTGCATCAATTTATTTAGGGAAATTGATGAATCTTCGATGCCTGAGCCCCACCCCTGAAGATTTTGATTAAATTGGTCTGGAATGGGCCAAAGCATCAGTATTTTTTAAACATCCCCAGATGATTCTAATGTGTAGCCAAAACTGAGAACCCCTGAACTACATATTACTTAAGAGGAGTAAAGTGACTTGCAAAAATTTATAAAGGAAGTCAGTAAAGAAGCTGAGACTAAAATCCAAGCCTCCATTTATAGGAATTATAAGAAAATCTCATTCTACAGTCAAAAGAGGTTTGAGCATCTGATATTACATAACCTGGAAATATTTAAACACTTTACTGAGACAGGCACCACATTTAATCTGCATTTAACCTTACATAAAATGCTTATAGTCAACAAAAGCTCACCCTTACTGTTGCCATGAATGGCCTTTTCATTATGCTACCTTAATTACAGAACTAATATTTCTTTTGCTTTTTACTCTGAAGAATTTTTTTTTAAAACAAAGTCTAACATAAAGACTAGTGAGTACTTTTTGCTATATAAAGAGAAATAAGTCTTTTTTAAAAAAAGATTTTATTTATTTAAGAGAGAGAGAGAAAGCACAGAGGGAGAGGGAGAGGGAGAATCAGACTCTCTGCTGAGCAGAGAGCCCCATGCAGGGCTTGATCCCAGGACCCTGAGATCATGACCTAAGCTGAAGGCAGGCCCCCTGAGAAATAAGTCTTTATAAACAATCTATTCTATACAAAAATGAACAGACAGAAGGAAAAGATGTGAATAGAATCACTGCCTTAGGTGATGGGCAAAGAGTCTCCAAAGCAGAGTGCTCTCTTACTTTGTCCTGGTTAAAACCTGTTTGTCTAGGGATTGGCTCAGATGCTCCAGTTCCAGCTTCCCAGCCTTCCAAGATGCTGACGTGACCTCAGTTGTCTCTTTGCTGGAGCTGGATCCAACTAACAAAATCCAACACATGCAGGCACTTGTTTCTCCATTATCCAGTGCCTTCAAGGGCAGCAGAGAATCAGGAGTCAGTCACCTCTTCTAGTTCTGCCCTTGATAGTTTTTATCCTCAATCTTTAAACACTGCCCAAAGGCTATCAGGCAGATGGACACGTCAATGATCAGTGGTAGAATTAACCAAATGAAGACAAAATATAAATCCAACTAAATATTAACTAGTTGAATAACAGAATTTTAGAGAAGGAAAGCATCTAGCAAACCAACTGAGTTTAGCCATCTACTGATGCAGATCCAAAAGGCTTATTTCATTGAGGACTCTACATGAGGAAAGTTACCCTCCATCCTTCTCTTCCCACCTGACTCCTTCTCTCCCTTCCTTCCTGTTTTTCATTTGCAAAGATAAAGAGAAAATGGGTTACTGAAGAGGCAGGGAAAGGGAAAATTATCTTAAGTATTACTTTATTTGATGCAAATATGATATACATGCTTTTTTTTTAAAGCAATTAGAATTTTTTTTTTCATTTCTTAGTTTTCATTTCTTAGTTTCATTTCTAGACATTCAGCATGTTTTTACCTTTTTTTTATTATGTTATGTTAATCACCATACATTACATCGTTAGTTTTTGAGGTAGTGTTCCATGATTCATTGTTTGCGTTTTAGAGTTTAGTATCTATGTCCACATGAAGAGTAGGGATGCTATTGAAAAATCACTTCTCAGGGCACCTAGGTGGCTCAGTTGGTTAAGTGTCTGACTCTTGATTTGAGCTCAGGTCATGATCTCCGGATTCTGAGATCAAGCCCCACCTCAGGCTCTGAGCTTGGGGCAGAGTCTGCTTGAGATTCTCTCTCTCTCCCTCTCCCTTTGCCACTCCCCCTGCTCTCTCTTTCTAAAATAAACATATCTTTAAAAAAGAAAAATCACTTTTCATCTCCTTTTTGGGAGGGATTCCACTTGACAACAGTATCAACTATAACTTGAATGCATTATCCCCAAAACTCCTCATTAACAATAATTGATAGGTCAAAATCAACATGTGTGATGAAGCCTCATCTTAATCTCCTGTGCCCATTTACCACTGAAGATCTGCAAATACTTGAGCTTTCTTCTTCTACCTCTAACTAGCTCCTCATTTTAGAGGATGACACACATAAAAATATTAAAATCTACTAAAACATAACATATTCTCTTTTTCTCCTTCTATTACTAAAAAAAGAAAGTCCTAAAAATCTGGAAGATAAATTAGAAAACACCATCTCCTATCATAACACACAAAATTTATATGTTTAACAACCCCTCCCCCCATTCTAAAGATGAGAATGAGGATAATATGGAACCCACTCCAATGTGCTTTTAGAGCACTGAGAGAAAGCAAACTCATACCTGGCACTTTGGAAGCACTTAATAAATGATACGTAGGCATATGAATAAAAGTTCTACTTCAGATGCAATAAAAAGTTAGCTTTCATTTTTACTTCAGTTTCCTTTATAAAAATTATATGGTTATTTACACAAATAGGTTAGTTATATAAGTTGGTTTGGGATATGTTTC
The DNA here is from genome assembly GCF_964656455.1 of Halichoerus grypus. NCBI lineage: Eukaryota > Metazoa > Chordata > Mammalia > Carnivora > Phocidae > Halichoerus > Halichoerus grypus. The sequence goes on from NC_135715.1 coordinate 170,628,564, forward strand.
ACATTTTAATGTATAGCATTTAAGGTAATTGACACTGGGCACATAGATAACTCTCCTCATGTCTTCTAAAGCAAAGCTTGTCAAACAATCTGCGAAGGACATTTTTGTTTTTGTTTTGTTTTGTTTTAATTTCCAATTTGTCTCATATAAATACCTTCATATAATGCAAAGAAGTGAAATTTGAAAAATACAAAGTACAAACTTGCAATTTTTATTACTGTGTCAAATTTTTACAAAAGTTTTAAACAACACTTACTTAAGTCCTATATTCGTTTCCAGACAGACGGGTAACAAACATTTCCCAGTCCACAGACCACATATCAAGTAGGCTGCATATCTTTGTTACAGAGAATACACTCTTGATCTTAGAAATGATGGACAGTGGACTGCTTTGTAATAAATATATATAATAAATATAATAAAAATTAGAAATTAAAAATCCTTCTCATTAATGATGTTTCACCTACATGGATCTCAGTTAAAACTAGGTACCAATTTTAAAAAAGTAAAATAGCCAGTATACTTTATTCACCACTTCATAAGAATCACATATTTAATTTATGATCTTAAAATGTCATTGAATGAAGAAACTGGATTTTAAGTGAATACTGATTTAGAATAAAGCAGTATAGTACAGAATAACTTCTATACTGTAGAATAGTCACTAAATAAACTATGAAAAACAAACAATAAGGGTAACCTCACAGGTTTACATTTAAATAATTAAAAGAAGTTCCTCACACTAATCTAAATACAATATATTTTGGACATTTGGCAACTTTAACAGAACCTGTTGCTACTTCAGGTAGTATTTAAAAAAAAGTGCTATGTACTGTATAGAGTTAAAGAGAAGTCCTAATAATATAAAGCCAACAAAGTCAATAATACAGCAAAACATTTAGTTTTTCTTACTTAGGGATATATAACACTTATTATGTATTTTCCCTTCTTTTATGGTTTCAACACAACCTCTTATCCGTTTTGGCATTAATGCAAATAACAATACAGACCCTACCTACACAGTTGAACTTTACTAGGTTTGACCTTTTCTATACCTCTATCCCTTTATTGATGAAAGAAAATATCCTATATTCCTATCCCTAACAAGTTAATAATCCAATAAAACAAAGTGAGATGGACAGAAAACTTTGTGTCTATAATGACAAAGTTTGGTTTATCAGCAATATCACTTCATACCTTTCAAGCCTGTTTTCAAAAAAAAAAACAAAAAACTCAGAAACCATGAAATGTTTTCATTGGTTATTTAAAACACTATTATATAGTGATTAGGATTAGAGATGAAAGTGAGAGGCAGTCTCTAAACCAACATTACAAGTGATTTCTCCAATCTGAAAGACTTTTTCTTCTTTCATATGTCAAAGTAAAAGTTTCCTTACATAAGGAAGTCCAACAGAGGTATGAGAGATGAAATGGAACAGACAGCTTCACTCCAGTCGGCTCTAAAAAGAAAGCACTAGGAAAAGGACTTCTGATCTACAAGCTTTCTCCACATTACGGTTTTTCTGGTGACTGACACCACCTACTATGAAGATGATTCTGAGATTACAAAAGCAAATTAATTTCAAAAAGAGATGGGCCCGAATTAAATTCATATTTCATTTCAAAAAACAATGTTTAAAAAAATGTTTAACACCCAAAAATGAAAATAACTTTAAGACGCAAACATAGAAGGCCACAATCAGCTATCGAATGAATAACCCAGTGCCTTTCTGAGCACTTCTAATCAGTGTCTGTATTCCATCACACATGAAATACAGTACAGCTTGTTCCACGTTTGATCCAAGATGCTAATGATAGTAGCTGTGGCAATCAAATCAGTAGCACAAATGATAGCACATTCACACCTAAAGTGCAAAGGAACATTCTTACCACTTTATTCTCACTTTAGCTCAGTCTAAAGGACAGGAAATAATGTCATTCCTCCCTTAACAAATAAACCTGTCATTTCAGATAACTGATCCATGACGGGTTACTAGTATTCAAAACTGACACTTAGAACAGTGTCACCATGCAAGCCAATAGGAAGTGATTTCCAGGCTGGAGACTTGAATCTGCTATATGGATCTTTCACTCTGTTGGTAAAACCAGGAAAGAAACACATATGACACATATTTTTAAAATTATAGCAATTTTTATTTTTTCAATTATAATCTATTTTCACTGGAATTTGTGAGTGGCATCTTTCAGATGGGACAGATGAATACTCCCAGAAATAATTGACTACTTTCTGTACCCAGAAAAGCCAAGGTGTGGTGCTGTCAGTAGTTGCCAAGGTATCTGTTTGCCCAACTTTTATGCTGGAGCAAAGGTAATAAGTAAGCTCTCGAAGCATAAAGTGTAAGTGGAAAAAGAAAATTTGCAGATTGGATTTCTAATACTGAATTAAAATGCACAGTGCTGTACAATACTTGACGATTAAGTGCAATACAAACAAAAACAACCCAGAGCAGTTCATAATTCACCAAAGCAAGTTTGGAGGTTGTTTTTGCACCTCTCCTTTGTTTCTGACATAGAAGTAATATGAAATTTTAAGGAGAAGATGTCAGTCTCTTAAGATTTCAATAACTCATTACCAGAAATAACAAAAAGAATACATAAAAACCCACAGCATACAGCAAAATGAGCTTCAATAAGACTATATACGCTATTTAAGGGAAGGGGTCTCAGTTATTTTGAGATAGAAAAATATACTCTTTATTTAACTAATAATGTAATATTTTACTCTTTTTGTCATATTCCCACTATAGCGGGGGGGGGGGGTGGTTTGGAGAGGAAAGCAGGGCTTCCTCAGCATATCCCCGCTGATGTACAACAGAATGTATGAAGGTAACAAGATGGAAGCAAGTGTGACAAGTGGAGTAAATGAGGAGTTCTTTTTTACTCAAGAATATTGTGGAAAAATTAAGAGACGTGACATGGCATGGAGGCAAGGAAGTAATCTGAGGCTCAAATCCATAAAGTGGTCACAGTAATGGTAATATAAACAATAGCAATGAAAAGTTACTGAGCGCCCATCATGTTCCAAATACTATATGGGAGGCTTAAATATACATTTAATCTAATTCTAATCGTCTTAACAAATAAGTGTTATCACTTCTCTTTATATAGGCAAGTCAAGTGAGGCTCAGAGATAATTTATTCACACAAGGTCACTCAGTAGCTAATTACTCTTTCGGGTAAATAATGATAGACTGTGATAACTAATGACAGACAGATATGTATACATGTTTATCAGAGCTAATGGAAACTCTTGGATTTTAACCTATGACTGTCTCCAAAGCCTGGACTGACGACTTAATAAAAAAATCATAAAAGGCTAATCCAAAAATATTTTATTAATGATTACAGAAGATAATCCTCTGATTTCTCAAATCAACAACTAAAAAGAAAAGGCTTAATATAAGCTTAGTGGGCACTTAATATGTACACTGAATGAAAAAAATGAAGGAATGAACACAAGACGACACAGGATAGGCTTTTTTTTTTTTTTTTAAGGAAAAAATAGGAACTCTCTTTAACCTCTCTTATTGCTACTTCCATTCCCTGAAAGGAAGTGTCTTCTTAAAATAAAATTACATCTTAATCTTCAATAAGTGTTTGTTTTGTAAAGTTTGGATAATTAGGGAAAATAAGAGCATAATACAGTATTTGAAGGGAGCTTAAGAATGAGCTATTTTAAAGTATATATAGATTTGCTAAAGATGCTAATTGCTAATTGTTATAACTTAGAACAACTATTACAGAAATACACATTGTAAAATAATCACAAACACAGTGATCAGATTTATATGGAAAAAGTTAAAACTACTTTGAATTTTCTAAAAAGAAGAGTATATTTTGAAATGTACTGAATAAAAGAAATGCTAATTATGTCATATAAATGATGTATATTATTTTCTGCATAAAAAATTGTTTCCTTTATTTTAATGCTCACACACTTCAGATTCTATTTGTAATAGAGATAAAATGGAAGGAGACAAAAAGAATTAACTATTCCATACCCAGAGGTACTGCAAACTTTCAGAAATGCATTACTCGTAACAGTTAAAACAAAACCTGTTAAGTCTCTTAAGCTACCTCACAAGTGTTTTAAAAGTTTTGTTTTGCTGTGGTTCTAAAGCTTAATGTAAACTCTCCACCACTGCTTCCAAGGGGCAAAAAACAAAGAGTGAAAACTCAAATACAACAGTAAACCACAGGACAGAGACAAGGCTTTCTCAGCCCATTCCTTAACAAACTTGTTGATGGTCCTGTCTGCACCATCCTAACGCCTATGTTTCTCTGGCCTTGAGCCAAGAGTATCATTTTACTCTGAGTGAAGAGAAAGAGTTTCATTCTTCCAATCTTGTACTACTTTCACCCCGACCTTGTAATCTTGTTTTTCCACATTTTCTAACCACTCACACAAAAGCCTTACCCCTAAAATATTCATACAGGATAGGAAAAAAAAAGAATGGGAAGGAGGTGTTCTCTTTATAGATAGTACTCATAGTACTGGGCACTATTTTAAACACTGATAAGGGCAAGCATGGAAGCAGGGACTCTGCTTGCACCCAGTGAATTCAGGTAATGTATCCATTGTTCCACATTGCTATGGTCTGGTGACAGGAACCCCAACTAGAACAAGCTTGCCCTGCATTTTCCTTTGCATTTAGATGCCAACTTTGATAAGGTCACGCCTTAAAAGATCCACATAGCATGCAACACACAGATAGCAATAAAGCCTTCAGCCATTCCCATACTCAGATAAGACAGTAAAAAGAGGAAATCAGAACAACATTCACATACACAAATAGATTTACACAGCCAACCCATTTGTAACTACAGCTATCTAGATCCGTCCTCACACCAGGGACTAAGTGGGGCCAACAAGAGTAGTAGAGAGATTCCACCCCTCCTCCCAGCCCTGCTTCTAATTCCAGAACTTTCTCAGAGGAGCTCATTGCTTTTCCTCACTAGTCTCCTTTGAGGAGTATCCAAAAAAATTCCTTCATTGCTCTGTTTCTTTCAATTCCAATGATTCCCTAAAATGTCCAATTCCTGACCCTTAATTCCCCTGAACCTCCCAAAAGATTTGACTCTTCTACTGTGGAGCTCTCTCCCATGAGCTACCCATAGAAACCAATTCCCCTGACTGCCTTCCCTCCCAATCATTCCCCAAAGATCCAATCCACTTCTCCCCTACTGTTTTCCTTTCCAACTGCTCCCAAAAGAACCTGACATCACTATTAGTGAAAATACACAAGAGGTTTGGGAAGGAGGAGAAAGAATACCACTGTAGCAAAGAAACACAGTGAAGAAACAGCATTCTAATTCCTGAACTGGTTTTTCTCTTATCTGAAAGTTTTGTTTATACACAATACATCATATCATCTCTGATACAGTCAAACTTTCCCAAATCGCTTGATGAAATGATTTTATCTAAAACACTGAAAGAAGTGTAATATATGTATGTGTGTGTGTATATATATATTTTTTCCTAATAAAAACAACACAACTTACAGAAAGCTTACTAACTTATAAAATTGTGACAAAACTCAAGACTGGAATGCAAAGACTGAAGTGCAAAAGATTCAGGTTACCTCTTATCAAACACTGGAAATCAGAATTTTGAAAACAAACTTCTTTAGCCAAAACTACTGATACATTGGCATCATGCTCAAAACTCCCTGTTGGAGAATGCTATGCTCTAGCTCACAGTTTAACTGAACTGTCAGAAATTCTTTATTTCATTATAATGTTTGCACTAAGATTTAAGAGTTTTGAAACAATTTCTTTTACAGTATTTAATTTTTACCTACTTCAGATAATAAAACACCTCTGGACAAAAGATAAATGTATAATTTGACAACTTTTTTTTTTCAGTTTATATATTTTTATAACCAAAAACACAGTGATAAGAATTAAATGATTCCACTTTTCCTTTTAAGATGATAAATTTATTTAAACATTCTTTATTTAAATTGTTAAACTTCAAAGTTGGCTACTTTAAAAACAAAACGCAAAAAGCATTACTATAATGACTAAAAATAATGAATCAAATAATTAGTATTCAAATATTTTAACACAGATGCTATAATTTTTTTTTTTCCTGTGGTTTCTAAAAAGGTAATTTATGGAAAAAGGAGATCAAACTCTTCCTGTTTAATTTAGGACATCCTTGCTTTTTCTAAATGAAAAGAATGTCTAACTACTTTTAAAAAAAAATACTTGTTTTTAGGTTTTCCATTCTGATAACAAATTTCTAAAAGCCCTTTGCCACATGGAAAATATAAAAGTAAAGGGTCCCCAAATCTCACTCTCCTATATCTAGTTCATAGTACTATGATGAACGCACTAAACGATGCATGTGTTTAAGATATAGTTAATATGTAATACTTGGACAAATGTACTAAAAAGTATCTAATTCTTAGATACTTCAGCACTGAAAGATTATGAAAAATTTAACATAATTTTCATTCAAAATATCTTTATCATTTCACCAATCAAGTCATCATAGGGTAAAGAACAAATATATCATGCTATTAATGGGAAACAATCATATATGTAGAAATTAATTATGTCACATGGAGGGAGAGCAAATTAGCCTGCCCAGATTCAGAAACAACACTTAAGGTTCCCTCAGATACACAATAAAAGAGGACCATCACAAAGCACTTGGACTGTTCATAAAGGACAATCAAAATAATAGTCCTTTGAAGACCGTAATCCCTTGCCATTGAGAACTTTTAAGGCCTAACATGGCAGAAAAACAAAAACAAAAACAATTATTTCTTATTTGAATGAGATGTATTAGATTTATCTCAAGAAAGAGATGATAATTATAAGGTCTCATGGCTTCAAAGTTGTAGCTTCTGAAGGAGGGGAATCTGAACTCTAGACAAACTGTATGCCTCATTTTAAGTGTGGGTGCAGACATTCATTTTTCCAGTTTCCATTAAAATTTCAAATTCTAGAACTGTAGAACTGTCTTTAAATGTTTCTTTCCCTACATAAAGAAAAGATTTGGTCATCTATAGCGAAAACCTGAACTTAATAGGTAAGGTATGTGAACTGTAGTTCAAGTTCAGTTATTGACAGAGCTTTCATGTACCAGAGTTTTCTTTGATAATTTGGATAATTTGTCCTGATATAAATACACGTATCTTTCTTATGAATACTCAATGGAGGAAAAAAGAATTAAATATACATTACACATATATATTTCTATACTCCTTGGAGAGATATCACAAAAATCCCAGACCTTTCTTGACAATATTTTAGAGAATTTTCAAGAATAACTGGAACATGGAATAATACATGCTGAATTGGAAGTTAAAAGACGAAGTCTATTTTTTTTTTAAGATTTTTTTTTTTAAATTTATTTATTCCACAGAAAGCGAGCACAAGCAGGGGGAGCGGCAGGCAGAGGCAGAGGGAGAAGCAGGCTCCCCACTGAGCAGGGAGCCCAAAACGGGACTCGAACCTGGGACTCCAGGATCATGACCTGACCCGAAGGCAGATGCTTTAACGACTGAGCCACCCAGGCGCCCAAGATGAAGTCTGTCTATTTACTAACTGTACAGCCTTGAACAGTTCACTAACTTTTCTGTGTCTCAGTTCTCACACCTCTAAAATGAAGGGTACTGAAATATTTCTTAAAAGCTACGATTAAATGAAATGAAAAGAATCAGAGGCAGGATCTTAAATTAGGCAAAAGGTAACATAAAGGCAACAGGGACACCAAATTGAATTGCTAGGAGGATGAAGTGAATATAAATTGAGGAAAGATGATTGAAATGACTCAATAGAAACCCACAAAACATCCTTTTCAGTATTTAGCTCCCTAAATATTCTCCAAAGTATTCATGATGGGTGTTAATGTATGATGTCAACTAGATTAACACCAGCTACTAAAAAAATGAAATAATGAAGACTATATAAGATACAGATTTCATTGGAAAGTAAGGGTTATTTTTTCAAATTAAGCAGAGGTATGACAGAACTTTATACATTTCTTTTCAATTTCTCCTACATTTACATAGCACAAAATAACCTTGCTTAAATTAACTTAATATGCTACTTTTACTCTCCCCAGTGTCCTCTGATCTGTATTTGGTCTCAATAAGCAGTTTTACTTGTGTGAGAAGACACAAGGATCACCCTCTAAAAAACCCTGAGTTGTGGCCCACAATTTCAGAGAGCTGAGCTACATGCTGAGCTACTGAACTGATGTGACCTGAGATCTGATCCCACTGCCGTAGCACCAGGCTATAGTGGTAGTGTTACTTTACCAAAATAAACCCCTCCCCAATACAAAAAGTGCCAAGAGTCCTTCCAGGTGCCAACTACTATTCTTCTGGAATAAGATTCCACTAACAAAGTTAGTATAGTTTGAACTATTTTTTTTTAGAAGGAGGTACATATATTTAGATTCTACCCATCCTTAATCTATTCTTAAAGTATCTGTAAAAACACATACAAAAATATATAAAAGCAATACATATTCATTGTTGGAAATCTAAAAAATATAGAATGAACAAATATCACAATTCCAACACTCAAAGATGACCACTATTAACATTTGACATATATTCTTCCCATCTTCTCTCTATGAAATAGACACAGACACACACACACACACACACATTTATTTATATATAGTGGGCTTTTGTTTACAAATTTGAGGTCCTACTATGTACGCTTGGGCAGCCTTTTAAATTTCCGTATTTTGCAAAATTTCTATGCCATAATTACCTTTATAGCACATGATTTTTTATAGCTGCATCTTATTCTATCCAGTGAAAATGCCATTTTAAACAATCTATCATTATTTAAAATGTTTCAAAGAATTTAAATCTAACAGTTAATTCTCTATATTAAACATTCAATTTGAGAAGATTATTTTAAAAATGATTTTAACAATTGGTCCCATCAAACTCTGAGTAAAGGAAAAATGCAAGTAGACACAAACTTACAGCAGTGGATATATTGTAATCAAACCCTCCATTTTATTCAAATAAATCAAATATTATAGGCAGTGGCAAATGTGCATATCGTCTTAACATTCACCCCGAAATTTTAGGTCTACATATCATGATTCACATAACCACAGGAATAACAAATGCTTGTATCTAGTATCTATTATGCTAAGTGTTTCTTAAAGACATTCACTCTGATCTTGACCACAACCTTCTGAGGTAAGTACTGGTCTCCTTTTTTACAAACTGAGAAACCAGCTTTCTGAAAGGTTAAATAATACATACAGCGAATAAAAATTAAGATGTAGCTCTTGAATCCCATATCAAACACATACATGTTCAAAGTTCTCATTTATATTTATGTCCTGTATATTTATATTTGTTAACTGTATTTTAATGCTAATGAAAATAAATCCTAAGACTACCACTATTACTATGCTGTTTAGCATGGCAATTTGACAATGTTTTACTTCAAAGAGATAAGCACATAAGCAAGGAAAAATATATACAAGCATTTTTTAAAATAATATTATAATTTCCAGAGTTGCATATTATATATAACGATGTCTGGTAACTTTTAAGATAAATTTCAGTCCTGATTTTTGTTCAGTTTTATTTTTTTCACTGCCACTTACACGCATTTTTTGGGTAATAATTGCTTGATGGTATTAAAGTGTTAAGAAATTAAGATATAAAATGCAATTGAAATCATTAAATGTCTACAAGAAATAAAACTATCAACAAATGATACAAGTGTGAGGATTTGCATCAAAATTGTATGTGGGGAAAACAAACTGATGGATTATGCTAGTCTTTTACAGTTCCACTTGCAAGGAACTTCGGGGTTGACATTTTTAGTCCCATTCCATAGGAAAATTATGTTCTCTATGAACTCATATAAAGTGGTATGGTTTGTTTGTTATTTTGTGTTTATCTTTTCTTTCTTTTTTGGGGGAGGTTGAATAGATCTATATTTTCATGGTTCAAAATCTGAAAACATGTAAATAGAGAAATGTCTTGGTTTTAAAAAAAAGTATATAGTGCAGAATCTTGCTTCCATCCCAGTTCCCTACCCACTCAGCTCCCATCGCTCTACCAACATACCCTCCAAACAATTAACCAGCTTATTGCTTTCTTGTATATATTTTCAGATCTTAGCAATACATTTTGGAAATCTTTCATTATTCATAAGATTCCTCATTTTTTGTACACCCGCATAGTATTCCATTATGGATGTACCTAACTTATTTAACCATTCCTCTACAGATAGACGCTATCCGCAAAGTAATTCCCATCTTTTGCTATTCAAGACAAAGCTGCAATGAATCAACTTGTACATTTAACATTTTATAAATAGATAAATTTATAGAAATGAGAATATTAAATCAAAGCTTATATGCATTTGCTCCATTTTACATTTATAACAACTTACATTCCCATTAACAGTGGAAAGCCCTTATTCCCTTGGAGCCTTGCCAACACAGCAGGCTATTACATATTTGGATTCTTGCTAATGTACTAGATTAAAAATGTTGTCAGTGTAGTTTAAGACTTCTCCTATTTGAATCAAGTTGAAAATTCTTTACATGTGTAAAAGCCAATGGTATTTTTCTTTGAACTATAGGTAAGGCTACTTTGACCAGATTTCCATTAGGTCTTCTTTGTCAATTATTACGAGCGCTCACTATCAGGGAGATTAGATCTTTATTCATAATGAGTTGTAATTTCTACCTTCAATTTGTCATTTATCTTTTGGTGTTGCTTATGGTATTTTTTTGCTATAAAGAATTTTTAAATTTGTAAAATTTCAAATATATTCATCTTTAAACTGACTTTTAGATTTTGAATTTTATTATTTTATTAAAAAGGTTTTCCTTATACTAAGATCACAAGAAATCCATATTTTCTTCTACTACTTTTATGTTTTCATCTTTCACATTTAAGTATTTGTTCTAATTCAGTGCTTACCCTGATGTTCAGCATAAGATAGGAAAGATGTTGAGTATACTTGTCAAAGAAAATAGTATTTCCACCCATTTTAAAATATTCTTTTGCAGGGTGCCTGGGCGGCTCAGTCCTTAGGCGTCTTCCTTCCGCTCAGGTCCTGGGATCGAGCCCCACATTGGGCCCCCTGCTCTGTGGGGAGCTTGCTTCTCCCTCTCCCACTCCCCCTGATTGTGTTCCCTCTCTTGCTGTCTCTCTCTCTGTCAAATAAATAAAAAATCTTTAAAAAAAATATTCTTTTGCATATTGTTTAATATAAATAATAGTCAATTCAATGAAATTTGCATATTAATTTTGAACTTCCCTATCACTCCATTATTTTGTTGTCATCATTTTTCAATTGATTCTCCGAAATTTATGGGTATAAAATCTTATCATCTGTAAATAGCAATTATTTTGTGTGTCTTTCTTTCTAATTTTTATACCCTATTTTCTTTTATCTAACTGTACTGGAAATTTCCTTCAGCACGTAAATAATAGTGAATAAAGTGAACCAAATGTTTTTCTGATGCTAGTAATATGCCTCATGTGTTTTCTCACCAATCGTATTAGCTTTGGGGATAAAATAAGTAGATTTTATCACATTGAGGATGTCTCTTTTTAATTCTATTGTAGTGAGTGTACAGAATGGTTATTAACTTTTTATCGTATGTCTTTTCAGTGTCTATAAAGATAATATTATTTTTTTCCTAATATGATAAATTCTAGCAACTTTCCTACTATTGAACCATCCTTACATTGCTGAAATAAACCTCACTTGTTGGTAATGTATTTTTACTGTAATGGAATCTAGACTGTAAAATTATTTTTAGGAATTGCCACTTATTTAGGACTATGATTATAATTTAATTATTAGTTAATATATATAATTAAACTACAAAAGGTCAAATCTTAAAGCAATAAAAAATAACCAACCAAAAAGATTTGGAGAGGAGAACGTGAGTTTAGGTTGGAGATTGGATATAAATTAATTGATTATATTGGGCTGTTACAATTCCATTGGTTAGAAACTGTGGGACTAACATTTTCAGTCCTACTCCACAGGAAATTATATGTTCAGCAAAGAAAGCTTTTATTCCAACACTGTGTGGGTTTTTTTAACTAAAAATACATTAATTTGATCTCATAAATAATTACTGAATATCTATTATTTTCTAAGCATTGAGTGGCCCTATAGTATAGTTCAGTGACTTGCAAATGTTTTTTGACCTAGATACACAATGAGAAATACATTTTTATTACAATTCAATATACATGTATGTCTATGTGTGTCTAAATATATATTCATATGTTTATGAAAAATGGTTTCATAAAACAATATTTACACTTACTACACATAAGGTACAATTAATACACACAATGTTACCTTCTATTCTATTCTTTTATTATTCCATATCATTTTTATTAAAGTGCTAGTTGCAACACACTATACTGATTTTCTAACCCATAATAAATTGCAATCTGTAGTTTGGGGAAAAGTGTCATACTACTAGAACTAGCCACTGGCCACCAGAACAAGGATTCTAGAGCGAGACAACTTAAGCTTGAATCACAGTTTTACCTCTTAATGACTTTTAATTGTACTTCTATGTCTCATCTACAAGACAAGGGCAACAGTACATACCTCACAGAGGTCATATTAAATTAGTTAATACTTGTAAACACATATTTCGATAATAAAGTTGAATGGTTGGATAAATATTTTCTTGAGCTTACCCGCCAAAAGAAAAACAGCATCTGAGGAGAATACACTCCTAAAATATAGAAACTGAGGAAAAATCAGTAAAAACATGGACTTCCTATCATCTACTACAAATAATTATGAGCATTCCAATATGATCTCAAAGTCTGATCTGGACCATGTCTTCTTCTCTTCTGAGGACTTGGAAATAATTAACGAATAATTGTTGAATTAAATAAGCATTATGGTCTCCATTTTATTCTCTCTTTACATACAGGTGCACATAAGTCCTTTTAGGAACTATATGGAACCAATATGCATGCTAAAAATTATAATTTACCAGGACATTATAAAGAAGTCACCAGACATTACAACTCTTAATTACATACTTTTTAACTATTCCACAGAAACATATAAATATCTCTGATAGATACAGTCTTATGCTCCCAATTTTCAAATCTGTAAACTAGATAAACACTTTTAAGCTATGTTTCTTAAGATACTTATGAAAACCTTCTGGCTTATTGCCTATCCCCTACTCCTTACTGCTTCTGACTGAGTAGTGAAAGAGATAATGGTACCTTCAACATAACGACAAGTATGTCAAAAGGAACTCAGTAACTAAGTTCCTGGAATACACAAGTTCAACGTCTCTTACCCATAACTCCTACCAAAGGTGGTAGCACTAAGAGAGGTGGTGTGAACAAATATTCTCCTAGGGAATAGAGAGAGCTTCCCTCCCCAAATTTATGTGCTAATTCTTAGGGGATTCAAGATGAAATGGACAGAGGCATGTGGCAAATTCTACATAAAAGGGCATAGGTATCCTATGATCATTCCCACAATAACAAAAATGAGCCTATTTTATCCACCAAGACTAATGCACACCCATGCTGGCTCTTGGCACAGCTATAGCAAGGGACAATCCAGGTGATTGATATAACATGGTACAACTCTAACTCACTTTGAAATGGTAGAGAGTACTCTAATCACTAGAGTACTTAAGGTATAGAAACATCTTAAATACAGCCTGCAGGAAAGAATCCCTTTACTCCCTCCTTAACTCTCAGTATTCCAGGGCCTCTCCAAAATGAACTTTGGAACCAATGGAGAATAGATATTTATCAGCCATAATTTCACTGTTGTCAACTTGCTAGAATCTATCCTCTATGCATATCAAATATTAATATTTAGGCTACCTCTGGTAAATACGCTACATTAGTTTAAGTTCAATCTCAAGAAATCCCCTAATTATGCAAGTGTTTGTTTCTCCAAAAATGAAAGAGAGTCATGTTTCAAAGTTAATTTACTTTTTTTTTTTAAGATTTTATTTTTAAGTACCCTCTATACCCAAAGTGGGGCTCGAACTCACAACCCCAAGAGCAAGAGTTGCATGCTCTACTGACTGAGTCAGCCAGGCACTCTGAAAGTTAATTTACTTTTGAAGTAAGAAATTTTGTTTTCTCTATTCCCTCCTTCCTCCCCTTTCCTTCTCCCCCTCCCTCGTCCTCTCTTTTTCCAATTGTACCTATTGACATTTGGCACATTTTTTTTTCCCTAATTTTGGTGGAGGGATAAAGAGAGGTATTTGTTTAGTTTTAACATGTTCCTAGATTGTATTCTTACATTTGGCATCTATTCATCAAAGAGGGGCAAGGTACATGAGTTTAACACAAATAAAGGTAAATGAATATTTTTATACTTATCACAGGGACGGCAAGTGCTAGCAGGCTGGCAGGACACCCATCTCCCACTGAAACCGTGACACCACCCTCCTCCTGAGATACCTATAGCAAACAGTCCTGCCAAATACATCTGCTTGAGCCTTGTTCTCTGCCCTTAAATGACTTCCTGAATTCCTTCAATATTGATACCCACTCCAAAGTTTAAGTTCAAGTAACAGCTGGCTGAAAATTTTCAATATATTTTCGGTGTTCATATTTGTGAACCTGTGTGTATTGTAAAGACAAAGGTGTTTTTATTTATATTTTTAATCTGACAAGTACTCTGATAGTTTTACTTTAATAGATCCTAAATGTAAATCATTACAGAAAAATCTAAGAGAGTATTTTGTTAAATAAAATACTAAGTAGGAAAGCTTGGCTTTTGTTGTTTTTGTTTGTTATTATTTTTTGCCTTTCATGTTTCACCCACTGATTTACTATTGGATGGACTTGAGAAATATAATTGTTAGTGATCACAGTAATTCGATGTGTGATGTACAACACTGTATAAACTAAACACAGTCACAAAATAAAGTTTATGAAAAAGCATGTGAAAATCAGGTAAGAGATCCCTCAAAAAGAGACAACCCCCCCCAAATTCATGAAGACCTGATTCTCAGCAGTATCTAATCTAATATGACCTTGTTTAAAGCATAAACCTCTTAAGAAACAAAAGCACAAACCTACGCAGGGAAAGCCTTCTAGAATTAAAGTAAATGCACATTAACTCTTAAAAGCTGCAAAAGAGGCATTTCAACCAGGTTCTAAGAAGACAAAATCACACCTAAATTAGGTAATGCTGGGACAAAGTAGCTGTGGAAAAGCTGGGTAATAATGTGTATAATCTCATACATTATATCATATTTCATGTTGCTATGTAGGTCTTAAACTAATTTCATTCACTCGATATTCAATAAATGTATTGAACTTTTAGTTTATGCAAAGCACAGGCCTACAAAAATAAAATTATACATTTTTATGCCTTAGATATGAAGAGGTCCTGATGTAAGGGAGGAGGGGGGGAAACTGGAGAGAAAATAAGACTTCTAGCCTCCTCCTGAATAAACATGCTATCCTATTAGTTAGATGAAATTCTATAGGCTTGAAACAATGGAAGAATTAAATCTCAAATGGAATATTTCCTTTTATTTCTCTCCCACCCGGGGAAAACGTCTGTTTTCATAGTGAGGTCTCTCAATATGATAGCAGACTAATCGGTACAGGTTCTTGAGATAATGGAAGCTCGCCTGGCTAAGCAGGCAGCCTGCCCATCAACTTCAGATCCACATATCTCCCGAATTACAATCAGAGACTGGTGTTCACACCCTGAAACCAATCCATCACTCTCATCTCCTGCCTTAAAAATACATTAAAGGGATAGGTGAAGGCACCGCATGACTCGAACCATGTGGATCTCAACAAATATGTCCCATTAACTCTCATGGAATGGTCATAATTGGCATTAGACCAAGTTTTTCCCACCGAAACCAAAAGATAATAGAAATGCCACATGCCAAATGTCATTAAACCAAGAAAATCTACTTACACAGCAAACTTAATACTTAGATCTTATTTTACTTTAAGGCATTTTAGAAAAGAATTAGCTATCTCAGAATCATCATTTGAGTGTACGGTGGAAAAAAAGTAGCCATGTAACACTGAATATTTTGTAGAGCCGGTACACAAAAACAGGGTAAAATTCTTACACATACCAAAGCACTGCCTGAATCTCTTTTAATATGAAAGAATAATAGATGATACTTTATTGACTTCCTGGTTAATAACACTATTTGTAGGAAAAACAAGGTCATTTATTAACATCTTAAGTGGTAAACTCTCCCTCAGTTACAGGAACACAAAGAGATGCACCGGTAGGTTCATTACCACAGAATAAAATATTCTGTGGCTGTTAAAAATCATAATGAATATATGTGCTCAGTAACATGAGAAAGTGTTCAGAATGTATACTGTTAAGGGAAAAATAATCGTATCATAAACTATTTTTTTTATATGATCCCAGCCATTCCTGTGCTTATAGGGCCATAGAAAATGACCTGGATAGATAGACTTTGAGCTGTTAAATTAGATGCAAAGCACTCAGAACAATGCCTGATATATAGTAAATGCTATATAAGCATTTCTGCTATTATTATTTTGCATAGGAATTGGTTCTGATTGTGAGATTGAGTGATTTTCCCATTTTTACTTATGCATATTTTCTTTTTCCCCCTAATTAACCTGCATTCATTCTATTTAAAAAATTTACAGTGAAGTATATATCTCATTAAAATATACTTTATTAAAATCATCATTTTCATATCCAATAATCACAATGCAGGAAAATTAACCCGTATTACAAATCCTTCACATAACTGGAGTATCCAATAATTTTTACTCAATGGCATTAAAGGTAAAATTCAGTAGGAAATAAGCTCAGAAATAAAGGTATCTAGAAAGGGAAAGAAACAAACACTAGACGTTTAGACATCAGAGTGTTCTGTGCTGTACTATTAAAGAAATTAATTTCACAAAAGCTCCTGACCCCAATAAACAAACCAACATTCGACGAGTCATCATTATTCAACACTGCCTCCCTAACACAGAAAGTGCCATTCATCCCACAGTTCTTTTTTTTTTTTTTTAAAGATTTTATTTATTTATTTGACAGAGAGAGACACAGCGAGAGAGGGAACACAAGGGGGGAGTGGGAGAGGGAGAAGCAGGCTTCCCGCGGAGCAGGGAGCCCGATGTGGGGCTCGATCCCAGGACCCTGGGATCATGACCTGAGCCGAAGGCAGACGCTTAACTTAGACTGAGCCACCCAGGCGTCCCCATCCCACAGTTCTTTAACAGCATTTCACATTCACGGGATCACTTACTAGGGGCACCAAACTCTGCTACAACTTCCTGCTCCATCTCATTTAATCCTCCCAATAGCCCTATGAGAGAGGTGTGCTTCACGGCCTTTAGGTTGAGGGAGATGAAGCACAGAGCTAAGCAACTTATCCAAGGTCACACAGCTGGACGAGCGGAGCCAGGATTTGAACCGAGGCAGAACCAAGGCCCCAGCTTCTAGTCAGCAGTTATTGAGCAACTACTATGTGCAAAATGTTAGGTACATCAAGGAACTGATGACTGCCCAATTGCCCAGTTGCCAGGGTCTCTAATGATTATTCTCAGCCAGTCCTCTTCCAACTCTCAGTCTGAGCCCCCGCCTTTTGCACCGCAGCTACTGTAACTGCATTCATCACCATTAGCATCAGAACTGGGACTGCCGTAACTCTGTTGCCCATTCCTGACTACATAGGAAAAAATGCGTTCCTCAAGTATGTATTTCCTCATAAATGATTAGTTTGCATAATACTATTAAAACTACCAACCAGATAAATGTCACATTAACCAAGCTTTTTCATTGATTATTCTGGAAATTTAACCATGATTTTACCATGGTTTCATATGAAAAAAAAATGCATTCTTTTAATCCATAATTTTGTTTTTTAAATTATCTTACCAAAAAAATTGAGCTTTCTTTCCCTTTTAGCATCCACTTCTACAACATGCAGAGATTCATGCAACCACCACCATAATCAGGATACAGAACAAAACTACATTCTTAATAAAAAAAGAAAAGTGGCTTATAAATGGATTTAAAGGCAATCCCTGTTATATTAAAGATTTCTTGCTCTGTGTCTTCCAACTGATCAGGTATTCCCTCCTTCCTAGGACAAATGCATTGGATACCAAAATAGAAAAGTTTGGTATATTTTTGCAAAATATATTTTTATACCTGGGCATTTTCATCTTTACAGATATTTAAAGCTGTGGTTTTATGGGGGCTTTATCAAAACAGCTGCAATGCTTTTCCATGGCAGAGTTTGGACAACTGTGGAAAGTATTAAATGAGCACAACTTTTCCACACTACACATGACTGAGCACTGCTTACCCACAGACAAGGGCTGGGTGGAGGTCTCTGGTCTGAGATTATCAAGTGCATATTTATGCAGTATTCAAAGACATTTGTAAATGCGTTCTGTATTTATCAAACTATTAACCAGAAGTTTCTTATATTAAAACAAAAGTAATCAACTCCAAAAAACTAGAAAAGGTAGTTTCAAATCTTATTATTAGCTCAAGCTAGTATGGCTTCACAGATACATTCACCTGAGACTTTCCCCCACCTCCAAAATTAATTGACAAAGGGTCAAAGAATGGCCAAGGAGTCACTTCCAGATCCTAATACGCTCTAACACTTTTCAACCACAAAATTAGTCTTTACTGCTGATATTTAGTACTCATGGAAAAAAAGTCTCAACTCAGGTCTGGTACTGTCTTTGAGCTGGGAAAATAGTTACATTGATGGTATCAATTTGGCAGAAAACAAAAGAATAATTTTCACGGCCCCATACCTCTCCTCCATACACTCCAGTGTGCCCAGTGCCTGAAATTTCCCTTACTAGAAATTGATCACAACTTGACAGCAAGTTTCTAGAAAAAGCTCTCTTAAAGCATATATGTTACTGTAAAACAGTAATAATCCATTAAACAAAGTCACTTCCTAAAATCTCAGCTTGAATGAGTTTACTTGAATTGTTCTACAACAGGACAGAAAGCTGAGAAAAGTGTTCCTAGTGCCATAGACAGGTTTTGATGTGGATTAAGAGGGGTGGTGGAGACACCTATCAGAATCATGCAACCCTGAAAGAAAGGCAGGACAGAGTGGGACAGTGAAGCAGCAAGAAAGCACCACAAGGGAAGTGGGTTTCTAAAGAGGAGTGCTAACGGAGAAGAAAGAATAGCAAAAGGGGCCCAAAGACAATTCAGGTACTTTACTACAGCTAGTCTTATCTACATAACCTTTGCTGGGGCACCAGCGGCATGCCCCTTCCTGCCTTCTCAGTACTCATCCCACCACAACCTCATTTTTTTTTTTTTTAATGAAATAGGTCAGCTTGACAAAGGGCAAATAAGTGGGCTGAAACAAATTTCCCTAGGTTTAGCCAGAGGAAGTTTCAACAGAAGTCTAAAATCATGAGCCAGCACAAACAGGATAGATGCAAGTGTGGGAGAGAAGAAATATGAGAAGGACAAAGAAGAAAGAGTGTACATGTTACAAATGACACATAAAAGAAAGTCCGTTCGAATTTTGCTAATTAATACTCCAGCCTACCATGCAGCCCAGCTACAGATAGACCTATCTTGGCTAGCTCCATATGACAAGAAGAAGCATGAAGCAAGACCTGAATAGCCTTGGGTGCTGAGTGCATGACTATCTCTAGAGCTCTGGGTTCAGAGGTGACCGTCCTATATGAATCCTTACTGCAACCTGTTCATATATGGGCAGATGAAAACTGGCCTTTACTGTTTGATCTTTTTTCCCCTCAGCTAAGGGAGCCACCTCCACCTGCCTTTCGTCAAAGACAGCCCCCATTCCCATCCACTTCATGAAAGCCCATTCACTCTCCGTTGGTTTGTTCACAAAACACTGGGGAAGGGTGCACCTACTTTATGCCACGTATATGGGCAATATTACAGGTATAGAGGTAAATAAGGCACAGTCTCTGCCCTGGAAGAGTTCAGTCTGAAATGGGAGAGACAGAAGACCAGCAGCCATAGAATGTGGTAAATGCTATCGTGGAGATATATGTATATATACTACAGGAATATGGGGAAGTAGCTAAAGTTTTAAAGAAGCAGTAACATTTGCTCTTTAAGGATTAGGAGTTTGCCTGGTGGAGAAAAGGAGACAGAAATTCAAGGAAAAGGGAAGGGTTTATGCAAAAAATGGCAATATGAAAGAACTTGCTATGTTCAAGACCTGGAAGGGTCTGTGGTTGAAGCATGGGGTATGTGAAAGGGAATTTCAGGAGATGAAGATAAAAAGATTGTGTGGTTTAATGAAGGAAGTAGTATAAAATACTAGATATAGCTTATTAGCTCTTTGTAGCTCCCCAAAGGGATGGGCAGTCATGAAGGTTTTTAGCAAGAGGAATGATCTGTATTATACAAATAGGTGACAAGACTACAGAAAGAAGATGATTAATTCTACGAATATAACCAGAAGATAGACGACCTCCAATTCTTCCTAAGAAATCGGTATATCCTCTGCCTTAATTATATGGATATAATTGGGAAACTCTGTTATGCTTGCCTGAATATCTTGAACTCATGTCTGAAATATTCAACTGGTATTTAACTTCTTATTTATTTATGATTTCTACTAAATTTCATTCTCTTTAAAGGAAGAATGCATTTTTCTTCTCTGTCCTATACACAATATTTTCATAAATCAAGTATCCAGTAAATACTAATTGATTCATATGCATAAAAACACTACAGGATCTCTTCTGTAAATCAGTTTTATGCTTTCTGATTTTATTTCTACCCATTCTATTATTTTTATCAATTCTATTATGTCCTCCAATTCTATTTCTAGTCTAGTAGTCTATTTCTCCAGACTACTAAAGAAATATAAGGTCAGCCAGATAAGTGTTTGCACAAGTGCATTTAAAACATGCATCTCTTCTTTCCTTTTGGCTCCAGCTTGTAGGGATATGGCTTCCTATCTTAGACAAATCAGTACTTGGGTGCCACAGCGATACCATTAGCTATATTTCTTACTTTCAGTAGTAATTCAATGTGGAAGTTAGAACTCCCATGAAACTGTTTAGCAGATCATACAGGATGTTTCTGGAATTTCACTAGTATTTTTTCTAACAACCAGAGTAGATAAGTAAAACGACACTAATGAAATCTTTGTGATTACTTTTGTAATAATTGCTCTTAGCAGACTGGTCACTAAATGTTTTGACAGCTTCACTGAGGTGCACCGACGTGCAATAGCACAGGCCTTGTGTAACCACAGGATGGCTTTAAAATGATCATTATTACATTTTTGTACAGACAACTAAGAATAATATTTGTTACCATTCTTAAGAGTTCCTTCTCAGTTTGGTTAGAACTGAGCACTAATCAGCTGTTGAAATCTAAACTGATTATTTCTGAAGTGTTAACAGATGCACAAACTCCCTGCCTGAAACAGGAACGTGTATCTATGTTTCGTAAACAGGCTGAAGGAATACAACTGAGAAAGAAATGAAGAGAAAAAAAATGCTCAATCTCATCAAACCCAGTGTGAAAATGTTGCATATAGTTTTATAAAATGTCCCAAACAAAATTCACTGGAAGGCCAAGAAAAAGGAAAATGACCAAAGGCAGGCAGAGAAAAAGAATAAAGATCTTTTGCCTATTACAATAAAACAACATAACATATCTTTACATTATTAGTTTTTTCTTGAAAAGAGCAACCTCTTTCTCCCACCTCCTGCAAACCCTAAAAATACAGTTCAGTCATACCCCTATACTAGCGTTGCAAAGTAAGGAATGTTGTAGAGTCTGGTGATAATAAGCTGTAATTCCTTGGCTCCTTGGAGCAATCACTACCTTCTTTCCCAGTGCAGTCCTTTCCAATTCCCTACATTTGTACTATTGGATAGTTTTCTAAACTTGCCTCATCATCAGTATCACAGGTTCCTTCCTTGAAGATTTGGACTCAGTACGCCTATGATGAGGTGTGGGACTCCATTTTTACAGGCAAACCAGATGATTGTTAGGATCAAGCAAGTTTGAGAAACAGGGCTCTATAACATAACTATTTTATTTATTTATTTTTTATTTTTAAAATAATTTGGTTATAAGGATTATTCTTCCCCAAGAATTTCATAATGTCCCTTGCCATGACACTCCAATGGTAGTACACTGACATGATTAAATGGGCCAACACATATCCTAAATGCACAGCCAATCATTTCTCAGCCAGTGAATGCCCTAATTAGATAATTCTCCAAAATAAAGCAAAGACAGGTCTGACAAAACCTAGCCTGTTTCAGCAAGAGAAATTCCCACCCTCCACATGGCTATATTTTGCCACAAGTGATCTGGAACACGGGTACATCTCTGGAGTTAGGGTCAACTCCTACCCAAATGTTCACACAAAGACAAGGCCAGCTAATTTCCCTGTTAAATCAGAGTGAGTCACCATCCTAACAATTTAGATTGTTAAGGTGCACATATCAAAATATATGCTTCCCGGCACGGAAGCATATATTGTAATTCCATATCCAACTGTAATATTTTGTAATTCCATATCCAATTACAACAGTAAATCCAATAAAGGCACAGCAGAACTGTCACTCAGGCAAGGGAGAAATACAAAGTCATAAGCCAATTCAAATATTGCTAATGTCCTCAAAGGAACAAATGGGGATGCCTAAAACCCCTGTCAGGGGACTTCATATTATCTTTTTCACCTAGGAATCTTTCCTAAGAAATTTCAGCTGGAAAATTTTGTTAAGTTTCCACATCCTAAGCTAAATGAATCCCTGAAAGACGAGCCTATTTCCTTTATATGAATTTTGTAACATTTCCCTATATGCCTTTTTACTTCTAAGTCCCATTTTTAAATCTCAAAGCATTAAGATTTAGAATAACATAGTAACTACTAAAACATCTATGCACAAAGCCAAAATTTTGCATTCCATCTGAAATGGAAACCTAATCAGTGGATGTCTGTCTTGAAAACACATGTAATTTTCTGGCAAACTATCATCTTAACTATAATTTAATTTGAACTGTCAAATAAAAGACTTAAAAGTCATTTAAGGGGGTGGGGGTGCCTGGGTGGCTCAGTCGTTAAGCATCTGCCTTCTGCTCAGGTCATGATCCCAGGGTCCTGGGATGGAGCCCCGCATCGGGCTCCCTGCTCTGCGGGAAGCCTGCTTCTCCCTTTCCCACTCCTCTTGCTTGTGTTCCTGCTCTCACTGTCTCTCTCTGCCAAATATAGCCAAATAAATAAATAAAATCTTTAAAGAAAAAAAAAGTCATTTAAGGGTAAATAACTAAAAGTAACATTAAGATGGAAATTACTGAAAATAACACCAGGGATTTTTGTTTTGTTTTTTTGTTTATTTAACCATACTTAGACGGTTTACTTGTGGCTATTTGGGTGAAGATGGAAAGACAGGGCATATATGTTAAGTATTACCCCTGTGGCATTATTCCTCAGAAGAAATCATGATAGTCTTTTAAATATAAGGGTCAATGCAAAACTCTAAAAACCTACATGAAAAGCTAGCCTATAAGCACTAATATAGAACAAAGCATCTAAAATTCTCTTTAAATCTTTAGTTTGTGTCTTAGTAAAAAGCAGTGACATTCCAGAGAGGCAGATGAGAACTCAATGTAAGGAAGAACTTTCTAAGAATTAGAGCCCATCAACAATGCAACAGTGAGCTTCCTTCCTTTAGCACTGGAAGGAGTCAAACAAAATCCCAGAGACCACCTGTCATGCACGCTGTCAAGGATATTCTTGCTTTGTTTAGGAAGTTGTTCTAAATGACCTCTGGGGTCACTTCCAAGTAAGTGTTTGATTCATCAGGGTTATTTTCAGTGGTGAGATGAATGACATGGGTACACACTACACACACACACACACACACACACACACACACACACACACACAAAGTAGCCCCAGAAGAAAACTTGGAAGCCTGCTATTTTTAAATGTGATTTTGTAGGCAAAAGGCAGAGGTTCAATCAGCTATGTCCTCACACCACCATTCTAGGGAAGAGAGAAAGGGAAAGAGGTACAAGTTTGCTTTCCCTTAATATTCTCTTTGAGTTAAAGAACAAACCCAGGTCCTGGTGACATCTAGCATATTCTTTAGCAGGCCACAACAATCTAGTTCTTAGGACAGAGTAGGAGCTACAAAACTAGAAAACACAGTTGGATACAAAATTGCTCATGAAAAACATATTTGTCATGCAATAAATCTTCTCAGCTCTCAGTATATTTCAGTTTCCCATGTGAGTAAAACACAGGGCAAGTCTAAACCCAGTAGTTTCCAGAAAAGTGTACAAGAAAACAAAAAGAGGACTAGACTCCAGTATTTTTCAAGATTAGACTTAGCCTGAGAGTTTCCAGGCAATTCAAACTGCTTATTGACTGAAAGGCTCAGAGATCTCCACCAGTCTTGAAACAGGAAAGAAGGAGAAATTGGGTCCTACACAGGTAGCTTCTTATCCGCTTATACCTTACCTAGCACCTTAAATGTAATTAATCAAACAATTTTTAAGTAATACCTTTTTATTTCTGTATTCTTTGCTTGCTACTTCTACTTTTTATTTTTTTCTCTAAGTTTTTACAGTGCAATATTAGTTTAAGGTTTAGAATTTAGTGTTAATCACTTACATACAACATCCAGTGCTCATCACAAGTGTACTCCTTAAATCCAACACCTATTTAACCCACGCCCCCGTCCACCTCCCCTCTGGTAACCATCTGTTTGTTCTCTGTAGTTAAGAATCTGTTTCTTGGGGGCGCCTGGGTGGCTCAGTCGTTAGGTGTCTGCCTTTGGCTTGGGTTGTGATCCCAGGGTCCTGGGATCAAGCCCCGCATCGGGCTCCCTGCTCTGCGGGAAGTCTGCTTCTCCCTCTCCCACTCCCCCTGCTTATGTTCCCTCTCTCGCTGTGTCTGTCAAATAAATAAATAAAATCTTAAAAAAAAAAAAAAGAATCTGTTTCTTGGTTTGCCTCTCTTCTCCCCCCACACCCCTATCCATGTTCATTTGTTTTGTTTCTTAAATTCCACATATGAGTGAAATCATATGGTATTTGTGTTTCTCTAACTTATTTTGCTGAGCATCATACTCTCTAACTCCATCTACGCCATTGCAAATGACAAGATTTCATTCTTTTTGATGGCTGAGTAATATTCCATTGTGTATGTGTGTACGTGCCACTTCTTTATCCATTCTTCAGTTGATGGACATTTGGGTTCTTTCCATAATTTGGCTATTGTTAATAATGCTGCTATAACCATCAAGGTGCAAGTATTCCTTTGAATTAGTATTTCTGTATCCTCTGGGTAAATACCTAGTAGTGCAATTGCTGGATCATAGGGTAATTCTATTTTTTTTTTAAGATTTTATTTATTTATTTGACAGAGAGAGACACAGTGAGAGAGGGAACACAAGCAGGGGAATGGGAGAGGGAGAAGGAGACTTCCTGCTAAGCAGGGAGCCCGATGTGGGGCTCAACCCCAGGACCGTGGGATCATGACCCAAGTCGAAGGCAGACGCCTAACAACTGAGCCACACAAGCGTCCCAGGGTAATTCTATTTTTAACTTTTTGAGGAACATCCACACTGTTTTTCAGAGTGATTGCACCAGTTTGCATTCCCACCAACAGTGTTAAGAGGGTTCCCCTTTCTCTACATCCTCACCAACACCTGTTGTTTCCTGTGTTGTTAATTTTAGCCATTCTGACAGGTGTGAGGTAATATCTCATTGTACTTTTGATTTGTATTTCCCTGATGA
The DNA here is from genome assembly GCF_964656455.1 of Halichoerus grypus. NCBI lineage: Eukaryota > Metazoa > Chordata > Mammalia > Carnivora > Phocidae > Halichoerus > Halichoerus grypus. Next base: position 170,654,328 of record NC_135715.1, read on the forward strand.
TGAAAGATGTTGAGCATCTTTTCACGTGTCTGTTGGCCATCTGTATGTCTTCTTTGGAAAAATGTCTATCCATGTCTTCTGCCCATTTTTTAACTGGATTATTTGTTTTTTGGGTGTTCAATTTTATAATTTCTTTATATATTTCGGATACTAACCCTTTATCAGATATGTCATTTGCAAGTATCTTCTCCCATTCCATAGATTGCCTTTTAGTTTTGTTGACTGTTTCCTACTTCTACTTGTTAGATACACACTTTCCTCCTAAAATAATTGCTGTTACATGGATAGCCAGGTTTCATCATATAACAAAATTTCCTTAACCTCTGAACTTTACTGAAGTGCTATGCTAAATACCTTGGATGGATTACTTACGTGATTTGCCAAGATGAACCAACCAGTGGAACAAAAGCTACATCTTCTGCTATAGAGTATTCAACATTCTGAAGTTTTTACTTAACATCAAATGAAAGGCATTCTTCCATCAAATCTGCCTCAAAACATGGACCCCAAAATAAAACCTTTTTTCTTCCTTTCTCAAAGTTCTTAATAGAGCTTTTAATTATAATTTCTCCTGCATGCTAAAACAGAAATGAGCCTCGGGGACAAAAATTAGACACAGATATCCCCACCAACAAACATATGAAATAATGCTTATGTAAACATAACTAAGAAATGTCAAATATCCCTACATACTATTTCCCCCATCAGATTAACCAAAATCGATAAAATTCCATGTTGTCAAAGATGACAAAACAGAGACTCACAAGTTACTTGTAGTGTGAACTGGTAACCTTTTCAAAAGGCAATTTGACCATACTTTGTCCACAAAGATGATCACTGCACAGATTTTTTGACATTAGCAAATCTACAGCCAAATTATCCTAAAGATGTATGTAAAGGTAAATGTATGGACAAGGATATTCATAGTAACACTGTGTATGTAAGAGCAAAAACCTAGAAACAAACTAAATGTTCATCAGTGAAGGACTAGCTAAATAAATCACAGTGTATCCTCAGCGTCTAATAGAATTACATGCACTCAAGAACAAAGTGTTGATATAAAGAAAGAAACCCCTAAATGAAAAGTCAAGTCATAAGTCAGTAGGCACAGTGTAATCCTACTTGTACTAAATGAAAAAATACATAGAGACATGGTGATCTATATTACAGCCGAACTACCACTATACTGAACATGCTAAAATGAATACACAAAAAAATTATGGAGAGACAATTCAGAAGTTGAGGACTGGGATTACCAAGGCAGTAGGGCCTTTACTTTTCATTTTGTATCTTTCTCCACTGTTTTAATTTTACACTCTGTTCCTATATCACTTTTCTTTAGAATCTTTATGTAGACTACTCTTCAGCCCCAGACCGTGGCAGAATTTTGTAATACTGGCCACATCCCCTGTGGGATGAAGCTCACTACCCACACCCTATCATCCCCAGCACTATCATACCCTAACACCAAAGTTCCAGTTCGGAACTTACATAATGGATGGTTTCAGAGCTGACATTTCCTCCACCACTTTTCTTCTTTCTTCACATCCTTATGTTATTTATGCTGATTTGAGTCTCTCTTTCTCTAAATATATGCTCTTTGGATAGCAGGGTCAATGTTGTCCCAATCCTTCCTTCCCCCAATAGCATCTAGCACAGTGCTTAGCAGGTGCAAGTTAATAAATGTTAAACTTGGTTTTTATGAGAATATCATAGCTTCAAGGTTAAAATTTATTTTAAAAGGAAGAACCTACCACTTTCCTGATCCCATAGATTTGGTAATAAATGACCTTCACATTACAGAAAGAAACACTGAGGTACTTTAAACATATAAATAATTTGCCATTAAACAACTAAGTAAAAGATGAAGACAGAAACAGTAAAGAGGTCTAAATAATTTTTTTTAATGTTAAGAAAATATACAGCCTTTCATTAGGACGCCGTATGGGGCAAGAGAACACAAGCAAAGAAAAAGGAATCTGATTGAAGAAAAAAATATTATAATAATGCCCTCATTTCCAATAGTGTCAACTATAATTTCAAAAAAAGGGGGGGAGTGGTTTCAGCTCTGGGTATACATTTATAACAGTGAGTAGGAACTACACATCAGAATGGAATGATTATTGATTTCTTAATGGATTACGGCTGCACAAATTTACACTCACCAAAAAACCATCAATCTTTGGGTAATAATTATAAACCTATCACAGTGCATACGGCATTCTGACTGAATTGAAACTTACTGCTATCTGCCGGGAAATGACCAATTTTCTATTTCTCCTGCTCCAACCACAATACAGAATGGTGAGCAGCTACTTACATCAAATGCTATTATAGGACATAGTTTGTAACAGCCACAGTATGTACCATCTGTAAATTGCTATTAGAGAGGTAAACAATCAGGTCCTGGTGGGCTTTTTTTTCTTATTATTCATTAGCTATGAAAACTGTAAATAAAATGGGCATAAGGCAGTTACACTTGTCAAAGACCTACCATTACTAGCAAGTTGCGGAGAAGGGGTCAAGGGCAAACAGTACATTAGCTAAAGTCATGCTGTTCTGATTTTATATCCTAATTTTAAACCTCTCCCCAACTCTGCATCAGAGGCACTAAACCACTAAGCTACAGAGGTTAGGTCTCTTTCTAAACCCTAAATGTGTTCTCAGTGAATTGCATTTTTACTAAATGCCAAGTGGAACACCACTACAATTAAGATATTATTTTCCAAAAAGAAAACTCCACCATGTCAGTTCCACCCAGCAGTCTTTAATCATTGGATAATGATGTGATCCATTATTAATCAAGTTTCTAATTCTCATATTTTCCAGCTGTAGGGTTTAGATAACACCATTTCCTTCCAGATAGTTAATCCCGTTCTGAACACCTTATTGATCTATATTATGCACATACAGCCATAGAACGAAGGCAGTTAATCCAATCCAAATAAAGGTAATTTGGACTCAATAATATACTTGTTTCCATTTTCTCTTTAGATTCTAATCTATCATCAGAACTTTTGGGTAGATATATCAATTTTATTTTCTAAAAAATTATAACGTGATTCTTTCATTCAATTAACAACAACAAAAAAAATGTATTTCCAAAGCATCCTAGGAACTAAAGAAATGAGATTTGATTGTTTTTATAAAGCATTCCCTTTCTTAAGTACTCAGAGACTATTAAATCACCATGATAATCAACCATAATAATTAAAATACTATTAAGTATAATATAAAATCAAATAGAAAAGCTAAATAAAGTTGCCATTATAAAATACATTTATGAAACACCACAATTGATTTGTGAAACAGTGAAATTTACATGTCAAACTTTTTGGTTGTTTAATGGAAAGTATTCTAAATGCTATAACAATCAAGGGGTACCTGGGTGGCTCAGTGGGTTAAGCACCTGACTGTTGATTTCAGCTCAGGTCATGATCTTGGGGTTGTGAGATGGAGCCCCGTATTGGGCTCTGGGCTTAGTGGGGAGTCTGCTTAAGATTCTCTCTCTCCTTCTCCCTCTGCCCCTCTCCCCACTCATGTGTGCTCATGCCCTCTCTCTCTAAAATAAATAAATAATAAATATTGTAACAATCAGGTCAGAAAAATAAACATTCTCTACAAGGCAAGAAATAACTTGAGTCTGAGTTGACATTCCTCAAGTAGTATCTTAGGAACCATGTCTGATAAGTATAAAAACCATAATGAAATATTTACAATCTACAAACAATAACAGTTAATTGTGCCAGAAAATTAGCTAAATGCTTCATGTAAGGTATTGCATTTATTTCTTAAAACCTTATGAAAGGTTTAACTTCTTAAGGTAAAATCTTAAAACCTATTATTTGTAGCTGAGGGAAGTGAATGTAGAAAATCCAAGGAATATTCCCAAGGTCACACAGTTGAAAAACAATCAAATATCAGCAATTCCTAAGGCTTAACTTTAAAGTAAGAAGCAGAGCCAGGAGTCAAACCCAAGTCTATGTAACTTGAAAGTCAGTACTCTTAACCACTTCCACTGGATCTCACCTCAAAATACAAGAACAGCTACACCCACAGGGACTGCTATGTTCCAAGGCAGACAGTTACCCAATATTTGCTTTAAATGGAGTAAATAAACAAATGAATAAAAAGAAGAAATGAATGTCTTATGTAAGGGAAGGAATACCAAGCCAAAAGCCAGAAGACAAGGTTTTAAATCATTGTTCTACTATTCTCTCCCCAGGTGACCATGGGCCTAAATATACAGATTTCTAAAATACAGACTTTGGAATGGATATCACAATATAAAATACTGTGTTTACTATACAGGTATGTGTGTGCACACATACACACACACACACGCACACACACAGAATTCTATTTATGGAAGGCAACAGATAGGAATTCAGTTGGCCTTTGAGCCCACATTTGTCATCTACTATGTTCCTGACTCTACTCTGGCTATGTGAGTAACCTATACAAATGCTCCTCAAGTATGTGTTGGGAGAATAGACAAATAAATAAATTAGATGATTTCAGAGACTAGTAAATATAGCAAAGACAATAATGTCATAGAATGCCTGTGAGGGCCTTATTTACCTGGGGTGCTCAGGAAAAGCCTTTCCAAAGAGGCAACAGTTGAACTGAGAGAGGAAACGAAGGAGGCTTTCATGCAAAGTTATGAAGGAAGAATATTCCAAACAAAAAGAAGAGTAAGTACAAAGATCCTCAAAGGAACGAATTTGCCATGTCCAAGAAGAAAAACAGAAGGTATTTTGAAGGTTTAGTGAATGAAGAAGAGGGGCTCAGAGATGGAGGCAGGGGCCACAACCTTTAGAATCTTGTAGACTTTTAGGAAGGAATTTTAATTTTATTCTACTTTCAATAGAAAACTTCTGTATTTGAAGCAATGGATTGTTATAATCTGATTTAGGTTTTAGAAAGTCCAGTTCTGCCTATTTGGTAGATTAAGGGGAACAGAGGAGAAAGAATGGAAGCAGGAACGCCAGATAAAAGTTTCTGCAGTATTTTAGGCTTAGGGAATTGGGAAATGATGGTAGCTCAGAGCAGAGTCGTCGAAGTGAACATGGTGAGAATTATGCACATTCAGGATGTATTTTAGATGTGGAGCCAATGTTTTCTGAGGCACTGGACTTTGAGTTTGAGAAAAGGAACAATACCAAATACAGACTTGAAAGTCAAAGCATCATCAGTATCCAAAGAAATAAACTGAGAGGAGGACCTGCAGATGGAGACATAAGGGCTGCTAATAGATGAAGGTGAGCACCAGATGTCTCCTGTTCACTAAGTAATTGGCAGCCACTGATTATGACCCTTCTAATGAAGCCATTCCTTTTCTATCTTTCTTTTAGAGGCAGTATATACTTCTCACATTTCTACCAAAAACTTCTAGCTTTTTTATTTCAACTAACTGCATCATTTCCTTTAACTCAATAGCCAGTAACCTAGAAAATCAAAACACATGATAAAAGTAGAAACTTGGAAATAAATACTAATTTCTAAGCCCAAGGTCTCATAGGCAGCAGAGAAGTAAAAACACAAAATTCAAAGTATGAGAGCATTTTAAAACAATAAAACGTTTATTATAAAGTGATAAACACAATTAACAGGCATCAATCATCAGCGTTGTACCCATCCAGATACATGATACTGAAAATATATTAACATCCAAAATATCCATGAACTCCACACTTGAAAAGGAAGCATTTGGAGGAGTGAAGTTTGCCACCATCCTGAAGAGCCACCCAAGTAGGTAACAACGCTCATTAACTGATTAAAAACAAACTTGCTAGCAGCTAAAAATGTTTTACAGCAATTCAAATCCAACCACTCACAAAACAAAGAGGAAAAAAAATGGCAAATAGAAAATCACAGATTGATTACCACCACGGGTTCCTTTTCAGCATAAAAATGCAGATAACCTGTTATCATTAAATTGCTACTATATGAATACAAGCACTTTTCATTTTAGCTAGGATTAAGTACATTGTTTTCCTATATGTGCCAGTTAAATGGGCTTAATTTACAGAACCTCATGTCAAGAGAACTACATTTCACGAGCTTCCAAATAATATACAATTTTGTTGTAACTTTTAAAAAAAAGAAAACTCAAAGGTAGAGAAGTAATAAAAAGATAAGATATTTTACAATGTAAATAAGGAGAAGACTTAGTATTCTCCAAGCTATTAAATATACTGCCTTAATTCTTGTAGCTATAGGAATGATTACTAACAAATGTTGGCGAAACTAGATAACCTCTGCTCATCTAAAATTACCTGGACACATTTAAACAGGATTTCATGAAAGGATTCAGATAAAAACTGGAAAAAAAAAAAAAAAAAACCTTTTGTAAAGGTTGTGTAACTGATCCTAGGTACTGTTATGATCATCATCAACAAAGGTGATAATTAACACAGTTGCACTAAGAAAATTGAAGTGTGGCCTCACAATCTAGCATAAGCAGAACTGTGTACAGTTTTAAGGAAGAGTCATTTGATTTGTAAGTTTTTAAATGATCTTTGGGACTGAGCTACTGGATAAGAGTTCATTGAAACAACAGCAATATGATATCCCATTTTCACATGTGTCTAGTAAATGGGCATGCTTATGATTTGGAAGATCTTACTTAGATCACGAAGATTAGAAATCTTCAAAATAATAACAGCAATAATAACTTTAAAACTACAGACTTTCTAAATAATGCCAACAAATAACCAAAGTGTCTTGGACTGAATTTCAATTATATATATCTTTTAAAGTCTTTTATAAAACCTATCTCTATATTCTAGAGAGAGTGACATTGGCCTGAAAAGATGTATTTTTATGAAGCCATGTGAAACTTCTAAGTTACTTGAAACTTTCAGTCCGATGTAGTATTCTGCAGTATTGTATACTGTAGCATCTGCCTGAATGTGTGTTAAGAAAAAAAGAGTCTAAGCTAGTGCTAACTTTAGACCATTTATTTTAAAACTGCTTTGTGAGTAAAAAGACTAGCTGGGTGATTTCGTCTCTGGTATCCAGAGCACACACAGTGCTGAAGTGACCAAACCTGTAAGGGTCAATCTGAGTAATAACTTACAGGAACAACTGAGATATGTCTCTAATGTATCCAGTCAGATAAGCAACACATATTAACCTCATAATGTATTTAAAAATTAACAGGCAACTTTCTTAATTGAGAGACTACTATGGATAAGGCACTGTGCTAACTTCTATAGAAAAGAGTAACTAATATTTCTTGAATTATTTCTTGAAATGTGTTAGGCGGTATGACAGGAGCTTTAGCTAAAGTTATTTTATTAATCCTCACAACAACCCCAAGAGACAAGCACCAACTTTCCCTTATTTATTTATTTATTTTTTAAGATTTTATTTATTTATTTGACAGAAAGAGACACAGTGAGAGAGGGAACACAAGCAGGGGGAGTGGGAGAGGGAGAAGCAGGCTTCCCGCCGAGCAGGGAGCCCGATGCGGGGCTCCATCTCAGGACCTGGAATCATGATCTGAGCCGAAGGCAGACGCTTAATGACTGAGCCACCCAGGCACCCCCCCAGCTTTCCCTTATTTACAAATGAGGAAGTGAAGGCTAATACACAACACAGCCAATATAAATCCAAGCCTGTTCATCTCTGTCTGCTATCCTTGGGCTGCAGAAATTATGTCATTTCCCCTACCCTCAAGGAGATTCCAGTCACACAGGGGAGATAAGATGAACACAAGTAAGGGAGTCTTGGTAAAACAAGATAGGAAGTGATAAAGCCTTCCTTGTTTTTAAAGAAGAAATTACTCCTGGATAAAAAGGGTCATTTGGTTTGAAAGAGTGATTGCACTGTCACCATGCTAATAGTAACCCTGACCCAGGAAAAGTTAAACTTGGACATGAAAAGCAGATTGTGTATCTTTAAATGATCTCATTGGGATTTACAAAGATTTTTGCACCTTTTAACCAAATGACCTATGAGTAGTCTGTTTATACATACTCCGCTATAATCTTTTAAAAAGAATATCTACTTTTCTCCTTGATTGCTCACAGGATAAAAGGGGGAAAAAATGGACATTACCAGGGTCTGATACATAGTTGAGAATTCCAGATAGACAACAGAGCGATGTATTCTGACGTAGGACATACGGCACCATGAGTATGGAATTCACGAAACTGCAGAACCATATTGGGAATTCACCAACACATCTAGTAAACAAGTGAACAAGTCCCTGCTAAAAGATCACTCTGGACCAGGTCAAGAGGGAGACACACCCTCCAGTCAAGTCCTGCCATGAACACATCTTCCGAACTGCCATCCTCAAATGAAATGCATTACTACTGGATAATTACCATTTCAATTATATCCCTCACAAACAAAGCAGGTTTATTTGTGATTCGCTTTAATTAGGTAATTTTAGTTTCATTTCTTTAGTAATTGATTGGAATACAACAGAATTAATAATTGCCTCATATCTGCACACACATTTCTTTTCAAACAAGGACTATCTGACAGCACTCAGACAGATGAAGAACAAAAATATCTAGTCAATGATGCAGATATCTTGTGTTTTATTGGCAATGCTTTTCACTCCTTTTTTTTTTTTTACTATTATTACAATTGTTGATTAAAAGCAGTCTCACAGCATGTCCTTCCTAGAAGACTATTTAATATAACATGTTTGTGGGATCTATTTCTCAGTTACTTGATTCAAGTTTTGTCTTATACTCTTTTTATCTAACAATAAAATAATAGCTACCATTCTGGTTTACTTACCACGTGCCAGTCACCATTCTGGAGACTTTATGTATATTCTTTCCAAAGCTCACCACTCCTCTGACAAGGCAGATATTAATGTCCCTGTTTTACAAACTGAGATGCCAAGAGATGAACTATCCGGCTAGGGGGTCACAGATTTGACATATAATACCAGGGCTCACTTTTTTATACTATGGAGGAAGGGGACGGGGAAAATTTATTCAATCCTGTAATTTTTTAAAAAATATATGCTTATTATTTTCTAGTGACAAATAAAATGCTTAAGTACTGCCAGGAAGAATAAAATCCTCAGGGACTGTTTAAATAAATATTTAAGCTCAACTTTTAATGAGCACTTTGTATGTTAGATGTGAAAGTATTTCAAATAGCGTAAAGTGTCTTAAAAATAAAATGTTACTTAGGCTTAAATAATAGGCTTAAAAACAGTTTGTTTTCTTAAGCAATTTAAACATATACCCTGATCTTGTTTTTATTATTTATGGGCTTAGCAAACCTTTCATTCAACAATAATACACATGTAAACTTCATCTCATGTCTGATAAATTTTTACTGCAGTATTATCACAAGGTTAATTTTAGAAGAGTGTTCCAGTGGGTAAAAGCCAACCTGGGAATTCTAAATCTCTGACAGAGTATGATCTTAAGAAAGTCTTTTAAAACACTCAGTGCTTGTGTCTTAGTTACTTCAGGGGGAAAATGGAAAAACAACAGATCAGAGAACAAAAACTGGATGCAAAACCCCATCTCATCTGCTCAATATCAAGTTCCTTCTTCATTGCCACCTCCCAAGAGGAGAAAGAAAGAAAGAAAGAAAAAGAAAGAAAGAAAGAAAAAAAGGAAGAAAGAGCAGAGAAAGTTCTTACTGTTTCTGTCAGGACTATAGCTTTCCCTAACTCCCTAATCCCTTTCCCACTGAAGTGAAGTGAAAAGGTAGCTGAGGGACAAGACCAAAGTTTACTGCATTGGTGATAATTCAGAAATACAACCAGTTAAGGTATCTCTCACACACAGTATATTACACAGTCACTTTTGCAAAAGAGAAAAGGAATAGATTAGTCCAAAGTGGGGCCATCAGTAATGCCCCCGTTTATGACAGCAAGCAATCTATTCTAGGTTCTACCAACCTCTATACTGCTCCCATCGGCCCATCTTTCTAGATGAAACCCGTAGTACTCCAGTTCTTCTAACTAGTCCACCCCCATCGTCTACTCTCTGGCTTTCAGATATGTGAAGAAGTAAACTTCTTTCTACTGAATCTCAGTATTTATCACCAGAAACCATTCTAATCTTATTGCCACATCCCTCATCATTCAAACACGTAGCTTCTTTAATTAGCTTATAAATTCAGATCTTTATACTTTCTGAAAGAAGCAAAAAGGAGGGAAAGATCCTTTTTTTCATTTGCCCTATTCCTCTCTGGTGGATCTAGGAACTCTAGTGGGTTCTGTGCCTTGCCCCTCACTCCTGCATTCACCATTTTTATTTTCTTTCTTCTTGAACTAGCTCTCTTTTGTGTTCCCTTACACTTCACACCTCTGCTCTTCCCATTCATATGCCTCAAGTTATTTTCACAGGTCCTACTCCCATTAGCAACAAACCACAGTTGTCTTGCTAAAAACGGTATATCCTTAAAAGATTTAATGTAAACATTAGCAACACTCAGTGGAGTTTTAAATTGATGAACATGAAAAAGAGACTAAAGCACTTTTTAAAGTAATCTTGATTATCATATACAGGGTACAAGTTTTAACTCACTCTACTCAGATTTATTTTGGTATCATAATGCTATGTCTCCTTACCACTGCCAGAAGTACACTGATATGAACACTATTTACAGCATCTCCTGCTATGAATGAATATCACTCATAAAAAAATGCACTTTATTAGAGCAATTAATTCCACTGTATTATAGCAGTTAATACCCTCTATCCAGACTAAATCTAAAATAATATTCAAAGAGTCTATAGACACCATTTGTATACCAGAATATCCCTGGCTTCAGTATTTATCATTAATGGCAGTAATCCATTTTCATGACTCTATAATATCACTGAAATTTCAAGGATAAACCCATGAGATCAGAGCTATGACTAGCTCTTTTACAGAAAAGCTTCAGACTTTATTTTTTTGAGAAGACATCTGACTGAATTAGGGTGTTTTGTTTTGTTTTGTTTTGTTTTGTTTTTAATTACACAAGTAAAAGATCTTTTGGGAAAGATCCAAACAATACAGAACTATTTGGGATAAATGATAAAATGTTCTGTTTACCCTCCCATACTCCAACATGAACTCTATCAATAGTGTGATATTTCTTTCGTATTCCTTATTCTTTGCATTCACACATATGCACATACACAAGTGCGCACACAAGGGCACATATGTTTTTAAAAGACATATGGCACTTTCTTTTACATACAGTTGTATGAAAGCAATTGTTTAGTTAACTGAAGCTTCTCTGATTTGCTGAAAAAATACTCTCTTCAAATTTGTTTCCAGCTATTGTACTCAAACTGTGAGACCAACTAAAGCTACACAAATTCATCAAAAATTTTATGCAAATATCCTTACTATAATAATAATTTTGCAAAAAGAATTCACTTTAAATTGTGGGTTTTTTTTTCTTGGGGGGGGACAGAAGGGTGTTTCTTTTTTGTTTTTGTTTCCAAAAAACTGAATCCAAAAACTGTCATTAGGTCATTAATGTGTCATAGTTCAGACAGATGGTGGTGTGTAATTCATATTTTGAGAATTTAAAAACAGCAGACTCACAGAAAATATCTTTCTTTTTCTAGTTTTCAGTTATGTCCAAACGAAATCTATTACTGCTTTCAAATATTTTGTGAACATTCAGCACTACAATAGAATTCATTTCATATTTCAAAACACTATTAGAATCAGTGTTTTTCAAGTGTTTGACTTTTAAAGCAATACCTAAAAATGACTACATATTACTTGTTACAATGTTTATTTTTTAAACAACAAGGATCTTTATGAAAATGACCATGACAGAAAATATTTCATATAGTTGTAGAAGAAATGACACCTCTTTAGAACTCAACCAGAAATTCTTAAAGTTAATTCAATGGAAGTAGAGCAATGTAGCCCCTTAGCACTTCAAAATATGACCAAGCCCTGCATACTGATATCTTAGTAAGAAGAAAGTAGAGTTGACACAGCCAGGTGTAATAAGAACTATAACTTCCATGATAATAAGAGAGCAATGACAAAAATGTCAAAGGTGTAGACACCCAGAATGTTAATTTATTAGAACGTGACTTTACACTGATTAATTATATGCTCCTCAAAATATCTGGAGTGCATAAGAAAAGTTAATTGAAGCATTTCATTTTGTACATGCTACTAAAATTAGTTTTAAATAGGTGATAGAGAACTGATTTCAAAATTATAAGTATGTGGAATTCAATCTGTAAATTCTAAATGTGCTACCTAAAGATAATAGTAACGAAGATGATGATGGTGACCCCGCAAAATATTCATGGAAACACTGACATTCACTTGATTCCACTGAACATGACTGTATAGAAAATCAGAAAACTTAAAAGCTGTTTAGAATCTCAGAAATCATCTTTTGGGCGCTGATTTGAAAATTACAGAATCTTTTTTAGAGTGAGGCATGGTTAAAAACAACACATACCCAAACAGAGAAAATCACAAGTAAGTTAGGATTTCAGAATTATTTCAATATCTAAAAGCTTAAGTTTTCAAATTCCCTCAAATCGGTCGGAAACACCTTATTTAAATACATACATGCAATACAATCATATTTCCTTAATTCAACAAATAATTAGTAGGCGCTGAAGAGATAGATAGGGCATAGTCTTTTTCTTCAAAGATTCACATCTGGAAAATCTCCTGATTAGCCTCTTTGTAATCAATGTGCGGCCCCAAAATAAAGCTGTATGGGATGGGGGGAGGGAGAGGGAAAGAGAATCTTAAGCCAGTGCAGAGTCCGAGCCCAAGGTAGGGCTCAATCTCATGACCCTGAGATCATGACCTGAGCCAAAATCAAGAGTTGATGCTTAACCAACTGAGCCACCCAGGTGCCCCCACAAATATTCCTAAATTCACATTCAGTAATTAAGATCACCTTCTTTATTAACTAAACTAAAATACTATAATCTTCTATAAAATCTCATTTGCTATCGTCAGACTACTTCAATGATTTCATGAAACTGATGTAGTGTTTGTTCCTCTTGGTCTATAACGAGGAGCACTTCTAGATCCCCAGCTAACTTAAGGTATTTTTCTTGGGTACCAGTGCTATTTCCCACCTTCATTTAAAACTGATTTTAAGACCTCTTAAATTGCTAACCCTATCACCTATCAACATTTCTTTGAATACCATTTCTTATGGTAACAGTAGTTGAGGTATCCTTATAGGCATTACAAGGTTGATAGGGTTAGGTTATAAAATCAACAATTAACAAATCTAAAGCAGGAATGTAAAATAACACTAAAGAAAATGAGTCGATCCTAGGCCAGGAAAATTGGTTGTAACCTGATTATATGTATTAATATAAGTTAAAGACTGAATCTGTAGGATTTAACCTCCAAGGGGAAAAAAAATGACTCCCAGAAGTATTTTGGTGCACATATATCTACGGAATCTAAATCCATGTCCATTCAGGGGAGAAGGAATTAGACAAAGGACTTAACCATAATGATACAAATGGCAATGCTATCTCTATTGTGATGCTGAATATATTAGGCTTTCTTAGTGTGATGTCACTAAACATTTGAATTATATAACGAACTCCTTTTGTTCAGATCCTTTGCTCACCAAGTGACCTTTGCTACTGATCACCCAAAATGATCTCAAGCCAACTGGAGTGATCCAGATTCTCTATTAGTTGGTTGGGGTTTTTTGTTTTATTTATTTATTTATTTATTTATTTATTTATTAAGATTTATTTATTTGACAGAGAGAGAGAGACAGCGAGAGAGGGAACACAAGCAGGGGGAGTAGGAGAAGAAGCAGGCTTCCCGCGGAGCAGGGAGCCAGATGCAGGGCTCGATCCCAGGACCCTGGGATCATGACCTGAGCTGAAGGCAGACACTTAATGACTGAGCCACCCAGGCGACCCTGTTTTATTTTTAATCAAGGTATAGACATAAATTGGCCTTCTGATTTTAAATACCAATTTGTAAACTTGTTTAATGTAAGTCAATCCTGAGATACGAGATATGGATCTACTCTAAGTGTGCTGCTAATCAAGTTTCAGAACTTGCAAGGCTTATGGCCAAATCCTATGTTATAAAATTTTTTTTTTAATTTTTTAAAAGATTTTATTTAATTATCCGAAAGAGAGAGAGCACAAGCAGGGGGAGCAGCAGAGGGAGAGGGAGAAGGAGACTCCCCGCTGAGCAGGGAACGGGACGTGGGGCTCCATCCCAGGACATGACCTGGGCCGAAGGCAGACACTTAACTGATTAACTGACTGAGCCAACCAGGCGCCCCTATAAAAAATTTTCTTGGGGAAATGTTATCCTTTGGGAAGCTATCTTAGAAGCTTGTTGCATTTTTCTCTCTGTTTCATTGTACATCTTCAAATTTATACACTTTTGAACACCTCTTGGTGGTAAAAGGTGAGAAGCAATTATTCATCTATAATGGATATAATTCATGGTAAGTGTTCCACACCTTTTTGCTTCTAAATGTAATAGGATTATTAATATCTCAAATAATATATGGATTCATTTGGACCCTGAAAGACAACATCTCTCTCTACAAAAACCCTAACATATTTTTTGTGCCCCAGCATCAGCAGTGCATCACACAAAGTAACTCCTTAATAAATGTTTACTGGATCAATGATTGAAAGATGAAAAATATCTCTCTAGAGAGTTCTGAATCTCCATATACAGGAAATCTCAGATGAAGTATTTCTATCATTAACATTCATTTGGAATTCTATGGTGTCTTGGTTAATCAGCACTTACATTTTTAAGATGGAGCTCTGAAATAGGTATTTTGAAATTAATAAATATATTAATTAGGATGTTTTTTAAATCATACTATATCACACTCTAGGTAATTTTACCCCAACAGGTACAATATTATAAACTTTAAAAAAATTAAGTAGGGACTAAATCATTTTCAAATAATATATATCATGTATGTATATTTATCCTAAAGTTTTCAAAAAAGCTCTGGACAAAAATATTAAGTATCTTGGCTATTAATGTGGCAGAACTGGCCAGCATGTAAAAGCAAATCATTCCTTGGGGCACCTGGGTGGCTCAGTCGTTAAGTGTCTGCCTTCAGCTCAGGTCATGATCCCAGGGTCCTGGGATCGAGCCGCATCGGGCTCCCTGCTCTGCAGGGAGCTGGCTCCTACTTCTCCTCCCCCTCTCTCACTGTCTCTCCTTCTCTCTCTCTCAAATAAACAAATCATTCCTCATATATTTTAAATTATGTATTTATAAAGAAATAGGTGTAAAGTAAAGACAAATCATTATAGTAGAATCACTGGAGCATATGGTCTACATTAGCTTTATGTTTTTTTAAAATAAATAACCATAAAAGTTAAGATATTAAATATGCCACAAAAAGTTAAAGAGAAGGGCTGGTATATTTTGTTCAAAATTCGGTAAGTCAATCATATCAACTAATCCAACTTCTGAGACTAGCATAAAAGGACTCCATTAAGCAGAGGGAGGTCACTAAAACCTGTACTCATGCATTTCAATACAGAATTTTGATTTAATCAGGTAACAAGGAAAATAAAGTCACTGATCAAATGCTGGGACTTACTTATGGAAGAATTTTTTAGAAATACTAAACTATTGTTAAAGACAGTAGCAAAGTAACCAAATCACAACCTACCTAATAAGATTTCACTAATTAGGAAAATTCACACTCTAATCTAATCTGTCCATAAGCCTGATTGCTATCTTCTCCCATATCCTACAGGTGATCCAAACTCTCTGGATCCAGAATCAAGCCAAAGTAAATCTTTTCCTGGAAACCTCTCCAATATTTCCTATCCTCCCTGATGGAACCTACTGCCATTTTATCCAATAATCTAGGGATCATCATCATGAACTTCCTTTTCTCCTTAACCCTACTATCCAAGTCCTATCCACTTTGAGCTATGAAATATTTCCCAAATCCTTCTCTTCCTTTTTTGTCCCCACTACCACTAGCTCTCACAACTTCTCACTCAACCATTGCAGTAGCTGTTAAAAATACTCCTGCCTCTAGACAGGTTCCCATCCACAATCCTTTTCCCCCACAGTACAGCCAGTGTGATCCCATGACCATCAAAAGACAGAAGTCATCTGCTTTGTTAAATCCCTTGGCTTCCTTGAAAATGAAATCCAAGTTTTCTCCTATACGAGATATTCCATTATCTTGCCCTGACTAAATGGTCCAGAGTCATCTCTGGACTCAAATCCTAGGCACCAACCTCACACTCTAGAAATACCAACCTGCTTTTATTCCACAGAACATATGTTATGTCCCAGCTCCCATTATGGATGCATCCTTTATACTGAAAAAGCCTTCCACTTCTCTCCTAAATCCTATTCCTTCAATAAGTTTCAGCTCAAGCAGCCTCTCCCTCTAGGAAGATTTCCTGAACTAGTACCACTGTTCACTCCCCATAATAATCAGAACACTAAACATACCATAGTATAATGCCCTGCTTAAATGTCTTTCAAACTAGAGCATGAGCTCCTGGAGGATGGTGTACTATTCACCTTTGGATTCGCCTTGCAGTGCCTGACACATTAAAGGTAGCCCATAAATTTGCTGAATTAATCAATTAAAATGATACAGCAACATGGCAAACAGCTAGAAGTGATAATTATATATGTTATGCTTACTTCAAATTTAAAACAAATAAATTACCCCAAAATGTACAATTAGCAACAATCAGGCCTACAATGTGATTAGGTATCATCAAGTAAGAATTTATGGTACTACCAGAAGCCTCAAGTGAGATGAAACTTTAGATGCAGACCTTCTAAGAAAGAATTGATTATAGATATGAATAGGTTTATCTATTAAGGGAACTTTTTCTTCTACCATTCTTAACGACTGATATCTTTGGAGCACCAAAGGTAAGCAATGATTTTCTTTACATACAACCAAAAACATAAAAGTACACTCAGGAACACTGAAACCCAATAAAAGAATTTCTAACATATAGACAAATTCTACTTGTTAACCAAAATCTTCATAGGTGTTAAATAACAGAAAGGCTTTTCTTTAATTTTTACTTTAAATTATTAGAAATCCCTGTCTCTGTTCCACATAGTAAAAAGGAAAGAGCAAAAGACCTGAATTTCAAACAGAAATGGATTTGAAAACAAACTCTTTTTATTATGAGTCACTGATTAATGATAAAGTGACTTGGCTGCTCTGAGGGTCAGCAGCAGTGATTCTTTATTGGATCTAAGCAAGCACCAGGAACTGTGCTAAGTATTTTGTGTATATTACTTCATTTAAACCTCACAGCAGTCCACTGAAGTAGGTATAGCTTATCCCTATTCTACAGATAAGGAAACTGGAGCTCAGAGACATGAAGTAACATGCCTAAGGTCACACAGCAAGTTGATGGCAAAGCAGGAATTCTAACACAGGCATGTATAACTCCAAAGCCGATCTTTTTAACCACTTACTCTATCTGTTGCTTCTGTGCCTCAGTTTTCTGTATTATAAAATGGAGTATGGACTCCATGCTCAGCTTGGAGTCCGCTTGGGGTTCTCTAACTCCCTCTCCCTCTGTTCCTCTCCCCACTCTCTTGCGCTCCCCTTCTCTCTCTAAAATAAAATAAATGAATGAATGAATGAATAAATAAATAAATAAATAAAATCTTTAAAAAAAATGGAATAACTACTTCCCTCACAGAGCTATTGTGGAGACTAAGTGAAATAATATGGATGCATCTAGCATAGTGCTGGACTTCCTATACATGCTCAATAAATTATGTCCCCCATCCTTTTCTCACTCCAGGGCTGATTAAACATTTATAATAAGGAATATATAGTTCCTAAATACTCCTTACCTCTTTCAAAGCATAGATATTCTGAGTCTTGATTAATTCCAAAAGGAAAATATTACCAGATCAATAAATATATTTGACCTAAACAGATATAAAGGAAAAAAAAATCAAAGAAAAACAACACATTCTACCAATTTTATGACTGTGGCCCTGCTATTGATCTTTCAGAACATCATAAGATCAAAATATATCAATATTTAAAGTTAGGAGAAAAAAGCATGGGACCCAGAGATCTCAATTCATTACAGCTTGAAGGAAGACTCCCAAAAGAACCTAACCAATCACGTTACATTAAAAAAAAATATACTTCCAGTGGGGAAGACAGATTTGGATAAAGACAGAGGCAATAAGGATAACACTCTACAACAGTAAGTTGCCTTGTTTGTTGAAGACAGGCCTTTATTCCTACTCTAAAAATGCCAGGAGGGGGAAATGAGGGGCAAAGAAAACTATAGAGCAATTCTGCTGTTAATTCCTGAACATACATACTTCCTTTGTAGTTTCTTTTTTTTTTTCCTTTTGGTTCATAACCATGACACTTACCTTTGATAGGTGTAAAGAAGTCAAATTAAGCTTTTCTCTTAATTTCCCAATAAGTAAAAACTAAATGTATGTTGGGTATACACATAAGCCTAAGTACAATTCAAAACATAGTGAGTTTTTATATCAGTCCATCTGGTGTTATATTAGGGTGTATCCCATGGAAATCCAACCAAGGGTGACTGCCAAACTAAGCTACAGAAGACAATTCAGAAAGCTGGTGAGTCCCATAATATAAACGATATTTTTAAAAGTGCATGAGAGCATCTGCTTAACAAGATTATCTGCTATCACTCCACCCTCATAATAACCCTCCTCTACCTCTGTAATACAGTTTTGCACTACCACATGGGTCAGTATTGGACATGAAAGGCACCCTGAGACAATGATATTATAGAGACATATCAGTTAAAGTGATCTAACTAAACCACAAGGTAATATCACAGTTTTATGCCCCAACCCTGACAACTCCATCCTTCTGTTAAGGGACCTAAAATGCCAACCGATTTCTTTAGACCTCCATTTCTACATAAGAAAAATGGAAATCATAATATACTTCTGCTTCACTATGCTCTAAAAATGGAAACTCGCTAAGGAAAAAAAATGAATGTGAAGCACTCTGAAAAGAATAAACTAGATTCCCTGACCTGATTATTGGTCAGAGTCCTGTAAAACTAGAATTACTACTTCTTCCAATTCCATACATGCCACCCGGCCATCAAACTGGCTGGTAAATAGTATTGACTGCAAAGTTGATCCATGTAAAAAGTTTTAAAGTAATAGAAACAAAATCTGTGTCACAATGTATCTTCATCCCATTAACTATCTCCAAGGGAAATTTACTCATTGGCATTAGAAAAAAGCATTAGAAAAGAAGATAAAGATTAATTTCGAATTTTTGAACCTTAATTTCTTAAAATAGTAAGCAGCATGCATAGATAGAACAGTTTGAAACTGATACTGAAGCCACGACGCAAGAACTGGAATTGAGCTAACCTAGAAACAGAAGGAATCACCACAAAGTAAGTCTCATCTGATGGGCCAAAATACAATATGGATTATTTTTATATTGTTCTGTCTGAGTTGTCTGTCTCAGATTCTTAACTTCCAGAGTCTATTTTTAAAATCACTTAACACTGTGTATTTCCAGTAGCCATCAAGGCATATACTGTCATCCCTGACACCGAAGACTGTCAGCAGACTCAAGATGTAGAGTAATGATCTCAGGCAACAATGCCCATCTTCTTATCAAAGAGATCTTATTCCATAAGAAAAAGTCTAAAGTTCTCTACGAAAATTCATGCTAAAACATAGGAAATAGTTACTGTAAAATGTTAAGATCGGCATTACCCTTTACTTTTTAAGATTTTTACCTTACGTGCTAAATTTTAAAACCAAAAGCTGTCAGACATTATAACATTTTTTAGTTTTTCCCCCAAGTTGCCGATGCTCTTTTCTAGCACTGTCAAATAATGATAGCTGCTGTCATTATTTTTTATACAACAGCTGGCAGCAAGTTGTACAGACACCCTTCATCTGAGAATAGTCATCAAATAACCGAAACAAATGACTAGGACCTTGTGGTAAAACTGACTCCTTTCCTAAAACCAAAATAAGGGGGCTATCACAGGTTATTGATACTTTACTGCCAGAATGTTACTTTATTAAAAAAAAAAAATCAAAGGTTTTAATTCTTTTATTTTTTTTCTAAACTGTTTTAAAATAACTTTCTCCCTCTTAGACATACAGTCCTGTCCTCTCCTTGCTGCTCCTGGAGGCTATCTTACTCTATCATAAAGGTGTTCCCATTTACTTTTGGCTTGAATTCTTTCAATCAAAATTGCAATTCTGTTTTTGGACGCAACAGCCCTTCAGGAAGTGTATTTGAAGATATAAAAAAAAATTGCAGAAAATAAATAAGCTATTTTCATTTGATAAAGTTCAACAATGCATTTAAATGGATTTAGGAAAACCAATCATCTCAGACACAAGTGATATGACAGCCCCCCGCCCCCCCCCCCCGCAAATAATTCCAAGTTACAGAGAAATATCTGAGTGACCAATTTTAGGTCTCTTGTTCTAAGTAAGAGACAAGGGTCCCTCTTTAGCACTATTTGCTTGGGCAATCTAAAATGCTGATATTCTCCTAGATCTAACAGAAAGGAAAAATGGGTATCTTCTCCATCTAACACCGAAGCGGGTAACCTAGATACTGTAAAGAGAGGCTACATAAAGGATGCAACAGACAGCTCTGAAGTGAGAGCCAAATATTTCACCTGCAACTCTTCGGAAAAGAACACGAAAACCCATGCAGCTTAGCCAAAAACCGTATTAACATGGAATTGCCACAGGCTAGTAAGTTTGGGGGAAAAACAAAACAAAACAAAACTCTACCAAACATAATTTTACTGTTGTTGGTTGGGTGAGAAAAGCTCAAATGTGAAAAGCACAGCTCTTATTTGTTCAAATTGATCATGCCCACACTCTGCGATGTTTACTTTAAATGGGTGAACTGCTTTTTTGAAGACTACTTGCAAACCAGAATCAAATTCACAAGTAAAGGAGCCAATTAACAAGCATTTTCCTGCTGATATCCTAGTGATGGCTAGGGAATGATAGCTAAAAGTCTATGATTATTCAAAGTTTCTGAAGTTTCCAAAGCCGGTAACTAAATATTAAGCTAAGAGAAATTTTCCTATCAATCTATCTTTACCCTTTAGGAAATGAAACAAAAATTATCAGAGAAATAAAAATCTATTCTATCAAGGAACTAGTAACATTAAATGTTAAAATATAAAAATTATACTACCTACACTGCAGAAGTAGTATAACTTTTGTCAAATTACAGCCAACTAGCCAAAAAATAAATTAATGTTACAAGATCCATCACAAAAGATTAACACTATAATTTAATATACATTCAGTCACTCACTATTAATTTTTCTTTCTATGTGATAAAGGAATTTCAACGACTGCTTCCAGAATGAAATCTCCTGGGAAATACTTCCCATTAATAAAAAGAAAACTTTTACATAAGAAAATTCATATAGTTCAATCAAAATTTCAAGTCAAAGCTAGAATCACTTAAAGTTAACGAACTACAAAATGTATTCAATAATACTTTATATACTTTTTGCTCATACTTCAGAAGTCTTTACTATTTACAAAGCTAGTAGCTTTATAATAAGCTCAAGTTTTGAGAACTATAAGAGGGAACTGGAAAGATTTGTTCTCTCTGGATAATCAGAATTAACTTGAGAATATGTTCATAGTTTAGAAGCTGATTCAGTTTCCTTTACTTATTAAATCTTTGTTTAAAAAAAGGAAAGAAATTGCCTTTCCTTCACATATCACCCAGAGAGAAGACATTTAAATTAAGTTATATTTCCATATAAGTCAGATGTCCTTTCTACGCAAGAATATAACACATACAAAAGTATAAGGGAAACACAAGATTTCAAATTACGTTGAGGAAGAGTAACACAGCATTTGCACTTAATAACTAAACATTATAATTAAGAGAAAACAAACCATATTCTTAATGAAGTACTTGGTCTTCTGTCACCGACAGCATGTAAGTTGCTCTTTTATTACATAGAAACAATGTTTACTACATCAATGAATGACTCTTTATCAAAAATAGTAGCCAAAACCTGTCTATTCCTGCAAGTTCAAAACATCCTTCCTAATTTCCACAGTTCTTCTCTGGACAGTCTAAAACAAAACGCTTTCACTTTGTTAGAGAAATGGATTTAAATCGGGTCCATAAATTTTCAATTACACTTCACTTGCAACACTTTGGAGGAGAAACTTGCACATAGTTAAAAAAAAAAAAAAAGTAACACTGCAATTCTACCACTGATGGATTAGTTTTGTACCAAGGCAATATAAAATTATTTCATTTTTTTTTCCTGTGACGAGTCCTTTGGAAGTGACTTGTTTCCATATTCTTTTATCTAACAACAACAAATCTAGTCATAAACCTGGCAAGTCAAAACAATAACCAGCAAAGTCTAACATTTCTTACCTGACACAGGTAAGCACCAGCTCCCAAATGCCACCTTGGGATAGGTCAGACTAGTAAGCAGGCTCATGTTTTATGATACTAGAATGAACGGGAATAAATCTGTGTTGTTCTTTCTTTAGCAAAATCTATAGCAGCAGCTACACCACAATGTGAGAGGACCCCAAAGACCTAACAAATTCAAGTGTGTCGCTAGAGAAATAGGAAAAAAAAAAAATCATAAAATGAAGACTTACTGCTTGTCATGTGACCTGGGGAGGCGTGCTGTCCATTGGGTGTGCTTGAGGTGAGGTCAATTGCCATACTGGAGTGCTCCCTTTCAGGTGAAAGCTCATTGTCACCTGCTTTCACAAAATAAAATCTTTTGGTCTCTGTTCATTGTCACATAAAATCTAATTACCAACTTTGCTTCATACGTGCAGAGGCATGCATAGCCTTGAAATTTTAATGTAATACATTTTTTACCTTAAAAGAAACTATGAGGAACTATAATTTAGAAATATATAGCAAATGAATGAAATGATAAGCCACGACCAGCCCACAAAAAAAAAAAATTACAAAATTTGATTATCACAATAATCTTAACTGTAAAATAAGGGCAATTGGAATAGTTATTTCTAAAGTGTTTTTCTCTTGAAAAAATAAGTTTTCTTTTAACATCTAATTTAACCATCAAGCATAGAGTATTTATAATGAGCATTTTCCAAAATGCTGACTATCAGAGAGTTGGATGTTTAAAAGGAAAGTTGGCTAAAAAAAAGGTCAACTTAAGGAGCTTTCACATTATGTGTCAGAAAAATTAGGTTACAGAGTAGTAAATATTTAGTACATGCCATATCGGTAGATATGTATGTAACCTGACTTATTCTAAACTTAGAGTAAAGTAAACGAAAAAACTCCAGTGCAAAAGTGTTAATCTGCTAAGCCACTTACTACTGACGAACATACTATCATTAATAGAGTAGGTATATTCCTGTATTTCCTTCGTTTTGCTTCTGTGCTAGTATTTTCTTAAACTCATTTAAAGGTGAAATTGTGAACAAACAAAATTAGAGTATAGAATTCTTGATGAGAACATAATTCAGAAAATACAATACAGGTAACACAAACGTAATTTTATTACCAATAACAAATTAATGGAAATGAATACTTACACGTTATATAGCCATCAATAGCCTCTGTTTCCATAGTCAAAGTGCAGTGCTGCAATACAAAAGATGATACCCTTAACACAATGATTCCTTTCAGTATCTTCCATTAAATGCTTAACTTATTTGAAGCTCCAAGCGGTTAGCCCATGTTGCTGCTCCTGCAACCTGGGCCCAAGAAACACACTACAGTGCACTGTATGTGCTCATTTGCAAGTCACTGAACTCTTTCTGCAAATGATCTGATTCCTGCTGGAGATAGGATAGGAAAGATAAGTGTGCTGTGAGATGGGCTATAGCGAGAAAGGAATAACTCTCTTAATCAGAATTTACTTCAAGAAAAAAATGGGGAGGGTACACCTCAAATGTGCCAGCTTTCACTGGGATTTAAGTATTTTACCACTCACTACTTCCCACAATCACACTGCAGTTTGAGGACTTCCCTGGTGTACAGATAGCTCTATTCACAATTGTTGCAAGTTGGTTCATCATGTTCTAATGGGGCGGGGGGGGGGGGGGGGGGGAGAGGACAAACAAACATAAGAAAACAAAACAAAACAAAAATTTAGTGCCCAAGTGTGTCTCGAAGGTCTCTGCAGCAGTCACCCTACTCCCAGACTTGTATTGACATTTTAGCCTACACTAAGTTCTGTGTAAGCACCTGTTCAGTGTAACCTTAATTTCCTGCCAGACCAAGGGTGGATACAAATGCCAAGCCAACTTAATACATTCTGATTTTGAAAATTTCATAAACTTTTTGCTCCTAGGAAGGGGATCACTTTTTTAAAGTTTGCGGAATTATTTTCATGCACCAATGACACAAAACAAGAACTTAATTCTCAGAAACAAAAGTGAACTGTATGAGATGACACCCCCTAGCTTTGATTTCATATAATGAAAAGATCGATAAGCTGACTGTATTCTTTGAAGGAAAAAGTTTAAAGAATTGACATGTCCTGAGGAGATTTTTACTTTTTTTTTTTTTCCTTTGGCCCTGGTCCTTTTTGCCTTTAGTTTCAAAACTCTCACTGCACCAGCAGCTAAATTATTCACAATGAGCCATTTCTGTATTGATCGCCAAGTATATTTAGCCCTGGCTCCTGGAATTTCTCCATTACTTACTGGAAAACAGGCAGCTTCACTTCTTGTCTCCAAAACCACTTCCCTTCTCCCTCCCCTCCCCTTCTTCACCACCACCCTCCCCACCCCCCCAAAAAAAACTTTTCTTTCTTTCTTTACGGAATAATCAGATCAAATTCCCAACTCAGTCACTACATAGCACTTAAATTTCAACCTGCTGTACTGTTATCAAATTCTTTCAAATTATGATTACATAAGGCTTTCAAGAAAGGCATCCGTAAAGTTTAAAAGGGGAGCAGTTTCTTCGGATATTTTACAAATGAGTTTATCTCTTTAAAAATGTACACATTTAACACACACATATTAAAAAGAAAGAAACGTCAGGGAGAAGCGAAAGAAGTCTGCCCCATCAATGAAATGGTTATTAACCCTCAGAGAAGGAAAGAAAGAAAAAGAAAAGGAGAAAGAGAAACGAAATGTACATACAAAAGAAATTGTCCTTTGATTAAAAAAGATTCATCACCATTTCCAGCTCTGTCGGGAGATCTCAGCTTCTTCTAACCCCTCAAAGAGGAGGTGACAATGTCGGGCTGAAGATAAACGGAGAGAGAAAGAAAGAAGTTTTTTGTGTTTCCCCCTTCTCTCTTTCCCTCCCTTGCCCCCTCCAAGCCAAGCCCCCTGCAGAGTTCAAGGCGAGGAGGAAGGAAAAGCACTTTACAGGTGGGTCATTCCGAGCCCAAATCCTGCAAACAGATCGGCTGATAAACAAAACCAAGAAATGAGAGAGAAGGAACACCCCCCTCTCCTCCTCCTCCTCCTCCTCCTTCCACCCCTCCCCCTCGTCCCTTTGGGATGGTCTAGTAGGAAAAGTCACTCAGGAATGGCACCACGTACTTTCAGGAAAGAGGAAAAAAAAAGAGGGAGAGAGAGAGAGGTCAGTCAGTGCTACAGCAATGCGATTAACAAGAAGAGAAAAAACTTGATCCACCGGTTCCTTAAGAATCGACCAAAAGCTAAGACAAGAAAACTGAAAGAAAAGGTGGGGGGGGGGGGGTGGTAAGAGGGGAGGGACAGTCAGGCAGAAACCAGCGAGGAACCTAGGCCAACTTCACAGGACTGTTTTTCGCCCTTGGCAAAAAAAAAAAAAAAAAGAGAGAGAGAGAGAGAGAGAAAGGAAAAGAAAAAAAAAAAGAAAGAAGAAAGGAAAAAATTAAATCTTAATTCCATCTCTTTTGCCCATACTAGAACCTGTCAAAGTGATTTAACTGCTACCTTTTTACATGTGTCATACCAGGCTTTTTGCTTTTTTAAAAAATTCCAACAGGATCTGGATATTACCTTCTACCAGGACAGCTACAATTTATTCCAAGCTACCCAATCTTTCTTGGAATTCAAGTTAAAACAAAGCAAAACAAGTCAAAATCCATGACAGCTACAGAGATGAGAACTGATTAATCGATTAACATCCCCGAAACACGTTACAAGGAGGGGACGATAAATTAAGGCAGAGGACATCATCTTCAACCCGATTCCCTGAGCGTCCTTTACAGAAATCATTATCCTAATCATAACCACAATCCATCCCGCCCAGAGAAAAATATCTATATTATTATTATTACTGGTTAACAGCAACAAGTCATTTGATCACATCACAGTGCAAAACGAGATGCTATATAATTACACTTAACTTTGAAAACACTCCCCCCTTTGCAAATCAGATACACATATTTATATATAATCTATGAATCAGAAGACAAATAAAACAAGAGCTGTTCTTCACCACGCAAAAGCCAAGCGGAGATTTACCTCAGCAGTGCATGCAGTAAAATAATCCCATCACCCTTTTGTTTGTGTTTACTGTTAGTGTATCCTCTCTCTTTCTTTCTTTCCTGTGCCTAACGTGTGTTTGTGCACTGCAGTTGGTGGTGGAAACTAAGGCAGTGGATCTGTAGCTAAGGGTAATCCTGTTTTTACTTCCTCCATCTTCAGCGAGGAGCAGGGTTAGCCCGGGACAGCTGGTCAAACCCCGAGAAACCGATCCGCCGGAGCCCGAGCACATCTCCCCCGCCGGCCGGGCTCGCGCAGACGCCCGCAGGCGGAGGGCGGGCTGGCGGCGGCGGCGGGCGGCGGGGCCCGGGGCGCGGGCAGGCGGATGTGCGTGCGCGCGCGTGTGCGTGTGCGTGTGTGCGGGGCCTGGATGCCTGTGCGTGTGTGTGTGTGTGTGTGTGTGTGTGTGTGTGCGCGCGTGTGCGCGCGGGTTGGCGAGGGCGCGTGTGCGCGTGTCTGCGCTCTGGGCCGCTCGGCGCGCTCGGCAATCGATTACAGGACAAGTGCTGCCCCGCGGCTCCGCGACGCGCGCACTCCCTCGCGCCCACCCGCGCGCCCGGCCGCGTCGCCCCCGGCCCTGCGGCCCCGCAGACAGCGGACCCCGCCCCCAAAGGGGGGACCAGGTAACCTGCTTCCGAGAGTGCCACGGCGACCCCAAACCGCTCCCCCCCAAGTCATAGTAAATCTCACGTTTTCTGCCGGCTGCGAAGGAAGGATTGGAGCGGTGAGGGGAGGTTCATTTCGGCCGCTTGAAGTTTTCTTTCAAACTGGGATTTGTGACGAGGCCGGGCGAAGGGAGCGGGACGACGATTCAGCGCCCGGCGCGGAGCTCAGGCTTCGGCGTCCTGGCCGGAGCCGGGGTGTGCGCGTGGACCCACCCACTCGGGCTTCGCAATTAACTATGCGGTACAATTTCAGAAAACGGCACCGGGGAGACCGGGACACGAATCACGATGAATTGAGGGAATGAATTGAGAAGGAAATTCAGGTCTGAGATGAAGCTCAACTATTTTGAAAGTGCTTTACCGTGCAAGTTTAAAATTAGAGTGTTTACTTGCTTTTACTCCCCAGGGCTTGTGCCGCATTCACCAAAGTCAAAGGAACGGGTGAGGGTCCAAAAAGTTGGTACGAGGGAAGTGTTGCCGTCAATATCATCAGGTACAGCACAGCTTTTTTATTTGGGAAGAACGTCTGTGGATCGTCATGAAAAAAACAAATGCATATTTCTCCAAAAAATAGTATCATTTAGCATCTAACTTAACCACATTTGCAAAAAGAGGGAATAGAGGCTTCTATAATTAAAGGGAAAGGGAAAATGAAAGGAGCTGAAAATACTGAACTGTGTAGTCTGGGTGGCTTAAGTTTGAAAACACATGAAATTATCAGGACTGCCAAACAGCATTTTTGAGAAACCATATCACAGATTGTGAAGAAAATCAATGCTGAAGGAGTTAGGAGGAAGCATAGTACTCCTACTCCTTTCAAGAATCCCAAAAATAGTTGCTGAGTTTTGGGTTGGTTTTGTGTGTGTGTGTGTGTGTGTGTGTGTGTGTGTGTGTGTTTTCCTGCTGTGGAAAGAAATGCTACACTGAAAATAAAATCATCAACTATATCTTAAACACTAGTCTGTAGGTCTATAAAATTTTGGACCATGTCTCTTCATTAGATTTCGGGGTGGGGAAGGAATTCATTCCCATTAATAAACTGAATAATGGATACCATGGGACTTGTATAGTAACTATATTTAAGTTGTATAATGAATTACTTCTTAAGAGTTTATTTCATGCATTGTATTTTTTAACCAATTGTGCAAATAGGCTCGTTTTTAAATTATGGAAAATGAAAGTTGGTGCCATAATGCAAACAAGATTAATCAGTTTTCATTGGAGAACAAATCATTTGGGCTTAGGTCAGCAACAACAACTTTATGACAATTTTAAGAAAAATTGCAGTTACTGTGAGTTATATATATATATTTTTCCTCCCCTGTGAGTTATATATTAGTAAGGCAGATTTTTGTGTGTTTTTTAAGCCTATTATCTAAATAAAATTAATTTTCCTGAAGTCATATTTGGAAAAGACTGAAATTAGAACTCCACAAGTCATTCTAATCATCCCAGTAGATAGCAAAGATTTTAATCCTAAATTATCTTAGAAAATTGGAATGTTGTTCATTATGTATAAATTCCCAATATATAAAGAGAAACATAACTTCCCTGAATTGCCACAAGCCCTTCCTAAAATTTAAGCCTGTGTTTAAGTATCTGCAAAGTTATGGAGGTCCTTGGAAAAGATGAATTTAAAATATATTCAAAATTAAGATGAAATATCTGGATAGTTTCAGCAGTCTAATTATTAGTAGAAGAGGATCCATTGTGAAGTCTTAAGGAACCATCCTCAAATTTCCCAAAGCTACCAGAGTTGGAATAGTCCTTACCCATAGCTGGTTGAAGCTTAATTTAGCTCCCTTGAAAGCCTATCCTTTTCCTGAGTTACTTTAATTGGCTCCAGAATCACCAGAGGCACACTCTCTCCCTCTAGTGGCTAAGCATTCAGACACTACATTTGGTGGCCAAGAATGGGGGATTTAGGCAGAGGGCAATGGCTCCCAAATTTTAGAATGGCAAAGATCATATAACCACTTGTGACAATTAGACCATTTTGGGAAATTTTTCCTGTTTTTAACATCTTATGTTTCTTTCTCATTTGCAGATCGTGGTATGTCCAACTCACCCCAAAGAAGTCAAGGTTATGTTTACATACTAAAACCAGGGGTTCTATTTCGTCCTCTGCAGTTGAATCATCCCGGCTCTGAGACTCACAGTTGTACTTGTAGAAAGGAACCTTTGTATAAACTGTGGTAATTCACTGAGTTCACAATTTTTCTCTACAGTATTTTTATAGTGGTTAGAGGGTATATTTATTTCCATCCTTTGCTGTAACTACGCTACACACATTTTAAAAGTACATATGTGGTTATACTATGCATAAAAATGGATCACTAGGGAAGTGCAGTACCATATAAATATTCACTTTGGGGAGTTAGTGAGGAGGTGGGGGGAAAACATACCCACACCCACCATTTTTCAAACAGCTGCTTCTTTCTCATCCTTTCTGTCCCATCCTACCGGAAACTGTGCCAACCCAGCACCAACCCTTATCTTAGCTCTTTGCACATTTCTTTCAATATACGATTTGTAAATTTTTTTTATTTGTTGAGTTCTAAAAGAAAATCTGTCTCCCCCACTAGAATGTCATCTTTGTCTTATGTCTGTCCTGCTAACAATTGTTTTCTCAGAACTAGCACAGTGTTTGGCATGTTGGTACTCAATAAACTTTTACTAAATGGATGAACGTGGAGCTAAGCACATACTCACCTAGCTTCGTGTGTTAAACTGTTTTTAAGGGACAAAAAGGGTAGGATGACAAAGATATATTCTAATTCCATAAAGATTTTGGTCAAGCCTTGGCTCGTAAGTAATGTTAACAAACATCATTAACAGGTCAACTCTCTGGCTTATGTCCACATGAAGAATGTGAATACCTTGCTAGATAATATAACTTATAAATATAAAGAGGAAGAGTGGTTAAAATTGTACATCAAATATAATTTCGAATAAAATGCATTTATGTGACCACTCTCATAAATTATTTCGTGTTAATGCCTGATCATTCATAAACTAAGTTGACTAACAAAGAATGCAACAGATTTGTTTCTGTAGTCACTAAATGCAATTAGCAAAAGAACATTTTTAAAAGGCAGTGTAGCTAAAAGGTACATTATGAAGTATTTTGTTTTCTTTGGATGGCTTATTTTATGTGTGTTAGGTTTAAAAGCCCTAGTACCCTTTAAAGAAATTTTAATAAAAGTGAATTTAACAAAAATTTGTTCAAGGAATTCATTCCATGATTTTAACTTTTGTTTTTAGCAGAGGGCAAGAGGGGACAATTCTAAACATTGCAATACTTTCCTAATATTAAAGGAGAAATTTTTGGAAATTAATTATATAGTAATTATTTTTATTTAGACAGCTTTGTTGTGCAGATATAGAACATAATCACCCAAAGTAGGTTCCCTAAAGTAGCTTGGATCCCTGAAAAAGTTAAAATTAACAGGCACACAGGCACAATGTTTTAAAACTGCTTGTTGTTTTATTTTTGTCAGGTGTTGTTGTTCTCTTTGAAGTGGTGTTCTCTTTTAAGCGGGATATGGAACAATGGTCTCATATTCTCCTGTCGACCTAGATTGGCACTATGAAAAAGCAGGCAAGCCAGATATATAACCATAATTTCAAAGAAAACATTCTAAGATACCAAATCCAGTTCATAAGTAAGGCATAGTCCCTGAGTACCTTGATAATCTGGGGTCTGTCTGGGTGGCATGTAAGTCCCACATGGTTAGGGACTTCTCATTCCATCCACCCTGAACAGTAGTTTCTTTTAACAATTCTTAAAAGAGTGTCACTTTGCAATTAGAGATAAGGCTCTTGTGCAAATACCCATGTCCCTAGAAAGGTAACATTGTGACTTAAATTCACACTTTGATAGAATAATATCAGATCTCTTCTAGAGAGTACATTTTGATGTAGAGCAGAAGATAAGCTATCTCTATCCCAAATGAGAATTATAAATTGTGGGAGTTAAACTTAGACCAAGGGGGTAAGAACTGGAGAATTTTCTGAATAAAAATGAAAGTACACATTTTGAAGATGCCATCAGAATATATCATGGTTGCTTTAAAAAGCAGATGTGTTCAGCATTTGAGGAAATGAATTCTATTAATGCAAAAGTGAAGGAACTTTGAGCTGGGCCAAGTGTAGATAGCTGTTGCTCAAAAACAACTCTAAAAGGCATTGAGGAGAACATTCTTCTAAAACACCCTAAAATTTATGAACGTAAAAAATATAATGAGGTTATTGAACTCTCCAACAAAGTGTTAGCACAAGAGAAGAAAAAGACTATTCAACTTTCTGAAGACACAACTTACAAATGAAAAGGATAATAATAAGGAGAACACATTGTCTACTGAGCATTAATTTAGA
Source organism: Halichoerus grypus (assembly GCF_964656455.1). Classification (NCBI taxonomy): domain Eukaryota; kingdom Metazoa; phylum Chordata; class Mammalia; order Carnivora; family Phocidae; genus Halichoerus; species Halichoerus grypus. The sequence continues at coordinate 170,685,781 of NC_135715.1, forward strand.
TACAAAATAATAAACACCGTTTGGGGATAAGAAGGAAAACAAAAAATGATCATTTGACTTTGGAATTGGTAAGTGAAACTAGGGCATATTAGTCTAAAGATCTATAATACCAACAGTCAGATTCTGCTAGAGATATCCATAGTCTAAAGCAGATGACCGGTTGCATCTCAAGGGAAAGACTTGGTAGTTAAACCAGTGCCAATAGGAGTGTGATCCCATTTTGTTTTGTTTTTTAATCCTGTGAAAAGCTCATGGAATTACATGTCCAGTTTTTGTGAGAAGCCTCAACTCTTTGCAAACCAAAATTCTTTCGCAGTACAGCCGAGTCTAATCACATGTTTAAACAATCCTATATAGACTGAAGAAAATAGAAGAACACATTACCAACAGAAAGTGAAGGAAAGAGTCCTGGGATTCAACCTTCCCCCTTTTTATGGCCAGATGGTGACAACTTAGGGAATTCAAAGCCACACACGGATAGAAATGGGGAGCCGTTTCCTGCCTGATAACAACGGCTGTGGTTTGGAGGAGGGAAATTAATCAAAGAAAGGTCATTTACAGGTAGTAAAGTCAAATGTCACCTCCCCCAATTTTCATGACTTGTGGTTTAGAGAAAGGTTAGCTTAATATAGAGGTTAGTGTGGCATTCTGAACTGTCTCAAGACATGATATATGAAGATGAGAATAACACTATCAGTATCCCTCCCCCTAACATCTATGTTCAGGCTTCAAAAAGGTATTTAAAACTTGACGTCATGGTGAGGTACTAGACACCTGGGAAAGTCCCGCTTAATAGACTAAGGATAACATCAAAAGTCCTATAAACTATAGTCCAGAAACTGCCTCATTGGAAGACTATGTTTTTGAAATATATCATTTTTGAGAAATCCTTACGCAGAATCTACAGCACTTGAGATTGATGATGCAACTGATTTCAATATAGTGGTATCAGTGGGACTAGCTAATTACCTTCATTACCATTATAGGCATTTACTTTATGCCAAGCATCATTATAAGCATGTTACATGCATTCTCATTTAACCCCTATAGTCATCTTTAAGAGATAATATTAACCCCATTTTTCACATGAAAAAATTGAAGTGTGGATACATTATTTTTTCAGGATAGCATAATGTCAGAGCTGGACTCAAAGGCATGTCTTAAATTCTAAAAACCCATAGTAATAACCACCATGATATATTTATCAGTCATACAGAATTGTTGCTGCAGTTAATTCCAACCCTTTGGGTAACTACTGTCCAATATTGAACTACTTGGAAGAAAACCCAAATGTCCACGATGTTCTTATAAGTTTACTCAAATGTGGTATCAACATAGAACTCTACCAAATCCAGTGCCGATCTGTGTGAAACATGACCTATTTGACGTCTAATACTTTAACAGCAGGTATCCATCCACCTTCCTCCTCAAGCTCTTCTGAATAAGTCAAAGACATGAGAGAACAACTGAGAGTGAATTAAAAGATAACCACCCCATAAAGAATTGAGTATCAATTAATGGTGACAAAGAGATATAGACAAGATCTTAACTTTAAATTCTGGGTCATCAAGCATATTTGCACTTTTGTTTCAAAAGGGTTTGCTTCCGATTCATTGTTCCCAGAAACATAAGCCTCATATTCCTTCCTTTTGTAGACTTCCTTCACCTATGTGTGCAAAGAATGAATGATTAAATTTGTGTAGTGAACCTTGTGATTTTAAATGGTTATGGTATTCTTAAGTGACATTTTGATTTCAAGAAACAGATTTTTTTTTTCTAGTGGAGAGCAACTCTCAGTTTATAGTAAAGGTCAATTTGAACATTTTGCTAGGATCCATTAAACAAAGCCTGTGAGATTAGGGTTTTTCTCTGTTTTAATTTACAAATTGAATACTGGAATAGAGACATAAAACTATACTGTTTTAATTAGTTTTTTCTCTCCCACTTTGCATAGGTAATAGGAGTTATATATTTGTTCTTTCATAGCAGGGTTTTGTTTTTTTTTTTTCAAAAAAGAAAAGAAATAATACTTATATTTGATACAGAGATACTATTTATGAAGGAAGCTAATTGGTGGCTTTGGGGGAAATTTGTTTTAGGACATTTTGAATAACATGTCCTAAGGCAGAAGAGCTTCCCAAAACATCTTGAAATAGCCAAAATATGAAATGAACAAGGGGTCTGGTATGTTCATAAAGTATTCCTTTTTTTTTATAATTTTATTTATTTATTTGAGAGAGAGCTGAGCGGGGCGGGGGGTTCGGGGGGTGGAGGGGAGGGACAGAGGGACAAGCAGACTCCCTGCTGGGCACAGAGCCGGATGGGGGCTCCATCCCAGGGCCCTGAGATCATGACCTGAGCTGAAGGCAGATGCCTAATCAACTGAGCTACCCAGGCACCCCATTCATAATATATTCTTTTAAAAATAATTGGACATCTCCTGATACTTACGTTCGAGAATAAATGCCTAACAGAAGACTCGTTAAATAGTAAACAAGAATCCTCTTTCTTCACAATCTAATACATCTGAGAGAGGGTACCCTTCTCCCAAGTCTTTGGGAATATTGCTTTCAGAGTTCATTCCTGATGTAGAGGTGGACACTGCAGGCTCTAAGGCCTGATATCATTAGACAGTCTTTCATACACAGAATGCTTTGGTCAATTCCAAATCCAACATTAGCCACTTCGTGATATTTTCACTTTCCATGTCATTTCCTATGTGGAGAAAGTGTACTTAACAATTGTTTTCCTTTATGTATAAATGATGTTTCTAGGTTTCATACAGCCATGTTTTATAAGTTTAAACATTTTTAGTTGTCCTAGGTGCACCTATAAACTTGAATTTCTGTAACCCCACAAGCTAAAGGCCAGACCCTGGATAGTGAAGCTCACTAAGTTTATTCCATTTTGCATATGCACATGACCCTTGTCATCTGGCCAGACTTCTCTCCTGATCCTCAAGAATATCATGGTCTCATGTTATGGTCTCCTTCTGCCTGTTTTAGAACTTCAATGAATCCTTTAGCCTCAATCAAGCCAGGCCACTTAAGGAGATTCATGAGGCACAACAGCATTTTTGAGATAAGCTACCTAAAAGGAACCATTCAGAGATCTGAGAGGAAAACCAGTAGATCTAAGAAGAAGAAAGGAAGAGACCAACAGCAACAAATGCTGCCTGTAGGAATGACAGCAGAAAACAGATTGGAGTCATTGAGGAGAGTGTGAGGAAACAGAGAGGCTGTGAGTATAGAACAATAATCTTGATGGGTTTGGCTATAAAAGGAAAGACAGTGGCTAGGAGCTGGAGGAGGATGTGGGGTCGAGGGAGGTTTTGTTTTTTAAGATTTCAGCATGCTGATCAGAAGGTGTCAATAGCAAGTTAGAGCTTGGAGGTAGAAGAAAATTGGTGAAGGGAGGTCCCTGAAAGGGACAGGAAAAAAATATCTAGAGCACAAGTGAAATAATTATACCTCTTGTACGGAAGAGAAGCAAAAAAGGATGAGTACTTGCAAAGTTTGTTAGTTGATGTGATAGGAAGTTGGGGAGGGTTTGAAGAAGGTGTCAGTGTTATTTACTGAGATTGAAGGGAAAAATGGCTGGATTGAAAGTTTAACAAAAGTGAGTAAGCTTGCAATACTTGCTATGAAGAATGTGAGAGAGGGTAACTTAAAAAAAGTATATGGAGAGATTGATGGGCAGAATAGAGGAACCAGTTGAGGCTGGTGACCACAAACAGATCATGATATGATTGATGTAATAACTTATAGGTGAGCTCACAGACCAGGTATAATAATCTTGAAAATATGAACCACAGAATTGACCCAGTGTAGAAATTTCAACATGTAGGGAGCTGTAAGACCCCGGATCCAAAAAGTTGAGTTTAATTAAAAGAAATAGAGTAATGGTCTATTGAGTAAGCTTTATAGAGAAGGATACCAACTAATAAGGTGCTGACCAATATGAAAAGTAGAGGGATATAGAGACCTTGAGTCCCAGTGAGGTTGAAGAACTTGTCTAAAAGGGAATGCTGAGTGAGAGATATGAAAGTATATGGGACTTTGAACAGAAATTTGATATTTCTGTTGAATAAAAAAATGCCAGGATCCAGAATGGAGATTGAGAAGTCATGACTTCTAGGGGTTGGATTATCAGAAAAGTGATAGGATAATCAGGAGATTACCTTGGGTCTTGGAGGTAGAGGAAGATATAGAACTAGGTGCTGAAGTCTTTGAAGAGCTAGTCCCTGAAAGGTTGATAAATAACAGCAAAGAGGAAGAGTAGTGAAGAGGTAGCAGTGAAGAAGGGACATCAGAGTAACTGCAGTATTATACAGAAATGTAAATATTCTGAAAAAATGGTTTGGGTTGTATAGGGAATGTTGACCCTCTTTTCTAACCCCGAGTTAGGTGAATTATAGGAAAACGGGTGGCCTTCTTTTGAGAGGACTGTAGGTAGGGTGACCTTAACATCTGTTTTGTCAATAACAGTCCCAATTTATACCTGTGGTCCTGACATAACTATTAGTAGTGTCCTCTTTTACTCTTAAAAGTGTTCTGGTTTCTATGTTAAATTACGTGTTCACCCTCCCTTAAAAGGGAGTCGTGGCTTCAACGGAGAGCTCTTTCATTTAGGAAACAAATATTTTTTTTTTTTAAAGATTTTATTTATTTATTTGAGAGAGAGAGAGAATGAGAGACAGAGAGCATGAGAAGGAGGAGAGTCAGAGGGAGAAGCAGACTCCCTGCCAAGCAGGGAGCCCGATGCGGGACTTGATTCCGGGACTCCAGGATCATGACCTGAGCGGAAAGCAGTCGCTTAACCAACTGAGCCACCCAGGCGCCCTAGGAAACAAATATTTTTTAAATCAGTGAGAGGACATAGGATGGAATTTCTTGCTTGTTTTGCTTGAGAAAGGAGTTCTAGGCACCATGGTAAGAAAGGTTTGGGAGGGGGAGGAACAGTGTTCTACCGAATCAGAGGAGACCGCAAATATTGGTTGACTTGAGAGTGTGGAATAGATGAGTTGGCCTCACCTGGAGCTACCATCTTCCATTTCAATTTCCTTATCAACCTTCTGATTCCTTTGATCTGGAGTCAGATTGACAGCCATGCCTTCAGAGGTTAAATATGCCTATCATTATTTATATCTTTACACTGTGGCCAGAAATTGTAGCACTGTATTCCAAGGTGAAAGACTCACAAGGCCTAAATTGCTACAGATCATGGCCATATAATGGCTCCTAATTGGGATGATAGCCTCCTAACACTTGCTTCCCCTTTGCTTTTACATTTTCAGTTCTCCTTCTTTGGAGTTTTGGCAGATTTGGCTTTCTCTGTCAGGTCAACTTCATTACTTACTCAAAAATCAGGGTAAGAAAACAAGACAGTTTCTGACCTCTGGATCTTATGAAGACTGGTATACTCACCGAAGTCCTTAGATTTTGCTAAGCATTGTATACTGAGAGCTGATGATGAAAGGAGTAGAGTACTTAAGTCAGATAATAATGCCAAAAACCAAATAGTAATGGCCAATCTTGCTGAAAGCAAAATATTCTTATGTCTCTAGTCACAGCCATAGGCTAAAATGCACCTTAAAAGACCAATATATCATGGAACCATATTGGAATTCAAGATTTTTTTGTAAAAGAAATGGTCCTACTTCCACTCAACATAGAAATCCACATTACAATATCTTCATAGGAGACCTGTAATTCAAGGAAGTCATTTGTGTTTAAGTCTGCAAATAATATATTGCAGTGCAACTGAGGCATAAAGCTTATTGATGTAGCTTATGGAAATATAGATAAAGCCATTTCCCTGAGTTATGGACATTCTTCATTCACCATGACAAATAAAGTTAAATTAAGTTAAAGTGAGTGGTTTTTATTCACTTTCTAAAAATATTCATTCAAATTTACAAATAGACTGTTCATAGGAATCCTTAAAGTAGTAAGTTTGCAGCATCAATTTAAAATATGAATCATTTATTTAAAAATCTATGTAGTTTTTCAGAATTACCTCATGATAATAATTCAGCCTTTTTTTTTTTTTTTTTAAGATTTTATTCATTTATTTGACAGAGAGAGACACAGTGAGAGAGGGAACACAAGCAGGGGGAGTGGGAGAGGGAGAAGCAGGCCTCCCGCGGAGCAGGGAGCCCCATGTGGGGCTCAATCCCAGGACTCTGGGATGACCTGAACTGAAGGCAGACACTTATCGACTAAGCCTCCCAGGTGCTTAATGACTGAGCCACCCAGGTGCCCCTTCAGCTTAACTTCTTAAAACCATGGTTCACAAACTTGTTTTCTGTACCTAAGCAATCCACAGGTTTAATATATTCCTATTTAGTTGCATCAGCTTAATATATTCCTATTTAGTTATTTCATTCCTTGCTTGAACAAATTCTAAGCAGCACTTACTCCACTACCCCTAGCTTCCCACCCCATCCTAGAGAAATATCAGAGTATTGGAAGTATTGTAGCAGTTTGAAAAATATTCCTCTAGAACAATGTTTTTCAAATGTCAGGTTGTAACCCAATAGAGGGTTATTATTTAGCGTGTCATAACCAGTATTTTTAAAAAATGAAATAGAATAGAGTACATCACATACAACAGGGATAAATAAAAAGGTAAACTTTGATTTCACAGATACACAGATCTATCTACTGGGTCACCACATAAAATGTATTCTTACCCCTTATGGATTGCATGGTCAAAAAAGGTTGAAAGCCCCTGTTAAGAAAACAGATGAACAAATTGAGGTCTATCACTTTATCAAAATACTATATAGCAGTTATATATATCACTACCCAGATCAACATGGATAAAGTCCAAAATATTATGTTGGGTGAAATAAGTCAATAGTAAAAGAATTTTCTTACATTAAACATTGAAAATTGGATTATGTATTGCTTATTTACATATATAGATATAGATAAAGATGTAGTAAGAGTACAATAAAATGGAAAAGAAAGATACCCCTTTCAGAACAGCAGTTACCTCTGGGTTGAGAGGGAGAAAGCTGGCATGTACCTACAATGTTTGATTTCTTAATAAAATTCCAGAAGTCAGGAGACCTTTGTACTGTTTTCCTCTGATTGATTCACTTCATTTCCCTGATATTTGTTTCTCCACATATGAAATGAAAGAATACAAGAGAGCGATCAAAATGTCCAGCTGGACGGAGAGTTGGAATTGTATAATGAAGATGTGTTTTAATCGTGTAATATTCAACCCATAGAATTTAAATGACTTCTCAATGTTACCAGCTAGTTAGTGGTAAACTCAGGCTAAATAGAGGCAAGTCATCTAAAATCATACTCTTTCATTTTCTACCATGTAACTGCCCTTGATGAAAGATGAAAGGACATGGCATCATTTTATCTAGGATAAAGTCAAGAGATCACCATTATCCTCACCTTCAGCATATAAAATTGGTCACAACCTAGTGACCAATGGTTCTTCTAGCTCTACTGAAGGAAAGAGTGAATTCTTTGAAAAGGCTAAATTTAATTAAAATGTGTCTGTTTATTGTTAAATATTAAAAGAAGTTATGATCACTGGTTTCAGGTGACCTTTCAGTTTAGTTTACCCACACCTTATTTTAAATGATTGATGGTAGCCATGTCTAGTGTCCTATAGTTATTTGATTTATAAATTGGAGAATATGAAGGCGTTCTGTTCAAGACTGATTTGTAGTTATTGTAGAAGCTACAATTGTTATTGTAGAAGTTGATTAGTGATTGATCCACCTCATACTTCCTAAAAGAATTTTAACTCATTGTAAATTCAAAGAACAATAAGATGAAAGACTACATATAACGTGAAAGAAACTATGAAGCAAAGGGGAAAGGAAAAATATCAAGAAATTCTGGTGATGAAAAAGCCACAGTTGAACACAAAGCTTACTTCTGAACTCATAGCAACCAAGCAAAAGAGGAAGCACACTAAATGTTCTAATTATCTAGGAAGCCTGTGAACTCATCATCCCAAACACACACAAAATTTCCCAGCTTGGTGCTCCAAGAGGAATTTGACCCAGCTGATACTGACAAAAGTGTCATTGGCGATACAGGAATGAAAAATCTTCAATCTAGAAAGCCTAGGGTCAAATCCCAGCTTTACAACTTGTTACTTGATAGTTGGGCAAATTTCTTAATCTCTGTTTCCTCATCTATTAAAAGTGGATAATAATAATAGAATTTACCTCATAAGTTTTTTTAAATAGGATTAGGTGAGTTAATATTTGTAACTGATCAAGGCCGAGAACAGCCCTGCACCCCGGTAAGGTTTATTCTTTAATAAATTAAGCAAGCAAATAATCTGAATCGCAGTTTTTCAAAGGACATTCTGAAATTAGTGTGATTGCAGTTAGTAGTTGATTACTGTAGTGACATACAAGCTGACAATTGTTCTGTCCCTTATTTTTCTATTGATTTCCTTCCCAAGTTTTAAAGTCTTTTTTTTCCATTTTTTTAAAAAAGAAAAATTAGAAAAATAAACATATTCTCTGCCACGTGGATCAGAATACACACTTCTCATGCGTGCTTTCAAAATGTAGTCCTCCTAATAAAATATGTCAGATTCAGGGTTTTTTTTATACAGATCTCAGCCAGCTATAAATTAGAGCATATGCGTCATTGCCTAGGAAAACCTCACATAGCAACAAACAGCTAAATTAACCCACGCTCATGTAGGGGGTGTAAGGTTGATGACAATTTGCAAACTAAGATCTCTCCCCCAGAGGCAAGAAACTATCCAGTTTTTGTTTGTTCATCCCTGTTGGGAGTCTTTAAAATGGAAAATTTTGACATAAGCATTGTTTAATGAAATCAAAGATTTAAAAAACCTAATTATAGACAAAAACTTTTGTATATGAGAAAACAATGTAAGTCATATCTTATTTATAAGCAGCTTTAGTTCTGTTGAATTATTAAACCACATTTTGTCTGTGCCCCTGAACTACTTTGCTACCATATGTTATAAATATGTGTTTTATATTTCCATTTAGGTTAACTTAGCATCTACTATCTGCATTAATAATGTTTTCATTTAGCTCACAATAAAATATATGTTTTTCATGCATGTGTATCTTATCTCCCTTACTATATTAGAGCAATTTTAGAGAAAGACTGGCTCATCATTTTTTATAATGGTCTTATTTCTTAATACAACAGTTTACACAGACTTGGTACCATCTTTGTTAAAATTATCATTGAGATTGAATCCTTTGTCAATAAAGTAGTATAAAATATTCCAATGCTGTCTAGTCATTCATTCATTAAAAAGCCCTTTTAATGCAATTTCCTTTCTCTTTTTCTATTTTCAAATATCTATGCCATTTTTTTTTATTTAGGTCTTTGCACTTTGGCTAAATCAACCAAATTATTGTTGCCTTTTGCAGTTATTAAAAGTCACTTTCTTTTCTTCTAACTCTTTGCAGCCTGTCTCTAGAGTGTTTTTATTCCTCTTCTTTAGAAGTTATATTATCATAGTATGTCAGTTCTCACCATACATCTCAAACATTTGTGTCCATTTAGAATACTGTATTCATATTATGTACTCTTAAAAAGTGAGCTTATGTCTTAAAATAGTATATGACTTCAATATGATCACAGAACTAAAACTAGGATTAAAGGCTAGCTTTCAGAAACACCTGTTACTTAATCTCAATTTCTTTTAACTCAGGCTAGGGAACATAGTGAACCTTTAATTTTTACTCTTTTATTTGTATGTTTTTCTTTTATGTAATTCTAGTATTGTGCATTTCTCAATGACATTAACAAATTAAATTTTCATTTGAATGAAATGAAAAGTTAATTTGGACATTAGATTGGAAGTAAAATAAAATGTGTATGCTACTACTTAATAGTAATGCAGAATTCTGGCCTAATGTATCTTATCTTTTACATTTTCATTTAAAAGATTGTTCTATAATAGATTTCCTTAGGAGCAATATATTTTAGGAATTGTCAGAATTGTTAGGTTATCTCCTTTCTACTCAGTTCATATTTCTCACTTAGCTATAGAAGAATTTTAAAAATTGTTATTGGCAAATTCATATTGTAGGTTGGATGTTGGATGGAGAGGTTTTTTTATTGCAGGGAATGAAAACTTTATCATAATTAATTCATTTTTATTATTTGAACTTCGGTTAATTCTAAGAAATATTTGAAGTTACTGTGGGAGATATTTGAGAATCCGAAGAATTAATTTAGGATGTTATCAATGACCATCAAGGTAGAGAATAAAATTCAAAATGAAGTAGTGAAAACATTGTAATATATTTTGACACAACCCATTCATTTGATATATTGTTTATCCTATCTATGTATTTCAGGGGGTCATAGTCATAAACTTTGAATATCCTTTTTTAAAATCTCTAATAATCGAAGTGAAATTAATTGTGATGTGAAATAATAAAATTGCAAAGAATTACCATAGCTTGCAGATTATTAATTGTTACTGAGCTTTGATTCTTTACTAAAAGTTGATTATGTTGCTACCCATCTCCATGGACAGAATAATGTGTGTTTTAGAAAAATTATCCAATGTATCTTATAATAAAAGGCAAAAAATCTTTTCAATAGAATTAATAAATTATTGCTTAGATTTATTTTTAACAAAGCAATTTTTATCAAGACTTATCTAGCTAAGTACAATAGCAACAATAGGGGGAAAATCAGAATCTCTTTCATTACCTGCTTCTATAATTGTGCATGCATAAAGTATGCTTGAAGCCTTTGAAAAGGGAGATTGTGCAACCTGAATACTAATTTCATGAGTACTGTAATTTCACGTCTGTTATCCATGTTCAAGCTGGTCGTGCTTTGAGGAGCAGCTGAAGCTTTATGGAAAACTTTGTAAAACATTCTATTTAGAACCAATTCTTTTTCTTTGCATTATGTGCTCTGGGTATTTTTCTTCCTTTGTGTTTTATTTTGAGAACATTTGTATGAAAACAAGATCTTTGTTTCTTACAAGCACATCTGCTCTAGCTGCTTATAGATTACGAGAAGTCATCATCCTCTGTGACATCATGATCATTTCCAAGGCAACCAGTTTGGCTCACTTTTTTTTTTTTTGAAAATATGATAAAAAGTTACAGAATGTCAGCAGCAGCAAAGTGTTTATTTCAAAACAGATACATAATAACTTCCCAGTTTTCTGTACCCACTGCATGTGGCCTGTTCATTTCGAAACACCAAAGCTTTAGTCTATTGAATGTAATTACCTTAAGGTCCAGGAGACTGTCAATTCCATTACTCACAATTTAGAGGAAGAATAGAATGCTTAAAGAAACAGATTCTGAGGTGACCGCCTTTATTGTACCTCAATGCCCTGACACATGGCTTGGCTGGTGCTAGTTCAATGAGGGAGGAAATGTATGAGACCTTGGTGTTTTATGTTGTACAGTAAATAATGATATAGATTTGAATAACAGCTGGAAGGATCTTGAAGCCTTTTACTTGAAATGATTTTATGAACAGGCACTACATTCACTCAGCCACTTCAACGCTGTCACTACTGTGATGAAATGTGGTTATGAGAGGCCTCAGAACATAATCATTTGGATAGCAAGCCAAGGTTGCTAAAGAGGACTGGAACCAGGATCAGACTTTGTGGCATGTTCTGCTACATCAATATTTGTCAAAATTATGAAGTTTTAGTCACAATAGCCAAGCAATCAGTAAAGAAATATTTATTGAGTATTTGCAGTGTGCATAGCACTGTATTGGGGACTGTGTGTGATATAAGGTAGTCCACATGCAATCCCTGACCTCCCAGCCCTTTTTTGAGATGAATGTCTACTTATCGTATCATATTTTTTTTCAGCACTGCTAAAATATTTTTATATTAAATCCTTTTCCCTTTCACTTAAACAGTCCCATTTTATTTTTAAAGGTATACATTTCATCTGAACTACGTTAGTTCAGGATAATTGGTGGTTTGAGCCTGAATAAGCTGTTCTATGTTGAATGCTAAGGAAATTTGGAAAGAGAGGGCTCTGAGGCAGCTGCGGTCTGAGCACACTTGGACTCAGAATGTCAGGAATAGGATACAAGATTCTGGACCTTGGTATAAAGCAAGCGTCAGCTAAGCTGGTAGGAAATACTCAGAATTGTGAATCTGAAGATAGATCAGGAATGGGAAAATGGGCAAAAGTCCTAAGGCAAAGCATCCAAATCAAGGGAAGAAAGCCTTGGGGGTATATCTAAACAAAGGCAGGGCAGGTGGGGGGCAAAAGTCAAAATGGCAGGCAAATGCAAGAGGTCTGAGCAGTAGGGTGGGCAATATTCTAGAGGCCCAACTGCATGAAGCAGGGACACAGTCAAGCGAGACTGAGCTCAGAAATAGGATAGCCATTCACGTAGTACCAGGGGCCAAGTCAGGAACCAATTAAAGATGGTCTAAAATGTTAAATGTCCCATGATTGAGCATAATTTATGCATATTTTTATATATGTATTCACTTGTTCTGTGCCAAGAACTGAGCAATATATTAGGCCCAAGGGTTAATAAAACTAACAAAGTTGATCTTATGAAACATTATACTGGGCAAAACAATAAATAATTAATTCAGCAAATAAATGTATTATTAAAATGTGTATTATATGTCAAAGTGTCATGGTAAGGAATAAAGGAGTCAGGGTAGGGGGTGCTACTTAGGTATCATGGAAAGCCTCTCAGAGACTACAACACTGATTTTTAGAGAATCTTCTTAAACCCAGCTCTCACCCCCAGCTACCATGGTCTACCAACTTTACAGCTATTTAAGATTCATATCCCTGGTTAGCCTTATTCCCAGCTTTTGTAATCAACAACTGGTCTCCCCACACCCAATGACTTCCACCACTAAAATCTCCTTTCCGTTCCTGATTTATCCCATATGTCTGTCTAGTCTCCAGGTCAGCTGACATCCTTAGCCTGATTTATCTTATTGCCACTTAAGCCCTCAGGATGATATTATGAGGGTGGAAGTTTGTTTTATTCAGAAGAGCCTAACATTCATAATAAATAAGCCCAAATATCTCAGTGATGTAACACATTAGAAGTTTATCTGTTGCTCAAAGTGTTTGGTGAGATTCAGGACATTTCCAAACTTGCTCAATCATCCCTTTGGGAGATTGGAGTTCTCTGCTGGCTCCTCTGGATCTGCCTGGCAGACAAGGAAAGGGAGGAAACAGAGGATCATGAGGGAAGTTTCTGTGGGTCAGCCACAGAACCATTGTGCATCCTTTCTGCCCACATTCCATTTGACAGACCCCAGTCATATGGCATACCTAACAACAAAGAAGGCTGGGAATATAGCCTAACTGTGTGCCCTGAAGGAAAAAGGAAATAGGTTTGGTGAGTACAACAGTATATCTTTTTATTCACCAAAAAAAAAGAAAGAAAGAGAGAAAGGAAGGGGAGGAAGGAAGGAAGGAAGGAAGGGGGGAGGAAGAGAGAAAAGGAAAACCATTCCACTCTTCTTCCACTCTTTTTCCCACACAAAGAACTTAGTCCTCATCTCCCAAATGAGATCATCCAAGGCCCCATCCAGTCACTGAATCTGTTCAAAGCCCAGAATCTCCGGGCTCATGTGTATTGTGGCTCTCTCAAATCCGGGAAGGAATGGTCTCATGAGTATGTGGTGTGTGTGGCTATATGAGTCCCCACACTCAGATAGGTCCCTGCAGTTGGTTTAATGTTCTGCTCTCACTTCATGAAATTACTAATAATATTACTGTTGAACTTGTGTTTTACAAATGAATCCAGCGGGATAATGGAGCATGCACATGAGCACAGCACGTATGTGCAATATGTGTGTCCTTTGTTCCTTGCTGCCCCATTTGTATGCAGTTTGTGTTGCTCATGAGTGCAGAATGCTGGTGGACCTATGATGCTTGGGAGTTTAGCAAGACTCAATGTTGAGTACAAGGTAAGCATGCTGTATCTGTGGCTGTGTAAGCAGGGCATTGATAGCCCTGAGAGACCATGCTTTCCATTTGAACTAAAAACTTGCTTTGAACACAGAAAGAAGGCAATGGCATTCTAAGAAACACAGAAGATCCAGGAACTCTATTATATCCTTTTCTTTATGCTATCTTTCCCTGTATTAGCCAAACACTTACACTAATATGATGTCTTAGAAGGAAAGAGAAAGATGGAACAACCATAGCTCCTTCTTTCATTCCTTTCTTACTCATCAGTAAGCCAAAGGTAGAGAGTATTGAGAGAATGTGCGCACATGGACAAACAAAATAAAAACAGTCACATTATTGTGTGCAGCATTTCCACTTCTCTGGTAAGAACAAAATGCATATGCATGCCACAAAGTACGAATTGTATAATTTCATTAATTCCACATTTGAATTAAATGCTTTTATATTTGCATTTAAAACTGGCATTGCACAATAAAAACATTAATAGTAAAATTAAACATTTCTTTGTTTAGAATGACATTAATTAACAAATTTAAAATACCATGATAAGTTAAAACATACTGTAAAAGAAAGGATAAGGTACTTTCAATGGCAACTTTCTCCTGCTTTTTGAACAAGGATCCCAAATTTTCATTTTGCACTGGGGCATGCAAATCATGTAGCCTTCCCTGGGTCTGGTGCTCTGCATCCTTTTCCCACTATAATTGCAATAAAAGCTTCCAGTCAAAAAAGGGAAGAAGAGGATACACATAGCAGTCAATGACCTGCAGAAATTATTAAATCCTTCTGGAAAGGCCCTGTGAAGGGCGATAAGCCAAGATGTGAATAATTTCTTGTTCTGTCCCTGATTCTTCTTTCTGTGGCCCTTGGCTCCTCTCTGAGTTTCTTCATTAACCATTATCTTCCACAGAAATATCTGAAATGGTTGTTGAAGAATATCCTCTCCTTGTGGACTGTGCAGCTTTCATATCTCTCTTCCTCTCCAAGGGTGATTTTAAGGTCTTTTTTTAGCCCTGGCTCATGGTTTCGTTAGCACTACAATTTCTTTAAAAATTTTTTTGGTAAGTTTCTGATCTATTTATGTTCAGTTCCATGTGCCAAGGTTTTTTTAATAGTTATTAAACTTGGTTTATTCCTTGTTTTCTGGTCCCCATATTTTTTTCTTACTTAGTGGCAATCTGAAACCTTACGCTATGAAACGATATGCTAACCTCTCTGATGTTTACTGAAGGGCTGAGTTGTTTGAGAAATCTCACTGACCCTGTGTCATTTGAGGCAATTTTTTTATTTCACGTCTCAAAGCTATCAACTTTTCTACCAAGGAAGGCCCTTGATTCTTGAACTTTCTACTCTCACGATTCCTGGCTTGAAAATTAGCCCAAACTCACCTGAGCTACGTGCTTTTCTTGCGTAAGTGGTGACCAACACACCATCAAGCTGACAGGTCCAGCTACCTCCCCTGAGCTACAGGCTCAGGAGATTTGTGGTTTGCCTTCCATGTTCTCCCACGATAATTTTACTGAAAATTTCCTGAAGCACAGCAGAACTCTCTAGACATCTAGCCTACTGGATCATACCCTTACCTTCTACTGGCTGGTCTCTAAACCAATGACACTTATCTTGGGTTTGTTACAACAGAAGTCCATGTCAAAGTACCAATTTCTGTACTTACCAAGGGAGGATAGCTCCTATAACTAGACACTAAAATCTCAGTGCCTTAACACATGAAAGCTTATTTTTGTTCACATTACACATCACTATGGGTTCATGATCAGTGACGTACCACTAAATGATTAAGAGAACTAAGCTCTCTCTATCTTAAATTATTTTATTTTGTATTATCAAAGCTTATATTTTTGAAAATCTTTGTTTAAAACTCGGCTGCAATAATCAAAAGGTCTATTTAGAAGTTCAGTTTATTTTAATGCTTTCCTCTAATAAGAACGTATTATGAGCAACTATATGCCAACAAATTAGGCAATCTGGAAGAAATAGTTGCATTCTGGGGTTCCTGGGTGGTTAAGCATCTGCCTTCTGTTCAGGTCATGATCTCCAGGTCCTGGGATCGATCCCCATGTCAGGCTTCGAAATCAGTGGGGAGTCTGCTTCTCCCTTTCCCTCTGCCTCTCCCCCTATTTGTGCTCTCTCTGTCTCCCTCTCTCTCAAATGAATAAATAAAAAATCTTTTTTTCTGTTTTTTATTTTTATTTTTTTAAATTTCTTTTATTATGTTATGTCACCATACAGTAATCATTAGTTTTTGATGTAGTGTTTCTTTTCTTTTTTTTTTTTTAAGATTTTATTTATTTATTTGACAGAGAGAGAGAGACAGCTAGAGAGGGAACACAAGCGGGGGAGTGGGAGAGGGAGAAGCAGGCTCCTGGCTGAGCAGGGAGCCTGATGCGGGGCTCAACGCGGGGCTCAATCCCAGGACCCTGGGATCATGACCTGAGCCGAAGGCAGATGCTTAATGACTGAGCCACCCAGGCACCCCTGATGTAGTGTTTCATGATTCATCGTTTGCCTATAACACCCAGTGCTCCATGCAATACGTGCCCTCCTTAAAAGAAATGGATGCATCCCTAGAAATGTATAAACTACCAAAACTGAAAGAGAAAGAAACAGAAACCTTGAAACCAGTAAGGAAATTGAAGTAGTAATCAAAAATCTCCTACTGCTTTCCTTTAACAATTGAAAAAGACCTCTCACAATTAGAGGTAGAACCAAATGGAAGAAATATTGGCTTGCACTAAAAAAAAATTATGATCCTTAGTTTTCAGTCCAGCCCAAGAGTTTACACAAAGATTTTGTTGAAATTTTGCTTGTAAATTTAAGTTTCCATCTTCCCTGATGTCAATTAGTAATTCTTACAAAGCAATCGAAAGATTGACTATTTTGTTTTTGACAAATACACTTCAAAGTCACTGAAATATTTTTAAGCAAGTCAGAAAATTCTGTTTTTAAATTTTCTAGGTATCAGGATATGAGAGATATTTTTAAACATGGCAGAATTACTCACACTGTTTCAGCTACAAAAAGAAAAAAAAATTATAGTAGAAATCATCCCAAAAGTTCCTTTTCCAAATGTGCCCTCCACAGCATGAGATTTTTTTTAAAGTAATTACTATTTCAGTCATTGTTTAAATATTACCTCGACCATGAAAAGATTGATTATATTTTTGCAAGTGTCTATTAGGCACTTTTGCCACTGGTTATCACAGATAATGTCACCAACCAGAAGCTGACAGTGTAGCCCACTAAGGTCCGTCTTTCCAGGCAGCGAAGAGAGTGAAAAAGATGAAGGTATAGCTAGAGGAGCGGAAGACACCTGGCATAGCCATAAAATCATACTCATACCCTGTGAACTGCAAGAGCCTGGAAGTGAATGAATGAATGAGAGTACCATGGTCAAAGCATCTAACTGTGGGACTCCTATATCTCCCTCAGAAAAACTTGGTATTATCATGTGATAAAAGACTGTTGGGATCTCTACTGGGGCCTCTCCTTTAAACAAATTGTGAAATAAAATGATATGGGCATAGGAAGAAAAATTATCATTTAATTACTAAAAATCTAGATTAAAGAATGTAGCTTAATATGAGAGCAAAGTGGACCAACAGGGCCCCAGAATTAGCAGACTTACCCATTCAGTCTAGGCATTGCCAGATTAGGGCTGGCCTCCCCAAGAGAGAAGACTGCTCAGGTAAGACTGCTCAAACTGGGTCAGAGTGGTGGAAAGACTATAAGTTTGCCTAAGAAAGTCCCTTCTAATGGAAGCAAGATGTGAGAAAACAATGTTCTCTTCTACCAAAGTTCACTCAAATAGATCTAGTGACGGTGTCATTGTCAACCCCTTATATTCAATATCAGTACATTTCAATGTACTTCTTTTTAGATAAAAATACATATAAGTACAAGTTCTACTGTTTTCTTCCTTTAACCCAAAGAGACTTTTCTGCAGACCCCTTAGGGTGCACCTACATCACTTCAAAACCATTGGGCCAAAGAATACACTGTTGGACCACTGTTGGCGAGTTCAGTCCTAGCTCAGTTCTTGGTAAGCATCCTGCCCCAAAGCAGCAAGAATTTCATACCTTGTGTTTAGTTTGCCTTTAACACTATTTTGATTCTCATCCAGGTGTACAGGAATCAGGTTTAGCCCCAGTCCCCCTCCTAGCCAAGCCTCATGCCCATCTTCCAGGGAATGTGTTCCCTGGCCCTTTGTAGATAGCCCAGAATCCACCTGTCACTAGGGCTCAGCTCTAAGCTGAGTGCTATTGACAGTATGTCAGCCTTATGATTATATATGAGGGACAACACATTATGCCAATGCACTTAAGTCTTTTTTTTTTTTTTATCTGCTATGAAGGTTAGAATGACTTTTATTTTTTTTCTCTGCTTGACTCTCGGCAAATCAATTAAGAAGTTTTAAAAACAAGAAACATCTTAAAAGGCAGTTTATACAGTGAATAGGATATTAGGTTCCTACCCAATGGCTTCATAGTAGAATGGAGTCTGAAGCAACAGAAAGCCTAAAATGGGAAACAAATGACACCCCTACTCTCTTCTAGCATTTTTGGCCAGAAACATTTTTTTTAAGTTTTATTTTAGAATAGTTTTAGATTTATGGAAAAATAGTTGCAAAGAGAGTACAAAGAGTGGACTGTTTAATTCTCAATAGGTCTCAAACTGATTTAAAAATTCTTTTGTTTGTTTATTTGGTTGGATTTGGTTTGATTTTTATTTTTTGAAATTATGTGCATTTAATGTAACTTTAACAGCTTAGGACAATAATTCTAAGATTTGTGTAAGAAGATACCACTGCCATATTCCAGGGATTTAGTTAGAATAAGAATTCAGAGCTCTGACCTCTGGCCTCTGTAAGTAGATTTAGGGGAGTTGAAAACTGCCCCTCTGGGCAAATACTTTAGGAGCTGATGAGCACTCAGCTTTGTTTAAGATACCACTTGTCATCAATATGCCCAAGAGACTGACAATTTCTATTTATTGCTTCTTGAGAGAGAACCTGGAGTCTACTGGAATGTCTTGTCAGCACGGGACAAGAAAAGAAGACACATCTTGGGGAGTAGACCACTCTTTGAAAGGCTAGAAAGGTCACCAGTCTTTGGAAGAGTTTGTAGTAGCTTAGAAGCTTGCTGCCCAGTCGTCCAAAGAGAATAAATAAACACAAAATAAGGGAGTGTGGCCACCCCTTTGCCACTCAAACCTCATGCCTTTGGAACATAAGCTCCTTGGGGGCAGAGGTCCCTAATTCTCCATGTAGAAATTGTGCCTGCCACATAGTGGGCAGTAAATGGAAAAACTTGGTAACTTCTGCTCTGTGTAAAAGAGTAAGAAGAGGCCACTGAATTGTCAGCAGAAGAGAGAAACTTGAGGAGGTAGAAATTCATGATTAGCTCCCTATTTTTAAACCCGTGGATTATGTAGGTAAAATACACTAAGGGTCCAAAAAGTGAACAGAAGTCAGTAGCTCTTGCATAGAACATGGTAAACCATTTCTTACTGAAATCTAGAGCAGCTACTTGTAGTAGAGGTGGAACTTAATGTAAAAAAATGCTTCTCAAAAAATGCTGGAGAATTCTCATTGTTTTACATCATGAGACTTGACATCTTTGCAAACTACCTGCTGTAAAATATACATATTAATATTTCATGTAATAGTAATTGGCATGCCTTGGGGTCAGTGTGTACCAGTAAAGAGTATTTTTCAGTTTCTAGGCAGCCAACTAATCATATAGTAATTCATTAAAGCAATAGGTCTTCTTTATATTATGGGTATCTGATAATAATAATATTTAATATTTCTTGAGCACTTACTAAGTGCTCAGCAGAGTACTTAACATTTTGCTCTAATCTTTAAAACAGCCCCATATGGTTGGTAGTATTACAATCTCCATTTTAAAGATGAGGAACTGAGTCTTAGAGAAAAGTTAAGATATTTGCCCATCCTCACACATTTAATAAGCTTGGATTCAAACCCAGGTTTTGTTGATTCTAGAACCTGTAAGCTTGATTACTACATCACATTCATGGAAAGCTTAATATAATTAACTTGAGTGGTTTCTTGTTATATTGTTCTATTATTCTGTCAGTAAACCATATAGTTTACACAAAATGTAGTATAACCATCTGATAGAAAACCTGAATTAGGGTTTGCTGCATTAGAACCAAGTTTTTCTTCATTTACTTCATTCAACAGTACTGCACCATGCCCTTCTTTTGCACTTAGCACCGGGTAGAGGATACAAAGAAATATGAGACATAAACCCTACCCTCAGGGATCTTATATTGTTGAGAATAATAGCCCATATATACAAATGACAAATTCAATAATCATAAAATCTATATGATAAATTTCCAAGTGAGTAGTACAGACAAGTGCCATAGGAGTTCAGAAGAGAGGGGCCACTCTGCATGAGTGGGCTGGGAAAGTCGTGTGGAGGTAGAGATTGAATGATTCCTCAGAGAGTGAGTAAATTTGCATAGACATAGAAGTAGCAATAACCTACTCCTACACCTACTTCTTCCTACAGGAAAGAGGGTGGACAAAGATTACAAGGTAAAAATAATCACTGATATGTTCAGGGGGTAGTAATTAAACCAGTTTAGGTAGAATGTGTAGTTTGTGTTGGGGAACAGGGAGAGAGCATGTGAAAATTAGAAACATGTAAGGAAAGCCAGCCAAATCTTCACCAGGGGGTGGGGCATCAGGAGAGACTTGCCATTTAGAAGGTTGTAGCAAGAAGCGTCAACTGGACCAGGAGAAATGGAAGGGATCAAATGATGAAGCTCTGGATGAAGGGGAAGAGTAGATACTTGGGAGAGGGATAGATGGCAGGTAAATTTATGGGTCAACAAGAGAGGATCTAATCTGAAACAACAAGAGAGTCTGAAATCCTGAGGAGTCTGAACCCTGTGAGAATGCCATCTGTAGAGAGTTGGTCATGTTGGTGGAAAGCCATTATGGAGGAGATGTAGAGCTTAGTGAATTTGAAGAAAGCAAAGAATTTGAAATTAATTATATAAGGTGAGCTTTCAACAAAGAGTTGGAAATTGTTGAGAATGGCACCCAGTTTTAAATACCAGGAGAAAAATATGAGCCCAATTCTGAAATTCTGAAAATAACAATCAAAGATCAGCATCTTTTGGGAGGTGGAGGCAGAGAAAAAGAAGGAAATGCAAAAATGTTAAAAAGTGGTTAATTTGGATATTTTAAACATCAAAGGAAGGAAAATGGAATAATAATGATAAGTTAAGGATCTGGAGACCCCCAAACCAGTTAATTTCTCTTTTCCCCATTGAGTGATATGAGAAGGGCAAACAAGGTATAATCATCATTAGAGGCTAAAAGTTGCAGTATTTTCTGAAGAAATCCAGTCTGGCTTAAGGTGAGTGGGAAATGAAGTAAGGTCAGGAAATGATGGCTTCACTTTGACATGTTTTGGTGACAACTATAAATAAGGAACTGCAAAAGGGGAGTTTAAATAAGTGAAATAGAAATGTGTAAGACATGGTAGAAAGAATGGACTCATTGTGGGAAATGGAAACGGAAGGATAAAATTTGTTTTTCAAACAAATTTGAAAGTTGGGAAGTTGTGGCAGGGGAAGTTTTGGACCTCAGACAGCTAACGTAAATGACAGGAATTAGGGGAAGAAGTTGATTCAGAGGCCTTTTGAGAGCAGGCACCGGATATCAGAAGAGGCAAGCCTCCCCACAAACATGGGCACACAAGGGCCAGTTTTAAAATCTATAAAAGAATGTCTCATAGTGCATTAAGCAGCCACCCTCACCCATAAAACTGGTCAGGTTTCAGTTTTGGAAAACTTGACTTTGAGTGGTTACATGGGGAAGTGGGGAGCAAAAGGGGGAATTCTTGGTAAGATAGAAGCCAAAACAACTCTACCTCTAGGAACAGCTTTCCCTCTCTGAAACTGAATGATTACCTAGGAGACTTGAAAAACTGACGTTTCATCATTTCCTCACTCCAGGAAATTGAATGTAATGTTGTCCTTAACTCATAAAGGTCTTGAAGTGCCTCATGAAATCATTAAGAAAAGAATGCTTTGTATTTATTTTTCTATTCTTCAATGGCTTCACCTCAAATGCCACCTCTTCCAAGAGCGCTTTTGTATGGGAAGGAGGGTGTGTATGGACGCACGGAACAGACTGCAGTGAACATACCAGCCTGCCCCCTCGTAGTTTTTCTACACTACCCTCTTTGTCTAGAAGCCACATGGTTTGAGTAAAATTAAACCAGTTCAGCTCCTCTAAGATTGAACTCTGATTAGCTGATGCCCATTTGAGTGATACAACCATAAGACCTGGTATAGTAGAGATTGGCTCATGGATGATGGGTCATGTGAATCAAGGCCTTAGGCTACTTCATATATGGGATTCCCCTGGTCAGAAAGATTGGCCAAGGGTCAGTAGAGGACTTCAGTGTTTCAGTTAGAAGGAAGTCCTAGACTTTAGCTGGTATTTGAGGAAAGAAAATCAGTCAATTATTTTCTCACTCTCTTTCTCCCTCCCACCTGCTTATTGTCATTGTTGGTAACCATTTTGTAATGACAAAGTTAACTTGACTTGGAATAAATTTGCCACACTAGAAAAAAACTGGAGAGAGAAGTAAAAAAGCTCCTTGGTGAATGCCATAGAGCTGCTGGATCAAGCCTTACCTGTGACTTCCACTACTAGTGATATTTTGAGTTTGTAAATCAATAAATTACCTTTATTGTCAAGGCTAGTTAAGTATCATAACTGAGACACCTTTATGAATTACATTTATACTCACCTACTAAAATATTTTATTTTTCCCATTTATTTGAATCTCAGCACATCTGACTTGCACTGAATTTATTTGCCTACATTTCTTATCTTTCTGCACAGATTTTGAGCTCCTTGAGGGCAAGGATAGCAATTTACATATTTCCATGTTTTTCCTAGCTCTCAGAATACTGCTTTGCATATAATAATGTTAATAAATACTTGTAAAATGAATAAATCAACTTTATGAACTTGTGCATTTAATCTCATTATAACCATGCTGTAATTAACACATATTAATAATTCTAAAACTGTTGACTAAACTAAGTATGAATCCATCATTGTTTTGTCATTTGAGTTTTTTGTTTTCTTGTTTCTCTTCTTTGCTATTGGAAATGCTATAACATTATTTCTGTTTTTTTTTTTATTTTCTTCCCCACGGACCACAAAAATTTCTAAAATGTCAGGACAGTTCATATAAAGTTCTAAAGATTAGCAAAAAATAATCAGTGTTATCAGTTCTGTTGATGTAATTCTACCCAAAAGCTAAGTATCTTGAAATTTTAGTTAGCTAATGCAGATTCATCTTGGGTAAAGGAGAGATTTACATGAGGATTTGGATACCCTGAAGGTAGCTGAAGGCCAAAAGAATTCTGCCTTGCTTTTAATTTAAACCTTGACTCTTAGTAGATATTTTGCCTTGGCAGAATTAATTTCTGTTGGTCTCAGTTTTCTTACCTATAAAATGGAGATAATTATACTATTAATCTTATGAGATTGTTGTAGAAATCAAATAAATTAATAAAGCAAAGCATTTAGATTGATGTTAGATATAAAAAATACTTCACAAGTGATAACTGGGTTTTTCATCTTCCTCTTTTTCTCCTCCTTCTTCTTCTTATTGTTCTACAATATTGTTCTAAAATTATTGTTGTTACCATCCACACTGGGAAGCAATTGCAGTTTTTTCCACGTAAAGAAATCACTTATTCTACTTTCAGGTGCAATAAAACATTGTATCTGCTGCTTCATAATTTTCCCATGTGCCCTGCTATAGATAAAACCTGGCTGGACTCTTTTTCAGTCACATGTCCATGCAACAAATAAGTCTACTTATGAGGAAATTAACAAATAGATGTGCCCTTAAATAGAGTAACAAAGTTATAGAAAATAAGATAATTATATAAGTTACTTTTTCAATAAAGTAAACACAGTGTGGCCTTTAAAATGAATTTAATACATGAATTTTTTTTTAATTCATAAAATGTGGATTGTAAAAACTAATTTGATTTTTATTTTACTTTACTGTTTAATAAAGCTAATTTAAAATTAATTACCTTTTATGGAAATTTCCATTGAGATAATTATATACTAGTCTGCACTTACTTATAAGATATAATACAGAGAGATCCCCTATACACTTTGTTAGGTTTCTCCCAATGGTAACATTTTGCAACAGGATATTGACATTTTTACATTTTTAGAAATCTTATTCAGATTCCCGGTGTTATGTGTCCTCATTTGTGAGTGTGTGGACATGCCCATGCCCATGTGAAGTTCTTTACAGTTTTCCCACCTCTGTTCATTCCTGTTTCCACCACAGTCAAGATACTGAACAGCGGCAACACCACATCCATCTCTCTCCAGTCCTTTAGGTATTTATTTTTGGAACTAAAAATTAGTTAATGGAAAAAAGAAAAAGAACAAACCAATCTTGTGAATCAAGCATCCCAATACATGCTAGTCCTTCTACTACAAATTCATTCACAAATAGTCATGCATTTCTGATATAAATTTCCCTGAGAAACATTCATTAATAGGCACATCTGACTATGTATTTCTGTGAATGTACATACATTTCTTTAGCATATCTACACATGTTTTCTGTCTTTAGAACAAAATTGGGACTACAAGGACTCATTCATTTATTTACTCCATACTCAATTGTCATTTATTTGAATTGCAGAGATCTACTCAATATTATTAAATCAAACCAGTGACTTTGCTATCTGACTTAATCACTCCAAGCTCTTATTTCACCTTTTACATAGAGTATTTCACCCATGTTTATCAGATGTACATAACATTGAAGACCATTTATGGAAAATATTAAAATATAAATACATACTGTCTTTTACTTTAAATAGACAAGGTATTACATGTATTTTAAATATAAAATATAAAATACAATGTATACATAGATTATCAATATTCTCTAAAAGTAAACTTGTAGCCAAAAGTACTTACTAGTCAGTAAATACATTAGTCAAGGAGTGAGAAATTACAGAAAATTTGAACTTTATGGCAGCAAAAGGGAAAAATAGGAAGATGAAACGAGAAGCTGTGTACCCTTTAAATAATTTCAGCACAAAGAAACTAGACATTCAGGAGCTGCTTTGGGGAATACTTGCCTAGCTGTGTTCCCTCCCAGTCCTAGGTTCTGTCAGCTGAGATCTCTGGAGGTTCTCTGACCAGGAAATGGAAATAAGCCCATTTGGATGGAAATGGAATTCCATTTACAAATGGAAATATTTGTGAGATTAAATATTGATCACATTTTTATACTTATTTCATATTAAAATCTATATGTATAAGTGCTTCATTATTGAGTTCAGTCTCTGTATGATTGTTCAGTTCAAAAAGCAACACAATATAATCTGTTTCTATTGTTATACAAAATTAATACTTCTCATATAAAACGATGGAGATAATATTTTTTGTCATTTTGTGCGGTGTAATGTATCTGATGAAAGATTTAGCTCTCACCAAAAAAAAAAAAAATGTTGATAAATGAATGGCCAACATGATAAAATATTGTAGGCAAAATAACTGAAAAGAACAAGCAAAACACTTACTCAAAAGCCCTGTGCCTCAGCTTCTTCCTTTGTAAAATGGCAACATAATAAAATCCACTATACAGAGTTGCTGTGCAAGCTAAATTAGTTGACATGTGTATAGCACTTAAAAGATTCAGAACTATATAATTGCTCAATAAATGTGAGCTGTTGCTAAGCAAGACATATTTTTAAAATGTAATCTCAACTTTTATTCTGAGTATCTTCATTATGTACAATTATGCTGAAAAAATGCATTTACAATTGTTAGAAAGGGAATGTCAGAGATCTTGCAATAATACTCTGAAACAACCATCGAAAATTAGCTGATTTTGCTATTAGAATGACTACTTCTTTCTCATGAGAATTAACAATAAACAACACGATTCATTGTGTACAATACAGTTACAGTGAGACACATGTATAAGTTTGTTAACTAATCCCCCTCCTGTAGATGTTGGCAATAAGTAACTACCGGAGATTTCAAAGTGTTGCAAAACTTTACAAATAAACAGTGAGTGTAGTGGGAAGATTGAGGTAGAATGATCACATGGGCTGTTAGCCTTGGTGTGATACTTCATTCCCCTTTCTTTTATTTCCTCTGTCATCATTTCTCTACTCGACATTTCCCAGCACCTTGCTATCCGTTATTGCTTATTTATAATATACTATATTTAATACAAAGCATGACATTGTATTGATCAACCCATTATGTCTTTCCAGCTTGTCCATCTACTCTGTTCTGATGGTTTTACACATTAGCTTTTTTGAATGTTGGTGTAATTTGATTCACAGTCTCCTGGTACATACGATTCTGGAGAATATATTAGGCACCTCAATCAACTGTGTTAGTTCTTTCTGGGCAAACAACAGTAGGTTTTGCTTTTACTGCTGACCACTTCTTATTCTCCTTTGCAAGATTTTCTTCCTCTGCCTGTTTCGTACATGTTTTCTTCATGTTTTTATCCTAGATTCTTTTCAACTCTTAATCTTCATGGTTTGCTTGGATGATCTCTTCTTCAACAGCTCTAGTTATAATCTGTAGGGTAAATGGCTCCAAAGTCTACATCCCTAGGCTAGACCTCTGTATTACTGCCTTATGATAACTTCATGTGGATGTCCTACAAACATAAACTCAGCATGGTCACACGGAACTAAATCTTTCCGAAGCCAATCTATTATAAAGAATGACACCCATAACCATGTAAATTATCCTTAACTCCTCGCTCTGCTTACCTCCCACAGCTAATCAGTGATCAATCCCTAGAAATCCATCTTTAAAACAACTTTTTAATTAGTCCTTTTCTCTCCTCTTCTATGGCCACAACCCTATTCCAGGCCACCGGTCTCTCTTGCGTAGATTATTGTAAATCTTTCTAAGTGGTTTCCCTCCATCCAAAATATTCTCAAGGATTCTGTCAAAGTAGTCTTTCTTAAGTGTGAATCCAATTGTGTCACTCTTATATTTAAAACCCTTCAATAACCTCTTGTTCTCAGAATAGAATTGAAGTTCTTTGTTTTGACTCCTAAGGCCCTTCATGACCTGATGCCATCTATGAGTGAAATTGTTTAATGGTGAGAGCATAAACTTTGAGATTACATGCCTGGATTTAGATTTTAACTGTTCATTTATCTATCCTTCCTTTCTTCCATCTAACCATTGATCCATCAATCAATGGATTGATCCATCCATCCATTCATCCATTATTGAGCAATCACTGTGTGCCTGGAACCTCTTACCTCTCTGGACAGAGTAGTGAAGAACACAGACAAAGCCCATCCTTCTGGAGCTTTCATGCTAGAGGCACAAGATGAGCAATTAACAAGAGAGCAAACAGAGTGTGTCAGATAATGTCAGATAATGACAGTGTGTCCAGAGCAGTGGTTGTGATGAGATAGACGTGCACATATAGTAGCATCGAGACAGATGGAAAAAAGAGGGCAAATCTCCAAGGTGGAGGAGCACTGAATAGTCTTTTTTCCCCCAGCTAAGATCATCTTGGGGCTAAAGTATCTGGGGCACTTTACATTGTATTTATTTTAGTACCTAAAAGAATCTCTAGTTGCTGCATGAAGAAGAGACTATGAAGAAACAAGAATGAAAGCAGGGAGACAGTTAAGGCTATTTTCAATCATTCAGGACACAGGATAAAATAAGAGTAGTAATGATGGACATGGGGGGAAGTGGTCTGATCCTAAGCATATTTCAAAAGTAAAGCCCACAGGACTTACTCATGGGTTGGATTTAAGGATAGGAAAAAGGGAGAAGTTTCAAGGACTGCTTGAAGGTTTTCACTTGAGCAACCATACATGGTGGAGCCATTCACTGAGATGGGAAGGAATGAGGGGAGATCCTATTTGGATTTCAGAAGGCAGAATCAAAGATGAGGAATTTGTTATGTTTGAGATTCCTCATACATGCCCAAGTGGAGATGTTAAATAAGCAGCTGGATATGACAATATGGACTTCAGATGAATAGTTTGGAATTGGATATAACATTGGCTGTTGTTCTATATAATGGTTCTAAAGCCATAGGCCAGAATGAGGATATTGGGGGAATGAGTGTTGATCAGGAGGAATGTGCTAATAAATATTTAATGAATGGCTCTGCATAAAAAAATGTGTGTGTGTGTGTGTGTGTGTGTGTGTGTGTTTACACCAGCACATTAGTCTACTCCTTTAGACAGAACTTGCTTTCTTTAATTTGTCACTGTCCCCACTACCCACTTGACTACACATATACACTTACACAGGCCCTAGTCTTCCATCTATTCATTCATCTGGCTCTTTTGACATTGGAGTTTGATAAACAGCAGTAGTCCTTCTTTCTGGATCCTTTTCATTTTTTAAAAATATATTCTATGCTATATTACATGCTATTTGTCTCAAATGTTACATTTGCTGGGAAAATCATATGTCATTAGTCCCAACTTTTTTAGATCCAGACCAGTGTCAGTTATGACAGTAAAAGGACAAGCTAGAAATTCCACTTTCTAAATATGTTTTCCAATGCATGTAAAGATTATCTTTATTACCTTGAAATTCTTTAATTTCTTCTTGTTGGACTGAGAAGTTGGCACAGTGTATGTAGCTGCTGGGGTGTGGTGGCTCAGGAGCTGTTTTTTCAAGAGAGATTACCAGGTTGTCTTGAATAATTATATACATGCTTTGGGTACCTTCTTGGGGAGGAGAATATTGGTATATAAGAAATATCAATACGTTAGTTTTGATCAGTCCTCAAAGTCAAGACTGACAGGTGAAAGGAGATTTCTAAAAATCCTTTTCAAAATATGGTAAGGAAGACTTATTTTACCTTAGTTTTTTTTAAAGTAAAGCAATAATTTCAGATGTAATAAAAAGAGCCACAAAAGTAATTTATTATGGAAATGATTCAGTGTAGAAAAATTATATTCCGAATAGTCATGAACCAGATTTGTCAGTAGGTGAATGTAAGGATCACAGGGTTACAACTGGATGCTAAACACTGTCTGAATTAATTACCCTCTCATCGAGGGCATGAGGTTAGCTTTCAGCCATATGCCATCATTTTTTAAGTGATTTTTTTTTCCCCTGGAAGATGTATGAAGTAAAACTAAATAGCAGTGAAAAATATTTCACATTAAAACCAGAACCATTACTTTATGGTGAAATAGAAGTCATAATTTTCTCTCTTTTTAAATTTTTATTCCTTTTTCTGTCCTTTTTGTTCTGTTTTTGCTCAACCTGCCTTTCTTTTCATGGGTTTACTTGTCTTGTGATATTTTTCTTTTTCCTGCAGAGCATAGATATAATTTCCTGTGTGGCACTCAATATCTCCAAGACCTAGGATGCTCCTTGAGAGGCATGGTACTATTTTGAGGTAAGTTATAGCATAAAACTGCATTAGCTACCTCATTTGTGAAAATTATACCAAATTCCCAGATATGTGGTAAGCAGTTGCTGGTAAAAACACAATCCTAATGGTTTTCATAATTGATGTTTTCAAAACCAGAAATAATTCTGACCATGTTGCATCCTCCTTTTAGGACTTTAGTGGTGAGAAAGGATTCTGTGTTTTATGAGGCTTAGTAGTATTATATTTAGACTTTTTTACTGCTATATTTCTGTAGCAGAAAGACTTAAGTTTTTTCTTATACTAGTTTGTGAAACACTAATGGAACATAAATATATATATTTATATATTAGTAGTAGTAAAATTCCAGGAATTCATTTTTGTAGCAGACAATTCCACATAGGATATGAGCATTTTTCAGCTAGTATAATCCCTTTAAAAGAAGATATCATTGCATCATTCTGTTTACCTTTTTTCCATAAAATACACAATTCAGTGAAAGCTCTTCCAGTTAATGTTTAAAGTATTTTGTCCTACTTTACAATAGCTTTTGGAATTAAACGTTCTGCAGCGCTTATTGGTCTACACATTAATTATAAACTGCTTGACCTTAATCAATTTCTCTTCTATCTATTAGTCCAAATTCATACTTAGTGTTTAAATAACTTAAGGAACATGATCTGACTCATGCAAAACTTCCATTGACTTTTACTGGAGTCGGTGAAATTTTGTCAGACATCCAGAGTCTAATTCGTTGCTATATCCCAGAATACAAAACTGCAAACGAGAAACTGGTGAACTTTGTGCCATATAGCAGGTTAATGTTCTTTTAATGTTTTTCCTGGTCTCAATGGGATTTTTTTGATAAATATGTAGCATTTATAATGACATTTAGATTCCTGGTGGATAAGTATTAATTTATAATCATATACATATACTTACTGGTTTTATTATATGAAATATTAAGTTACCATTTATTATTATCATTATTGTTATTTTTCTTTAACGTTAGTTTCTAGGCACCTTAGTTAAATGGGGTCTGTGTACAGAAACAATAAATTTTTGCTGATTGCTCATTTCTAAAATATTTAGGCATATTTTAATGGTGATATTCGGTGGTTGAAAAATGCTCCTCCTGTAGATATCAATAAATTAAAGATTACCTAGACTCGGATGAAGCAAAAAGAAACAATTCCAGAATGATGGTGGCATAAGGACACACATCCTACCCCCAACCAAAAAAGTACCTTTTGATCAAAATAAAGCAACCACAGGGGTAAGGTGGAGTGGGATGAGGGGGCAGGATGCTTGCTCTGGAAGGGATATCAAACACACACCACAAATGTCAAAGATTTTCTTCCAAATAGAGTGGAGTTTAGAAGCAAATTAAAAGAAGATGCCATTTCTTGAGAGAGTCCTATGGGAAGTAGAGGAAATTCTGGCAAGCCTTGTGAATATCAAAGATCCCCCTGGCTGCAGGCTGGCTCTGAGAAAGGATGGGGCCTCAGCGCCTCTCTCATACCAGAGTTCAACAGCATTCCAAGGCCCCACTGGCATCCCTGGAATGTAAAGTGAGCACCGGGGCCCTCCTCACTGTTTCTCTGGGATCGGGCCTTTTGATAGTTGCCTGAGTTCCCTCACAGGAAGGAGGGCATCCCATTCCTAGGAAGGGGTAAGTCTGGAATAGCGACAGGAATAAGGAGACCAATGGAGCTGGAGAAAACATATGGACCACAAGGCAAAATATATGGACCACAAGGCAAAACAAAAAAAATAGAGGACACTGCATGGAAAACTGGAACTAATATGACAGAAAAATCTTGCTCTGCCTCAGGTATCCTGGGTTGCCATCCTGGGTCACTGACTATTGGATGTGTGCTACTTAACAAGTTTCTTATCCTGTTTGTGCCTCAGAGTTCTCATCTATCATGTGAGATGATAAACATCCCACATGTGAGGATTAAATGATAATATATCACTTCTATTAAAAGGGAATGTGATAGTACCTAGCACATACTAAGTGTCCCATAAATGCCAATTGCTTGTATTAAATGATTTAACGCATTTCCTTTGAATTATTAAATCTAAATGAAAATGGGCTTAAACAACTCGTTTCTTTAAAAAGTGCACCCTCAAATTAGGTTGAAAACAGTCTCTAAAGTGTATAAAAGAGAGAAGACTGAAACAAAGTGACTCAAAAGTTGATAAAGGGCAGTAGGATAGAAAAGCTAATTGCTATTACCCAGTGGCATTCACTCTGTACAATACTATCCGTTGCCTCTGGCTACAGCAGGTTGGATCAGAGATGGACACCTAACCACGAACAACCAGCCGTGGTCTGGCTGGTGGCTAGTGGCCTGCACAGTGTCATGGCTGAAAGAGGTTTGGGAGAGGATAGGTTCATTTCTTAAGTTGGGGGATTAAATGAGCTGAGTGGAAGAGCGTTGTTGGAGTGCCCTGGTAACTCCTTGTAGCCTTAAATGAAGTACAGCAGAAGAAGGGATACATAGAAGGAAGTTTGCCTTGGGCTTGGGCTACCCTGTGGGGAACAGACAAGAAAATGCATGGATATAGTACATTTCTGTTGCAGGAAGTGGTTTCTACCCCTGCTTCCTGCTCCGAGCCCACTTTGTGACAGCAGCAGAGTCCTCTGTGAAAGCTGTGGGGATTTTTGTTTTGTTTTTTTGTTTTTTTGGTTAAAATTGGGATCCTGACAGGGAATAATGTGATCCTGGAGAATAGGCAGAGCTGGGAATTCTTGGCACCCTAACCTCTACGAGGTACTTTCCAGAGCAGGTCCCCTCCCAAGTGTGATGAGACTTCCCTTTATAAATCCATCCTGTGACCAAAGCTTTGGAAGTAAGCAAAGGCAGATTAAGGAAGAAAGGCCCTTTACTACTGATGTTTCCCTTCAGGGCCCTGAGGCTTAAGCCTTTATTTCTAGAAGAATGGGGAAAGGAGGAGCTAGTCCCATTTGTTGCTAAGCAACCAAAGCTTTGCAGGCCTGTTCTCAGGTCACGTTTGCAGCTACTGAGAATCAGTGACAAGGTGGATGTAGCAATACAGGGAGAAGCCTCTCATTTCAACATTTCTGGGTATGTATTTTAAACGATGGCGCTCTCAAGAACAAAATTGATCGGAAGCTTATCGAAGTTCTCCAAGAATGACGTTTTTAGAAATAAGCCAGACCTAAGAAGGAGGGATAGATTTCAGACTCACACCAACTCCGCAGGGCATCTCATCTTCCCATGCAAAGTCCAGGCCCCATACAAAGGAAACCAAGAATAAATTTAGCAAAAAATACATACAACCTGTATGAAGAAAAAACAAAAACTGACCAACTAAATGAAGGACCCCCAAGGGCATTAGAATGAATGCAAAGACATTGCATGTCGTTTTTGGGGAGCACAAATATTGTAAAGACATGAATTTTCTATGAATTTATTTGTGAATATACCACAGAGGTGCCTTCTGTTTTTTGTTTGTTTGTCTTGTGTTTTGTTTTTACATGACAATATAATCCTCATTCATTTGGAAGAGGAAATATGTAGGATTATTTAGAAACATTCTGAGAAAGAAGAGTAATGATTAGGAATTTGCCAAAGACATATTAAACCATATTGCTAAGATGTGACAATTGAAACAGATAGCAGCATAAGAAGAAACAGGCAAATCAATGGAAGAGATTAAGGAGTCCAGAAGCAGACACAAGTGGGAATTTAGCAAATACTACAGGTGACATTTCAAGTCAGTGCATTGAATGCATTCTCCAAAAATCTTTTAGAACAAATGGCTTAGCATTTGTAAAAATATAAAGTTGAAACCCTTCTCCCATTTACACCAAAATACATCCCAATTTTATTTGACATTTAAAGTTAGAGATTTAAACTGAAAAAATAAGATCATAAAGCATGAGATGAAAATTTAGATTAATAATATTCTAATCTTGAGGTGGGGAAACGTATTAGTCAGCTCAGGCTGCCATAACGAAATACCACAGACTGGGTGGCTTAAATCACAGAAATTTGTTTCTCAAAGTTCTGGAGGGGAAGTCCAAGATCAAGGTGCAGGCAGGGCTGGTTTCTCCTGAGGCCTCTCTCCTTGGCTTGCAGATGGCTGACTTTTCACTGTGTCCTCAAAATTCATATGTGGAAGCCTAACCCCCAATGTGACTTATTTGGAAATAGGACTTTTAAAGGTGAATTTAAGATAGTGAAATCATAAGGGTAGGGCCCTAATCCAATATGATTGGTGTCCTTATAAGAAGAGGAAGACGCACGAGAGATGCATGTGTGCAGAGAAAAGGCCATGTGAGGAAATAACAGGAAATGTTTTCTAAGTATTACCTCGAAGGCAGAAAACAGTCATTGGTTTCACAAGAAATAAAAGGAATTCAAAGAAAATAATAAAGGTCTTATTTTTCATTAATTTGATTAAAAAAAGAAAAAAAGGTTACAACCCAGCATTGGTAAGACTCTGGAGATACAATTATATACAAGTACTCTCCCACAGTGTTGGTCGGGTAGTAGGCTGATATAAATACTGTGCGGGGTAAATTGGCAATTCGTAACATAGTAAAAGAATGTGTATGCCTTTCCCCATCTTGGACTTCATCCTGTAGATACAGTCTTGTGGGTGAGCACAAAGGTATGAACAAGAATGGGAGATTGTTTCAGGGAACAAATTTGATGTTAGGAAATATGGGACTGGATGGACTAATTAAGGTATCAGTTATACAGTGGAATACTCTTCATTTTTTTTTATAATTCTTTTTTTTAAAGATTTTATTTATTTATTTATTTATTTGAGAGAGAGCAAGAAACAGCATGAGAGGGGAGAGGGTCAGAGGGAGAAGCAGGCTCCCTGCCGAGCAGGGAGCCCAATGCGGGACTTGATCCCGGGACTCCGGGACCATGACCTGAGCCAAAGGCAGTCGCTTAACCAACTGAGCCACCCAGGCACCCTGGAATACTCTTCATTAAGAAATAACCAGTTCTCGGGCACCTGGGTGGCTCAGTTGGTTAAGCGACTGCCTTCGGCTCAGGTCATGATCCCGGAGTCCCGGGATCAAGTCCCGCATTGGGCTCCCTGCTCGGCAGGGAGTCTGCTTCTCCCTCAGACCCTCCCCCCTCTCATGTGCTCTCTTTCTCATTCTCTCTCTCTCAAATAAATAAATAAAATCTTAAAAAAAAAAAAAGAAATAACCAGTTCTCTGGGTTATGGACAAGAATTTCTAAGAGGTAATGTTAAGTGAAAAAAAAAAAAAACAGGTTAGAGTATGTTCCCATTTTTGTAAAAAATATAAATAGAAGTACATATGTTGAAAGGTGGTTATTTATAGCCTGAACTGTTTACATTGAACATATAATATTTTGCTAATCAGAAAAGAAAGTTATCTTTATTTTTTTAAAAAATCAACTATTTGTAGAAATTAAAAGTATATTAAAATATGTACTTAAAAATATACAGAAAACACATTTTTTAAATGACAAAACAATAAAAGTAGGTAAAAGACTCTTACTTGAGGGGGCACAGCAAATAGAGAAAAGGCCTTTTAAAGACTAGAGGTTTAGGGACACCTGGGTGGCTCAGTCAGTTAAGTGTCTGACTCTTGATTTTGGCTCAGATCATGAACTCAGGGTCGTGAGATTGAGCCTGGTGTTGGGCTCTGTGCTGGTCATGGAGCCTGCTTAAGATTCTCTCCCTCCCTCTATCCCTACCCCTTCCTCTCTAAAAAATACATATATATATAAAGACCATAGGTTTAAACATTTGGGGACCAAAGACTTAAAGCTTTCCTGTGAAAGTTTTACGCTGTCTGTAGATGAAATGTGGTAACAGAGAAGGGCCCCCCTTGACATTTATGAGAAAGATTTTGAGAAATATAGCTGGGTGGCAGAGGAGAGGCACTTTGCCACCAACGAAGAGTTTGCCCCACAGTGTTTCTCTTGAAGCTGATGTCTATCCCTAATGTGGAGAAGTGTGCATCAGATTTTCAAAGGTGATAACACCAGCTATTAAGATTAAAGAAAGTTGAATAATTTCTCTCTTTCCCATTACACGAAGTATTGCTTGCTTGCTACATGAAGTATTGCTCACTAAGCGATATTTTGAGCTCCTTTTTTTTAAGGGACATACTTGATTTTAAAAGATCAGACATGTCCATATTATATACAGTATAGAAAGTTCTTTGTTGGTAATCTTTATTGTACCCTATATTATGTGACTTTTGTCAAATTTTTAAAATTTTTTTTGCTTCCTAACAAGTATATTTAAAAATATGCAAAGTTCACTTTTTACGGACTTAATACTCAGTCTGTTGTGTTGATCCCACAACATACCCATGATGCTAAAAATTCCATGCTGGCATTTCAGATGGGAGTGAAACAGCATACTAAACTACTTTCAGCAAGCCTAGTGCCAAATAATGAAAAAAAAATTTTTTTATTTATCATGAGTCCATTTAAGCACCAACATGTTTTTGCACTTAGTAGTGAAGAGGAAATAGACAAGAATAAAATGTTTATTAGGTTTTGATTGCACATCATACTCTCCTACACCATTGTTTTTGTTTTCCTGTAAAAGTGGCTTGTGCAGATGTGCACTCCCATCTTCACGTTTTGCTTTCATATCTGTTGGATGAAGTGTTTTGGGAATAAGGATTCAGCAAGAAAAGGCAGGGAAATTTCTAAGATAGAGAATGAAGTGCATAAAGGGCTATAGACCCGGTGGAAGGTGAAATACATATCCTGGAAGCCAGGAAGAAAAACAAAAACAAACAAAAAGGTTGGCAGATGGGAATTGATAAGTGCAAGGGAAGTTTAATATTTGGAAACTTCTTAACCACAACTACTGCCTAAGGTTTCCTCTAACACATATCCAACAGAAGTGCTTTGCTTTTTCCTGAAGAATGTATCATTTTAATTCATGACATTTTGAGTCAAGCACTGTACTGAAAAGTTCCATTATATATGTCTTACTTTTTAGAAAGATAAAAAATTGTTCCTTCAAATATATTATACATAGATCTAACATTAGCAAAGAGAGTCAAAAGAGAGACCAAAGAAATGTCAGTTGCTTAAGATATTAAGACATTTAAAAAGAAGCAAAAAATGCAAAAGTAATTAAAGCAATCCAAAAGTAGGATTTAATATGGGAAGAGGTATACATGTTTAGAAGATCATAATAGAAGGAAATCAGACATGAGCTCTTATGAAAATTTTCTGAATGTTTCAGATAGATATTTGTTCAATAAATATGAATTAAAGGGTCACAGGATTCATATCACTCTCTTGTTTCTTAAGTTATATATCAGTTCTTAAATAAATCTTGCTCCCAATAAACTTGTCATAACCATCTTACATTAAAATAACTGTTAAGGAATTACAAAATAAAATTTATATAAAGGCGAGCATATGTACATATATTACTAAAGGAAAATATTTTAAACCTTCAGCAAAATTGAATAGCCTCTATAAATCAGCTTGGTACACTTGTTAGTGTAAAAATTTGTCTTTAATTTTTTAAAAGGTTTTAGGAGATCACAGTTTCTCAGTCCATTTATACACTTCTTTTTAACAGGTAACTTAAAAAATGTTCCACTCCACACTCCTTTTTGTTTATGTAGTAAGAATGTCAGCAACTTTAGACATTTATGATCAGTCTTTCCAACTTTTGCTATACTCGTTTAATGTATGTAACTTGTTATTCAGAATGTGTACTTGCCCTTTAAAAGCACTCCCAAATGAATATAAATATCCAGTATTCAGATTATAATATATGTTTATATATATGGTTTCTTCTTTTGAGGTAATTGATAAAACTGATTTTAAAAAGGTAAAAGATAACCTTTTAACAAAGGAAAGTTTCTAAACTTGAGAATGTTAGAAAATATAAGAGGTGGAAATAATGATAATTATGTACCCTAAGAACATTTTTAAATAGTATTGAAAAAAATTCCAAATAAAATATCTATAAACTCAAAATTATTCCTGAGAATCAATGGATTTAAAAAAAAATGTGTAAATGATTGCATTATTTTCTTTTTTCTAGGAAATAACAACTCTCTCACTCTGACCATTTGGGTGTATGACTTTATATCTTTGATTCTCATCTTGTAATTCTATACCAATTAACAGTGTTCAAACCCCTCTCATATGTTTATATAATTTTACTATTATATCGGATTGTTTGGTTGAAATATCATCCTCATCTTTAAGATGTGAAAACTGAGAGTTATTCATCTTCTCAACCATCATATATTAACTGAGTTTTTTCAATATGCCAGATGCTGCGCTAGGTCCTTGACTCCAAAGATTTAACAACCACGGTCATGGAATATGGACATATAAAGGTAGCAGTATGTATGAGACATACTGGGAATACATAGGAAAGAAAACAAATTCAAAGTTGGATCAAGAAAGGCATCTTAGGGAAGATGAAAGCTGAGCCAAGTATCATGAATAGACAGACAGGCAGACAACCAAGTAGAAGGAGGAGACAATTTTTGTGGAGGCAGCAGCCTGGGCAGAAGCACCCATGACAGAATGTATTGCCCGTTCTGGGAACAACTGAAGAACTACAGAGGCCCACTTTAGGTTGGGATGGGACAGGGGAAAGAAAATAGTGAGGGATGGTGTAGGAGACAAATCCAAAGGCTAGACTGTGAAGAGTCTTGCCCACTCTGTTAAATGGAGTTCATACTGAAGGGTGTGGAGAACCAGGCAACTCATCAGATTTGATTCTTTGAAGAAAACCCTACGGCTTTGGAGAGAAGGCAAGATTGTAGGGTATTGATTCTTTTGGGGAAGCCATTGTAATAAAGCAGATAACAAAAATCCAAACTAACATAGCAGTAGTGGGAATAGAAAGAGACCGTGTAGAGTATATTCAAGACATTAAATACTTGTTTAATTTGGGAATATAATTCACAGTGGAAATAAGTCGAAGTGAAAGGTACATGAACACCTAGTTCAGATATCTGGAATCATTTGTTAAATTTAACATATAACTGGGATTTTAGAAAGAATGATTGTATAAGAATAGTCAAGAAAGTTTTAAAAATGAATAAAGAAAATAGGAATATAGCATTAGAAGATATTAATTAGAGCACTATAAAACTATCACAATAAAACAATATAATTTTGATACAGGAAGAACCAGATGAATGGGGCAGACCTCTAAAACAATAACAATGAATGTTTGTAGGTCCAAGAGCATCATAAGGAAAATCAAAAGACAAAAAACTGGATGGGGGGTGGGAGGATGGGTTAGCCTGGTGATGGGTATTGAGGAGGGCACGTTCTGCATGGAGCACTGGGTGTTCAGCACAAACAATGAATCATGGAACACTGCATCTAAAACTAATGATGTAATGTATGGGGATTAACATAGCAATAAAAAAATAAAAAAAAAAAACCGGAAAAACGCGTTCACCAAATAAGAAAGAGAATGGATTTATTCATAACTTTAATGAATAAAGATCTCTTGGAATTACATTAAAAAATGATATAACACTGTCAAAGCATATAAACTTTTCTAAATATAAACAAGTGGACAATAAGCATGTGCTTTTGAATAAAGTCCAAGTTTATTCTTCAATAGAAAAACAAAAATTAAAACAAAGATATATCATTTTTTACATATAATTACAGAATAATAAAAAATAATGCCAATCATTAATTAGTATGTGGGGAAATGGCCGCTTTCATATATACCTCATTAAGATGAGAATGCATGAGAGTGAACTGCAAAATCTTTCTGAAGAGCAGCTTTGGCAATATGAATTTAAGTCTTAAAAATGTGCTTTGAGGGGCGCCTGGGTGGCTCAGTTGGTTAAGCGTCTGCCTTTGGCTCAGGTCATGATACCAGGGTTCTGGGATCGAGCTCCGCATCTGGCTCCCTGCTTAGCAGGAAGCCTGCTTCTCCCTCTCCCACTCCCCCTGCTTGTGTTCCCTCTCTCGCTGTCTCTCTCTCTGTCAAATAAATAAATAAAATCTTTAAAAAAATAAATAAAATAAAAATGTGCTTTGACTCAGCAATTTCAGATCTAGGAATTTATCTTAAGGAAACATAAATATACGAAGAAACTTAGTGTCTTTGCCTCTGTCCCCCCAAAACAGACCCTGAAACAAAGTTTTATGGGCGAGTCCTTTACAGCAGTGTTACCCCAGGGAGCAGGAGTGAGGGCAGGGGAGCAAAAGAAGGAAGGAAGGAAAGCCAGCTTAAGGATGCCATATTAACTCAGTCACCTTTATGGGCAAGAGGTTGCTTGATGGTGCAAGGTCATCTGAGAAGCCATATGAAATGTGTCTCAGGCTTTCTATCTTAGGGGAAAAGAGGCAGCATGTATGTATCTGCTCCCATCTCTCATTGGGCAAATGTTCATCTCACAGGGACTTAGTTCTATCACATTTCCAGGTTGCACATGTCCATCCATCCCCATCCTAGTGTCTCAAGTCCAGCTTGAGGATCACTCCACCTGCTTCTGAGGTGAGGTGCTGTCAGGTTGCACTTGTCTGAAGCTTATCAATGCCCTTCAATTGCCCGGAACGTGAGGCTGAGAGGATCTGATGTGGTGCATAGGAGATGTTTAACCAGACCCATTTCTTGCAACATAGATCTGCTCATGTCCTCCATTACATACATCTCCCCTACTGTGACATGGGCCTTCTTTTTTTGTGAGACTAGGTTGTCTTCACTTGTTCCCTGAAAGAGGAAATGTACAAGTCAAATTTGCCATAGGCTTTTTCAAGGTGAAGGACAGCTACAGTTTCTACAAAGACTTAATAGAAGATGAGTGAAAAACAAACAAACAAACCACACAAAACCAAAGCAAAACCCTTCACAATCTCCACTAATGCCACTAGTCTAGGGATTGTAATAGCTATTTATCACTTCCCTTCTTCATCACCAGCTCAAGATTTCCCTGACCCATAGCCAACCCTTGGCCCTCGAGTGGAAATGGATCCAATGTAATCAACCTGTAATAAGCCACCAAGCTTATCTCAAGGAATGATGCTATATCATGTGTTGATCTCTGCTGCTGAAAGGTTGGTCATTCAGCAGCACAGTATTGATTAAAGAGAGGCCACGTAGAGTCTGTGCCCCTCCACGATAGCCTCTGCATTCCTAGCACTAGTGTAGTGAAGGACAGAGTAAAGTTGATACTCACAGGATAAGCCATATATTCTTTGTGGTGGATGTGCTCTGGGGCACTGATGTCACATATAAATCTTCATTCTTTGTGCCCAGTGCATAGGCCTTTTTCACAGATTTACTTGTCATCAATTTTCTAAACTTGTTTTTAGATCACTGAAAACCCAGCCTAGCCATTTGCCACTGCCTAGGGCTCTCTCTATATCCTTACCCTGGGTCACCTTTTTTTTCTATTTGAATTAAACAACTAAGTATACTGCTCACTATCTTCCCACTGGGAGAGTTTCCCTTCACCAGTGTCATTTAGGTCATCCTGAGTGGTGCTATAATACGGCACCAGTCCATTTTTAGTTAACATCAAAGTATTGTGTTGACCCATCTGTGAACCAGGCCCAATTACTTTCCTCCTGCATCAGTTGCTCTATAAGACCTTCTACCCCCTTGAAGTCACAGGTTGGCGATGATAAAGAGGTATTGGTGAAACAGAGTGGTTCACATAGGATGTCTGGTTCACATGCTCGTGTCTTTACTTAAAAAGGATACCCTAACATGCCCCCAAATCAATGGGCCCTACAAACTTTATAGATGTGACAAGATCCTGAATTTTTGTGGGTTTTATTGTTCAACCTTTGACAACCATGGGTCTCTCTAGGGAATCAGCTCTTCACCCACCGGGTCCAACTAGTGTGATGTCATTTATAATACAG
Organism: Halichoerus grypus; assembly: GCF_964656455.1. Classification (NCBI taxonomy): domain Eukaryota; kingdom Metazoa; phylum Chordata; class Mammalia; order Carnivora; family Phocidae; genus Halichoerus; species Halichoerus grypus. The sequence goes on from NC_135715.1 coordinate 170,727,024, forward strand.
CAACTAATGATGTAACCTCAGAAATCCTGTAATGTCAATTCTACTGCATTCTATTCATGGAAGCAGTCACAAACCTGCCCAGATTCAAATGACCACCTCTTGATGGGAGGGTGCGAAGTTCCTAGGATCAAAAGTGGGATAGGAGATAATGATGTGGCCATTTGGGGGAAATATAATCTGTCACATGCATTCTCTGGATTCACATCATAAATCCATTTTTGCCTTCTCATCTCCATGAACTTTTTAACCACTTTCTTAATCCCATTCCAAGAAAATTCTAACATTTATAATCATCACATTTGCTTTCGTGCAAGCTTCAAGAATCCATCCCGGGAAAGTATTAGGACCAGTTTCAGATATTCCTGATAAGACACTGAATCCTGAATTACAGGTTATGGCAGGTATGTCAAAAAATTTTCTGCAATCTCTATATTCATTCCAACGCCTTCACTATTATGCCAAAGAGCCATTCTTACATGTTCTCCTGATTCCTGCTTATACATATTATCCAGGTTCTGCAATTTCTTGGTGTTTAAGCTATTTCTCCCAAGAGCAGGAACTATACATGGTGGTCACTCGGCAGTTTGACCCTGGTTACCGACTTGGAGGCTAAGAAGCATTTCAGTGGCAGGTCTTGCATCATCTTGCAAGGCACCAGACTCAGATGAGGTCATTGCAGATTCTCCATGCAAGGGAAGAGTCCTCTCTTCTGACAAAGGTGCTGCCTCAGCAAAATATCAAGTTGAGAATGTGAGAGTGTGTGATTCTTAGGCTTTTCCATCCAAATGTTCTCATTTCGGTTCCGAGCTCCAAGCCTTTCCCTATCAGGGCCCCAACTCTGATACAGAAGTTCTCTACAGATGCTGCCTCATAATCTCATTTAAACTCTGCCCCCTTTACAATTGTATCTTAAGCCTGATTTTCAACCAAGTGGGCACTGTAACTGGAGGAGATGAGATTTTCCTTCAGAGCTGCCATAGAGGATCTCTGAGTTTCACAGTTCGCTGGAGTTGACAGTTGGCTATTATGAGACTTCATTTTCTTTTTTTAAGATTTCTAATACAGTGAACAAAAACTAGCCTATACCACAATCCTTACAATTATAACTGTAATTATAATTGCCTTCATATCTTCATTCGGACGTCTCACCTTCTAACTATACCTCATCTCAATCAACCAAAGGAGAAAGCCTTAGTAATCAGGATGCCATCAGTGTGTGTGCGTGTGTGTGTGGGGGGTCCTCATTAGTGTCTGACCATTGAGTAATCCAGCTCCAAAATCCTATTGTGATGATCTGATTCTAGGGTCATTCCTAATACCATCTTTCTTGATTTTTTTCACCCAGAAAGCATAAAACAAAGTCTTATGTATACGTGCTTTATTTGGAGAGGTTTACACAGGGAAGCAAAGAAGAGAAAGAGGAAAATCACTGTGGACGGCTGGTTGCTAAATCCTGCAGACCATCTGAGAAATTTGATAAAATTCTTATCGTGTCTGTCCATCCTGGGATAGAAAGGTGATAAGCCTATATCCACCAGGTTCATTCCTATTGATTAAAATTTTATCCCATGAGGCATGGGCACCAGGAGATTTCTTGGAATCCCATGCCTTCTAGTCAATGGAGAGTTCTTGGGATAGGAGTCAAGAGACTCATCACAGGTGCCCGAGGAAAGATGCTATCTGGTAGCATCTATGTAAAGCTGGTCAGACCTTGTACAGAAATGGTTGTCACAGAAGAGTCTGTGATAAAACAGGTAAGAATTAAAGGATCTGAAGGACTGCTTAAGAGGTGTCCAATACTATGGTCATAAGAATATTTATCATATTTATCATATCATTAAACAAGGGAAAACAATTGATAAATTACTATCAATTCAGGATTTATTCAATAAATTGTGGTATGTCCGTTCAGTGAAACACTGTGGATCCCTAACAAAAATTACAATAATAGAAGGATAAATGATGATATTAAAATATTCACAATTTTTTTTTAATTTATTCATTTGAGAGAGAGAGAGAACCAGAGAAAGAATGAGCAGGAGGGAGGGGCAGAGGGAGAGGGAGAAGCAGACTCCCCACTGAGCAGGGAGCCCAATGTGGGGCTCGATCCCAGGACCCTGAGATCATGATCTGAGCTGAAGGCAGATGCTTAACCGACTGAGCCACCCAGGTGCCCCAAAATATTCACAAAAATATGAAATTGAAATTTCTGGTTATATCAGCAATGTATGACCTGATTTTATAAAATCAATTCTGTTTTGTCTAAATCAATAATTTTCTCATTCTTCAGAATGACTAATGTACTTCTTTATTATTTCTTTTTTCCTATGTATTTTGCTATATCCTCCTGGGGTTCTACTCAGGCTACAGAAGACCTCACTTTCTCTCCAGAAATTATTTCTAACTTCCTACTAAGAAAGAATTTCCACAACAGCAATAATCCTTCTCCTTCTCTTTCTTCTGCTTCTTTTCATTCTTGTTCTTATTCTTCATAGCACCTTCTCCTGCATCAGCAAGATAGAGAATTATGAATTATTGTTTCTTCTGGATAAAAGCCTCCTTTTCTGAAATTTATCAGTTACCGTACTGGTTGTATTAGCTTAAACAATAGGAATTTATTTCTCACAGAAGTCCAAGATCAAGGTGCCATTCAATTAGTCCCTTAGTGAAGGGTCTCTCTTCCTGGCTTGCAGGCGGCTTCTTTCTTGTGTCCTCAAATAGTGAAGAGAGAAAGGAAGCAAGCTCTCTGGTGTCTTCTTATAATGGCACTGATCTCCTCCCCACCCTCATGACCTCATCCAAACCTAAGTGCCTCTCAAAGGCCTCATCTCCAAATACTATCACATTGGGGGTTATAGCTTCAACATAGAAATTTTGGTGGGACACAATTCAGTCCATAGCAGTTGTTATAATTAATTTTATAGAATCATAGATTCTTAGGCCAGGATGAAATTGAGAAAATCCAGTTCAACCTTTTACTCAAAAGGAGAGGTCCTGGCTATAGGATTCCTGAGCAGTGACGATGCTACTTTGTATTTATCTTAATGACTTTTTAGGCGCAGGGAGTTTACTAGCCAGAAGAATCTTTTCAAATGGTATATTTGTCTCTTAGGATGAGCACAATCCTGAGGACAAAGTAATTTTAAAATCTTAATAATAACAATAACAACAAGCACTTTTATTGCTCTTACAACATGCCAGGAATAGTTCCAAGCACTTTTCAAATGTTATTACATTTCATCCTTACTCTAACCCTATAATGTAAGTGCTATTAGTATCCTCATTTTACAGACAAAGAAACTGAGGCACAAAGAGTTTAAATAACTTGCCCAAGGTCACATGCTGAGTAAGTGGTGGAATTGGGGTTTGAACTCCAGCCATCTGGCTCCAGAGTCTGTACTTTTCAACATGACATCAAGAAAATAATTTCCAGAGCTCCCACTTTTATTTCCTCCATTCTCATTTGCCATTGCTCCTTTATTTTTCATAAGGTTTCTATGATCTCTAGGCCAAATGAGATTCCAAAAATAACAATTTTAATCTTCAAATCGAGGGCATGATTTCTAAATGGACCAAGTTATTTTTGTGAACCCTACATAAAATGCAGGAACAGAACTTTGGAAAGGAACTTCCAGATGGCAGTAAATCTTCACAGTTCAGTAATTAAGCCTTTTGAGAATGTTAGTCTGTTACGGAGCTACTGCCTGATTAACTGTACAATATCAATTATATCAAACGGCACTACTTTAATTCTGTCAAAATTTAGAGAAATCTGACATGCTGACACGAGACTCTGTGAAGTGTGATAATGAGCTGCCAAGTGTCATAAAGTGCCATTGGGGGGGAAACACCCTTGCTTTCAGAAGAAAGGTGGGTTTTTTTTTTTTCTTTATTCCTATTAGGGTATGCTATGTTAAACGCCGCAAACATCCAGAACATTACACACCTCTATTCTTTCAAATGAAGTCTAATTTTTAGTTTTTATGAATGAGGTTCAAGTGATCATAGACAAATTTATAGAAAAAAATAAATATAGCCTATGTTTTTGGTTGAGAGAGATTATATATCTAGGAAATTAGGCCCTTATACTTTTGTTCTCCCATTCTTGTGAAGAATGGTTCTCAGAAAGTTAACTGTAACTTTCCAAAAGTTACAAGTTAGACCTGCCTAATTTTACAGTGACAGACACTTGTCTGGTCATTAAGGACAAATCCAGGCTGTTTAAATAGCAAAGCTGCAGTTATTAAGTGACAGGATCTTTCAACGAAGTTTGGCTTTCTTGAAAAGAAATGTCCTTTTCATGAAAAATAGAAGGGACTTTATTATAAATACAATGGCTGTCATCAAATGTAAGAGCTTAGGGTTTCATCAATGAAGGAATAAGAATAATTAAAAGGCCCAGGCCACTCTGTTTTGATTTTTCCATCATTACTTTAATGCAATATTTAAATATTTAAATTTTCTTTTTGTGACCTGAGGTAGACAAAAGGACTGCATTATGATTTAGAGAAATGCACGTGTATCATTAATGAACATCTACCGTGGAGAATTTATTCCGTTTCATATGTTTGGTGATCATCTCTTTCTGAACCACTGCCATATCTGTACTCCTTGACCTCCTTTTTACCTCCTTTCATGCACTTCCTGTTACCTTCTGGATATTTCCGTTTGGAAATCTCAGCACTCTGTGGAACTGCAATGTCCAACCCATCAGTTATCCCAGCCCCTCCCACTGATCCTCCCTTCCCCTTTCCCTTGGTTAGGAGAATCATCATCTTCCAAGTTGCCTGAAGTTGAAACCTCAGAGTCTTCATTATTTCTTCTTTGGTTCGTCCTCTTTCAGCATTCTATGGATTTATAACCTATTTCTTGCACCTTTTGAACTCAATAGTACACAACCACACAAAAAGGTTTTCTCTTATTTTTTTAAAATTACCGCCTTCTATCAATAGTAAAAACTTTGCCATCCTTAATGACATTTGGAGAAGATTCTATTTTCTGGACCTCCCTGCACCAATAGGTTTTTCCTTTTCCAGAACCCTTCAGCCCTTGTGATTATCCTCCATGGCTACTCTCTGCTGATCTTCCCCTTTCTTGTCAGGCTTTCCCTTCTTAGGTACCAGCAAGATGGAGCAAACGTTACATCTGTGTTTCTTGGATCATAGGAAACCTAGGGAGCCCTGCAATGATAAATGATAGAAGAGTTGGCTGCCACATTCTCTTCTTGTCTTTGTCCAGTTGTCATTTTCCAATCATATTTTTCTTGGCTGTGGTAGGCTCAACAAAACAACAAATACATCGGCTGAACTGGATGGGGTGTCACTCTCCGATTCTGATGGGCACTTTCAATTGTTTATGAGTGATTTTCTTGGAGTTCCTCTCATTAGTCTTTGGGAAGGGAAGCACCCCTCCCGTCACATTGTCTTCTTCCACCTAAGGGATGGAGGTGGGGGTGGGAAGGGTAAATAAAAATCTTAGCACTCACTCTTCCTGTATTTTCTCTCTATATAGACAATAGGGAAGATTGCAGCTGAGATTATAGCAAGGGGAGGCGGAGGTTGCTGATTCAGATGCCTCTTATATCCAAAATAGGTATGTAGCTCCTACTATTTACTCAACTATTTGTTACTTTATTTAGAGTGAGCTTACTTGAGGCTACTTTTACCTGAACTTTGGGTCTTAGTAACGAGTTCTGGGGCAACAGAAAGGGTCCTTCTTAAGATCTTATTACAAGTCACCAAATTGTCCTGATTATTTCCCCCAAAGTATTTTTCACATTCATGAGAGTGACAAGAATGTTATCTTAAGAACTAGCATCAGATTTTTTTGTGCACGTGTGTGTGTGTGTGTGTGTGTGTGTGTGTGTGAGTGTGTGAATGTGTATGATGGGGGGTCATGGAGAACACTTTCTTGTTTAAGAATACTCTCGGATGTCTCCAAATAGAATACACATTGCAAATAAGAGATATAGCCAATCTGTACCTCTGCTATCTACTAGGTAATTGTGTCTACTCAGCTTTGGGACTTCAAGATCCCATCATACCCTTGGAAATCAGAAAGTGCATTTCAGTGATGGTACTTCTCACTGACTGATATATAAGCTACTAATAAGGATGGAGACACAGGGAAGATTGGGATTAAAACATTCTAAGTCTCTTGAATTGTTTGGGAGAAGAGGTACTGGTTAATCTATTTTAAATTATTATTGCTCTTTTTGAAAATCATATATATGTTGTACAAAATTCAAATGTACAAAGGTATTCAGTGAAAATTATTTTCCATTCCCACATTTACTGCACATGTGGTGCCTATTTCCTTTCCCCAGAGGCAACCACTGCTACCAACTTCTTAGGTATACTCCCAGAGATATTCTGTACATTCATTCATTTGCATATGTGTCTGTGTATGCAAAACTAGTAACACATTACTACGTAATTGTTCCTTTCTTTTTCTTATTAAACTGCGTAATTGGAGATTGTTCTGTATCAGTACATACTGGGATGCTTTTTAAAAAAAAACATTTATTATAACCTTTCATTTGAAGTAAAATAAATTATTTAATTGGTCCCCTCTGTATAATGATTACTTTTAAATTTTGTTAATCAAGTAAGTATTTTATGTAATAAGGATAATCATTAAACATACAGAAATAGAATATATAAACTTCTAAACAAGTTAAGGGAAAATAGGGAGAAAGAAAAATCATCCACATATTAGAAGGCAGTAAGAATGGAAAAAGTAAGAAAGAAAATGTACGATAAATGGAAACATAGTACATACAGTAATATAATGTAGTATAATAATATAGTAGAAACAAATCAAAATACACTGGATATAATCATCTTGATGTATACTAGTAAAACTAGCAAGTTGAAAAACAAAGCTTTTAAAGTTAGATTTTTTTGAAAACCCAACTAAATGTTGTTTATAAGAGATTCATTTAAAATGTGATTGCACAAGGGGCGCCTGGGTGGCTCAGTCAGTAAAGCGTCTGCCTTCAGTTCAGGTCATGATCCCAGAGATTGGGATGGAGCCCCAAGAGCCCCAGGTCCCCCAGGTCGGCTCTCTGTTCAGCGGTGAGCCTGCTTCTCCCTCTCCCTCTGCCTGCTTCTCCCTATGCTTATGCTCTCTCTCTCTGTGTCAAATAAATAAATAAAATCTTTAAAAATATAAATAAAATGCGATTGCACAAAACATTCACTTAAAACATGATTGATGTATAGAGATAGAAAAAAAATCACAAGATAATTACCAAAATTAATCTGGCATAGGTATATTAATACCAGAGAAAATAGACCTTAAAGAAAAATTATTATTGACAGGATATGTATTTAATTATAAAGTTTCAATTCACCAGAAAGACAAAACATTTCTGAGTCTCTAGGTGTAGGCATATAGTGTAACAACATTGCCTCAAATATATAAAGTAAAAACGGACAGAATTATAAGAAGAAATTGGCAGATCTACCACAAAATTGAGTAATCTGTTTTTCTTTTTTTAGGGGAGAGAGCAAGCACACAAGCAGTGGTGTTGGGGGTGGGTGGGGGCAGAGGGAGGAGAGAGACTCTTAGCAGGGCTCCATGCCCAACATGGACCCACATAGGGCTTGATCTCACGAGCTGGGATCATGACCTGAGCAGAAATCAAGAGCCCCATGCTTAACCAACTGAGCCACTCAGGTGCCCCCATAATTGGATAATTTTAACACCTTGCTCAAAAGTCAATAAATTCAAGCTAAGCAAAAAATGGTAATGATAAAGAAAATTTGAATAACAAATTTAGAAACGTGAACTATTGGTCAGTTATAGACTCTCAAAACAAATAGAGAATACAGTCTTTTCAATCACATATTGATTATAAAAATAATCCTCTATTAGGCCAGAGGAAATCTCTATAAATAACAAGAAATTAATATCATGTAGATTGCACTTTCAGATCAAAATGCAATTAATTTATAAACGAAATAAGGAAAGAAAGCTCATAGTCCTATCTTGGCAAACTAAAAACCTAAAATTCTAAGCAGTTGTGGGTCCAAAAAATAATTAAAAATGTAAATTATGACGTTTAGAACTAGATTTCAGTGAATGCACTGTATTAGATATTTGTTGGACCCAGTAATAGAAGTTCCTAGAGAGACATTTTTAGCTCTTTGTATGAATACCTAAGGGAAAACACAAAAGATGGAAAAAATAGTGAGGTAATCATTGAATTTAGGGAGTTAGAACAACAGAATAAAAGCAAACAGTAGAGAATAATAAGCAAATGCACAGATTGATGAAATAATATATACACAATAAAGAAGATCTATAACATAAAAACTAATTGAGAGTGGCAAAATTAAGAACTAAAAGAAAACAAATAACCAGTATTAGGAATGGAAATGGGGATCTAACTAGAATAAATTAATGATGTATATTTGTCATCTATATGAAGGTACAGTTGAAAAATAACCCTACATCTTATACTAGATTCTTCTTTGTTGTTCATTTGATATATGCTTGTTTTGAAGCTATGAAGAACTGTCAGTTCTCTTTATATGGCACTGCCTCATTGCCCCTGACAAACTATCAGAGAGGCTTTTTGGACACACACATTAGTGCTGTCTTTTGGTATATCTTCAAATACCACTTTAAGGTAGTGTAGTTGGGATTCTATATTGGCCTAGGGACAACTGAGAAGTGATTGAATTTTGTGTGTGTGCAGGAGATTCTACTTTTCCTTTTTGGGGTCTATATAATCTTTCATGATGCCATTTTTCCAGTGTTGAAAGATTAGTCCATTGACAACCATTCTCAGATAATTTATTTTGCTTTCAGTCTCTTCTTCCATTTACCAAAGACTTATCTCAAAGAATTGCACAGTTGAAAATAAAACAATAAAGTGGTTCATAACTCGTCATAGTTTACTATAATAACTCCTCTAAAATTATTTGCATATAAATAAGAGCCAGTGGTTTAAAATGAGATAAACTTTGCTTTAAGGGAATTACAGGCATCAAACATAGTAAAATGGATATATATTTTTCGATGTATGGAAGCTTGAAGTGCTCAGAAACATTATGAAAATTGTTTTAATTTGAGATAGGCCTTGTAAAACTGATGTAATGAGGTTCTAATGCAGTGTTTCTAACTCACCCCACTCCAGGTTTTATGACTTACAAATACATAGAATTTATTCTTGGTAGAAATTATAGATGAATGAGTACAAATCCACCTACATAAGTAAAAAAGTAACAGGTATAGTCCACATTAGAAATCAAGACCAGTTTACTTTAGATTATCTCCCGGCTGGCTAATGCAGAAAAAGGAACCGCCAGAACCAGTTTGGGCAAGTCCAAGTGTTAAGTGAGTCACCAGAAGCTACAGTGCTAATCTCTTTTTTTTTTTTAAATAACTGATTGTTTTTCATTCAGGTTTGTTCCAGGGTCAAGCAGAGTTTCAGCATTCCAAAAAGAGGGATGGAACTACCTCCTTGTTGTAGAACACTTTGTCTTCATGTCACAAATATTCATGCATATATTCAACCAACTGCTATTTCCTGACAAGACAGTGTTTCAAGACTATCTTTTCTATTTACATTTCACATGAAGAAAAGAGTACTGTTCCCTGAGAAAGCTATTTCTTCATTAGGGCAGGTTCCATATCCAATCATTTTGTAAACTGTGAAAATAAAGAACAAGACTAAATAATGAAGCAATGTTTGTGCAGTTGAATAGACTCTCAAAAATTTCATTAGAGGTCCGTGACAGAACTGAAATTAAAACTTGAGTATCTACATATATGGAGTATTCCTTAGCTTGAGAGGATCATATCCCTTAATTTTTTTTCTGCTCTATAATGCATTGCTGCTACTCTTGTGTTAACTAAGGGATCTTAGTAAAATATAATTGCTTAAAATGGAAGAATATAACCACATATTTTTCTAGTTATAGGTAGCCTTATTTTTGGTATTTAGTATCTCCTAGCTATTGAAAATGCATCAATGTGTAATCCTCATAACAACCATCATCATCATCTTCATGTTACAGATGGGGGACATGAGGCTTAAAGAGGTTAGGGAGCAGGACTTCCAGAATAACAAGAACTCTCTCCCAAGCAAATAAAAATAACTGGTGTATGTTAAGAAAAACATTTATTTAAACTTCTGGAAATTGTCCTAAGAGCATACAGCAAATGGGAAAGCATTTATTCAAGAGAGTCTGCTAATTCTCATTAAGAACAATGAGATTCTGTAACATTTGAACCATGACCCATTCTGTTACTTGGCTTAGTGTTGTAGAAGCTCTACCCCAGTGTGTGTATCTAAGATGGGAGCTCCCTATTCCTCCAGCTCACTGTTCGGAGCTATAAATCTTACCATGAGGAGCTGACTGCCAGAAGATCTTATTTCTCCCAGAACCATATTGTATAAGTAGACATGGCTGAGAGGACGTTCCTCCCTACCCAATCCCCATTTTTAAAGCAGAAGCTCTGCTCCAGGGACAAGAGATTGAGAATATTGAGGTCCTGATTATAAACCTCTTCCTTCCTCCCCCCGCTTCTCCCAGCTCACTCATGGAGTTGAAGTTCCATGTTGAGAGAGTCAAGCTGGGAAGAGCTGGGGCAGTCACCACTTGCCCCTGTGACCACTTGTAGAGTAGAAGTATCACTCCTGGAGAAGCAGACCCCCAACCCCAGCTCTGGTACAATGGCACAGGGATTCTGCCCAAGGGGTAAGGCAGGTCATAAAGAGGAAGAGCTTGGCAGTTTTACCTGAGGGGACAATTCTTATTTGGAACAGAAAGAGGAGAACTCCATCCCTAAGGGTGTTGTCATGCAGAATGGCGATCCTGGTGGAGAGCAATTAAGAGGAGGCTGGTAGTTCTGATGCAAACAAAATTGCAGAGTAGTCAGAAGTTCACTAGACAGAACCAGTGAAAGAGCCAAAAAAAGCCTTCCTGGGATCACGGTCAACTGTGGGAGTCAGAAAGGTTGTGCACATATGGAGGCTTCACATAATCAGGAAAAATCAATCTCAATTGCTTGGGACAGGTGACTCATTTCTTTCTTCCATTTGGTTACTCCTTTCTTTCTTCAACTTTCACCTTTTTTTGAATGGAAATGACAATAACTATTATCCTATGCCTGTCCCACCATAGCATTTTGGGAGCAGATAACTTGTTTTCTAGATACATAGGTCCAGACATACAGAAGTATTTTGCCCCAGAATGGATCATACTGAACATCTTAATCATACCTGATTCAGGTGGGTGATTTAGATGATTAGACTTGGGGCTTTTGAGCTAGTAATATTTAGATGATATTTTGTACTTTGAGTTAATGCTGTAATGGGTTGAGACCTTGGGGGATTTTGGATGTATTTTGCATGTGAAATGTACTTGAATCTTTGGGGACCAGATGGTAGATTGTAGTAAGCTGAATAATGGTCCCCACAAAGATGTCCACACCTTAATCCCTGGAACCTAATAATGTTACCTTATATGGCAAAAGGACATTGCAGGTGTGATTAAATTAAAGGTCTTGCAATGACAAGGTTTTCCTGGATTGTCCAGATGGAACCATATGCAGTCACAATTGTCTTCATAAGAAGGATACAAAAAGATCAGACAGGGTGATAGGCAAGAGGATGTATAATAGAAGTAGAAACTGGAGTGATGGAGCCACAGCTCAAGGAATATGAGCAGCCTCTAGAAGCCGGAAGAAACAAGAAACTAATTCTCTCCTGGAGCTTCCAAAAGTAACCAGCCCTGCTGTCATCTTGATGTTATTCCATTAAAACTGATTAGAGAATAGATTTGCATTGCTTTTGGCCATGAAGTTCATCGTAATTTGTTACAGCACCTGTAGGAATCTCATACGGGAAGTATGGAGGTATGTAGGTAATTATAAAAGAGAATGTAATTGCATATTTCTTCTCCTTTCACCTCTTGCATGATTTTAAAAGGAATTGCATAATACAATAGGAATATAATTATATTTGGGGGTCTATAACAGAGAAATGTATTTGATAATAATGGCATAAAGGAGAAGGGTGTGAACAAAGCTATATCGGAGTGAGGAAATGACAATAGATGATAATGTACATCTGGTAGAAAAAAAATGAAGAGAACCCCAAAAGATAAATAGGAAAGTTAAAATTACAAACTCTGTAATTATATACTAGGTTTCTTTCTTCTCTAAGTTTCTTTAAAATACATAAGGGTATATAAAATAATAATTAGGGGCGCCTGGGTGGCTCAGTCCTTAAGCATCTGCCTTCAGCTCAGGTCATGATCCCAGGGTCCTGGGATCGAGCCCCACGTCAGGCTCCCTGCTCCGTGGGAAGCCTGCTTCTCCCTCTCCCACTCCCCCTGCTTGTGTTCCCTCTCTCTCTGTGTCTCTCTCTGTCAAATAAATAAATAAAATCTTTTAAAAATAAAATAATAAATAAAATAATAATTAGAACAATATATTGTTGGATTTACAACATGTATAGACTTAATATGTGTAACAGTAATAGCACGAGAAAAAGTGGAGAGAGAACTAAGCTACATAGGAGTGGGATGTCTAGATTTTATTGAAATTAAGTCAGTATAAATCTGAAGTAGATTCTGATAAGATACACTTTGTAGGCTCTGATGCAACTGCTAAGAAAATAACATACACATATAATTAAACATATCATTAAAGGAATTAAAATGTTCCAGTGGAGAATGTCCACTCACTGTAAAATAAGGTAATAAAGGAGGAATATAGGTGCAAAAAAGACATGAGATATATAGAAAATAAAAAAACAAAATGACAGATGTAAATCTAACCATATCAATAACAACACTAAATGTGAATGTATTAAACAATCCAGTAAAAATAAGAAATAGGAAAATTATATTCAACAGAAAAACTAAAACAAAATCAAACTATATGCTGTCTATGGGAGGTACTATTTGGATTTAAAAATAAAAAAATATGTTGAAGGTAAAAGAATGGAACAGATACATGTAATGCAAACAGATACATGTAATGCAACCATATAAAAGAGCTGGAATGGCTAGAGTAACATCAGACAGAATAGACTTTAAAACAAAATATATTGCTAGACATAAAAATGGGTTATTTAATAATGACAAAAGGGTCAGTCTCCTAAGAAGATATAACAATTGTAAACATATATGCATCCAACAGCAGAGCTCTAAAATACATGCAGCAAAAACTGACAGAATTAAAAGGAGGAAATAGAAAATTCAACAATAATAGTTAAAAGCTTCCATATTCCATTTTCAATAATGGGTAGAACAACTAGACAGAAAATCAGTAAGATAGAGAATTATTTAGCAATAAAAATAAATGAAGTACTGATCATGCTATTACTTGGGTAAAACATGAAAATGTTATGTAAGTGAAAGTAGTCAGGCACAAAAGGTTACATGTTATAGGACGCCATGTATATAAGAGAATAGGCAAACTTTTCTACTTGAAAGTAGATACTTGTTGCTTAGGGCTGCAGGGGTTGGGAGGGTTCAGGGGAGTAATGGAAGTGATCGCCACTGGGTTTCATTTGAGAGTGAGGAAGATGCCCTAAAATTAGATTAAGAGACCTGCATGACTCTGTGAATGTATTTAAAAACCTTGGATTGTATACTTTAAATGAGTGAATTGTTTAGTAGGTGATTTAAATATCAATAATGCTGTTGTTTTAAAGAAGATACAGGGGAACAGGGGTTGGTAAGCTTCAGCCCACCTGCCAGTTCTGTCCCTTTGCCTTTTTTTGTATAGAATGTCAAGTTAAAAATATTTTAATTCTTTTTAATAGTCGAAAAAAGTCAAAAGAAAAATAGTATTTCATAACACATGTGCAAATTATGTGAAATTGAAATTTCAATGTTCACTAATGAAGTTTTATTGGAATGCACACATACACACACAAAGATAAAATGAGATCTCTCAAGTTATTTAAATAGCAAATGGCAGAGTTGAGTTCAAACTCAGCTGGACCGAAATTAGAGCCCTGTAACCTAACCACAGCAAAAATCTGTTAGGCACAGAATAGAAATGAGACTTGATTCAGATATATTCTGAGATTGAGAACCATCATCAACCACCATCACTGTGATGTGTGTTGGGAAAAGGGACGACAAAATGTACCAAGCGTTGACTAGCAGAAATTTTGTGTAAAAGAGGAGGCAGGATAGTTTTAATGGCTTTATTTTCTACAAGGAAATTCTTGAACTAAAGTGTGAGCCAGCAAGGCTCTTTAACATACTGACCCCCTGAATGCACAGAACAGGAATACCCTTCACTGTGGAAGATTGCTGCGCAGCTGTATCTAGCATTCCTTTTTAATGTTGCTCCTTCATGTAAGGGATTTTTGCATATTTGTGAACAATTATGCACCATATATCGTGTTCTTTGTTTTACTTAACTGTGCATGTCTCTCCTCATCTCTGTTCAATGATGTCAAGTTGGTAGCTTGAAATTGGCTATGGCAGGAGTATTTACACAATGAAAATTGGAGGGCTGTTTATCAAATGTTTATCAGCACAACACTGGTTCAGGACAATGACCTATAAAATGCATTACTAGCCTTTAAAAACACCTTGCCTAAGCCCCTCACATCCTTTCTTGCATCATCCTCCATTTTGATATGGGGACGTGATGGTGCTGCTAAAGCAGCCTCTTTTTTTTTTTTTTTTTTTTTTTTAATTCCACGAAGGTAGGAGGACACTGGGTCCTTGATGACTTCAGAGAACCATATTATTTGTTGGCTAATGCAGTTGGTCTGGAAACCATACTTTGAGAACCACTATGGCTTTGGATTTTTTTAAAGATTTTTTTATTTTTATTTATTTGACACAGAGAGACACAGCGAGAGAGGGAACACAAGCAGGGGGAGTGGGAGAGGGAGAAGCACGCTTCCCGCAGAGCAGGGAGCCTGATGCGGGGCTCGATCCCAGGACCCTGGGATCATGACCTGAGCCGAAGGCAGCCACTTTAACCAACTGAGCCACCCAGGCACCCCTCTTTTTTTTTGTTATATGCAGCTGAATCAAATTATAATTTATACTGTTAGGAAATTCTGGTGAATTAGAAAACATGCCTCATCTGAACGCATTCCTATTCAGTTTTTTAAAACACTGAGCTGACCAATAATACAGTTGATAAACTGGCCTCAGGAAGTTGTGGAACAGAGAAGGAACTTCAGCTTTGGCCTGTCTACTGTCAAGAATTGATATCCCCCCACTCCAGGATGCACAGAGAAGACCACATATGTGTAAATAATATTATTTTTTTTTTAAAGAGTTTATTCATCCATTTTACAGAGAGAGAGACAGAGAGAGACAGAGAGAGCATAAGCAGGGGGAGTGGGAGAGGGAGAAGCAGGCTCCCGGCTGAGCAAGGAGCCCGATGCGGGGCTCGATTCCAGGACCGCGGGATCATGACCTGAACTGAAGACAGACGCTTAACGACTGAGCCACCCAGGCGCCCCTGTGTAAATAACATTTAAAGAAGAATAAAGATAGGTATTAGGAAAATAAGTTGAAACAGTAATCAGCATGGAGATTGGAGCAGACATGGTCGTGGCGGTCGGTGCTCCACCGTAGCTTGCTTGGATCCTTTTTCATTCCCGAGCACACGGGCTCCAGCTGTGTTTCACTCTTCATTCCCGAGCACACGGGCTCCAGGTGTGTTTCACTCTGCATTCCTGAGCACACGGGCTCCAGGTGTGTTTCACTCTTAAGCGGCCAGCACTGTGTCTCTTTGTTAGGGGGTTGGCCTCAGGCTGCTAGAACTCATTTTGCTTCACTTTGTTAGAAGTACCTGGGAGTTGAAGATAGTAGGAAGGGAAAAATGAAGGGGGGGAAATCGGAGGGGGAGACTAACCGTGAGAGACTATGGACTCTGAGAAACAAACTGAGGGTTTTAGAGGGGAGGGGGGTGGGGGGATGGGTTAGCCTGGTGATGGGTATTAAGGAGGGCACGTACTGCATGGAGCACTGGGTGTTATACGCAAACAATGAATCATGGAACACTACATCAAAAACTAATGATGTAATGTATGGTGATTAACATAACATAAAAAAAAAAAAGAAGTACCTGGGAGTTTATATCGCCCCAGGGACAATTCTTAACCAATGATTGACAGGTGCAGGAGAATAAATATCCCAGCTACTTTGTCTTGGTCAAGATATATCTGAGGTGTGGCCTACACTGTCTTTAGACATTCTTTGTGGGACAGAGTCAAACTTACTCTTCATGAAACTTTGCTTGATAACGTAACCCTCCTTAGTCACCTAGCTAGTCCTGTTACAACCCTCATGATTTTTCCTGGGAAAGCTTCCTATTAATCACCTTCACATGAGTCCTCATTTCAGAGTGTTTCTGGGGAACCCAACTTAAGACAGAGAGAAGAATTTCAATCTTCTCAGAAAGCAGTAGAAGAATAAAAGGAAGGTCAATCATCCTGTTCTATCTTCTTGCATTTGAGCTTTCTCCACTGACATGTCTCAGATATCCAGATGTGCTTGGGAAGAAAATCAACTCATTTTGGATACCCAGGTTCATTTAGGAAGTTGGAAATACATGTCTGGACTCCAGGACAGAGGTCAGACCCAGAGATATATTAAATTTAAACAAGCTGGGTTGTCAAATCATAATGTATGAGTTATGCTGATTTACTTTTCTATGAACTACTTTGTCCATCCTCATCTAATTTTAAAATTCAGTACAGCTGTGAGTTTCATTAAATGTTTATGATCCTATTATAGGATATATTTTTAGCCTTAATAAAAGGAAGTTGATAAAGCTTCATTATCTGTCGTTTCAGAGGAAGACTAAAAAATCTAACATCTACCAAGTGAGTCTATAATATGTCATCATAAATCTTCTATTTCCCAAGCCTTTGTCTCTCTTTGACATCAAAGATAAATGACTATTACTAGAATTAATATCTCTTAAATATATCATGATTCTTCAACATTATTAGCCAAAAGGCTGTTATGAAAACTTCACTAAAATAGAATTTGATTTTCTTTGTATGAACTGTAAGGGTTACTGTGAATTTTTAGTACCCCATAGTGGAAATGTCTTCCATATTAACTCAGCAGGTTTTCTTAGAGGAATAAAATTATTTTATACGTGAGAAAGGAAATTACAAAATATCGTGGCAAAATTATTGTTTTTTTTTTTTATCTTTTGAAAACCATGATCATTTAAATCACTTAGCAGAAGAGGTTAGTATTACTTTCAGACTCTGAATCTTGCTTTAAAGTGACACAAGCTTGGTAGCAAAATAATACAACGTAACTGACCTAGGGAGAGCGCTTAAGAAACATCCTCGAGATATTTGAACCACTCCTATCTCTCCTACCAGATGCAAGAGATAATTTTAGTGTAAGTTTCTTTGCACTATTGTGAGTTCCAAACGTAATTTCTCTAGAAACGTGTGTCCATGTAAAAGCTCCTTTTGCAGTTGCTAAGGAACTAGTTTCTGACACTTATATTATTAAGGCTCATTTTGGATTGGAAGGGAATACATCTGTGAGACATTGAAAACTGCTTCCATAATTTGGGGCCAAGGAAGGAAAAAAAAAATGGAGAGTGGCCGAAAATGAAAGAAAGTATTTGTAAGTATCAGTTACATGAAGAGTCTATGGTTTAATGGCAGGAGTGTCAGAAAAGCAAGTGTTATACAGGATTATTTCCTACATCGGCATCAATGAACAGATATTTTAAGTTCTGGAATTACGAGATTTTTATCGTAGAAATTATATGATGATTTGGATATATAGTCAGAGCCTAAAAATACTGGCCTATATTAAGTTTTAGAAATTTGCTCCTTTTTTTTTTTTTTTTTTAGGTATGTACCAGTGGAAACAAAACTGGAAAATAATTAAAGAATTTTACCTCCCTTAGTTATTTAGGGATTTTTTTAAATGTTTTTTCTACTCTTTCCTGCTATGAAAACCTTGTCTCTGACAGCAGAGATGAATACGTCAATTCACACTAAGATGAGAATTATTGACTGTGGAAGAGCTTATACCCAAATACAACACCATGCAAACTGTCCACCAACCCTTCCCCTGACTTTGTTTTATTTTTACTCTCCATATTTTTCCTCTTCTTCTGACTCTCCTACTTATTTTTTCTATTTATTTTGGAAGCTGCCTCAAACTTATTTTGACATGAAATTGAGTTATGAATGCATAAATAAAACTAAAATGAATGAAAAATGAAGACTATGCAACGATTAGCATCGTCTTAGTTTTATAAATGAGTAAATTATTAGAACAGAGAGGTAAGTGACTTGCCTCAATGTATTAGCAGTTTTTATAGCTGCAAATTAGGACCTAGAACTCAAGCACTTCTGATTCTGGACCCAATATTCCCTTCCCTGGAACCCCTGGCTTTTCTGAGGACATTTGTGAATCCAGTTTGTTCGTAATGACCATAATAGCAAGGGTCTTCATTTCTTGTTTTAAAAAGTAAACTATTCACTTTCTGAAACATCCTTTTCCAAGTTTGAAATCATAGGTCTTAAAAGAAGGTACTTTTAGTCTGCTTTAGTACTTTTACTCTGCTCTGAGGGTAAGTCCCTTGCGGAACAGAACAAAGGTGAATCCCATCACATTAGGTGGCTGACAAGGAGGAGACACTTTAGTTAAAGTAGTTGACCACCATTACAAAAACCCAGGGGAGAAATGCTGAAAAGAAATGGTTTTCTTTATGTTGAGATCATTACTTTTTTTGAGAGAGAGAGAGAGTATGTGCGTTCACAAGGATGGGGAGAGGTAGAGGGAGAGAGAGAATTTTAAGCAGGCTCCACGCCCAGCATGGAGCCCGACTGGGGCTAGATCTCATGACCCTGAGATCATGACCTAAGCTGAAATCAAGAGTCTGAGGCTTAATTGACTGAGCCACCCAGGCGCCCCTATTTTTCTATTATGTCATTGTCAAGTCATCCCACAAGCCCCAGTTTGCAAATTTTTATTCTCAGAAATTATGTATATAATATGCAATGAAATTTAATTTCCTTTGAGTTTACTTTTTACCTTTGAATTTTATTTTCAATATGATATCAGATGCAGGAAAGGATATGCATTGGGTTACAATTAAAACTATATCATATGTGAAACTTCAGGTTTTCCACAATTTTTAATTTTCTCAGGCTTCCCTGATACCCATTTTGACCTGCTTGTGCAAATTTTTGTCATTAAATTACAGATTTTGAAAATGTTTCTTCATAATGCTCTGGTTTTTTTTTTTTTTTTAAGTCAATGCTTACATTTAAAACCAACATATTTTTTATGAAATGTATCAGTAAATTACACTTATGGCAAATACAGTCATATCTTGGAGATATTGTGGGTTCGGTTCCAGAACACTGCAGTAAAGCAAATATTGTAATAAAGCAAGTCAAATGAATTTTTTTGTTTCCCAGTGCATTTAAAGTTATGTTTATACTATACTGTAGTTTATTAAGTGTGCAATGGCACTATGCCTAAAAAAAGTACATATCTTCGTTTAAAAATATTGCCAAAAAAAGGCTAACCATCATAGCTTTCAGCAAGTCATGATCACTGATCACAGATCACTAGAACAAATGTAATAATAATGAGGAAGTTTGAAATATTGCAAGAATTATCAAAATGTGACAGAGACACAAAGTGAGCAAATGCTGTTGGAAAAATGGCACCAATACACTTCATTTGCTTCACACAGGGTTACCACAAACTTTTAATTTGTAACAAACAAACAAAAACCAAAAAAACCAAAAAAACCAAAAAACCAAACCAAAAACCCAAAAACCCACAGTATCTCTGAAGCCCAAAAAAGTGAGGTATGCTTGTAATGAATTAAACAACCACGGGGAACTGTGTTACCTTATCAAATACAGTGTACTAGAATGAGAGAAGAAATCTGTTGTATTTCCAATTCAGGAAAAGAAAAACTAATAGAGAAAAAGGGCTTTATGCTTTCCCACTGAATACATATTTTCTTGTTGTTGAGATTGCTTTGAGAACCAGGGTTCTATTTTTATTATTCTCCTTTTGCCTACATTTGAAATTTTTAGAAGGGATTCTTCATTAGAAATGCTTTAGAATTTTTATGTACACTGTTTTCACATGTATTTTCCAGAGCACGTGCTGTCTAATTACAGTAGAAGTTTTTATGTTACAAGATCTAGTCTTTCACCCATTCTGAATCTATCACTATGGATATAATTGAAACAACTATAGCCTTAGAAACTCAAAATGCAAAATAATAAAGGGGTGTATTTTAAATGTACTACCTATTAAATTGGGAAAAAGATATGGGAGAATGATAGTTAATATAATTAAATTTAAAACCAAGTATCATTTTAACTATTGATCACTTACTGAAAGCATTACTTTAGAAAAACAATTTAAGGAACTGGTTGTTTAACTATAGGCAGATCATTTAACATATGCAAGCATCATCTCTTCAAAGGTAATATAAAGTGTTAAATTAGATGAATTCCAAAATATCTTCCACCTTTAACCTTACAAATGACCCTTCTTCAGTATTTTCACTTTAAAAATATCTAAGATAAGTAACAGGAATATAAGGGTATACTCCTCCCTGTATTTGTCAAAACCCAGTATACTTTTGAGGGAGGTAGTTTAGATTAACTTGCTCAGGCCACCTTTTTTTTCCCCCCCTGTGCATTATCTAGGGGCCAGAATAGTTGAAAAACATGATTAATAAACAAAATGAAACAGATTGTGATATGAAAGTAAATATGATCTGAGAGGTAAGAAAGGATGGAATTCACTACTGGAAATGCACCATGAAAGGATATGATCGTTCTTGGTTCAAAAGAAATGGAACTGTTATTAAGAGAACAGAGTATAGCTGTGTGCCAAAAAGATATATTCCTTCATAAAAATCTGGAGAATTGAGGACAGTATTTGTGTGAAGATAAAAGAAGATTAGAAACAAAATTAGGTGGTGCCATATCATAGTGGTTACAAGGCTGAACTTGGGAGCTGGATTGTCTGAGATCCTACCCTGAATATGGCACTTATAGTTGGGGACCTCGGACAATTTACTTAATCTCTCAGTGCTTCAAATTCCTTGTCTATACAATGTGGATTATGGTTGCTGTGAGAATTACATGAGATTAAACATAAATTTCCTGGCATAAAGGTGGCGCTCAATAAATATTAGCTATTATTATCACTGTAGGAGTGTACTACAGACACTTGACTAAAGAAAGTGAATAAATTAAATTCACCTGGTGGGAATGACAAACTAGACTTCAAGTACACATTCAATTGAAAATCTCATTTCTAAAAAGCAGAGCATTTGATAAATTCTTGTCTTATCTCACTGATAGTTTCATCCAGTAAAATGTAAAGAAAGTTATTAGGAAAATTGGTGCTAGCGAACTATGCATTTTGCATACTGGCTGAAAAAAAAAAAAAAGAACAAAGTGTTGTGTTGAAAGAAACCAGTGTAACTTCCCAGGAAATTACTGACAGGATCAGATTTTAAATTGGTGAAACACAAGAAGAAAGGCCACATACTTAAATATTACGGTGATGCTGACCTGTCAGGATAATGTCAGAGGTGCTAAAGTCTAAAATGAACTATGATGTCTGAAAAATGTTAAGGTTAACAAAAATTTTAAATTATGTAAGGGGATTTCCAGGGACGCAGAATTAATATATGTGATGTATATCCTTTGGCAGAGACTACTAATGAGCAAAACTTTAAGCCTGCTGGTAAAGAAGGTGATCAAGCCCAATTGTTATTTGGTAGAAAAAGATTCAAGACCCACACCCCTTCCGGTTGAAATTCAAAGTTATTGAAATTTGTTAGGGTGAGTTGAGGTAGCCTTGACCTCAGGCTTATAGTGTATAAAGGCAATTGCTCCCTAAATTAAGGATAGGAACAAATGGGGGTGCTAGACTGACCCCAATACCAGGTCAGGTGAGTGAATGATGATTCTGAATCTATGAGGCAATGGAATCCACCAGGAATGGTAAACATATACTGTCCTTATTAACATGGGGGAAGGTTATGTAAGGCAATCCAACAAGCATGAACACTGATGACCTAGGCCGAGGGTAACAATGGGCAAAGGGTGTTAGCAGTGAAGTTTTCAGAAAACTATAGAGGGCAGAAATCACACTTACCCTGACAGCCCTGGTGAGGTTTCATCAGGCAGGGAGAAGATGCTCTAGCATTAGCCATAGGAAAGCCAATGGAAGTAGGACTTCTGCAAGCCAGATTTCATGTACAGCACCCGGGCTTTCTGTCTGGTGACCCTACCAGTATCATGGCCTCGTGTACTCGTGTGGTTACCCATCAAGAAGTGACCATGATTCCTCCAACCCCAAGGGGGCAGGTATGAGCTCTGGCTAGAGTGTTGAGAGAATAAAATCAAGATTGAACCTTTAAATAGGAATAAGCATGGGGAGATTCCATCAGGGGAAGGAGAAGAGAGGCTCAACTTCCTATTAATCAAGGTATACATAGCTTGGAGCAGTGCCTCTCAAACAGCAACCTTTATAAAATAGTAAGAATGAATTACTTGAAAAATGAAATTTAAAAAGATACACAAAGCCTTATTTTTTTGAATTGGAATTCAATAAACGTAATCAGAACAAATGCAACATAGGGAAAAATAATTACAAATCATATAGGTTGCTCATTGAAAGGGTATGTTCGTGTGTTGAGGTGATTATTACACTTACACATTGAACTAGAACAGTGAACAACGTCTTAGCCCGTGCCTCACTCCCTCGGGACATATGGTAGGTTGAAAATGAGACAATTTAGGCCACCTTAGGCTCCTCCTGGCCGTCCCAGGACTGAGAAACACCTCTAAGCCTGGGGGAAAAAATGAGACTAAGCTCTTGCGGTCACATAAAAAATATACCGAAAGAAAGCTTCTCTCGCTCTCTTTCTGTGTGTGTGTGCATGAACGTTATGAGAAAGAGCACTTAATTACAATCCTTATTCACAGTCTCACTCTCTGTGATCAACTAATTGCAGATGACATTGGAAGCCTTGAACAAATCTTGTTTTACATAATATAAGTGGCTAGAAACTTGGATTAATTTGCAGATATGAAAAATTCTCTCATGAAGAATCTGTACTATGGAAGCGTAGGATGCTTAGCACAACCAGGAACCGATTTTTAATGTTGAAATTCTTTCACTGTATTAAAATACACTCTTCTTAATATATTACCCTTCATGTTAAAAAAAAAGGTAACACTAAATTTTATTTATGCAAGATTTTAATTTCACATTTAGTTTAATGAGCAGTATCAAATTTTACAGTCACTGTTTTTCAATTTTTAAGACTCAAAGGACATTGGTAATATGCTGACTTGACATAAGGCACTCCTCACAGCAAATGGTGTGATCAGGTGTGGAACTCTGGAATGCTATAATCCCAAAGCAAAGGTCTTGTCAGATAATAAGAAATCAAGATCTTCCTTTATCCTCTTCCATGACTCAGTCTAGATGATGCCTATCCATATGACAAAAGAAGTCAAGGCTTTAAAATGCTGGGAATTGAGAGTAATAAAACAAGTTTATGGATGCTGTCCGTGAAGCAGGGTGGATGAATGAAATGATCAAATGCACAGCCG
Source organism: Halichoerus grypus (assembly GCF_964656455.1). Taxonomy (NCBI): domain Eukaryota; kingdom Metazoa; phylum Chordata; class Mammalia; order Carnivora; family Phocidae; genus Halichoerus; species Halichoerus grypus. Next base: position 170,750,626 of record NC_135715.1, read on the forward strand.
AGTGAGAAGCACTGGGGGAGGATGCTTCAGAGTGTGTGCTCTACTGCCAGAGTGTCTGGATCTGGGTCCTGCCTTCACCTCTTCTTATGTTATTTATTAAATGGTGACATTATCTGTAGTGACAGCATCTTTCCTCATAGCCTCATTCTGAGAATTAAATACACTTAGAGCCTGGAGAACAATAAATGCTCAGGATGTATTGGGTATTTTAACAACTCCAAACCAATGCAGGCTGAAATAAAATGTACAGAAAATATTTCTGATATCATTAAAATATATCTTATATCTAATATACTATTTGAGGAAAGATGATCAGCCAGAGGCTATTCTGTGATTGGCTGCCTGCCGTTATTGATAACAGAGAAGATAAGCAGCCCTCGGAGTGTGGGGTCCTCACCCAGGTCTCTAACAGCTGTTAGGCTTTCTGAAATAGCAATGGCTCATATTTACTGCGCACTGTCTATGTGCCCTGCAGAGAACTAAACATTAACCTGCATCCTTGTCTCTTTTCATCCTCACAACTACCCTGTGAGATAGGAGTAATTTCTTTTTAAAGAGGAGGAAATGATAACCAAGATTTAAGTAATTTGCCCAAGGTCAAAAAGGTAACAAATTGCAGAGCTAGTATTTAAACCTGGTGGTCTAATCCTGGACTTCCTACTTTTATTCTACACCGTGTTGCTTCGATGAATCCCTTAACATTTTCTTCTCCAAGATACGTTTTAGGAGTGAGAGCATGAGTTACCACCGGTCTCCACTGAGATATCTTTCCTCTCTTGATCCGATCGATCACCTGGAAGAATTCGAAGTCAATCCATATTTAAACAGAAACAGCTGAAGTATTAACTTTTCATTACCTTCAGGAATATGTCCAAAAAAACCTCGGGTTTTCATTTGGTAAGTCATGAAACCTCAGGTTTTTGTTTTTGTTTTGTTTTTTTACCTATCAACTGGGAACAACGCCTCTCTTGCGGGATCATTGTGACTATCTAAAAAATTAATTTGTGTTAAGTGCCTAATCGTGTGCTTGGAATATAATAAGTAGCTGTGGTTATTGTCCTCCTCGAGGGTTCCATGTTTCCTTAGAGGGAAGGTGGCTTGGGGGGGGTGGAGAAAGGAGATGTGAAGGAACGCACAGTGGTTTGAAGGGAACACTCGGACACACACATGCTTGTGCCATGAAGATTTCTACTCCCTTCTAGGGTCACACAAAGTCTCTCTTTTCTGCTACTCTCCTTGCTGAAAGCTGTGTCCTTTTAAAGCATATGGGTAAGTATCATATTGTGTGTGAAAATCAGAGAGGCAGGAGTCTAAAAATATGTAACCTGGATTCTATTCCTGGCCTAGCTGCAGACTCCCCTTAACTTATTAATGTGTATGCCTCAATTTCTTAAACATATATAGAGAATTAACTCTTTCTCCTCCCCTTCCCAGGAATTCTGGAGTGATGATTGAGCATCCTCACACCCGTGAGTTCCCTTAAAGGGAGCAATATGCATATACAAGGCTTATGCTATTAAGTCATATAGGCTTCAGTTTGAAAAGTGCTTTGGTGACAGAAAAGGGCTTCTCTCTATATGTTAACAGGAAACTGTGTTTTCTTCATTGGAATTTACTTTTTTGAAGAATTTTTAAGTTCTCACATGAAAAGTTTCTGAGTTTCCTTTTACAAAATTGAAAATGGCTGCACACTGGCAAGAGAAACTTAGCAAATACCTACTTTACCATGGTGACCTGATGTTAGCTCAAAGAGGATTTGGATATCTAAGGGCACAATTCAGTGTATCGTTGCATTCAGTTTGTTAATTTCAGGTAAATAATCTTAAGTCTCAATTTTGGAGTTGGGAAAATGAAGTATATACTTTAAAAAAAAATTTTTTTTTTCCACCAGGTACTTTTCTTTTTATTATCCTAGATTTCTCTACAAATATTTTATAATCAGGGCATGATAATCCCCTGTGGAGATTTAAATATGGACATATATTTAATATGTCTATGTGCACTAGGACTTCACCCCCAGAAATTCTGATTCAGTTTGGCCTGCCTTGGGATCTGTAAATTCAAGATGATCCATAGGTGATTCTAAAGCGTGTCCTTAATTAAGCTATCAGATGGCTTTCACAGACCTTTTTAATATAAGAGTAAGAGTAAGGTTAGCTTTTCCCTAGCATTGGCAGCTACATCTGTAGAGAGAATATGCTAATGATTTCCCAGAAATGTTGTTTTCCAATTTTACGTATGTTTAGATAGAGTGAAAAATAAGGATGTGGGAGAGAAAGAATAGGCCATCTTGATTTATGTGGGCCCTAGCACCAAGTTCACCTGTGTGTAACTAGAGCTTCTTTTGTGTGCTTTTGTCTTACATTTATTCTTCATGAAATTTGCCAAAAGGGGTGAATCACTGATATCCTTGAATCACTAGCATTTAGGAATCCCTCTTAGAGTTTGACAGCATTCAGTGGTAGCTCACTGTAAGGTAGCAAAAGTATTTTTATGCTATGTAGTGTTTTCTTGGACTTTGATATTTTTCAATTTTCTTTTATTATAGTACTCCTTAAAATTAATTTAACATCCAATTCAGAGGACTGTTGTTGCAGAAAATGTGGTTATGAATGAGCAAAGCATTTTGTAATCTGGAAAGTGACATACAAAAGTTGAATGTAATTAAAAATCACTATCATGAATTTAATGATCCAAAGGATGCTGATCCTTGAAGCACATTTTATTACGTATAGTTACTTAAACACCACCTTTTATAAAAAGTTGAGGCAGTTTTATTTTTTTACTTATCTTTTTTTTATGATTTTATTTATTTATTTGACAGAGAGAGACACAGCGAGAGAGGGAACACAAGCAGGGGGAGTGGGAGAGGGAGAAGCAAGCTTCCCACTGAGCAGGGAACCCAATGTGGGGCTCGATCCCAGGACTCTGGGATCATGACCTGAGCCGAATGCAGACGCTTAACGACTGAGCCACTCATGCGCCCCAAACTTACTAATCTTTTTATTCACAGATACCACATGAAACTTTGCTTTTGTTTCTGGCAACAATGAACTGCACTGAAAATTAATTGAACTTTGAAATTTTCAAAATGCTCTTATAGCAGAGGTAAACAAAATTGTTTCAAACTGCAAATGTTTTACATAAAATCTAGGGCAGTTTTCTGAGAGAACAGAGTTTACCTTTATGAGAGGAGATTGTTCAAAGTAACTGTGAAAAAAGGCTTTAAAAATAATTACCATGCTATTGTATGGTGATTGTAACAAATGCAAGGAGTGCAGAAATTGAAAAAGTAAAAGGAGTGGTTCCTACTCTACCCTGCACCCCAAGCTCTAGAGACAATAACTATTAATATATTGGTACGTATTATGCCAGTATTTTATTTACACATATGGATGCCGGGGTGCATGTACACACACACACACACACACACACACACACACACACACACTCAGTCTATATCTCTACCAGAAGTTTATTTTTCTTTTAACAAAGATTATCCCTTTTTACATATAAAAGGTGTTCTCAACTAATGTTTTAAGGCACTTCCGAGTTAGATGCCTAAAGCTCAGGTAAGGCTGTGCTTGCGCTAATTTTTTGACTCCGAGGACATCAAGAGTGAAAAGTTGTTCGTACCCAGTTTTTCTAAGTGTCAGGGAAATGTACACCTGTTTTTATGTCTTTGCATCTCTGTGTCTCCCCAGGGGATAAAGCTTTTACTCAGGGGATTTCTGGTTGGGGGAAAAGGGTCTGCACCACAGCCTCACTCTAAGTGATTATTATCACACCGGTAAGTTTCCACTGTGGCTGCTGCGTGCATGCTGTGAGCACATTTGAAGTCAGCAGGGGACCGTTAGAAACCTCCCCTTTGCTGAGAGGAGCGGTAGAAACCTCTGCTTCATTGAAGCACACTAGCAACCTGCGGTCAGTTGCTGCTTTTTTCATGCAGTGCTGTTTTAAACTGTCTTCTATCCCACAGAGCAAAAACACACTCGACTAAAAAAAAAAAGTACAAACAATCCCCATGAGTGTTTTTGCATTTTCCTCTGCTAATCTCATTGTTAATGGTATGAGGTCTTGCCAGGAGCCCTTTGTGGTTTAGGCACACTAAATAACATAACATTCGCACACTTCAAAACAATTAATACTAAGTATCAAATCAAACGCTATTTGATACAAAACCTAGACTATGGAGTTGGCTTTCTACCTGTCTTATGAAAAGAATCTTTACAGATTGCTGAAGTCTATATGAGGAGGCATATTTAGTAACCTGTAGAAGATACGGGACACTCTACTTAATAATGACATAGGTGCATAAATTGTATACTGTGAAGTTTGCATATTAGATCATCAGCAAACGATTATCCCGTTTAAAATAAAAACGCTCTCCAGTAGTTAGTGAGAAGTGATGTAAATCTACATTCCTTATCTATGCTTGTCCTTTGTTGGCAGTGAACTTAGCAGCACTTAAATTCCTATTCAGTACAAATTGAAATGTTGTCCTTCGTGGAGAGCATTGACTTTTCTACCAAATGGAGTTTAGGTAGAATTAACATTTATAGTAGGAATTTTAGAACGAACTCAAAAGTCATATTAATTAAAAAGGATCTCACAGCTATTACCCCTAAGCCAGCTAGGACTAATTAATCTCCTATCAAAAATATTTTAAAGTTTGCATTGTATGCAAAACATGGTATTGAGAAGTCTGTGTCATTACAGATATCATTCCTCCTCTCGAGGAGTTAAGAACCTAATGATAGAGACAAATCCCTTCAGCATATGGCTAATAAACAATTGTAGGTTGTGGTGATGAGGTACTTCCCCTCAGGCTATTGGCTTTATTTATTTGTTTAAATATTTCTTGTCCTGTTACTAAATCATAATAATAAATCATAAACCTTAAAATATTGAGAATAGAAAAATTTATAGTAGTGACAATTTTATCACTTTCACTGCCTCAAGGGACACTAGAATCACTAGTTAAGTAAAGAAATGATTAGTTTGAAAACAAAACTATCAAAAAATATTTTTGATATTTTGGGGCGCACCTGAGTGGCTTAGTGGTTAAGCATCTGCCTTTGGCTCAGGTCATGATCTCGGGGTCCTGGAATCAGGCCCTGAGTTGGGCTCCCTGCTTCTCCCTCTCCATCTGCCTGCCACCTCCCCCCTCCCCAGCTCATGCTCGCTCTCTCTCTCAAATAAATAAATAAAATCTTTAAAAAAAATTAAAAAAACATATATTTTTTCAATGTATTGGTTATTGATGCTGATATTTGATTAATTTGATCTCTGGCATTTGCAATTAAAAGTACTACATCATTTGGAGTGCTAAGGTTGATTATGAGGATTTAGAATTTCATTATCACTTTTGTGTGATTTTAGACCAAGTATTTATCTTTCTGAGCTTTGTTGGTCTCCACTGAAACAGATACAATTATTTCTATCCCATGGCTTTGCTTTAAGAATAAGGAAGGCTAGGGGCACCTGGGTGGTGCAGTCGTTAAGTGTCTGCCTTCGGCTCGGGTCATGATCCCAGGGTCCTGGGATCGAGTCCCGCATTGGGCTCCCTGCTCAGTGGGGAGCCTGCTTCTCCCTCTCCTGCTCCCCCTGCTTGTGTTCCCTCTCTCCCCCTGCTTGTGTTCCCTCTCTCGCTGTCTTTCTCTCTGTCAAATAAATAAAATCTTTAAAAAAAAGAAAAAGAATAAGGAAGACTTCTGAGCAAGAGAGGAAACTTCTGTACTCCTTTCCCTTCCCAAGGGGAGACAGAGGCCTCTATCCCCGAGGAGGAAGCACAGTGCTCTGACTGACCTTCTTTCAGTCATTCTTGATGTTCCTGATTCTTATGCTCCAAGTACTCTTTCTGTTTCTTCCCCTTTTACCACTGCTCTTCCTCTGTTGTCTCTGGCCCTGTTGGATTCCTGGAAGCTCGGCCTTCAAATAGTTGTAAAAGATGCAAGATCTGATGTGAGAATAGGAGACAACTCTGACGATCTTAGCAGGCAATTCATGTATAAGATAGTATTTAGGTTTTTCTGGTCTGAGGCCTTGCATCTCTGTGGTTGAAAGAGAGAGAGCTCTCCTAACTTTTATATCCCAACTCCTTGGCAACAGGGAATAGCACATGGGGAGAAAGAGGTCTCCAAATGAGCTGGCTGCTCCTCATCATTTCTCAGTTTATTTAACTCACCCTGTACTAGGAGGAATTCCTTCAAGAGATGTTCAGTTAGCTGACAGAGCTTCTTAATTTTCTGTGTTGTTGAGAAATTACATTGTTTGTTGTGTTTCCATGGATATTTCATTGGGAAATATTTCACTGGAAAGGCAGGGGAGTTTGAATCACATATGGTTAAACCGACTGCCAGAATGAACCCAAAGTATCTTGAATTGAATTTAAAAATATATATTTTTAAAGATTTATTTTGATTTTAAGTAATCTCTACACCCAGCGTGGGGCTCGAACTTACAACCCTGAGATCAAGAGTCACAGGCTCTACCAACTGAGCCAGCCAGGTGCCCTGAATTAAAAATATTTTTTGACACAAGTAATACATATTTACTGTAGAAAAATTAAAGGACACAGATGATTAAAAGTCACAAATATATTTTTACCATTTTATACAACTATTGTTCAAATTTTGTTGAATTATACTTCTAGAATATGTGGCTTATAGGCCGATAGATAATTTATTTACATTAATATCCATTACTATTACATGTAATATTATATTACTTATTCTATATTACATGACATAAATAGAATAAGAGACTCTTTGATAGGTCTTTAAAAATTTAGCAAAATATATAGTTCTTTCTATGTCAATAAATGCATTTTTATAGAAATATTTTTGTTATATTTCTATTTCCTATTTTTGTTTTTCTCAACCTTGACATATATTTTTCAATTTATTGATGATGCTGCCATTTGATTTGGCAATTATAATTAAAGTTTTAAAACATAGAAATTCTTCTTAATACTTGGATTCCTTGCGATAAATGCATGTCGTTTTCAGTATCAGTATTTAATACATTATTTAATTTCTTTTTTTTTAGTGGTATTAATACTTGCCTGTCCAATTTAAGCAAAGTGTGGGGTTCAGCCATTTTGTCATTAGGGATCTGCATGGGTATGTCTCTATGCATTTGCGGGTGAACCTCTCCAACCCACACATTCCTGAAGTCAGTCTAAAGTCATGTTTGTTTTGTGCTTAACTTGAAGACCAATCAAAATGGATAGAAATCATATAAATCCTTACATATACAACAGAATGAGGAAAAAAACAAGTGTTTATTAAAATCAAATTTTTTTCTTGCACAGCTAATTGCTAAAGTAATTATAAGTAATTAGATAGGAAGGCTTCTTGCTGGTTCAAGTTATTATGTATGTGGGTATATATTTCTGTCCCAAATCACTGAAGTTTTTCACTTAGTCTTTAAGATGAAAATAAGTAGATTTTTATCACACAATGAGTGCTATCAAAAACAGGGCTTCTTGCAGCATTTTGGGATACCTAAAGAGAAGACTCTATATCCATGAAATGTCCAATCTTGATTTATTCTCATTCTGTTCAGCTCACCTCCCTCATGGCTCACTGAACCACAAGACAATGGATTTCCTGAAATGGTAACTTTGGCTTTCAAGGAATCACTTTGTGTCAAATCATTCATTATTCTGAGACAACTTCTGGCCTTCTTCTGCTCTTCTACAGTCCTATTGAGTGAGGCAAACACCTTACAAGGGGTAATTCTGAGTAACTAACCAAGAAATTGGTTAGAGTAAGTGGGTCTTTTCTTTTTGGAATAAGCAGGTGCTTTTAGGAACTATATTCCTATTGGAGGCAGGAATATTAGCTTAAGAAAAATATAGTGTCATTTTTTTTTGGTCATGAATTAGATTTCTTTTTCAAATAGGGATGGTCGCACAATTCTCACTTTTAAAAGGGACTAGAGAGGTCATACGGGATCATTTGAACACATTTGATGGTAAATTTAAGGGTCCTCCCAGCTCTGTGTTTATGCAACTAAGAGTGAAAATAAATCAATAAACACACAAATGCTTTTGTTTCTTTAATTAATTTAATGTTACTAGTGAGGAGATCTTGATGCACTGAAATTCCTTTCACATGCTGATTAGTATACTTTCATATCCTAATATTCTCTTTTTTTTAATGGGGGGGATAGTGTCTCACTTAAACCTGTGATATAAGAGGGCTCTGATACAATTAAAATGAGCCAAACAGCTGTGGAGATATTTCTGCGCCTCCTTGATGAAGAAGTAATCTAGTTTGATGGATGTCTTTATTTCCATCTTAATCACAGCATGCAAGATTAGCAATACATGTGTTTCACTTCAGTTAATTACTCAGAATGCATGCACAAATACAGGGCTTTATTTCCATTAATTACTTCGAATTTCAATGAACTTAAAAGAGACCACACCAAAAGTATCCATCAGAGTCCTTAGAAAAATCTAATGAATGTTAGAGAAATTTTGTATAACAGCTTCCTCCAAGTCTAGATTTTTTGCCATCGTATTGAAAAATCTGAAAGTATAAACGTGTAGAACTTGTAACAATAAATCAGATAACTGTATGACCTCATATCCTGTCTTTAGCTGCAGTCATTACCTGAGGGTTCAAATAACAGTGAAAAACTATTAGATTAACCGTGCCGTGGTTATAGGAAAAAATGAAAAGGCATAGGTTCTTACTCATACATTGATCCACCATTTATGACCCTCAACATACATTTTATTAGTGACCAATTCTGTTGTGCTGCCCTTGGAAAGTTTATGGGTTGAAGACAAGATTATTTTCTCATTTTCATTGCATAGGCTAAAATTCCGAGTTCTAAACACCTTCTGATGAGGGGGTGCTGTGTAAATCAACTACTAGAGTTCTCTTTATGCTTAGAAATGATCCTTTGATGGACTCTGGGATTTTTAGAAAAAGTTCAAAATTGAGAAATAATGATGATGATAATAATAATAATAGGATGTGGACTAAAAGGAAACAGGCAGAAAGGGCACACATAAAATAAAAAGCAGTGTAAGCCTCCAGTTTGTTTATCAGAGACCAAGACTGGTAGCTGGTTAAGTATCCCCTCGATAGAAGACAACATGCCGTCCAGGATGCTGGAGTTCACAAGAAAGGTACCTTGTAGAGACGTAACACCCAAAGTAGCAGAATCATGTGAAAACCAAAATTTATTAGAAAGAACATTTGCTGGGGAAAGAGAAAAAGTGATGAGAACAGCAGTAGAAAAGGTATTTAAAATTAGGTAAAGAAATCCACTAACATTTTTGAAAAAGAAAAACGACTGAGAAGAAATACTTTTGTGGCAGGGACATGGTTAATTCACTATAACAAAAAGTTGAGAACTGTGCAATTATGTACTATAAATGTGTCTGTAACCAGCCTGATACTTTTCCATGGGTGGCATTATAGAAGTCTCTACGAAAAAAGGAAGGACATTTTTTTCCTATTTTATTTTAAAATTTATTCCTATTTCTAGGAGAAGTGCCAAATCTACTGAACTGGGAGGAATCCATCCAGAGTGTTACACAGATATATAGTCTTGGTGATTATTGTCAGAGGTACTACTGAAAGCCATTTGCTCTATAAACCTATGCCTGATACAGCATGTTTCCTTAAGCACTGAGAGGTACTACAAAATCCAAGATGAGGAAACTGAAGCTTAGAAAGAGGATCAGTAACTTCCCCAAGGCTACACAGCTAGACAGGTACTAAGTACTCTACAGAAATGATCACAACAGCTCTATACTGTGGATTTTATGGTTCCCATTTTAGAGAGGAAGAAGCCAAGGCTCAGAAAGTTTTGACTTATCCAAGGTCAAGCTAGAGAATTCCAGCCCTCCTGTTTGACAGCAAAGCCCTTACATGTTAATGGGACATTAATGAAACTACATTTTCTAATTCTGCTTTAGGCTTAAAGATCTCATATGTTGTTTTTCAACCATTTAAAAAAAATTGTTCTATATTAAAAAAAAAAAGAGTGCTACACAGAAGTAAGTATCAATTTCCCCTCTCTAAACTTTAGGCATTTTCATGATAAGTAAACATGCAAAGGATGCAATGTTATGTATATATATACACACACACATATATGTATGTACACACACATATGTATTATATACATATACATTGTATATACATATATGTATAAATTTATCAATCTATACCTAGATAATCATATATAAATATATAATATACATATAAATATCCATATCAAAGTATATTTATTTATTTAGTATCCTAGCAGCAAAATTCAATGGAGTTAGCTTAATTTCTGCACTTTGTTAGAGGATGTACCCTAACTCCATTTGTATCCTGTCATAAGGCAAAAATATTCACACAATAGGGTAAGAGCCACAGGAATTTTAAGTTTGGAAAACAGTCTTAAGGAATTGCGTTCCTAGTTCCAATTTGACTCTCTTGCTAAACGAACATTTAAAAGCTATTTTAAAAGAAAGCAAAGCAAAATAAAACAAAAACAATCATCGAGAAGCCCCCACACCTTTCAAAAGCTCTACTGAAAAAAATAAAACTATTGACAATAAACAGAGAAAAAAGTAATTTGTCAAATTTTCAACTTAACAGAGGTTAAGTTTACAATATAACACAAGTTCAAGAACCCCTTCTGAAAAAACTGAAGGGATGAAAATACTTCACACGTTGCTGGTATATTCTTGAGAAAGATTAGTCCAGTTGAAAGAACAGTTGCTTTCTGACTTCTCTTAGAAAATCTAAATTCCAACATAGTTGTTAGATGAAACTACACAGTCCAAACCTCCTCTTATTGACAATGGAATTTGGCTTTGGGTAAGTGACTTCATTACTCATCTGTTAGTTATTCTTTGAACAAAAGCAGTTTTGTTGCTCAACCTAGGATCTGAACAGATAAACGTCTAACACCCTTTGCACTGAGGCTTGGGGTGGTGCCAAAGCCATCTCGAGGGCTCAAGAGTAAGTGCCACAAAATTAGAGGATCTGAATATTAGATTCATTCACGTTTAATCAATGTCCACAAGCTGCAAAATACACAAATAATTGCTTCTCCTGAGATTACTCAATTTTAAACTTCTGTATGGTTACCAAACTGGAAAGTTCAGTTTTTCTAAAGTCAATATACTCTATTGTCACGAGAACAATTAGAAATAACTCACATTATAAAAGTGGAGATTGTTCCAGAATATTTTGGAATGAGACAGAACGTAATGGATCATTTCTATCTCTGAATTATAATGAATTATCCAGATAACAAATACAACAGTTTGTTTTTAGTGTACATTGACTGATAAATGAAAGAAACAGTTGTAAACCAAGTCCTCATAAAGATGCAAAAAACAAGGTGGATTTCCCATACTGTGTGTTTAGAAATCAGGGACATGTATGAAAGCTTATTGTTATGTCAGAACAATGTTAGTGGCTGAGGAATTTTGTTTTGATTTAAAACTAAGCGTATATTAAAACATGGAATAAAATAGACAAAAATGATTATTTAGTTGTTGGCTCCATTTCCATATGACTTAATACCTAACTTTTAAAGATACTGAGGCTGCAAAATAAGTGAATGTTTGTAGCTAAAAATGCTCTCTCCTTTTGAAAAAACATTGTTTAGTACTGCCTATTTTTTTTTTTGACATTTCTACTTTAAAACATGGTTATTTTTGTAAATGTCCTGCTCATATATACCACATAGAATGTGGAGATATGCTTCAAGACACTGAAAAAGAATTATACCTAGAGAAACTTTTGTTAGGTGAAAATCAATGGGCATATCAGTCCATATCTATGCACACACGTACACACATATATACATAATCCATATGTATATATAAGCTCACATTAAGCCAAGGGAGATGAGAAATAGTATGCATTTTTCAACGGAATCTGTTGCCATTCTATTTGTATCTGAAGTATGTTTTATTGAATAATAGTAGATATTCAATAAATATTTATTGAGTTTCCAAAATTATTTAAGTTTCATATACTTAAAATAATGCCCAGTATTCTAGAGGGATTTCATTTATTTTCAGATACCACAGATTAATTTTTAAAAATGTGTTGCCTTTATTTTAAAACCATTGTGCCAAGGTAGCTCAGTCTATCCATAATTGAAAGGAAAACATTTTAATTGAAAGGTGATCCTTATTCTTAGATTTAGATAGCAATGGCCACTGACAGTCCAGCTTTGGGTTTTCTCCAGGTCAAAAAGAAAAGAAAGCTTAGTTGAACTAAGTAATATAAATTGGCACAGTTGCTTGTCTACCTTATTTGTTTAATACTTCTCTGCAAATGGTAATGATCATTTTCCTGGGAGAGCTTAGGTCAAGGGTAGCAAGTTAATGCCTCAGGCGCCAAGCTTGTAAGTACCTTCTGGAGTTGCTGGGTGGGGATGAGACTTGGCAAGAGACGGTGTACTCTGCATAAAGGTATTTAAGTTCTGTCTTCACTTTTTTAAAACAAACAAAACCATTTGCCTCCCTAACATTTGAGGCAGAGGGGCTAAATTAAAATGCATATACAACAGTGATTCTCCAGTGACCTCTGTGGAAAGGAGGTACAGGAATGGGAATGACTGGATGAGTTTGTTAAGGCAAATTCTAGTTCACACTTGGAAATTTTAACTCCGTAGACCCAGGAACCCATCCTTTCATGCACAGACCGGTGTATATTTCTAAGACTGTATTGCTAAAAATACACAAATGATCATAAATATCAGATGCACATTTCAAAAATGATCTGGTCATCAGAAATGAAAGCAAGTGACTGAAGAAGTAGTGTTTGCTGAAATGAGAGGTACCAGATGAGAGGCAATCCTGGTGTTTAATATTGGCTTGTCTTACACATTCCTATCTATTACGTTTGTTCTCTTTGAGCTTTGCTTTTGTAAAATACAGGCAGAGTGTGCGGTAGAGGTCAAGGAAAGGAAATAATGTGAGTATATAGATTAATACAAGTAAGTCCTCAATGGTGTGCTGCAATTTGTTTCTGTTTTTCCTGTCCGTGTATTCCCACTTATTGAAACAAGCGCTTCCTAGAAGATACAATGCTTATAAATATTGACACCTAACCGAGAAGCAGAAGTGGAATGAACTGTGGGGAGCTAAACTCTTTTCTGTGATCTCAGGATTGATATCAGCAGGCAATTGTCTAAACTATATTTGTTTTCCTAATCTACTTTTCAGAGTGATTATGTTCAGTAAAGAAAGCATTTCGACTCAACTTTTTTCACCTGATCTGTTTGTCTTGCCAGGGTCTTCTCTTCAGTTTGTCACCCTCAGACCAACCACCATCTAGTGTCCCCCACCCGCAATTCCAGGTGAGTGTTAATTCAACACCTGTGTTGTTTTCATAGGCTGATTCCTGGGTGGGGCCTGGAGATCCTGCAAAACTAAGACTGGCCATGTGATGAGCAATGAATTCTCTGCAGCGGGTGGAGCCCAGGCAGATGGAGCAATCTCAGAATCAAGAGGATTTGGGCAAGAAGCATTAGCCCACAGCCCAGGCAGTTCAGAAGTCAGTGAGGAAGGTACTGTGGTCATGGGCATGGGGATTCAGAACAAAGTCCTAAGTATCAGCAGAGTGTTGGGGGTGGTAAGTCTGCGTTTCAGTCCTGGGGCAACTCCAGTCCTGAATGGGATCCAAGGCAGAAGCATGAGCAGAAGGGAGAGACAAGAATCCTCTACCAGCAGTGGGAATAAGATGTTTAGTCTTAGAAGTTCTTAGATTCTTAATCTAAGAACCTAGTTTTCAAAAGCTGGGTTTAAGGTCAGAATGAGATTTGATTCTGAACTGGCTCTTGGGATTCTTAAAAATCCCAAGACTCTTGGGACTCTTAAAAATCTTCCTCCCTACCATCAAAGATTTGTCCCAGAATCAGATACCAGAAGTCAGAGAATTTAGTTGACCTGTTCAAGATCATAAGCTAATTAGCTGCTGCCAAAATTAGATCCCAGGTTTTCAATTCTAGACCATTCCAGAAGTGCATAAAGAAATATTTAATTGTTTTTGACATATTCACTTCTCATTGTTGTTTCATAACTACAAATAGAATTAATAATTAGGGACAGGTTACTGGAGAGAAAACGAAGCAATTCACAGGCATATCTAGTAAAAATATATACAAATTTGTCATAGATTTTCAGAAAGCCTCTGAATTGACTGATTTTTCTTCTGATTATTATTTATACATCTCTATGACTTGATTATAGATGGGTTCATTCTAGGTTATCAACAATCATAAGATGTTCAGATTGGAAAATTCCATTATAAGCTAATTACTGAAAAATACATAATTCCATGTATCTATCTTACTGATAAAATTTTCTTTTCTTTCACTCTCCAGACTTAGCATTAAAGACATTTCTTGAGGGGCGCCTGGGTGGCTCGGTCAGTTAAGTGTCTGCCTTAGGCTCAGGTCATGATCCCGGGGTCCCGGGATTGAGCCCCACATCAGTCTCCCCACTCAGCAAGGAGCCTGCTTCTCCTTCTCCCTCTGCCCCTCCCCACACTCATGCTTTCTCTCTCTCTCTCTCAAATAAATAAATCAAATCTTAAAAAAAATAAAGACATTTCTTGATATTTTATATTATCATGATTTGAACATTCCTGTCCTTGAATTGACCTAATTACCTAATTTGAAGAAAAGTTTATACAGGGTAGATTTCTGTATTATTTGAAAATTCAGCCATTAATTTGAAGCTATTAACACTCTATCCAGTCAAAATTTCATTGATATTTTTGCTTTCTGTTCTTGACTTATAACCTTCCAAGTTAGCAAGGACCCCACTTTTCATATTTGAAATCATTGTTTCCCCTCAGTCTTGCAGAACTGATATAAAAGGAAAAAAGGAACTCATATTAACCAAAACATAAAAACAAGTATATTTCAAAAATGTATCAGCTGATATTGCTCGGAGATGAGCGACGGTATTACAGCCCAGTTGTTTTAGATATCCCGGGGTTTTGTTTGTTTTAAGCAGAATTGATTTTTTTTTAAACAGCAGTATCATTGAGCTTTCTGACGTTCATGGGTCGAGGACATTGACATTACAGTTTCATTTACTCCACAGAATCACACTGAAAACTTCAGGTGAGCAGTAAGCCTGACATCAGGGAGCTTCTGACAGGGCTTTTGAAGTCAGGGGGCCTGGGGAAGCTGCAGGTGTGGGGGATGGGAGGAGAATGGGCCAAGGCAGGAGAGATTTTTGAGCAAATTCCTGGCACTGACACTATAGATTCAAGCAATCCAGAGTAACATGAGATTTTTATTTTATTTTTTTTTACCAACCAAGGAAGAAAGAAAGAGTAAAAAAAAAAAAAAAAAAAAAAGAATGGCATGTCCAGGGATTGGCGAAAATATTTGGAAAGAGAAGAAAATATCATGTGGTATCTATAACAAGAGTAACAAGAGGAAGTTCTACACTCTTGCTCCTGAAACGCATGATTCAAGAACTAGGGGTGTCCGCACCGAACGGGAACCAGTTAGAGACGCAGACTCCTGAACCAGGATGGCCTTTTAACAATATGCCCAGGTAGACAGTATGCATGTTGATGTTTGCGATGAGAATTTGGGGAGCCTGTTTTTTTGACATTAAAATGAATAAAATATACATTCAAACACTATCAAAATTACTTAGGAAATTATTCTTTGAAATTTGAATTTCACATTTTAAACTATGGGAAAATACTAGAAATCTTACCAGATGTGTTTTTTACCCTGGTTCTGTCTCAGTTTTCTTCTTGTGGCATATTTAAGTATCAAGGTATTTATGAAGTATGCAAGCAAAGAGTCCCTTAAGTGTTTTATTACAATATTAAAATATTTTTTAATGCATTGAAATGAATGATGGGCTTGCTGTTTAAATTGAAAATGGCACTCCTTCCCGGTTTTTGTTGTAATTGGATGCTGCATTTTTCTTTTACAACATTATTTTTAATAAATGTGTGACTATAAAGCATTGAGATTGCTTTAAAAACTATACTAACATGGCAATAGTCTCTTTCTTGATCTCGGTATAGGTTACATGGGTGTGTTCAGTTTGGTGAAAATTAATGGAGCTGTATGCTCATGTTATATATACAATTCTGAACGTGTGTGTGTATGTGTGTATAATTCAATTTCAATTATAAGAGAAATCTATACCAGCAGAGCACATCTACTGCCTTTAAAGCAGGAGTCTTGGGAGACTTTATACGTATTTCCAACGTGCTGAAATTACTCAAATTATTTGGGAAATGCCTCTTGTGGTGTAAGGAGAGTTTCAAAATAGCATTTTAGTGTTAATTTGCAACTCCCGCACCGCCTCTATCATGCTTACTGGATTACAGTCCCACACATCTTATTTTATGTTGTTTTGTTTCATTTAAATTTGTTCATTACCCAGCTTAACCCAATTACCCATTAGTCTTGGCTGCAAATACCTTTTAATGTTGTTTAAAAAATTCAAATCTGCCACCTAAAGCAAAGTTTTGCCATAGAAACAGATATTCAAAAATGACAAGTCCCAAAAAATATTTTCAGCAAGGTCAGAATCAATGGGATAAATGTTAGTTTCCCCGGTATCTGCTTTCAAGGAATTTACATTTAGACCTATATATAGTTTTGATATATTTGATAAAATATTCATTTCATTGCCTTGAAAATATGTCAAATAACCGAAGAAAGGGAAAATGCTAAATTCAAATTGTACCACTTTTCCTTAATTATACATGAAAATTTGAGTCAAAGGTAGAAACAGGGTAAAGCAGTTCACTATAAAAATGATAGAAGGTTCTAGGTCAAGTTGGCTATTGGAAATAAAGCCACTATCATGTTTCATCAAATATTAGGATTCAATGCCAAGGGTTTTCATTATATACAGGGTACAAAGTACTTTATAAATCACCATATCTGCTGACATTCAATTACATTCAGTCTTATTAATATGAACTGCAGAGTGTTTTAGGTGTCTACAGGCAGTAAAACCGGCCTTTTCATTAAAAAAGCTTGGCATTCACACATGGCCCCAAAGTTCACATAATGCCTTGAAACATCCAAGGTACAAATGCTAATTATTTTTAAATGTTTCAGACTACAGACTAATTACCTATGAACCTTAAAAATAACCACTTGTCCATATGCAGATTAAATAGGGTAGCAGACTTTGTACAAATCAGGTAGTGATTTTCCCAAGAAAATGTAGTCCTTCCACATCTCTTTTTCTAGGATATTTATTTTGCACAATAACATTTTTTTTTCTGAGTGAATCTGTTGCGTTTGTAAAATAGTCTCAAAGTCTCTAGGAGAGAAAGCGCCTGGCTCTGTTTCTGTAGTTTCGCGGTAACAGCCCCTGTGCAGAACATGTCTTGCTGAACGATCAGACTCAATATTTTACCATTCTCACACTTCCAGGTAACGTGCACTCATCTTTTGTTTCTATTTTATATATTATTTTCCAACTGAAGAATCCTTATGATGCCTTTTAGATCAGAGGTTTGAAACACTGGCTGTCCTGGAGTTACTTATAAAACTGTAGATTCCTGCACCTTACCCTGGTATTTTGACTTAATGTTCTGTGGGATGCCCAGAAATGGTATTATTATTATTATTATTATTAATTATAATTATTACTGTTATTACTACCACCATTATTATTGTTGTTATTATCCCCTGGCAATTCTAATAGGCAATCCAAAGTGAGAACCACTCTGAGATCATGGCTGTTAGGAGATGAAAAGCCTCTATATAATTTTGTAAGTAGTAGAAGAGAGAGGAGGTAGTCTTAGAAGATGTTTTTGAGGCTACCACGAGATTTATGGACATTTATGTGAGCCAAATGATCTTTTGAGATTTATTTGCATGTATATATTATACTGTATATACATATATATACACACATACATATTTGGATATATGCATATATGTACATATATCCATATATACTGGAATGCATGTGTTACACCCCTACTCCCATAGAAATAAATATTTAAATTTAGCTTAATATCATCTGTTCAAAGCAAGGCACTTCAAACCTTAAAAGTATTCTCTCTGTTACAAAAGCACCTTGATTGAGAAATATTTATTCATGACCACAAGGGGGTGCTAATGATCTGCAAATGGGAATGGTGTAATTCAGAATTAAAGTAAAATTGGTAATTACATATGCAACTTGAAATCATTTGCTACCCATGAATTTTTCTTTTCCTGGAAATAAATGTTATGATTTATAGTGACAGTAACAGAAACTGCTTTCTATGCTGTCTATATAATTTCTGCCTGCCCACAATGAAGTAAAAGATTCTTTCTGTGGAAAATATTTCCCCGTAGAAATGTTACTTAAGTTTTCAAATTTTATTTTATTTTATTTTTTTTTTTAAGATTTTTATTTATTTATTTGAGAGAGAGAGAATGAGAGAGAGCGAGTACTTGAGAGGGGGGAGGGTCAGAGGGAGAAGCAGACTCCCTGCCGAGCAGGGAGCCCGATGCGGGACTTGATCCAGGGACTCCAGGATCATGACCTGAGCCGAAGGCAGTCGCTTAACCAACTGAGCCACCCAGGCGCCCCAGTTTTCAAATTTTAATGCTTAGCTCTTGTTATAGTACATATTTGTTAAATATATTTTAGAGGGACATATAGAAATGTTTCTAATATGTAATTTTCAAAATATTTCTAATGTCTAATTTATTTTCCATGAAAATATTATAGTTTTACCAGAATAAAAAGTAACATTTATTTTTCTTATGGCTATGAATGAAGCTGAATAGATTTAATTCTTCATTTGTTTCCTAATTTGTAAAACTCGGAATGTGCTCAAAGTTGACAAATAGTCAAATTTTTTTTTGTAGTTTTAAGAATTTGAGGAGATAAACAATTCACTTGGTTTGGACTTTAGATAGTTAACTGCTTTCCAAAAGTTAATGTTTTAATGAAAGAACATTCTAAAATATAAACAGAAATCATCTATAAAATTTACACCAATAAACGTTATGCGTACCTTTTATTTTGAGGCAGAAAGTGTCAGGATTTCATGAATAAAGAAGGCAAGTTCCCTGTTCTCGAGAAATGTACAGTTTAGTGAATGTGAAAGTCTTACTATAGTGGAGATTCACAAATTTGTGATTTCTTCTCCCTTTCGTCCCTTCCCCCAGGACCATCTTGTTATGCCTCAGGATTACACAGCCTCCTATATGGGAAGACTCAAAGCCTCCTCCTTTTGAATAGAATTTCCATGCAGCATGGTGAGCTTGTAAGGCAAGCATGAGTTATGTCTTCCAAAAGGAGATATTTGACTCTTTTACAAAATACAGCTCTGAGTAAAGCAGAGAAGTGCCTTTGAGCTAAACCATGAAAACATATTTTTTAGTATTCCGAAAATAGTTTGCTTACTCTGGAACAACTTCCTAGCAGCCCTGTCCTCCAGTGATCAGACTGAGTTTTTCACCAGTGTGTTCAACTGCTTCCCTGTTGAAGCCCTCCAAAGACCCTTCTGTTGGAGATATCAGAGCCCTCCAGAGCATGCTCCCTTTATGGTATCACTTATCTCCACTGCGTACTTTCCCATTTTTCATCATGTGCCCATTTATGTGCATTTCTATTTAGGCGGATGTAGGCTGAATTTACTCTGAGGTCGGTCTATGCATCAGAAAGTTAGTAACAGTTAAAAGTCTTCAGAGATGAGGCTGAATATAGTTATAATCATTGCTATTTAAATCAAGATTTTCTTGCTGCTGAGATTCTACGACAATTGAGAAATAGCTACATGAGTTTTGGTCACTCTTGTCTAGGACTCTTGGGCTCCAGGATTCTTATCACTGAGTCCACTCACAAGCACCCTGTTATATGATGTTATACGATGACTTGCTTAGATATGTTTCCCCTTACTGTTGAGTCTTCTGGCCGATGTTTTGACTTCATGAATCTGTTTCGCCATCCGGTTGGATCCTATGGATACTGACACTTGTTTAACTTTTTTGACTTGAGTTATTCATTGGATGCAGAAGCTCCCTCTAACTTGATTACCCAATCTTGAATTGATGTGACTTCCCCAGTGATTGCATGATGCTGAGACCTACCTGGTTAACTGGTTGCTTCTTGTCTTGCAGTGGGGCCTTCTCCACCTTTCTCAGGCTAGGCTCTCCTTTGCCACAGATGCAATGTGGTCATTCTCCTACCTGTGCTCGGATGCCAACATTTCCCCTTATTTCATCATCTTTCGAGAACATAACTCTTAAGACATCATTTTCAACTCCAAAAGCTTTTGTTTCACTAAGATCTTATTATGCATGTAAACACGGAATTTTCTTCTGCCCCAACATCTGGAAGATTCCTCTCTTCATATCTGTTTCTTTGTTGCCCAGTTTTGAGGCAGCTTTCCTTTATTGCTTTCTGGAGCTGATAGGCTTATCTTAGCGTCAATCCTGGGAGCAAGTTATTAACTTAACAGGAGTCAATTAGAAGTAAGCCTGCTGCCTGCAGTTGATTTTATTGAAATGAGATTTGTTTTAAACTAGTGAATAATCTTTTTTTAAAAAAGATTTTATTTATTTATTTGACAGAGAGAGACACAGCGAGAGAGGGAACACAAGCAGGGGGAGTGGGAGAGGGAGAAGCAGGCTTCCCGCTGAGCAGGGAGCCCAATGTGGGGCTCGATCCCAGGACTCTGGGATCATGCATGACCTGAGCCAAAGGCAGACGCTTAACAACTGAGCGACCCGGGCACCCCAACTAGTGAATAATCTTGCAGATACTCACAATCAGCGAGTGCACCAAGATTAAGCTACACTTAAGTTTATAGTGGATAAAAACTGACAATAGTGGATAAAACTGACAAGATAGGAAACAAACAAACAAAAAAAATAGGAGGGCTTTCTGGTTAGTTTCTATTATAGTTCAGGACAGATCCATGTGACCATAGAAGGTGATCTGAAGGATCAAAAATGTGAACCAAAAAAATGAGATTAAAAAAAGAAATGAAGCTGTTAACCCCACACACTAACTCGAGTTGACCTCTGTGACTGGTGAGCCAGGGGAATTTTAAGAGAACCCACAGGGAATAAGTTTTAGTCTTCAACACCCCAGGATTTCTGAGTAAAGCTTTGGCTTGTGGTCGGTGAAGTCAGAGTTAAATAAAGGGAGAAAATAGACTTTGGGGACCCCCAAGCAAGGTAAAAACTGGTCTAAAGTTGTGGAAATGGATGGAGAGATTTTATAACTCCTAGAATATCCAAGTCAAACGTATCTTCAGGTAGCAAAGGCAGGATTTTATGCTGTGTATCAGCAATATTCCTACGTAGTTACAACTTACACCTCCCACTCTTCGCTGGATTTTCTATACCATAGTAAGTAAGTTTCTGAACTTTCATGATAGTGACTTCTTATGGTGTTTATGATGGTCCATGACTGACAAATAGGACTGGGATAAGTAAGGAGCATAACTGTGCTCTTTAATTGGCAGAGAAGATTGTGACAATGGTCAAATTCATTCCGGCAGGGACGTGTGAGAATGTTCCCATCCCTCCTTCATCACAGCCTACTATACACCTTGGAAATATCCTGCATTTAAAAAAAATATGGCAGAGTATTCTTCATCCCAAGTTTTTAAAACAGACTTAAAGGCAACCAACTAATTTTCTTACTACTTGCCCAACTGTAACAACAATGATATCAATAGGTTTAGCAAGTATAGTATGCTACTTCAGGTCAGATTATATATATATATATATATATATATATATATATATATATATGTATTTTTATAGTATTTGCTGACTAAAGCTGATTGTTTTCTTCTAGGCCTGGTTAATTTTTGCTGTCCTCTAGGTCTATCTGAGCCCTTTGTGACTTGTATAATAACAAAAGCAATTAATCTCTGTACCTTTTAATTAAAATTCCATACGTGTGATCTGTTTATTCAGGGATTTCAAACTTTCTTCTATAGGATAGTTAATATAGAAAGTACATTAGGGGATTTACAATTACCATTTAAAACTCATTATTGGTAATGCTTAGGAGCAACACAGTAAACTTATAAACACATCTATGTGCTTCTTTTACTATCTTGCTTTGTGTAGTTGTCTCCCAAGCAAGTTCCTCCAAATTTAACAAGGAAAATTTCACTGCTAATTAGATTTAGAAAATAGTCTGGAAACTAATAAAAAAATAAATTTAAGAGGAGGGGGTAATTAGTCCAAAATTATCCACGAAATCTTTACTGCTACCCTGTAAGGTCTATTTTCAATTTACTTTTTATATGGTTTGTAAAACAGTGTTTTAAATAAGATATAAATGCGTACAAAAATAACTGGTGGAAAAAGCATTGAATGTAGTTCTTGTTTATGTGGAGTGTCCTTATATTCTTTCATAGTTTAGAGAATTTACACTTATTATTACATAGTTTAAAGATTTTTATCACAGTACTTGAAAAAATCTGCTGGTCATTCTGATATGAGTGCTACCTCACTTCGACAGTAGATGGCACTATTGTTCTTTTCTAATAAAGGGCAGCTTCCAAGCGGGCAGAGGCTCACGCTAGGGGCACACACTATTTCAACTACCATCCAAGAATCAATCTTGAAAGTCATTATTAATTTGAAATGACATCAAAGTTTCATTTTTTGCTACTCTCTGTTTTGAAAGACCAAAATATCCTTCATACCTTTGCTATTAACTGTTCCATTGGGGAAGCCTAAAGTTCTTTCATGTGTAATGATTTTTTTTTTTTTTTTTAAATGATTTCAGGGCTTTTGCCAGCACAACAGAACAAAGTCTTATGGAAACGATGCTAAGGGAAAATCTATCTCTTTATGATAAGGATAATAATACTCTTTATACCTCTTTGATATTTATTATCCCTTTTCAATAACATGACATGCATAACATGGCAGTGATTATAAAAGTTAGTCAACACGGTTTTCATTAAGAAGATGCTCCATATTAACATTTTTTTTTTTACAGATCACTGACATTGCCTCCCACCAGCTCTTTTGTCAATCTCAAATGCATTTACTGCTACTTTTTATCCGAAAACAAATAAAACCATAGCAATAACAACAATAGAAACTTAGTTCGCTACTTTTCCCTGCAATGGTTGTGCTTTTTCTATTGTCCGGCTTTGTACCAAGTCAGCCGTAGTCTCTAATGGACTAATAGCTTGAAAGGGGGGATGTTATTGACAGGCACAAATGGATTTCTAAGCATTGCTCTTAAACTCCTCACTAATGTTCCTTTCACAGGAGCCATTAAGCATGTGAATTCCTTCTTGGAATGTTTTGGTTTTGCTCCAATCAAAGAGATAGAGTTTGCCATTCTTGGATTTTCATTTTACTTTAATTCTGGAGATCTAGTTTGCTTTCCTAGGATTTTCAGGGTTGATTGATGGTGTGAAATTATGCATTGATAAAAGAATAAATTGGAGACAACCACAGGGAGATCATCTGTATTTGTTTCATTTGCTGTTGAGCTTCTCGCTAACTCAGAAAATTGATGATGACAATTATGTTTGAGCCTGTGTATATGTATATATAGTTTACTTCAACATGCTTGAGATGTCTTTCATCTGCAAAAAGACGTATTTTATTCCAGCAATTTGGGTACAAAGAGTGCACCCTATGATTCCCCCATTCATTACATCTCATCTATTATGAGAGAAGGAAAAAAAAAAGCTAATTTTTAAATATCTGAATTGTCAATCTCATATTTAAACAGAAATAGTGTAAATAAAAATGAAACATGTTTTCTAGGAATATGCAAAGATTTTGGACATTGTGTTTTGTTTAGAAGCCTAGCGTCTTTCAGCTATACTCTCCTGTAGGTCTTGCTGAGTCAGGACTAAATTACTGCTATCCTTTTTATTTAGGATTGGTAGTAGATGCCAAATAGCCTGCAGTTGGGTGTTGAATGCTTCAGGCTTATCAGTAACTAGAGCTATTTGAGACAAAATCATCTCTAATTTCAATCTCAATTTGGTTTATGTCAATCAGGTTCAAGGCTTTGACCTCTTTGTGTTCATCAGAATCCATATAAGACATGACTTTTATCTCTTTAGGTCTATACTGCAAGTAAACAAGGAAAAATCCTTACAGACTTCTTGGAGTCAAGAAGTGTTCTTATTTTTCTTTGTGTTCTATGGTTAGTATGATGCCTCTACAGGCTAGTGCGTTGCTCAGCAAATATTTATTCAAGCTTTAAACAGGATAGCTGGCTCTCAGAAAAGCCTCACACTTCACTCTTCAAGGTTTAATCTATGAGTGGCTTCCCACGTCAGTCTGTCTTCTAGGCAGCCTATGGATTCTCTCTTCCTCTCTAGGGACCAAAAAGTTCTCTAAAAACAGTATTCTGTTCTACTTGATTTACACACCTTTCTTTAAAAAAATACCTGGAAATTTTTGTTGCTGGGTTACATTTATTTTTTGAATTGAAACTTCATCAAGACAATACGAAAGATTCATTGAGAAGTACAGAACCATATATATATATATATATACACGTACAGCGTGTGATTTTTCACAAGCCATACACCCATAAGTGCAGTCATAAAACTAAACTTAGAAGCTGTGATCTGGTTATGTCCAGGCAATTTTAATTTAATCATTTCTGAGATCTCTCTTAGGCATTCGAGGTTTGAACTCAGTTAAACTCAGGATTTTACCTCCCTCTCTCCTTTCTGTCTGAATTTGATTTTAAATCATGGAGATTACACAGGCTACAGGAGGATGGGTGTTAATCAGTTCTCTTCAGGCCTCCGCTGAAATGTACAACAGCTCTCTGCAGTTCTCAGGTGGCAAGTTCCTTCACGATGACACGTGCTGAAACAGCCTAGACCTCATATGCTGCTGAGGGAGGGGACTGAAGCCTCTCTCCGTTTGGTATCTCTTCCTCACATCTGGGTGACATCTACCAGCTCTCTCTCTCAGTCTCTCTCTCTGTTAACTGTTGTGCTTTCCTCATGGACACTGGAAAGGGACAGCCACTCTCAAGTACTCCTCTGGGGCTATGAAAAAGTTACTGGGACTACCTCAGGTTGTCCAGCTGTCCCTGCAGACATTTTTGCTCTCCTGCTCCGTGGCATGGTGGCATGTGTGAGAAGCTATAGCTTCTAGAAGTTTCAGGGAGACAGTAAGTCAGTCTTCTTTCCTCTTGGATTATCAACCTCATTTAGAGGTCCACTCTTCTCTTTACATCTCCCTGCTCCATCATCACCCACTTGACCTGAAGGAGAACATGACCCAGGACTTCCCAGAGCAGCATGTCAGTCTCTCAATTAGACTCCTTTGGTTTCTCTTTTTCCATCCAGCTTAGAAGCTCTTCTCTGATCTACAACGTAAGCAAAAAGCAAAGCAAAACAAACATCTCCCTCCGTAGGTATTCTTCTAAATATTTTGCATCTAGCCTGACTTTTTAAAACTGAGAAGTTAAGACTTTGCTCTAGGTTTTCTGGTTTTCCCACTGCTGTCATCTGGCTATGCCGGCCTGCAGGGTTAAAAGTGAGTGGGAGTGTAAGACAGAAAGGAGATGTCTGTTCATGCCTCACATATCAGCCCCATCCTAACACAATATGAACTCTAGGAGGAAGGGACACTCTGCACTTAAAAATAATGTATCATAACTCTATAAAGGATTATGATTTCCTTGTTACAGGTGAGAAGCTTGAGACTTTGAAAGATAAAGATGTCATAACAACAAATTAGATAGAGAGGCATGATGGCAGTATGATATCAGTGAAAATTTTAGCCACGAATGTCAGGCAAATAGATTTCCTAATTCTGGCCTAGTTGTCTCTTGCCATCACCCCGGATCTACATCATCGGCTTCGACAAGCTGGGAGGGTCCACAAGCTTATTTTGATTCATACTGATCCATGTCAGAATGGCTATTTCCTTGTCTCAGCACTGATCTAATAAGTGCAAGTTCATCTTCTATCTGGCATTCTTAGTATAGGTCAGGGTTTCTCAACCTTGTCACTGTTGACATTTTGAATCAGATAATTCTTGGACAAATTCAGATAATTTGGAGAGCCGTGGAGGACTGTCTTGTGTATTATAACAGCATCCTTGACCTTTACCTACTAGACGCCAGTAGCATTCCTTCTAGTTATGACAATCGAACATGTCTCCAGACATTGCCAAATGTCCCCTGGGAGGCAAAATTGCCTGTACCTCATTAAGAACTACTATATAGGTTTTTTATCATCAATTTTGTGATCTGCTGTACTATACTGTTCCAGTATTATTTCTATTCTTTACCCAAGACCTCAAAACTCTGTGTAAATGCTTATATATATTTGGGGCAGATTTCAGTTTTGTAGGGCTTGAAGCTTATATCATTTTGGAGTCCTTCCTTAAGAAAAGAAAAACAGAACTATGAATAAAGCTAAGCATAAAAGTTCATAATTATTAAATGAGAAAAAAGAAATTATAATAAATCACAAATTTTTAAAAGCTGGCAAATAGAAAAAAAATCACAAAATCCAGGAAAAAAAATACAGTATATTTATTAATTGGCTGTTTATAACACTCCTTTTGCCTGTAGTTTTGGCTACTGATTCTTTGATAACCTCTTCCAATGATGAATTTTAACCTTATTTTTTATAAAGGGGATAGATAATTTAGGTTTTCTCTATCACGGTTAAATTGACATTTGTTTGTTCTTATGGATATTTCAGAAACGTTTATTTCAGTCTTGCAACTTGTCGTGCTCATGCATATTGCAATGCACAAAACATACGCTTTTACAAATAGGCCTTTCTCTACCTTCAGTTACTCTACAGGTTGGTGTCCAGGACAGGGATTCTGATGAATTCTCTTTCCCATGATTGCCATAAAAAAGAGGTAAAACACAAAGAGTGTTTAATAGTAATTAATAATAGTAAATGTTGTATTATTGAATTGATTCTTTTTTTTTAAAGGTTTTATTTATTTATTTATTTGACAGAGAGAGAGACAGCGAGAGAGGGAACACAAGCAGGGGGAGTGGGAGAGGGAGAAGCAGACTTCCCGCGGAGCAGGGAGCCCGATGCGGGGCTCGATCCCAGGACCCTGGGATCATGACCTGAGCTGAAGGCAGACGCTTAACCGACTGAGCCACCCAGGGGCCCCTATTGAATTGATTCTTGAGAGGAGGACATTTCTGTTTTGGCTAGTCAACCACGAGAACTGAATCTTTTGCTCACAGTTTTACAGGTTTGATTATGGAAGGGTTTTCCACAGACTTGCTTCTAGATCCACACATTTCAAACTTTTTTCTTCTTCCACTCTGCACGTTCTTTCAATTCTTGGTGCCATAGGACACATTCATATGGAAATAAAACCTCTACCTTTTCACTTTACTGTTAGAATCCTTGGTGAGTAAACAAGGGGATGTAGCAAGCAAGCACAGTACACCAGAGAGGCAAGCAAGAACTTAATTATACACAGAAATGACTGTGAACTGTATAAACATAGCCCACTTTACCCACACTAAATATATTCTCAACTCACCTTGCCCTTAGTAGGATCCCCCAAATACCAGCGGCCCCTGTAATACATCTTCAACAAGACAGAAATATCACAAATGGGATGTTAGAGTGGAAACAGATGTGTTCATTGATGTTGTTAAAACATCTTATTTTCTGGCCAAGTTTACAAAAATTTACTCCAATGACAATAATTCCTTTGGTCTCTCTCAAGGCTTTGGAAGTGACATACAAATGAGAGGCCCTGAAACATCAGCTTCCTTAGTTTAAAGCAAATGCATTTTAACTATTGCTGCTGCCATAGGGGAAGATGATGGGGGGTGAAAGAGGAGAGAAGATGGAGGCAGATTGATATTGTGTCATAGGAAACAGGAAGAGAACAAAGAGTTCATGTTTTCTAAAGAATCGGAAGGAATATTTTTCAGCAATAATCAATGTAGAAATTTTACTTTTCCTCCTTAAAGCCTATAGACTTCCAGGAGGAGGTCATAACAGTACAAAGACTTTAGCCAAGAATGATATGGCTTTGTCCACAGAACAGGATGAAGTTCATTGTAGCTGGATTGAATAAATGATGGGATGGGTGGACATCTTCCCCAACACAACCCTCAACCACCAAAGAAACAACACTCGAACTTGGAGTGTATGGGGAACAGTGAGGGGTGAGGTAGAAAAAGGGTTAGTTTATGAGAGTGGAAAGTGTATAACAAGAACTGTCTTGTTTGTTTAATGCAATTATTATAACGACTTTTTAATTCTTCCTTTCTGCTATTGTCTGAATGTGTCTCCCCCCACCCCCAATCATATGTTGAAATCCTACCATCAAAGGTGATTACATTAGTAGGTAGGTGTTTGAGAAGTGCTTAAATCATGAGGGTTGAACCCTCATGAATGGGATTAGTGTTTTATGAAAGAGGCTCCAGAGAGATCCCTAGCCTCTTCCCCCATGTGAGGCCACAGTGAGGAGGCACCAGGCATGGACCAGACCCTCATCAGAACACAGCCACGCTGGAACCTTGATCTTGGACTTCCCAGCTTCCACAACTGTAAGAAATAAATTTCTGTTGTTTAGAAACCACCCAGCCTGTGGTATTTTATGACAGCAGCCTGATTGAACTAAGATACTCTCTATTAATTCAATGTTTCAACCCAATGATTTTCTTTACCAGCAATGGTTTCTTTCCTTTCCCATAAGTTTACATTCCTCAAGGCAAGTTCAAAAGTAGATCCTTCATGAAGCCTGATGAGTTCATCCTCTGAATTCCCCAGAGTATTTGGTTTGTACTCTATGCATCTGTTTTCTGCATTTTCTAATTGTTATCCTCACAATGGATTGCTAGAAGGCAGCAATCCTGGACACTTAGCATGGAGAGTTTGTGTGCCTGGTAGAGAGTCTTTGTTTCACGGGGTGTGCTCGCGCCATGGTTGAAAAAAGAAGCATAGCTGTTCACTTTTCCAGTAAAACTCCAGTCATTCCTAAACTGAGTTTTCTTCAACTTTGTATCTCTGATGCTTAGCATACCACCAGGCATACAGAAGGTGCTCAGAATAATTTTAAATAAATAAACCAGTTATCAGTATTATTATAATTTAATAGAAATATTGTAGAAGGTTTAAAAATAATAGTTAATATGGAGAGGGTAAAAGTAGTAGTGATTCAGCATACTTCTATGTTTTCACATTTCATACGAGTAATTTTTGTAAGTATAGAAGATTTTATTGTTTTCTAGAGTTAATGGCTTCTGTTGAACACTTTAGAATTAAAATTTAACTTGAGAACATTTTCTTAATATGAGATTTCATCTCAGCAATATTGCTTGTCTTATCTATTCTTATCATTTATTATTTAGGGTAAATAAATTGCTGTTGTTATTAAAAAATCAAAAGAACACTCTAATCACCAGGTCATGAGTTATATTAGTACTGCATCTTGCCACAGGTGGAATGTGGGCACAATAATTTCACACCTTCATCCTTTTAGGGCTAACATTTGGACTTATGGCCAAAACCATTCAGGATTGTCTTCTTTAAAAATAACAACATATAACTGCCTGGATAATTTTGACTTGAATTATTAATCACTTTCGTGTGAATTTTAAGTAATTATTTTGTAGTTCATAATTCACCCTGTAATCATTAGTTTTGTTATAGTTATACCAAAAACATAGTGTATGCTCATGGGAGCAAAAGGACATTATAGTTTCAGAAATAGCAACTGAGAGTTTGGAAAGAAAGAAGGAAGAATATAATTTGAGCAGTGATAGCTCTTTGGGGGAGCTTGAATAATCAAGGGGCACTGAAGCTGTTTTGTCTCATAGACTTATGTAAACTCTGTAAGACTCTTACATATTCATTATAAGTGATAGATTTATTGGGTACATTTAAGTGATTTAACATCGAAACAATCTCATGTGAAATCAGTATTTCAGTATTTTTTATTTTCCTTGATTGGCCCATTGCCAAAAATTTCATCAGTTTCTAATTCTAACAAGCTAGAAACTGATTTGTGGAAATGATACATAGGATGATGTGGGGGAGAAACTATCCATGTTAATCACATTTGAGTGCTTCTCTAGGCCTGCACAGAGGCTTTCTAATATGCCAAACCATCTCCAACTGAGGCTGGTTGAAGGCTAAATTTAAGGATATTTCTTTCAAAAGATTTGGTAGGTTGAATCTGGGTCCCAATTCTTCAGTCCTTTATATGGCCTCATGGCAGGTGATTTTTTGACTTGATTTTTGGACTTCAGTTTGGATAGATTTTTGGGTTGGGTTTTTGAGTTTTACTTTGGTCAATGGGGATTTTAAGAGATGTGACATTGTTATGTGCCACTCTTACCCTATAGATAACCAAAGCTGTGTCTGGGCTGGCCTTTGTGGTTCTTATTATTATGAAGCACCCTCAGCAATTGCCATCAGGAAACTTTGCAAAAAAAGTTTACAAGTCCTGGTGCCACATAGTGAGGTCATGGGGAGAGAGAAAGAGTGAAAAAGAGAGCAGGCCTGGAATTCTGCTTTTATTGGGGTTGAGGGTGGGGGCCTAGGGTTTTTGGGCTCACTCTGTATTGGTGAGTTTAAAACAATGAACATTTAGAGCACAGGAAGAGATAAAACAAGTGGTCAAATAGTTATTGAAACCAACCAAGAGCTCTAAAACGAAGGAGCCTTAGGGGAGCGGTGGACCACCTGGTTCTTTTTCTGGTCATGTGGCTGGCAAGGTGTTTATTGGAGA
This sequence comes from Halichoerus grypus, assembly GCF_964656455.1. Taxonomy (NCBI): domain Eukaryota; kingdom Metazoa; phylum Chordata; class Mammalia; order Carnivora; family Phocidae; genus Halichoerus; species Halichoerus grypus. Next base: position 170,781,310 of record NC_135715.1, read on the forward strand.
CAGCCATCTTTGAAGTGGGTGCCTTGGCAATCGAAACTTAAGTCAGGCACTTTCATTACAAAAAAGAGAAAACCCAACCATCAGGGTTTACACTACAAACACGCACGAAGACCTGAAATATGCTTGAGTGCTTGAATTTGCCCTCTTATGCTCTTTCTTTTTACCAAGAGAAGAACATGCAGCATCTTGTCAAGGAGGATGAAAGACACCTGGAAAATACTTGGATTCAACCCAAACTTTGGAGTCAAGCTTGAGTAAGCCGAGCCTAGATCAGCTGAACCCCAGTTGACTCACGAATGCATAAGCAAAAAAGAAAGTCTTACTCTTGTTTGCTCCTGAGTTTTGGAGTGGCTTGTAAGGCCTCAATTTTGTGACAATAGCTGACAGATAAAAACTGTCAAACATTTAAGATGTTTTGACATCCCAGTAAGAGCTTGGGCTTCATTTTGCTAATGAGAAAAACGAGACACTAACTGATTTAAGTAATTTTCCTGAGCTCAGACCAAATCTCAGAAAGTAATGTGAGATACGTGTGTCAACATTACTTTACTTTGAGCCAGGAAATTTTAAATCAGACTTCAAACCAATAAACATCTTAGTTGTTTGCTTTAAAACACTTGCAAAGCATTTTTTCTTGACCAGTTTTCTCATCTGGGCAAATAACTCGTCAGAATACCAGTTTGCTTACCTGAATAAAGAACTCACCTCTTACAACATCAATTAGTTTATTAAGACTACTTTAAGACTTTCACCTCAGATCCTAAACTATTAAGGCACTAACTTTGTCCAATTCTAACTAGATCCCCCTGCCTTGAAAGACTCACCTTAAATAACTTGAGAGAAGACTCCAAAACTCTATAAATATTCTTCCCTATCCTCTTTCTTTGAAATATTACTAAGACAATCAAGATAATAATATCCCTTGCTGAAGTAAATTTAATGCACTTAGCTTTGCTTGTCAACAGCTTTGTTTTTGTTTTTATTTTATTTATTTATTTATTTTTGGTGGTCTTTATGTGAGAATTGACAGTTGACATAATTAGGATTATTCTGTTGAGCATTAATTAATACATATATTAATAAGAAGAGCAAAAACCTAGATGTAAGTTTATTGGTTTCCAGTTCTCTCTGCTCCCCCATTAACTCACACTTTGATCAATGCATCAGGCTGACATCTATGAAAGAAAGGAAGGAAGAGGATCATCTTTGAAGTTTCCATGCCTAAAACTATAATTTTAAGATTCTGAGATCAAACATACATAAAAAAATTACTGGAACAATTTATTTGTTTGTTCTCGATCTCTCTTAATAAGTGCATAAGTTGTAACATAAATATGATTTATTGTTTTATTTTTGTCTGTAAGTACCTTTAAAACACTGGTATAATTTATCCTTTAAATTAAAGGGTGTTTTTTTTTTTGTTATATAAATTAGTCTACATTAAGAGTCTGAATCTAAATATATTATTTTTCTGATGCTAATTGTATTTTCCTAAAATGACAATACCTATTTGGAATTTACTGGTTTGCAATATTACCTAACCCAAATAGAAATTTTATCTCCCACTAAGTGGCAAATAAAGACGGCCTCCTGCTAAAGAAATAGAACCTAGCTTAATGCTACCTTGTTTCATTGGTCTTTCAGAAGATGTTTATTATTATTTTGCACACAATTCTGGCAGGTCTTCTGCAGATTAAACAAAATAAACTCTAGAATGATACTTTATGTAGACACACTGATAGCATGTAGAAGAGAGAGCAATTTATCCTCAAAGGAGGAAACCACATTACTACTGAAAGCTGTTGTAGGACTACAAAGTACAAAGTCTAGAGACATTTAAAATAGGCCAGTCTTACACGCCTTTGATTTACAGATAGTGAAATAGCAGATGTTCATAAAAATGATGTTCCATCATCTGGAAGCTGAATTAAATTTTCAGCAAAATTCTTTATTTAAGGATTGAGAGAAATGCACAATACCTTTTTGAAACAGTTATGTACCAAAATTTTGTTCTTTAACTTTCAGAGGTAAAACATTATATGCCTATAAAATCTGAGGGTCCAAAATAATAAAGCATTCAAAGAGTTCCGGATAGCTGGGGTTTTATAACACTTAGCTTCTTGAAATATTCTCTAATGTTTTCTGGTTTGCTTTCTCTTAGCTTAACACCAAATTTCATTAATCCAAGGTTTGATTTATAACATATATTCCTTGACTATTTTGTAAACAATTAATACTTTCACACTGGCAAGAATTAAGTTCTGTCTTTTAGTTCCATCACCAGTGTTATTTCTATACCCTCCTCTTTTCCTTTCAAAACTTGTTATTTCAAATATATCAGGAAGATCTTATATGTGATTCACTGAGCAAAGGTTAACTCTAGGAAAATGTTCCACTTTTGATTTAATCTGTTTTTGGTGTGGAAATAAATTCAATTGAGAGATTTTTTTCTTCCAAGTCAAAAACTTTCATTTCTTATAAATAAGATACAGATTGATTACATTTTATGCTTTATGTTTCAGTTGTAATGACTCCATAGCCTGAGCAGAAAATAGGCTAGTCTCTTTGGGTGGATGTCACATTAGAAGCTAAGTTTCAACTCAGGTGTTGCCAGCTTTCAATATTTTTGGCAGCTTAACTGCAATATCTTTTATATGTGAAATAATTAGGGTGTTTATACAACTTACTAGAAGCTTTTCAGTAGTGAGTGCTCATACTCTTTTCTGCTTAACTTAGCCCATGAAGATGAATATGAAAATGGATGAAAGAATAGGTAAGTAGAAACTTTGTACTTTCAAACAGATGATAGATGAGATGAATGAGAAAGGGAAGAAGTTATATTTTTGAATTTACAAATGGAAATTTCCTACACAGTAATGATGGCTATGTCAAAAGGAAAAATTCATCAATCAAAAACAGTGTTGGTATATTTTGACATAATGCTGATTATGAAAGAGACTTGTCTGTTTCAATTAACAATGGTTTGGGCAATTGATTTATTTTTTGAATTTTCTACAATTATTAAATATTTTCTGACAGCCCAAATAGTAACCTAATAAGCTCCAGTTCGGTAGCTCAATAGGTATACTGTTGAATTAGTTTGAAAGTAAATATACTTTAAAATAAATGAAACAACATACTAACATCTACAAAATTAATCACTAATCCCCATTTTTGGGATGGTGTCATACTATACCTTTTTCTTTTCTTTCTTTTTTTTTTTTTTAGAGGGACTGGTTCTTTATTTCAAAAAGACACTTGTCAATTTTCAGTATCAAAACAGTTTGTTTGCACTATTGGTTTCTTTCTCCCAATCGGCCCTCAAAGAGAGCACACCAAGGAGAGTGCATTTTAAGCCAATAAGCTGCAGGATGCACACCTAACAGGCCTCACAGAAACCTCACCAAAAAGGGGAATTGGGGAGGGAAAGAAACTTTAAAAGATCAGCACACAGTCAGCCCACAGACTGTAGAGAGTTCTCAGCCAGACAGGGTGGCTAATGTGCCCCAACCCTAAAAAGCAAAGTTTCAAAATAATATAAAATTTAAAAACAGTTTTGTACATAAGCTATTCAAGATTTCTCCAGCACTCACTGATACAAAGCACGAGATGACACTTTTAGAGACAGCTTTGGACCCAGCAAAGGATGATGAGATGAGTTTGTTTCATATGGCTAAATCAATGGCAAACACATAATTTTCTTTTTTTCCTTCAAGGAGGCAGGAGAGCAAATAAGTGGTCACCTCAACATAAGGAGAACATGATCCATTCTGTGGGCAGTTAGGGTAAAAGATAGGATAAGGGTTGGTCTCAGAAGTCTCACCATCTTAATTTGTCTGGTCACTTCTGATGGAAAAAAAAATAAGTCGCTCAAAGATACCTTAAAGCTGAAACCCTGAGCCACACTTTTTTGGCCACTCCTCCTGGAATCACCTTTCTAATTTGGCTGGTACTTTGGCCAAAGCAATGAAGCTTCCCGGAGTGGGTCTCTTACTGGGCTCTGGCTCTCAGTAAGGCGGGCCCCTGTGGCTTTCCCTCCTCTGTGGAGAGGATACTATGCACTAAACTGAAAAGTTACTTTCCAAATGTGAGGAAGGGGTTAGACTGCTGCTTCAGACTGTGGAATTATTTGGAATGTTTTACAAATGGTCTCTACATCAACAACACCAAAAAAAGGTAATTACAAAATGTGTATATCATAACATGCTTTTCAAGATACTTTGCATTGTGCTCACATTCCCTTAAACATCGTTCCCAAAGGTGCTCAGCCTCAAGCCCAACTGGAATCTCGAGGGAGAGGCAGAGACAGTTTGGCGAAAAAGACACAGGGGTTGGGGTGGGAGAGGCGGCAAAATGAGAAAGCAGCCTTCCAGTTAGAGATCAGCCCTCAGTTTCAAGGCCAGCTTCGGGCAGGGGCAGGCTGGCCTCAGGCGGAGTCGGGGTCAGAGGGACGAGCAGCGGCAGGGCCGGACTGGGGTGCTCGACAAGTCATTCAGGTCAAGCAGAGTCAGCATCCTTTGTGTACAGAGGTGCTCCCCTTTGTGCATTTCAGCTTATCTTCCAAATCATCAATTGTCTTCTCCAGCTTGGCTACCGATCTCTCAGCAAACTCAGCACGGGTCTCTGCCTCCTTGAGTTTATCCGTGAGAATCTTTATCTCTTCCTCGTATTTGTCTTCCTTTTGAGAATACTTTCCTTCAGCAGCCCTCAGACACTTAAGGTTCTGGTCCATCCGCCTGACCTGCTCATCCATCTCCCTGCAATGGGACTCTGCCAGCTCAGCTCGTTCCTCTGGGCGTTCCAAGTCCCCCTCAATAATCATCAGCTTCCGAGCCACCTCTTCATACTTCCGATCTGCCTCTTCTGCTATGTGCTTGGCCTCTTTGAGTTGGATTTCCTGGAGTTCCATCTTTTCTTCATCTTTTAAGGCTCAGTTCTCAATAATCTTCATACTTCCCTCGCTCTCATCAGCGGCTTTCTCCACTTCCTCCAGCTTTTGCAGGGCAGTGGCCAGGCGCTCCTGGGCGCGGTCCAGCTCCTCTTCCACCAGTTTGATCCTACGGTTCCAGGCCACCTCAGCCTCGGCCTGCTCCCGGGCCCGCCTTTCCCCTTCCACTTCCCGCTGCAGGCCCTCGGCCCTCTCCTCTGCGCCATCTGCTTGCTGCTGCAGAACCTGGATCCTGCGCTTCACCTCCTCGATGGTGGTGATGCGGACCGTGGTGATGCGGGCCGTGGTGATGCGGGCCGTGGTGATGCGGGCCGTGGTGATGCGGGCCGTGGTGATGCGGGCCGTGGTGCCCACCCAGCCCCTGCGCGCGCTCGGCTTCCTGCCTCCTCCGCTCGGCGCTGCAGCCCCTTCTCTACCCTTTTCTTTAATAAGTATATTTTCTCCTTCTTATAACAAATACTGTTTGTGTGTACACATTTATTTAAATATCAAAATGAAATTATGTAGAAATAATTCTGTTTTTAGAAGATGACTATCAGAAAGAAAAATGGATCCTTCCTGTGGTCTCAGGAACTCAAGACTATGAGTTGATTAACTGCAACATTATAATTCACATTTCTAATTTGTGATTAGATAATCAAATGTTCCCACATATTTCCAGTGTGATGAAATCCATGTTAAACTCAGTATATTTGCTCATTCACTGTCATTTAAATTCGCTAAATTTGGAGATGTTTATTTGAGAAGTTGTGGAACTCTCACTTCCCTCCATCACCTGTTAGAATATTTCCTTAAGGAGGTTTTAGCTCTATTGGGGAGAATTATCTTCTATTTTAGAATAGGTATAAATAGAAATAAAGGAATCATGTTAGTGAAATTTACTTTGGCTGGCACACACTTTGAGAATCAATGCCCTCAGGCTTCCCGTTCTTGCTTGCTCAATTCCCCAAGAAGTTGAAAGAGAAACTCTAGGGCTATAGAAATCTAGCGGGAGACATCTGTGAGTGCTTCAGAGGAAATTTGCTCTGCTTTATCATTGCACCTGGTAGCTGAAATTTGACAGATCTGCTAAACCCCAGGAGGCATACCTGTCTTAGATTAGTCTATAAAAATAGTTAGTACTATATAAGATTTACTGAGCTCTTATAATGTTTCAGAAACTTTGCTATAGCTCCATATAAATTATTTTATAATCCTGTTTTATGGATGAGTAATTGAGACTCACAAGGGTTAAGTAACTTTTCCAGTGTCACCCTGCTGGTAAATGGTTGCTTCAGAGGTTGCACTATTTATGACTATGCTGTAGTCACTAATATTCTCTTCTTGGTCTTGGGTTTTTTCCTGAATTTCTTGTGCATTATGACACCAACAGGCATCAAATGCCAGTTCAAAAAGTTGTTTCTACATCTTCATTTGCCTCTGTCCCTCTTCATATGCCAAGAAATGATGATGAAGTTCTAACACAGATGATAAAGTTCATGGTTTGGTTAAGAGACGTATATGCCTATATTTTTATTTAAAAATGTGTATTTATTTAAAATATGTAAATTGTTTTTTAGCCTTAAAGTTTGTATTATTTTACTTAACAGTCCTGAAAATTTTGCATGGATGAAATCGATTCAAATATTCCCTCTGCACTTATGTGCATCCTTTCAGCAGCAAAAGCATTGTTTGGGTTTCATTGGTTCTCTTATTTGTGTTGCTTAGGTTCCCAGCTCTTGAGGAAGTGTCATCCAAGGCTGTTGAAATACATTCTCTGTGTGTAGGTGTGTGTGTTTATAGACTACCCATTGCCATTTATCTCTTGGACAGATACTCCCCAGGGCCCTGTAACCATAACCATTTTGGAGGTGGAATTAAAGTCATTGTCTCACTTTGAAGGCAATGTCACTGGACCCTTTTTGGGGAGTAATTAAAGTAACAATGGGCATAGTTGTCTACTGGGAAAAATTTCCGTGAATCAGAAGTAGCAGTTGGGGTAGATTATCCAGAGATCAAAATTTGATAAGGAGCTATCCTGAACATGCTGGTCACTTCATCAACTACTTAATGACTGGCCAGAGAAAACTGGAAAGCACTGTACCAAACACCTGTTTACAAGCACCAAGTTTTGCATCCTTTACATGCAGATGCATTGAAGACACCTATTAGAAACTAGTTGAAAAATATGGTAAGGCAATGGTTCTTAAACTTCAGTGTCCGAAATATTTTGGGAAGCTTGTTAAAACACAGATTACTGACCTCACCTCAGAGATTCTGATTCAGTAAGTCTGTGTTGGGCCCTAGAATTTGCATTTCTAATAAATTTCCAAGTGCTGCTGCTGGTTTGAGCACTAAGCTTAGAGAATCACTTGCAAGAAAGAAGATGGTTTTACACCTTGAAATTATATGATCAATTTACAGTTTTAAATAGAAAGCCAACTATGATACCATAGATTTTTTTTAAAGATTTTATTTACTTATCTGACAGAAAGAGAGGGAACACAAGCAGGGGGAGTGGGAGAGGGAGAAGCAGGCTTCCTGCTGAGCAGGGAGCCCAATGTGGGCTCCAGCCCAGGACCCTGGATCATGGCCTGAGCTGAAGGCAGATGCTTAACCGACTGAGCCTTCCAGGTGCCCTGACACCATAAATTTTTAAAACTTATTTTCAAAATGTATTCTATGTTGTCACACAGTCATGTACCATAGAATCCACTTTTCCTCTTTTCATTATTTGGATTTTTTTCTTTTTGTTAGTCTTTGTTTTATTCTTAACCTAAGTTGTGTCTCCTCTCCCTTCTCATTATTTCAGTAACATTTTCTAATTTTATGCTGCTATATATTTCTGGAACAGTCATTCTTTTCTTAAATAATTTTTCAAAGTAGAATTATCTGTTAGATTGTACACTCCTTGGAATAAGGAACCATGTACTATTTATTTTTGAATCTCTAATCCACTCTTATCACTGATGCCTAGTACTGAACATTGTGCGTGGAAGAAATCAATAAATATGTGTTGCATTGAATATTGTGTTTTTGACTCTACTTTCCTCCCAAGACCAAAAAACTCACATATAGAGTTTTAAATCATCTGAAATTTGAATATTAGGAAGGCATAGAAAAGAAGAAGGAAAGAATTGAAGGTAAATAGGAGCCTGTAGGAAGAAAAGGTAGTATGCAATAATCAAACCTGAATAAATTTGGATGTTAACCTATTAAATTCTTTATTTGAATGGACCATGTTTCCTTATTTTTTGATATTTTGTGGTGCAATATATCAATACGAAGCAATCAATACAAGTTTATTGATCGAAAATGAGTTAGAACAGAACAAAATATTAAATAGAATTTTATCTGAAAATAGTTTGTAGAGAACAGTGATTAAATTCAATAACTATTAGATAAATCAAATAAAATGAAATCATAGATAATGCTTCACAAGACAAAATGAAGAGGTTTAAATCAAGGAACTCCTCATAACTGGGAGTTGTTTTATATAAAATATTTTCTTGAGTGAAGGATCATTTAATCTCTGTAAAATGTACATAGTAAATAATTTATCATATTTTATATACCTCTGGAATAGTTCATGATATAAAAATATAAAATCTTACTGATGGACATAAAACAAAATTGAGCAAATGGAAAAGTGTACTATGTCCTTGGACAGGAAGACATTATTAGGAAGTCAATACTTCTAAAATTAACATACATATTCAATGCAACTCTTGTTAGAATTCCAAGGTGGTTTTTTTTGGGAGGGAGGAGGCATGTATAAATAATATGAATGTCTATTGCCTCAAATTTGCTAAGAAAAAAGAGGTATAGGAAAGGGGTTTTGATGTTCTAGCTATCCAAATGCTGTATCTGAAAAACAAAACAAAACAAAAAAACACTAAACACGAATCAGTATGGCATTGGTATAGAAAAAAACAAGTTACAAGAATAAATATTTCATAAATAAATCTCAGTATAAATGAGAATTTAATTTATAAAATGATGATATATTCAATGGGAAAGGAGAAATTATTTTAAAAGGTTCTGTTATTGTTGACTAGCCACTGGGTAGGAATCTATTTTATCTCTTACACAAAAATAAACCATAGATGAATTAAAGACCAATATGGAAAATAAAAAATAAGAACTTTAAGAGTTTTTAGTATTTAGGAGAGAGTTTATAATATTTAAGATTTGGCAAAATATTCTTAACCAAGACTGTACACCCAGAAGACATAAAAGAAAATATAACCATAATTAACTACATGAAAATTGAAAGTTTTTCATTTCAAAATATAAAGTCAATAACAAGATGATAAATGTGGACAAATATTTATAATAGAATTTATAGACTAAAACCTAATATCAATAATTACAAACAGCTCTCACAAATTGACAAAAAATATAGAAAAGAAGAAAATAATAACAGAGACTTCACATAAGTTGAAATGACAACAAACATAAAAAGACACTATAGTTCACAACTTGTCAGGGAATGAAAATTAATGGTTGAGAGTGCTGTGGGTTGTGGTGGGCTCAATGGCCTTCACAATCATAAAACCATATAGGAAGAGGGATTTTCAGAAATATTTTCCAGATTACTTTTTACTCTCAGAACCTAAAATTGTGAATAATCTTATGGAAAAGATTTTTTTTCATGACTGAAGTTTCTTAGAAAATAAAATGTTTATTTCCTTCTAAATTCAAGTATACAATCCAGTAGCCATTGGACATTCTGATATGTTTATTAAGAATTCTTGATCATCTAGTAATAATTCTCATCTGAGAACAGTGGCCCCTACTTAATGTTCTCTTGCTGCTAAGTTCAGTCATATGAATATTTTTATATTCTATTTTTTTTAATATTTCAAATGTTTCTATGTAAAAACAAAAAATTATTGCAAGGCATTGGCTGTTTATATAAATATGAAAAATATTTTCTGGATATTAGAGTTGTTAAAGAATTTAAAAATAATATTCTGTAAATGCAAGAGAAATGTTAGGGGATATTGGCAGGATGTCATTTTCCATAAATTTCTACTTAAAGTACGGAAAATTAGAGCCTTCATAATTGTTAGCTTAGTTGTTGCTATCTTTGCTCAGATCCTGTTTCTCCTGCTATATTTTGTCATCAAGCAACTGTTGTCATTGAAATCCCTCTGATATTTTTGTACAACATAGATTATTTTTCTCCTGCAGATATTACTAAAGCTTTAGAAGCACCTCCTTGTGCCCAGTTAATTTTTAAATTATTGATTAGAAAAACAAAATATGTAAGTGCTCAAAATCATGGTGTGTCTGTGTGAGGTTGGAGGAAGGGGCATCTGCAACTTAGGTCAATTTATTATTAACACCAAAAAAAAAATCTAGATTAAAAAATAGATAATTTCAATGCTAATATTTCTGTAGCATAGAATAAATATGTGTATTCTTACATCTTCTCTTAAGCTTAGTGTTGTGCCTGGCACAAAATAGTTCTCTAATGTAGGTATGTTCAATGAGTAAAATGCAATTAATCAGTTAGAAATTGCGATCTTTTATTGTTTATTTACAGTATGCCAAGCATTGTGCTTCATACATATTAAGCTCCTCTAAATTCTTTTTTTTTTGCTCCTCTAAATTCTTATAATAATGGCACGAAATAAGTATTCTTATTTACCATGATAGTTGCAATATTTACCAAAACAGCAAAAAATGACAGAACTGGGCGGCGGGGGGCATGTAGGGTTTAAAGTAAGCATGGATATTGAACTGAATAATTCATTTACCATAACATATACCACATTTTTCATTACAGTAATTAAAATCTGACTCTTTTATGTGTTTTTTTTTTTTAAGATTTTATTTATTTATTTGACAGAGAGAGATAGCGAGAGCAGGAACACAAGCAGGGGGAGTGGGAGAGGGAAGAGCAGGCTTCCCACTAAGCAGGGACCCCAATGCGGGGCTCGATCCCAGAACCCTGGGATCATGACCTGAGCCGAAGATGCTTAACGACTGAGCCACCCAGGCACCCCAAAATCTGACTTTTTTAGAATTGACATATGTATCTTGGATTTTTATCTATTACCCTTCATTTAATCCATTATTCTCATTTTGCCTGAGTCTGTGATTTGCATGGCTCTGTGTCTTGTCCCTGGACCTCAGTTTACATTCAGCCCTCTGACTTTGATAAATCCTTTGAGACACAACTCTCTATCCCAACATTCCCCCAAACTGATCATTCTGAATACAATATGCTAACTGGCTTATCTACCCCCAGCCCTACTCTCTCAGTGGGGAGGAACAACAAATAATAAAAGGGTTACCTTTAAAAAAAAGGAAAATTCAAACTCTGTTTCCCATCTTCCCCAAAGAACTGAGCATTGCAGGTGTATGTCTAAGAGGAAGGTTTTGTTTTATTTTCATTCTTTCCTCTCCCTCTCTCCCTCCTTTTCTTTCTTTCTTTCCTTCTTTCTTTTTCTTTCTTTCTTTCTTTCTTTCTTTCTTTCTTTCTTTCTTTCTTTCTTTCTTTCTTTCTTTCTTTCTTTTTCTTTCTCTTTCTTTCTTTTTCTTTCTTTCTTTCTTTCTTTCTTTCTTTCTTTCTTTCTCTCTCTCTCTCTTTCTTTCCTTCCTTCCTTCCTTCCTTCCTTCCTTCCTTCCTTCCTTCCTTCCTTCCTTCCGCCCTGCCCTGCCCTGCCTTGCCTTGCCTTGCCTTGCCTTTTTCTTCCTTCATTATTTCTACTGGCATGGACAACTGTGGAATACTAAGAAATATTATAATCAATCAGAGATTACAAAACACTTCAGATAAATCTACTTCATTGCTTTTAGTTATGGAAATGTGGCATTTAAACTTGCAATGTCTAAAAGAAAGCTCCATCTAACAAGGCTGTCTTGGAAATTGCTGTACACCCCACTGAACATTGGACAGAGGAATTTCCACAGCAAGCTTCCATTGCTTGATGTGGGCATTAGATGTGCATTTGATGTTCACTGCTGGAATTGTCATGATGGTCTCCCATGTTGGACTTCCTTTTCTACCTACCTCTTCTCCAAGTACTACTTCCAACTTGCACTCTTCTCTCCACAATTTCTCTTTCCAATCACTGCCATTGTTGTTGCCTTTAACTTGGTCACTTCTTCTTTTTTTTTTTTAATTATGTTATGTTAATCACCATACATTACATCATTAGTTTTTGATGTAGTGTTCCATGATTCATTGTTTGCATATAACACCCAGTGCTCCATGCAGAATGTGCCCTCTTTAATACCCATCACCAGGCTAACGCATCCTCCCACCCCCCTCCCCTCTAGAACCCTCAGTTCGTTTTTCAGAGTCCATAGTCTCTCATGGTTCGTCTCCCCTTCCGATTTACCCCCCTTCATTCTTCCCCTTCTGCTATCTTCTTCTTCTTCTTCTTTTTTTTAACATATAATGTATTATTTGTTTCAGAGGTACAGGTCTGTGATTCAACAGTCTTACACAATTCACAGGGCTCACCATAGCATGTACTATCATATGATCTCACTGATATGAGGAATTCTTAATCTCAGGAAACAACTGAGGGTTGGTGGAGTGGTGGGGAGTGGCCACTTCTTTTTATCTTTCTCTTTTCAGTCCATAGATGAAGAAGTACGTGACCAGTAGACAAGATAGAAGAGGGTGCCCTGGACTTCTAAAGTAGCTCATCAGTTTTCAACTATGTCTGAGAAGAAACTATGTTTCTTCCATCTGTGTGTTAAATGCACATAGATATGTTATATCAGACATTTTTTTAGAAAAAAACCTCATAGTAGTAAAGTATATCTTTAAATAGTGTGAAAATAATAAAGATGTATCAGCTAAGTCTTGTTGAATGGCAAGTGACAGAAAGCCCAACAGAAATTTGCTTAAGCAAAAGTAATTTATTGTTTCAAGTAACAGAAAGGTCAAGGGATGAGTTTTCTAGGGGCATTACTAGAATTATGATTTGAGTAATTTTTTTAATGAACTTTTAATTTTAGAATAGTTTTAGATTTATCAAGAAGTTGTGAAGATAGTATAGAAAGTCCCCATATACCCACACCTAGTTTTCCCTGTTATTACCATCCTACATGAATATGGTGCAATTACCATGTATAATGAACCAATATTGATATGTTATTATTAGCTGACGTCCATACTTTATTCAGATTTCTTTAGTACTTACCTAAGGTCCATTTTTTTGTTCCAAAATCTTACATTACAGTTAACCATCATGCCTGTGATGGTTTTTCACATTCTCCTTGCTTTTGTTGGTATTGACTGTTTTAGGGAGTACCGGTATTTTGCAGAATGTCCCTTAACTGAGATTTGTCTCATGTTTTTCTCATAATTAGCTTGGGGTCATGGGTTTTTGAGGTAGTTTGCCAAGTTTCTCCATTGTAAAGTTACTCTTTCCACCCCCCCTTCCATATTGTATTCTTTGGAAGAAAGTCACCATGTGCATTACACACTTAAGGGGTGGGGAATTAGACTCCACTCCCATAATGTGGCACATCTACATATATTAATTGGAATTCTTCTTGATAGGAGATGTGTCCATTCTCCTCTGTTTATTTATGTATGTAATCATTTATTTATATCAAATGGACTCATAAATATTTGTTTTATACTATGGGTTATACTCCAATACTACTTTATTAATTTTGTTGCTCAAATTGTTCTAGCTTTGTATATTTTGGGGAACTCTTTAAACTGGCTCCTGTCCTCATTATTTTAAGTTTTTAGTGATGGGGTACTTTTTTACTTTCTGGCACTGTAAGATTCTCTAGGTTCATTACATACATTCTCAGCTCAGCCCTAGATTTGGCCATTCTCCAATGGCCATCCCTTTTATTGGAAAATGGTATTAGAAACCAAGATTTTGTGCTAGATGTGCTCATTTTATAAGGGTATTGTTGTTTCTAGGTTCTCAGTTGACAGAACAAGGAAATATATATGTGTGTACTAGAGGTTCAGGTGATTTTATCTGGACTTGGGTTTTCTCTTTTTTTCACATTGACTCAATTCTTGGACAGAAATTTTCTTCATACTTGCAAGGTAGCTGTGGTAACTCTGGAATGTGAGTCCCAAGGAACAGAGTAAGAGTCTCTTTATCAGAATTCTCAACAAATTCCCATCACATACCATTGGCTACTTTTAGGTCGCATGCCAACTCAGGAACTGATCACTGTAGTTGAATGGAATGAAATATTCTTATGAGGTTAAGCCAGGGTTATGTGATCCTCAGAGTCAGAGGATTGATCCTGTTTGACAGGATCAAGAGTACAGGAGACATGGATTCTCAAAAGGTTGATAGTATAAAAAGGGGAAATATAGCTGTATGCTTGAAAAATGATGATTTCACCACAGTCAATGACCACTACTTCTTATGAATTCTGAAATTCTAAAACTGGCTACTACTTACTATGAAGTTTTGAAAGAAAATAAAATAGTTACTTTTATAAAGAGATGCATCAGTAAATGGCTTGGGTTCTATTGGAAGCACATTAACACTCATACTTTTGAAAATTGAATAGTACTTTACTATATTTTTGAATATGAATATTTTCCCCTTTGAAACTACAAATAGGGAGAGTAAATCCATTGTCAAATTACTTCCTGGTTTTGCTTTTAAAAATAACTTCACTTTTACAAAAATGGAGCATTTAGGCTGGGATCAAATAAAATCTGTTGTCCTTTGTACTTGTTGCTTTATATTGACTGTCTCCATTGGTTTTCTTTTTTTTTTTTTAAAGATTTTATTTATTTATTTGACAGAGAGAGACAGCGAGAACAGGAACACAAGCAGGGGGAGTGGGAGAGGGAGAAGCAGGCTTCCCGCTGAGCAGGGAGCCCGATGTGGGACTCGATCCCAGGACCCTGGGATCATGACCTGAGCCGAAGGCAGACGCTTAACGACTGAGCCACCCAGGCGCCCCTCCATTGGTTTTCTTTATTTACCTCTTTCAGGAACATATTCAAGAGGAAACGAGAGAGCTTGTCATTCATTCATCAAAATGTGAAGCTACTTTCTTTTTCCCCACTTCAAGGAAGCTTGTAAAATATTTTTTAAAAGGAAGGAATATAGAATAGAAAGGCTACATGACAGCATTATAACTGAAACCACTACTATGATCTGAAGTTTTTGTTTTTTCTTAGTAAGGCATTCACACCCTTTTTAAATTAAACCAGCAATTAACAGAATAATTCAAATATAAAAATATTTTAAAAGTCATTCCTTGCAAAGACATACTAGTTTTAAGATATTAGCAGTTGGTACAAAAATTTGTATCCTGTTTTTTATCTGAAGGCAATTATTTGTTCTGTTTACATTTGTTAAGATTATTTTTGCTTTTATTTCATTGATTTAACAAATTACACATTTATTTTAGAGATCTAAAGGTTAAAAAATATTAAAGATGTTTCTAATTTGAACTTTTAAATATACTGTAGCGTAGGTCCCTGTGAAATGTGTTCAAATTATATTTGAACCAAAAATATCTTGGGTGACTTCTCAACTTAAAAATCCATGAAATTGACATAATCAAATTGGGAACTCTGAAGTAAAACTTTGGTTATTTGGAACTTTTGGAGAATGAGACTTCCAGATTAAAAAAAAATTTTTTTTTGAGGAGGGCAGTGATGATACTTCTTTGAGTTACAATTTTTTTTAAAGAGCTCTTTTATCTTAAAAAAAAATAAAATAAAAAGTTCTTTGACAAGAATCTTTCCCAATTTTCCTCTACCTGAAGTGGTGGATAATGGCCATTATTTATTTATTTTCTTATGACTCTATTAAAACCTTCCCCTTTTTTGAGTGCTGTATGTTTCTATAAAGGTTTTTTTTTTTTAAGATTTTATTTATTTATTTGACAGAGAGAGAATGAGAGAGCACATGTGTGCACAAGCAGGAGGAGGGGCAGGCAGAGGGAGAAGCAGGCTCCCAGCTGAGCAGGGAGCCTGATGTGGGATGTGGGCCTGGATCCCAGGACCCCGAGATCATAACCTGAGCAGAAGGCAGACGCTTAACCATCTGAGCCACCCAGATGCTCTGAGTGCTGCATGTTTCTAAAAACATTTAAGTTTTGTCTTAAAAATGTTCCTATATATGTAAGTTTCTTACAAATATAACATCCAATTTGGGATCAGCATATCACTCAACATTTTAAGTCAATTTTATTAACAATTATTTGTTGAAAATATTTGATATACTAGATATGGTGATAAGTGCTTTTTATATATTCCATTTCATTTACTATTATGTATCTTTTAAAAGTTTTTCCTTTAAATTCCAGTTAGTTAACATACAGTGCAATATTAGTTTCAGGTGTACAACATAGTGATTCAACACTTCCATACACTTCTTGTGATGAGCATCATCTGTTTAACACATCCCTCCACCTACTACCATCTGGTAATCATCAGTTTGCTCTCTATAGCTGAGAGTCTGTTTCTTGGTTTGCCTCCCTCTCTTTTTTTTCCCCTTTCATGTTTGTTTTTTTCTTAAATTCCACGTATGAGTGAAATCATATGGTATTTGTCTTTCTCTGACTTATTTTGCTTAGCATAATACTTTCTAGCTCCATCCATGCCATTGCAAATGGAAAGATTTCATTCTCTTTTATGGCTAAGTAATATTCCATTGTGCGTATATACCACATCTTTTTATCCATTCATCAGTTGAGGCTGTTTCCATAATTTGGTCATTATAGATAATGTTGCCATAAACATTAGGGTGCATGTATCTCTTTGAATTAGTTTTTTTGTATTCTTTGGATAAATACCTAGTAGTGTGATTGTTGAATCAAAGGGTAGTTCTACTTTTAACTTTTTTGAGGAACCTCTATACTGTTTTCCAGGACTGTATTGGTTTGCATTCCCACCAACAGTGCAAGAGGGCTCCCCTTTTTCCACATCCTCATCAGCACCTGTTATTTCTTGTGTTATTTTTTTTATTTTTCACAGAACTAGAACAAACAATCCTAAAATTTGTATGGAACACAAAAGATTCCAAATAGCCAAAGCAACCTTGAAAAAGGAAACCAAGCTGGAGGCATCACAATTCTGGACTTCAAGTTATATGACAAAGTTGTAGTGATCAAAACAGTATGGTACTGGCACAAAAACAGATACATAGATCAATAGAACAGAATAGAAAACTGAGAAAGGAACCCAAAACTCTATGGTCAACTAATCTTCAACAAAGCAGGGAACAATATCCAATGGGAAAAAGACAGTCTCTTCAACAATTGGTATTGGGATAATTGGACAGCAACATGCAAAAGAATGAAACTGGACCACTTTCTTACACCATACACAAAAATATATCTGAAATGGATGAAAAGCTTAACTGTGAGACCTGAAACCATAAAAATCCTAGAGGAGAACCCAGGCAGTAACCTCTTTGACATGGGCTGTAGCAGCTTCCTTCTAGATAGGTCTCCTGAGGCAAGGGAAACAAAAGCAAAAATAAACTATTGGGACTTCATCAAAATGAAAAGTTTCTGGACAGTGAAGTAAACAATCAACAAAACTAAAAGGCAACCTACGGGTTGGGAGAAGATATTTGCAAATGACATAGCTGATAAATGGTTAGTCCAAAATATATACAGAACTTATACAATTCAACACCCCAAAAATGAATAATCCAATTAAAAAATGGACAGAAGAGGTGAATAGACATTTTACCAAAGAAGAAATTTCATTTACTATTTGTATTTTAGTAACATAGGTATTAAAATATCTATTTTAAAGAAAAGGAAACTAAAGCTCAAAGAGCTTAAGTTAATTAAGATTATACAGAAGAGCCAGGATTCAAACCTTCTGTAGAACATGACACATATTACATCTAAAAGCTAAGAAAAAGAACAGCCAGCAGCCAATGTAATACACACACAAAAAATCAAAGTAAGCATTAATTGTTCAGAGACACCTTCCTTCCTGGCTCTCTTATGCTCCTTCATATCTTGCTGGGTGTGCAAAGCCCTGACCACTCTTTACCCAGGCCATTTCTCAGGCAAGTGTTTAAAGAAGAAACTTGAGGGTATGAGGTAATGTCTCCTTTGGAACAAAGAGCAGGCTTTCTATAAAAGCATCAGATTCCCTAATTTCAGAGCTCCTCTCCTGTATTTTTAGTCCCTTATAACTTTTCCTTGCATTTAATGAACATCGAGGATATGTTTGATGTGAGACATCAAGGACAAAGAGTAAGTTATTAAAATAATAGATACACGAAATGAGGGAGTATTATGACTAATTGTGACCCTTGGTTATTCTAAAAAACATAACAAAACTAAGCAATTAACTTCAATAGAAAAAACATCTATTTCTTGGTGTCCACTTTGTGCCTGGTAAGTTCTTAATTCTTTATATTTTGCCCCTTGCAACAATGCTTTGTGGTAGATTATGTTATTATACTCATTTTACAAATGAGGAAATTGAGGCTAGAGGCAGTAAGTGGTTTGCCCAAGGTTTCCTAACTAGTAAGTGTTGGAGCCAGGCTCTGAATGCAGCCTCTCTGATTCCAACACCCAGGCTCTCAATCACCTCATTAGGAAATTACCACTATTATTTTTTTGATAATAAATGGGAGCTTTTATAATGAATTGCTCTTTGGCATCCAGTTTTCTTTTTTTTTTTTAATTTAAATTCAATTAGCCAACACATAGTACATTAGTTTCAGATGTAAAGTTCAATAATTCATCAGTTACCTATAACACCCAGTACTCATCACATCACCTGCCCTCTTTAATGTCCATCACCCAATTATCTCCCCTCCAGGAACCCTGTTTGTTTCCTATAGTTAAGAGTCTCTCATGGTGGGCGCCTGGGTGGCTCAGATGGTTAAACGTCTGCCTTCGGCTCAGGTCATGATCCCAGGGTCCTGGGATCGAGTCCCGCATCGGGCTCCCTGCTCAGCGGGGAGCCTGCTTCTCCCTCTGCCTCTCTCTCTCTCTCTCTGTCTCTCATGAATAAATAAATAAAATAAAATCTTTAAAAAAAAAAAAGTCTCTCATGGTTTTTCTCCCTCTCTGATGACTTCCCATTCAGTTTTCCCTCCCTTCCCCTAGGATCCTCTGTGCTGTTTCTTATATTCCACATATGGCATCCAGTTTTCATCAAGAAACACAGAATGGAAAAGAATCTGCAAAGAAAAAGGCCCAGCAGATGCCTCCTATATATACACAATACAAAACTGAGGAAGAGTCTGTCGTTGCAAAAGGAGTGCACATGATTGGGCAAATATCATTTATAACACATTGTGTTAGGACCATTTGTAGCTCATAGTTCTTATGAAGTGTCTTTCTCTTCACAAGTCAACACTACAAATACTCTTCCAAGCCCCAGTGTATGAAATCGAAGTCAAAACAGATGTCCAGATAAATATTTTAAAGGAGCCCAAGAAGGAAATCGACTAAGGTGACTACCCTAGGTCTTTATTGCTACGCGACTGAGGTTAGTTCCCCTGAGTCAGTCTCTCAATAATGATTTCTATAACTTTTTTTTTTTTTTCCTCCTGGCTCTGAGGTTCTTTCTCTTTTCCAGGAGTCTTCCCTGGGGTCAACTGGGGATCTCCACACATCTAAAATTAAGGGGCTGATGATGGGCATGTAAGAACCAGGAGAAAGACAACTTAGGGAAGAAAATGAAGTGAGAAAGAAATGCTAGGGTCGAAACGGACAAAAAAAGAAAAAAAAAAAAACCCAATCTGGTTCGGCAAGAATATGTATATGTAATCCAAGCCAACTGTTTCTTGCTTCTCCTCATCCACTCCAGGAACTGCGTCCCAGGATAACTAGGCAACGACGTTGCCGTGGTAACTTGTGAAGGTCAGAGGGCACCAACGCTTCTAGGGCGGGGGCAGCCCTTCGGAGCGCGGAGCTTGCCTGGTGGGAGCAGTGAGGGAGAGTCAGACTCTCGCGAGAGCTGCGTGCAGTTGCTGGCAAGCGTCCTCGCGTTTGCTCTCAGGGAGGGATTAGGCTGTCCGGGGGCGGGGCCCGGGAGCGCCTCCGATGGCGGCTAAGCAAGGGATCTCCGCCTCCGCTCTGCGGGTGCTGGAAGAAGCCTTGGGAATGGACTTGACGGCTGCTGGGGACACCGCAGAGGCGGTGGCCGCCGAGGGCGCTTACTACCTGGAGCGTATCCTTACGTGTAGCCGCGGCCTCCAGGCGCTCCCCTTGGTAACGGGTTTGGGGGCGAGGGCGCGGGCTTCCCATCTGGGGCGCCCTACGCGGTTTGTGGCCTCCCAGCCGGCAAGACGCCTGTTGGACCTCAAGGTGGCGTCTCCGTCGCCGTGTTCCCCTGATAGCTACCCGCTGAAAAGACTTTGCCTTTTAGGAGTGTTAGGCTGCTGTGTTCCTGTTGGAAGAACCTTTGGGAATCTCGTACTTAGTAACCACTCTGCAAACTTTGGGTGGAAGTTTTATGTTAAGGTGGTACAACAAATTGATTAAACCCTCCTTTCGCTTATAAGCTCCCAGCCTTCAGAATACCGTGGGAATCAATTCAGGAAAGTAGGAGACAGGGAAAGACCTCTCTGCCTTTGGGCTTCACCGAGCTGAACCTCAGAGTATTCAGCCTGTGATTCTGTAGATGCTTCAGTTGTCCAGTGCTTAAATGATTTGTTTTGTAAGCATCAACTTTCTAGGTAGTTCCATTTTTGGCTATTTAATAATTAACAAGTATTACATTTTTATTTTAAAGCCACTAAATGATGACCTGGTGAGCTGAAAGGCTCAGAGATGTTAGGAAGAAATCAGACAGTGATGAACAATTATCCATGGAAATATGAGAAAAATGGAATAGCAATATGTGAATAATTAGATTCACTATTTCTTGGTAGGGCTTTTGAGCTCACCCCCTCTAGGCATTTACACTTAATTGTACTGGAGAGATCGGAGAGTTCATGAGAAAAAGATACCTACTTTTTTCAGGCTGGTAGGAGAGAGACGATTATATGTTTTATTCTTAAAGATATCAAGGAAACTCTAAAATCTACCTTATTTTTTGTCCAACTATGAATTCCCCAGTTTTAAGTCAAGACTTCAGAGATCTAACAGTGATTCATTTTGTGGGCTTTGGCAAGCTTTCACCTGTCCTGACTCAGGCTCTGTACATATCAGTGCTTCAGGGAGCTTTGAAGAACTTAGTTGGAAAGATCAAAGAAAATATGTAGTATTTTATTCAATGCAAACATTTTTATAGGAATATAAGTTTGAGTAGTTCAAAATCAATTTAAATGAACTCTGTGGCTGCCTTAGTGTCTTAGATGAGGCTTTATACTCTTCATAGCTCTAAATAGCTGCCTTTTCCAGTAATATTCCTTTTTAAAATCAGATATGAGTCAACAGTTCTTTCAGAACTTACTTACATCAAGTATAAAGTTATCTAGTGTCCCTGGTAGTGAATAGTAACCACACATCTTATTTTTGTCTACATTAAGATGATTCCTGTAACATATAGATTAATTGTTAATATGAGACAAACACACTGAGTTAACTTTTTTGCAAGTTGTGGGACTTCAATATAGCACAGCTTTTAGGTTTACTTAATTTTCAGGGAGATTGCTGAGTCACAACTGCTGATACATAGCAGTTTGCACAAAACCTGTCTTACAAAGAATTTTCAAAATAATCACATTTGTAAATATA
Organism: Halichoerus grypus; assembly: GCF_964656455.1. Taxonomy (NCBI): domain Eukaryota; kingdom Metazoa; phylum Chordata; class Mammalia; order Carnivora; family Phocidae; genus Halichoerus; species Halichoerus grypus. The sequence goes on from NC_135715.1 coordinate 170,802,869, forward strand.
AGCAACTCTAACTTCTTAGGATTTTATTATCCAATTTCTGAATTATCTGACCCCTTTGCCTTTCTTCCATCTTTCTTTAGTTGGCTAATATTTTGAGTTTCAACCAAAGGGTAGTCAAGGGATAGCAAAACTACATATTTTGCCAATTTTCCTGCATTCAGTATTTAGGTAAGAGGTTTAGTCATGAGAGAGGCTTTAACTCTTAGTTAAAATGAAGTTTGAGGATTACTTTAGAATACCAATTATCCCTGTATCCCTGGGCTCTCTTAACATGCATAATTAAGAGTTGACTGTATAATGTTATTTGACATTGTTTCTTAAGGCAATTATGATAGTTGCTGAAGTGAGACTTTCTTGAGTTTAAAGTCTTTAGCTCTCAGGTAATTTAATTGAGCTATCGCAGTGGATAAATAAAAGTTATAATATGCACAAATGAATCAGAAATCTGATGTTCTCTACTTTGCACATATACTTAATCACTTCTAATCTACTGCGTTTGGTCTTGGGCTTCCCTTATTTATGACTGAACAGATGCTCTGTAGAACACTAGACAGCAAGATATCAATATTAAGTCTTTGAAAGAGGTTGACTCTTAATTCTGCAGGAAGTCACCCTTTTCTTTGCTGTTAAACATTTGAACATAAGGAACATGTACAGACTAATAGGACCCAAACCAGAAACAGCCAGGATCCACCATGAGGGGGATGGCTTCATTAGTAAAGGCCCATTATGAATTTAGAAAATGTGTTCAGGAAAAAGAATTCTTAACCCTGCAACATCCCTTCTTTGTAACCTACTATCTGTAAAGGTAGGAGTTATCTGTTTCTCTTCTGAAGCAGTTCAGGATACCTTTGCTTTTATGTTTTAAACTTCCAGGAGGCAAGATACAAACACACATGCAGGTAGTTCCTTTCTTAGCTATCTCCAGAGCCTTTAAGAAATATATTTACAGAGTATATGAGTTCTCTGGAGAACTCTTCATTAGAAAGATATTTGCAACATTGTAAAATATAAGACTAGGTTTTAACTATGTGTTTGTAAAGGGTCAAGTGTTTGTAAAGGTTGGTTGTCTTTTGTGAATGATTTCTGTATTAGAAATCAGTACTACTTGGGTAGGGTTTTCAGTTGCAGTAGGAACTACAGTTAATGTGTGGCTGTGGACATTTGGGAATGCTCAGTCTAACTGGGAGATGCAGGCTGGAATGAACTGTACTAAGAAAGCTAATTCTTAATTGATTTGGTTGCTATTTGTCGAAAGACTTGTTCAAGGAAGAATAATAGACTACATGGACTCTAGGAAAGTGGACCCCCCCAAAGTATTGTTTTTATTATATACCTCCTTTTACACTGATTCTCTGTTCACCTAACTAGATTTTGATTATTTTATCTTTCAAGGCATTCCAACATTAAGAATTTGGCTAATTAGATCATGGACATAAGTTTGCTGGCCAATGAAAAGGCCTCCTTTGGCCCCAACAGCAATTCCTGAGGGTTGAGTGAGTTTAAGCCAGTCCTTTGAAGCTAATCAACTCTGGATGCAGTCCCAAAGTCAATTGTTTATGAAAATGCAAAATTAAAGATTCCACTAGTCCCTTGAAATATGGTGATCATACTTAGATAGCCCATGTAATAAGATGCATGCTTGTTTTCTTAAAATGACATCCTAGATAATCTTTCATTGCAATAGTAGTGTTCACTAATCACTTTGTTTAATTAAAATTGAATTTTTGTCGGGCACCTGGGTGGCTCAGTCAGTTGAGCGTCTGCCTTTGGCTTGGGTCATGATCTTGGGGTCCTGGGATCGAGCCCCTCGTCGGGCTCTCCACTCAGTGGGGAGCCTGCTTCCCCCTCTCTCCCTGCCTCTCTGCCTGCTTGTGATCTCTCTCTCTGTCAAATAAATAAATAAAATCTTTAAAAAATTGAATTTTTGTCATTTAAAATTCTATTTATTATTTTTAACATTTAGTGATTTTTTCCCCCCATGTTATATTACTTCTCTGGAATGTTTATAGTATCACGTGAGAAGATATTTTTAAAAGCCTTAATAATCATTATGTACTCAGGTCATCTATTTCTTATTATCATTGGAAAAATGAATTTGCCCCTGGTGCTTAGTTGCAGCCTACATATATTCAAATAAAAGGATAGACAGTCTGAATGTAGAATCTAGACCAAAAAACATGTTACTAAACCCGGAGTGCTGAATTTTACCTGCATGAAAGAAAAAATTGTATTTTGTTGTGTGTCCTCTAGTCTAGGCAAACTTTAATGTGCATATGAATCAAAGAATATGGATGTTTAAAAGAAGACTCTAATTCAGTAAGTCCCAGTCAGGGCTGAGACTCTGCATTGCTAACAAGCTCCCAGGTGCTGCAGGTGCTGCTGGTCTAAGGAATATAGTTGAAATAACAAGACTGTAGGCAAGTTTCTTAACTACTAGCCTTTATATTTTCAGATAAGAGGTATAATATGTAGAGCTCATATCTTTGGATCTCCTGGCTTAGAAGTTGGAAGAACTCAAACCACCACCCACTATGAGAACAATGAGACTTGAAACTTGAAAAAACTTGAAAAAACCTTTGAAAAAAGGTTATTTTCCAGCTTCTGAGGCTGAAGATGGCAGTGGTGTCTGGGGCAGGAGTAGTCAATAAATTTCCACTCTTGCCGAGTCTGTTGAATTGATAGTAACTCTCTGGTATGTGGTGTTAATAAAAGTTCTGAAACCTCCTGAAGACTTAGTAGGAAAGACTGCAGAAAACAGATGATGGGGGAAGTGGAAGCAAGTGTGCCAGTTATTTGCCATCTCTGGTATATATTATTCAGTTAACTTCCATTATTGAAACTGGCATTCCTAAGAAAGGGAACCCTGACTGTGATGTTTGCTATTTACAGTACTTTTATTTCAATTTAGTAATTGTAAAATGTTGATTATGGAGGATCCAGGCTAGATTTTAGATCGCCTCTGTGTGTATCGGCTCTGAAGTGATGGCAAGATTAGAGAGCGATTTCTGTCTATAGTAGCTTTGGGAAATCATGTAAAATATAATTAGCTATATGTTTCACTCCAGTTCTTTATAAAGATGCTGCTGCTGGCAGTGATCACTACCTCCAGTGTAGCAGTGGAAGAGACCAGTGTGTGAGGAACTTTGTATGGTGCTCACATCTGAAAATTGCTCATAGCTTCCTGTCTCTGGTCCATTTGCAGAATCTTGTTTGTGACCCCGATGTATCAACTGTGACCTCAAGCTCGGCTCCGTTACGCCAGCTGAAATGCTTCTCTGAGGCTTCTTGCAGTTGTGTCTTCTGTGGTGCTGTGATAGATTTAGGGTTTCCTGGCAGTTTCAGTGTGGATGTATATTGGCCTATTTTCTGATAGGATCTACAAGGTCAGGAAATGGTACAAATTCTGCTAGTGCAGAAACTACCAATTAGTTCACCCATGGTGACCAAGTGCCAGGGAACGGATTCATTGTATGCAAAATCACAATCCTACTAAATTTCTTCCGGAGCAAGTGGAGATGTGGAGTGAGACCCTTGGTCTGAGTGTAGGCTCTGACTCAGGGATAAGGAAGCTGGCCTAGAAGCGGGTGCTGCTATGGGCTGTGGCTGCAGGTCAGGCAGAAAGGGGCATCACAGACTGTACCCTGGGCAAGGGCAGACTAGAAAACCAGGCACAATTTTAAATGTCAAGTTAACCTCAAACAGGCTGAAAGGCAGTAACTATATCTGAAGGGAATAGAAAGGATGGAAAAAATGAATTTTGGAAATGGAGTTCAACAATGTTCTTTGAAGGAATAGTAGGCAGATAATAAGAAGGGAGTTTTATAAGGGCTCAGAATCAGGTTGGCATTAGCAAACTGATTTTAAGCCAGAATTCTGGCTTATTCTGCAATGGAAAAAAATCACTTTGCCTGAGAACTGGGACCAGCTTAATTGTATGGACGTTTCCTGGAGAATAGGATCACCTAAGAGATTCGATTACACATGAGAAAGTTGTCCAGTAAAAGTAGAATGACAGTGCAAACAATGAATCATGGAACACTACATCAAAAACTAATGATGTAATGTATGGTCATTAACATAACATAATAAAAAAAAGTGAAAAAAAAAAAGAGAGTGAAGGGTTTTTATCATTCAAGCAATTCTTGGTCAATTGCTTATTCTTGTGCTGGCAACACTGCTTTAGAGCAGTGCTTTCCAACCTTTTTTACGCATGGTGTTCATCAGATCTTGCTTCACTCAGTCTTTCTGGCTGTCCCAAGGGCCAAGGGAATCAATATCTGTATACTCCACAGTGTTATCTTTATGAGAACTGAAGAGTGTAATTTCTCTCAGGCTTCAGAACCAGAAATTGGTGTACATCTGCTGAGAAACTCATCTGTTTTCATTGGATGGAGACTGAATTGGTATCTGATTACATTCCCCTCTTTACCCTGACTGCTGGGAAGCTTTGGGTCAAACCTGTGGCTTATGTTTGACAAAGTTCATGAGACTTTATGGCATGTACTGCAGCTTTACCTTTGTCGTATTTCTCTTCTTTTTCTTTCTCTTTTAATTTTCATATTTACTTATTTTTATATTTTGTACTATATGTGTATTTGTAAACTGCCGTACAGTCGTTTGGGGATTCACCTGTGCATTTGTCCATGTGTTGTTAGCCAGCTAAGCCAGATAGACGGATGCATGCAAACATACTTGCAACAGTCCATTTATTTCTTCAGTAACACTGCAGCATCACACTTCAAGTCAGTTGCTCCTGGGAAGATTTTCTGTACAAATCATTTTTGTGGATACTGAAAATACCAATCAAGGAAAATAGTGGTTCCTATTTTGGATGTTTGTCCTCTTCCTGACCTTTTGTCTCATTAATCTATTGCCCTTGGCTGATTTTATCTTTGGGTCTGTAGCCCTGTAGCTCTTTTATACCTCTCCCTCCTTTAGGGTCTTCAAATTGAGCTATGGAAATGATTTGATTTAGCTGTTGGTAATATAACACTTGAGAGTTTGGAAAATAAGTGAGGGTTCATTGCCTAGGATTTTGGTAGAATTGCACATTCTTTTTGTGTCACTGTAGAACAGTGTAGAAACTGTAGAAATATGATATTGTAGAAAATTCCTAATCTTTTTATTCCAGAAACTTGTCTTTGTCACTAACAGGTATATGATTTTTGGTAAATTTCTTAATGTCCCTCTTTCATTTTCTTTCTTTTTTTTTTAGATTTAGAAATGACTGTATCTGTGTTATTCAGTCTCACAGATTGTTGTGAGAATAAATATGATAGTGATCCATATGACAATACTTTTTAAGCTTTATAAAATGATATTTTTTCCTTCTTTTTGATTTTGGGGAAACAGAATATATTATTAGGGTTTGAAGCTGTTGCCTCAAGTATTTTCTGGGTAGCAGTGTGGCAAGTTTGATATTTGCAAAGCTTTGAGGACAAATCACTTTTTTCTTCTATATATTGCCATGTTTAACAACCTATGCTTTGATGTTTCTTCCTCACGTTAATCTTATCAGTTGGCTTATTTACAATTTTAAAGTCTATCCAAATGATTTTAGTATATTTACTTCTTGCAAAATTTATTATGGTATGAGCAGTGATGAAGGATGGCATTGCTTTTCTGGAGACTTAAAGACAAGTGATTTCTTACAAAATCAAGTTTTAGTAACTGTCATGCAGAAGAGGGCATTCCTTTCCGTAAAAAAAGAGACCAATTTCCTGTGGCTAAACCTCAGGAAATTTCATCTAATTAAGTGAAATGTATCAGAAAAATATATATTTAGAAAGGAGGAAGATTTAGAATGTATTTTATTAATCCATTCATCTTAATGCATGGGGGAACTGGGCCATGAGAGACTTAATGAGACTTCTCCATAGGTACTCATCTCTTTCTAGAAAAGGAAAATAATAACAAATACTTGCATAGCATTAACTATAAGCCAGGCACCATTCTAAATGATTTACTTACGTTAACTCTTCTAATACTCCTGAAACCCCTTAAGGTATTATGATAGCCAGCTTTCAAAATGATGCCCGGTGATCTCCACATCCTGGTCCTCATGCTCCGGTATAGTTCCCTGATGTATTGAAGAGGGTTGACTTACGTAACCAATAGGATAGTGAATAAATGATGATGTGTGACTTGGTCATAAAAGATATTGTGGCTTCCACTTTGTTTTCTTGTATTTCTTATTCTGGGGGTAGCTAGCCACTATATCTTGAGAATGCTTAAGAGGCTTATAGAGAAACCCACATGGGAAGGAATTGAAACCTTCAGCCAACAATGTTAGAGCCATCTTTGAAATGGATCCTGTTCCCTCAGTTGGGCCTTCAGAAGACTGCAGCCTTGGCTGCCATCTTGACTGAGGCCTCAAGAGAGACCCCAGATCAAAATACACAAGCCAAGTCGCTACTGAATTCTTGACCATGGATACCATGAGATAATGGATGCTTATTGTTAAGCCTTAAGTTTTGGGGAGTTGGTTATGCGACAGGAATAAAAAGTACAGATTTTGGTACCTGAAAAGTGGGATTCTAACATAAGAAATACTTTAAAGTATTGGAGTGGTTCTGGAACTGAATAAAGGACAGATGTTGGTGAAAGCTAAAATACCTTGAACAGACTATTAGTGGAAGCCTCATGGTCTTTAAGCAGACTGCTGGCAAGGAATTGAAGGAGAGTGAGGTGAGGCCAGTGCTATTGGAAAGTGTTCCATAGCAGTAAGTAAGTAATGTAGGTAGTTACTCAGTCCTGGTACCCAGTATGGGTAAGCTCAAAGTTATAGGATCAGCTGCAGGTATGCAACTTTTTATTTCTGGAGTAGTTTAATCTACCACAGTAGTTTTTAATTAGTTATTTAATTAGTTATTTTAATTAGCTGTTTAATTAGTTAAATTAGTTATTTTTTTGAGCTTAAATTAGTTTTCACCATATTTTGGGGAGATATACTCTTGTTTGACAGTGTCAGGTTCCTAAGGATTGGTCATAACTGAACTAGGCTTAAATGTCTCCTCAAGTGGATAAAGCAAACAGTGAAGACTTACAGCTTATGATGGAGCTGAGTAACAAGACTGCCTAACCTATCTTTTAGAGGTTTAGAACTGTGTGCAAGATAATTGGCAAATACTTCAAGTGTTTACATAGTTAAAGAAAACGAACATGGAATAACGAGAGGTTTAGGTATAGCGTCGTGAAACCTAACTTCTAGGGTTGATTCCCAACTATGTTACGTCCTAGCTGTGTGACCTTGTGCCTGTGAGTCCTGATCTACAAAATGGAGATGGTAATAGCTTGTAGGTAGGATGAAGATGAAATGAGTTGATTCATCATGTAAAGCCCTTAAGGACAGTGCCTGGCTTTTATTAAATACTTTGTAAGTAATATCAGTTCATACTACAAATTGCATAAGTTGTTATATAAGCTTTTAGTTAGCTCTTGGAAGAGGATTTCTCATAACCAGCAGCAAGATGAAAACTAGGCTGATCTCATCTTTGATTTTCATAACCATTACTGTATGTTAAAGTATTTAATTTCATACATTTTGAACTTGGCATAGTCACGTGTGTACATTAGGAAAAAAATGTAAACCTACCAGCCAACAAAATAATGTTATTGGTGTGTGTTGTGATTTCTTTCAAAATTAAATGCTATCTTGAAGTTTTCATTTGTAATTAAAGTAACTTGTAATTTTTGAAAGTCTTACAGCAGTGCTGTTAGAATTTTTTATTAGAGTCATTTCCATTGGTATTTTAATGCTTATTTCTTGGTAATTTATGAACTACTGAATTATGATTACTGTATAGTTTACATTTGCTTAAAAATTAGGCTTCCTTTCCCGAGAACAAAATTTAATTTTAAAATTGAAGTATATAATAAAAAAGTAGAGATTAAAGTAACTTTTATTATGAAAACATTGAAATATGTTTTTTGCTTATATTTAAATACTGGTGTGCTTTTGAAAAATTCATTGTACTTTAAATAAAGAAGTCAGAGTGCACTGGGCATGACTCAGGAGCTCTGGGAAATTAACTTAGTTTGAGATAGATTTAAAAAATTTACTGCCATAGTTTTCCTGTCCATCATTTTTCTTATCTCTTTCTAATTTATGTTATCTTATTATACCATGTACATTTTTGTAAGCCTTAGAATCGAATTGGAAATCATTAGATAGTAAATAGACATATGGGAAGGTAGTTTTTCATGGGTTTGGGTTATGTAGAACAATAATTTAAAATAATAATGAAAAATATTTTGTTTTAAAGTATCTATATTTGTAGGTTGTATGGGGAAGAGAAATTTTAAAAACAGTTTAAATTACATTTACCAACTTGGTAAGATAAATGGATCTGATACTGAATTTTAAACATCAAATCAATTTTAAATAAATCATTTTTTCCATATATCTTGAGATTGACACTTGACAAGATTTCAGAGGTCACCATAACTGAAGCATCTGAAGATGATTATGAATATGAAGAGGTAATTTTTTCATTTTAGGTATTTAGTCTGTAAATGCACTAGTCGTTCTTATGAAACATTCCTTTTATTTTATTTTTTGTTTTCCTTAAGAGATGCTAGTTTTTCAACTGAATTACCTAATATCAGCTATTTAAGAGTGAAATGTGAAAGTTCTATTTGAAAGTTTGGATTGGTTAAGGCATCTGGCTCTTTTGGTTTTCCTGTTAGTTGTGCTTCAAAGTTAGCTCCTTCTCCCTTGCTTTGTAGATCCTTACTATAGACTGTCATCTCTGTCCAGCAGGCATTCCCTAATATCCATTTTGCTCTTGGATGGGTTTCCTAGAGTCCCACTACTGGCTGCAACTCAGATCCCATGCTTCCTTTCAGCTTAACTATAATTCTGTGTAGTGTAGTTCCTGTCTTAAATCTTCCCTTTAATTCATTGTTCAGATGGGACCTATCATTACTTCCAAGACTTGGTGCATAGAGTCGCTCCTAGATGACAGACATAGTAAGTACAACTGTGGAAGCAAGCCAGGAAGTTTGTGGCCTGGGCAAGTAAAAGACAGAACAAACAGTAGATAAACTTTTTATTAGTAGTAGTAAAATAGAGATAATATGAATATGTGTCACATGAAATTACTGAAGGGTTCAGATAAAAGGCATAGAACTGATCAGCACATAAGAAGCAAATGCTAAGTGTTAACTATCATTAATGTCATAATTAGTCAGTTGCATTCTTCCAAGAGCCTAACATCTAGGCAGTGAGTTTTATTTTATTTATTTTTTTAATAAACTAGAGATTGGCAGTTGCTAGTATTTATGAAAAAGAAGTGGCCTTACATTTTTTCTCAGCAGAGTTGTTAGACTACCTTTGTCTTTATATGTAAAAGCGAATACCCATAAGCTGATCTCGAGTTTATCAGAGGTGACATTGAGTGATATTTACAAGGAAGTCAGAAAGCCTCCTGCTTGTTAGTGATTCATTTGTCACAGAACTTCAGAATGACATGGTGTCTTACATAAGGTGTAATTTTTGGTCCATTGTTTTGTGAGAAAAATTATTTCTGAAATGAAGTAAGGTGTTTTATATTCCTGCTTGCTCTTCCTGTCCTTTTTCTCTTTGATTTAGATATCAGATGACAATTTTAGCATTCCAGAAGGTGAAGAAGATCTAGCAAAAGCAATTCAGATGGTCCAGGAACAGGCTACAGATATTCAGATTTTGGTGAGAATTGAACACAACCTATTGTTTGTGTAGTTTGAACACAATCTATAGTTTAGCAGTGAGACTTAAGTTTTACATACTAAATGCTGTCCTGTCACTTGTTATGCCTTTTTCTCTTCTGTGTCTTTATCATTACACCTTCACTTTATTTATTTAAAAAATTTTTTTTTTATTTTATTATGTTATGTTAATCACCATACATCATTAGTTTTTGATGTAGTGTTCCATGATTCATTGTTGGCGTATAACACCCAGTGCTCCATTCAATACGTGCCCTCTTTAATACCCATCACCAGGCTAACCCATCCTCCCACCCCCCTCCCCTCTAGAACCCTCAGTTTGTTACCCCAAAGATACAAATGTAGTGATCCGAAGGGGTACGTGCCCCTTCACTTTAAGTAAGTAGTCATATTTATTCTTTTTTGGATTGTCATTTTCTACATCATGGTTACTCTTACATAACTTCACAACAAATGACACCTTCCTTCAGAACTCTGCCTATTTAATCTCACTGGATATTAAACCAAGGATTTTTAACACTAATGTACAGAATTTGTTATTGGATACAGATACTAAAATGTGTTTTGTAACACATTAAATAAAAAGAAAAAAAAAAGTACAGTCTCTCTGTCCTCCTTTTCCTCCTGTATTCCCAATTCCTTCAACTATCATCCATCTCATTCTAAATATCATATTCAAATTTATTGACCAAAAATGCCAAGGTAGCATTTATTATTGTGTAATGAATATTTACTTCCAGCCATATTATATCCTTATCAAGCAATTATATATAATCTTCTACCATAATTCAGACTTGAAGGCGGGGATGCTGTATTCTGCTACCCTGGCATCTTCCATGTTTGATATAGGGTCCTGCGCATAATCAACATTGTTATATAATCTTTTAAGATGACCTTAGGAGGGACGCCTGGGTGGCTCAGTCGGTTAAGCGACTGCCTTCGGCTCAGGTCGTGATCCCAGGGTCCTGGGATCGAGTCCCACATCGGGCTCCCTGCTCAGTGGGGAGCCTGCTTCTTCCTTTGCCTGCCTCTCTCTCTCTCTCTCCGCCCCACTCTCTGACAAATAAATAAATAAAAATCTTTAAAATTAAATGACCTTAGGGAAGCTATTCCAAATTATCCTGCTTGAGGGTTAAAATTTATTTTAAAACCCTAGTCATTTGTCAGGAAATTTCGGTAGCCTCCCAAATTTGCTTCATCTGATCATTGTTTTGAATGTTGTAGCAGCTACTAGTAATTAAGATCAGCATTAAATTATGTATAGCACTTTTGAAAAGAACTTTTTAGGGCAAAAGAGATTCTTTCCTTACTGCATTTCTATGTAACTATTACCAGGTATGTAACATTTACCTGGTCTGTAACCATTACCATGTTAAGAAGGGGAAGGAGGAAAGAAAGTCTGCTGTTGAGTTTCTATATATGAAAATAGATCTGTCTGTCTAAACGATCAGCAGTTAGATTGGTAAGTTCTTGCCAATGAGAAGAAAATGGATGCACTCTGGAAACAATGATGCTTTGATATTTTTAAGTGTCTACCCATTATTTGACTTATTTTATACATTGACTTATGGTAGTTTTATGGCTGTTCTAATTTCATATCTCACTTGCTGAAATATCTCCACTTTCCTAGTTCAGGGGTCTGCAAACTTGTTCTCTGGGGTCATATAGTAAATATTTTAGATTTTGAAGACCGTAAGATGTCTGTTTCAACTCACTTCTCTCATGTAGTATGAAAGTAGCCGTAGACAATATGTAAGCAAATGGGCATGGCTGTGTTGTAATAAACTTTATTTACACAGTTAGCTGACCCCTGATATAGCTGATAGACTTACTTCCATTATGAAATGGTAGATAAGCCACTCCATAGCATAGAAGAAAGCACATAATTCTTCTGTATCATAGTGTTTCTAAAGCTCAAGGCACCAAAATTCATTATATTTCTTTTTATAATGATAATAATTGAAAGAATTTAAAGGTCCATACTTTTTTTTTCTTTTTTTTCATGTGTTCTATGCTATTGAAAGGACAAGCTGACCTTATTGTTCTTTAGATAATCTATTCTTGTTCAATCTAATATTGTTCTTTAGATAATCTTTAGATAATCTTGCATCAGGATCTTTGAATTTGCTGATGCTATAACTGAAACATGATTCTTTCTGTAGATTTATGCTCAGATTCCACTTTATCAGTGAAATCTTCCTTCATTACCCTATATATATAGCAGCCCAGCTCCACACACATATCTGCCCTACATTTGGCTCTCTCTCCCTTCAATCCTCTGCTTTTTTTCTCCCAGGCACTTAGTACCATCTGCCATATTGTATATTTTTAATTTAGTTATTCATTTTCTTTCTCCATCTACTTGACTATTAGATATGAAGACTGAGTCTTATCTAGTGTATAAATTCATTACTGCTTTATCCCTAGTGATTAAAATAGTCCCTGGAACATAACACTCAACAAAAATAGATGAAAAAATGAACAAGTGAATGAATAAATGAACAGCTTATTTGTACCAGTAATCAAAGCTTAGTGATGATTTTATATTTTCAAAATAAATAATTGCACATTTAAATTTCAGGAACAGAAAACAGTCTTTCCTTCAAAGCAACCAACACCTGAAGTGATAGAAGACTTTCTCTGCAATTTCCTAATCAAAATGGGAATGACCAGAACTCTCGATTGCTTTCAGTCTGAATGGTAAACAATTATTTGGATAAATAGTTACCTAGGAATGCTAACATGTACACTTTTAACTGTCTTAAAGGACTTGAAGTTGCTCAGCTTATACAAAATGGATGAAATGGATGGAAGCCTTTCCCATCCCTATCACTGGAACTACCACACACACACACACACACTCTCTCTCTCTCACATAATTAAGATATCAATGTAAAAGAAGTTTTTGTTAAAAATTCTTCCTAAATATTCAAATTTGAGTGATTTTCAAAAGTCAAGAAAATGGAATATCTCGCAGGATTATATAATACAAAGCTGTTTTATGAAATGTTTTTCTAATATATTCTGCATAATTATTAAGGGTAATATTTCCTGCATTAAGACATCCTACCAAGATTACTACTTCATTTGTTTTACTTCTAGTGTAATGGCCTGCCTTTCCCTACTCACACAACTGATTGATTCTTTTTCTATAAATATTTCTTCATTTAGAAATAAGCAGAATTGGGGTGCCTGGGTGGCTCAGTGGTTAAGCGTCTGCCTTCAGCTCAGGTCATGATCCCAGGGTTCTGGGATCGAGCCCCGCATCGGGCTCCCTGCTCAGTGGGAAGCCTGCTTCTCCCTCTCCCACTCCCCCTGCTTGTGTTCCCTCTCTCGCTGTCTCTCTCTCTGTCAAATAAATAAATAAAATCTTAAAAAAAAAAAAAAAGAAATAAGCAGAATTATATTTTCAAATGATGCCTAAACACAGATTTTCTTGTTATAATTGAAAATTTTAATAACTTATTGGTTATGAAAATCAGCAGGCATGCTGTCTTTATTCCTTTACAATGGTAGTAATGTCACCAGGCATGTTTTCAGAGGCCCAACATTCTTTAATGAAATATTATTAAGTAATTGGATATAAAAATATGTTTGAGCCATTTTAAATTTAAGCCATTCCATATCATTGGGAAGGGAATACTATGATACAGAAAGATGTTTGTAGTGTTTTGGGACTAAATCCTAATTTTAAATATAAGGAGCAATTTGTAATTTCTACTAATCCGACTGTGATGTAATTTTTATTTGCTGCTTTTTTTGGTTCTCATCTACCGAGACCATGTACATAGAAGAAATCAGTTTTATTACTTTAAATTGCATATCTAAAGTTAATAAATTTAATGAAGAGAACCATTTTTCATTAATACAGTTTAGGAAAAAGAACAAGTTTGATGGTAGTAAAATAATAGTGTTCCTATTAAATTTGGAAATTGCGTGAATGATTTTTATAAAAATGTCCCAAGAAATAACTACAAATGTATTAGAAAATACATTTTTGTAAAAGTAGGTAGATGATTAATTTACATTACTAATGAAATGAAAAATTAATGTGGCTCAGTTCCTTTTTTCTCCTAAGTAGGTGTGTTAGGACTAGTACTCACATGTTTGTCCAGCCCAAAGTGTGAAATGATCATCCCATCGAGAAATCTGGAACCAAGTATACTCTTAACAATTAAGTGCTTGTTGTATCATGTTATCCTTTTAGATTTAGCAGTTTGAATTGAGATGAAATTTCAGGAAACTACAATGGTATTAGGACTTATGGAACCCCTATATAAGCATGCCACTTATTATATTACAATAATTTTAAAGTAAAATTCATCTATCTCTTTATTACATGGGTTTGGTAATACTGTGGTTCAAATAATTGTATCCTTATCCCTAGCTGCCAGCTTGTTATAAACTTACAAACTGTTTCTAATAAGATTACACAGTATTGAATATTTTTATTTCACATGAAACATTTTTTACTTTGATCCAAAAGCTTTGCTTATTCTGCATAGTAGGACAGTAGGAATATCAAATATATTTTTTATCATTTTTTATTATGGAGAAGAACATTTATAGTATTCATTGCTACGAATTCATTTAATCTTACAAAAGTTGACAAATAAGTTTTCCCCATTGTTAATTTATAAAACAAAAACCTCAAAGTAACCAAAAAACCTGGGCAGTAAAATTGGACTTGTTGTCTTTCAATCTTCAAACTGTAATTGCAGTAAATTCTTTAAATCTAAGGTCAGCAAACAAGTCTGGCCTGCCTCTGTTTTATAAATAAAATTTTGTTGGCACGTAGCTATAATCTTTCTTTTAGGTATTGTCTGTGCTGCTTTCATGCTATAACAGCAAAGTTAGTCAGTCACAGTGGAGACCATATAGCCCAGAAAGCTTTTTTTTTCAAATTCTAAACTATTTTCTGTCCATTTCCAAAAAAAAAAAAAAAAGAAAGAAAAAGATTTTGTGTGTGTGTGTGAATGTAGTAGGAATTTTTTCTATTAACTATAAAAAAGTCTGCACTGTGGGTTAACAGTAGCTAGTGGAATTTTGTCTTTGTTGGTGAAGCATTTTCCCTAACTGTCCCTGAAAACATGGAGGAAAAATTCTCATTTGATATTTGTTATTATCTAGGAGATTGTTTTTCTGTCTTTTATATCCTATGCCTTGGGTGCCATCAGGAAGGAAAAATAACCCTTACTCTTATGATGCTATTGATGTGTTTACTGAAATTCTCTCATGCTATTTGTCATTTGTGACAGTGGGCCCTAAACTCTTTTGGTATATAAACAAATATTATGAAAGCCTTTGTACTGTCTCCCTGAAATATGTGTATTTTCTGTTCCTATATAATTCTAAGTAGTTTATGGACCTTATGGTAAATATGAATACCATTAATGTAATTTTATTGGCAGTAATTTTATTGGCAGGTCTGTTGGTAGTAAATTTTATTTCCTGTTCCTAATAGTTATGTAACAATCTTTTTCCCATTTGAACACTTTTCAGTCTTATTCTAAGTGTGAGTGAATAAAGAGGAAGAAATAAAAAGGCCAGGATATTTCTTTAACACACACACACATGAAACAAAACCAAAAAATCTTATGTAGAAAATGCTGGTTTTACTGAGAAATGTATTAATGTATTTCTGGAGTTTGTAAATTGATTCCTAATTATCTAATAGTATTAGAATAGTTTTAGTGAGTTTGAAGTCATCTTTGATATTTTTACATAGATTACAGAAATTTTTCTTGATAAATTATTTTTGAATATCCTCAGATATATGTGATATAGTATGTGATATGTTGTATTATGCTTGATTTGTATTTATTTTACCACATATTAGTTTATTTACATAGCATTTAATTTAGAGAGGGACTACATATCACTTTTTTTCTTATCAAAATAATTTCTTTAGTGATTTTTTTCTTAAATAAAGCAAGTTGCTGAAAACCAATTTTATGGTCAGAAGAACTTTATGGTCTAATACTTTAATCAATCCTTACATCTTCTCTTCTGAGATAAGTATAAATCACGTTCTAAATATGAATATAATAGTGAATTTATGATTAAATGTTTATTTGTTTTATAAATTGTGGCAAATATTACTTAATATTGATTCTATTTTCTTAACTTTTTGGATATTTACAGAGCTTGTCTTGCTGTGTTTTTTTAAATATCAGATAAGATATATAACACACAACCATATGAATATTAACGTGTAATATATTAATAAAATTAAGATTTATAATATGAAAATGCTGATAATTAAACATTTTTAAAGAAATGTTTAGCTCATCTATAGCAAACTCTGTAGGGATTTCTTTGTTAATAACTTCTTTACTGAAATGTTTTTCTATGTTTGTATTATTTTTTATGTAGTTTTATTGCTATATATAATATATACATATCATTAAAATTATAATTATTTACAAATCTGTAAATGATTTTCTGATGTTCCTTCTTAATTCACTGAGAAAATGGAAGTTCTGTGACTCCTGCCTCCCTCTCTACTAACCTGCCACCTCTGTTCTCCGGCCTCCTGCTCCTCACGTGTCACAGAGCCTGAGCCATGCATGCGGTTATCTAAGGCCAACCCTCCGGTTGTCTACTGGAGCCCAGCTCCTCTTACCTACTCAAGGACATTGCTTCGGCAATTGTCCCCTCTCTCTCTTTTTCTGCACTCTAAGCTTTTTCTCTCTCTGCTGCATCATTCCCATAAGCATACAGATGTACAATATTTCATATATTTTAAAAAAAGGCAGAAGACAAAACACCCTGAATGCCACATCCTCTTTTAAGTTCATCTTAGGTTTCCTAGGCTCCACTTTATCATGTCACCTTGAAAGAGTATGTTGTCACTTCCTTATGTCCTACTCTTATACCTACTCTGATGGCATTATCATCTCCATGACTCTACTAAAAGTTTTTTCAGTGCTGCACATTGCCAAATTCAGCGACTGATCCTTAGTACTCCTGTTCATCCTGTATGCAGCATTTATCACTGTTGTTCATTTCTTCCTTTTCGGAACACTTTATTTACTTGGTTCTTGAGCCACAGTGCTCTCATATTCACTGATGACTTCACTATCCCCTCTCATTCTCAGTCTCTATTTGGTAGTATTTCCTTATCTTCCCAGTCTTGAAACAGTCTAGGAACTTCACTTCTCTCTTCACTTCACTTCCTAGATGGCCTTGTCCAGTCTTCCCCAATTTGAATTCCAAGTCCTGACCTTTTCCCTGATCTCTGGACATGTATACCCAGTATTCATCTTCACTTGATTACCTGGTAGATATATTGCATTGAACAAATCCTTAATTTCTCCAACCACCCAATTCCTACTGCATTCATTCCCATCTTTGTAAATGGCTGGCTGTTCTACCAGAAACCTTGGAGTCATCTTTGACCTCTTTTATTAACCAACTCTTGGCAGATGATTCGTAAGAAAATCTTCATTGGCTCCACCTTTACAGCAAGTCCAAAAGGTACCTATTTCTCATAATCTCTGCTGCTACCAACTTTGTTCATGCCACCATTCTCTCTCTTTTGGACTGCTGCAACAGCCTCCAAACTAGTCTCTTTGATTCTACTCTTGCTCCTCTAGAGTCAGTTTCTTCAAGTAGATGCCAGACTAATCTTTTTTTAAAGTTTCATTTCTTTTTTTTTTTTTTTAAAGGTTTTGTTTATTTATTTGACAGAGAGAGCACAAGCAGGCAGAGCGGCAAGCAGAGGGAGAGGGGGAAGCAGGCTCCCCACTGAGCAGGGAGCCCATGTGGGACTCGATCCTGGGACCCTGGGATTATGACCTGAGTCGCAGGCAGACGCTTAACCGACTGAGCCACCCAGGCGCCCCCCGCCCCCTTTTTTTTTTTTTTTAATTTTAGGTAATTAACATACAGTGTAATGTTGGTTTCTGGAGTAGAATTTAGAGATTCATCACTTACATACAACACCCAATGCTCATCGTAAGTGCCCTCCTTAATACCTGTCACCCATCTACCTATCCCTCCCACCTCCCTCCAACAGACTAATCCTTTTAAAGCAAATCTGACCAGTATCACTTGTTTCTCAAAGCCTTCCAATGGCTTCAGTCTGATTCAGGTAAAACCACATTCCTCTCTCCTGCTTCCTGCTGTCTTCCTGACCCATTTCGTACCACTCTCTCCCTTCCTCCAGCTCCAGATACTCCAGATATACAGGCTTTTTGCTTTTAATTGTACATGTCATGCACTTCCTTTTTTCAGGGTCTTTACATTTACTTTTCTGTCAACCAAGAATGCTCCTTTCCTTCATATCCCCATGACTTGGTTCCTTATTTCTTTCATTTCTCTGCTCAGATAGCACTTTGCCAGTCATACTTTCTGTGTTCAGCCTATATAAAATAGCACAAATGCCCCCATCACTCTCCACTTCGGTCTCCCCCTCTGATCCTGCTTTATTTTATTTCATAGAACATAATCACTCTTCACACTAGAATGGATGGGAACTTGGACTGTTTTGTTAATTTTACTGGTGTCTAGATTAGTGCCTGGAACATACGAGATGTTTGGTTATAGTTTATGTACCATGATGATATTAGTAACTAGCAATTATTTTTTTTTAATTTTAAATATATATTATTTATTTTGACATTTCAATTTACAAAAGTAATACCACAACTCATTTCTATAAATATCCCCTAGGACTTAACTTTTTGAATTGTACATAAATTAAACCAATTTAGTAGAAAGAAACAACATTAAGCCTTTTGTTTGATTTTATCCTAGGTATGAGTTAATACAGAAGGGAGTAACTGAACTTAGAGATACTGGGAATGTTCCAGATGTCTACACGCAGAATATTCTTTTAGAAAGTGAGAACAAAAATTTGAAGAAAGACTTGAAACACTACAAACAGGCAGCTGAGTATGTTACTTTTTAAATGACTTTTTTTTTTTCTTTTGGACTAAATAGAAGAGTTGAATGAAGCTAACTGTGGTTAATGTACCGGAGCTTTAATTCTGAATTGAATTATATTTAAATTCTATTTGGAAAGAATGTGAAAGGCTTCAGTAGCAAGTTAATTGAACAGATGATCAGAACTCTCACAATTGCAACCCACCAGGAAAAGTGGAATGCGGGGAGTTGTATAGGAGATGGTTAATTTGTTATGTAACACTCACTTTCTTATGGTTTTGATAATCTTTTCATGGTTTGTGGAAATCTTCCCCTATGAGGATAAGCTAATTTCTGAAATAATAATAAAATTATAGAAGACAGAGAGGAAGGAAGGAGCTAGTGTATTCCTAGTTAGAGGAATTTTGGTGTTTGAAAATTCCCCATAGGAAACTGTTATTTCATCATCTCCTAGCATGAATTTATGCATAGAAGAGAAACTTAACAGAAGCCTAATCTTTCTTTCTGAAATTAATGGAAGACGTAGTTTTTGGCGAACAAATTTAGATAAACACTGTTATTCTTGCATAGACAAATATGTGAATGTGTTGACTAGGGATGAGTCTACTCATCTAAGACAATGTTGGATGGAAAATCAATGCTTAGATATGGAGTAGAGAAAGTTCATGCTTTGTTTATTATTTTTTATTAAACATACTTAAAGAGCAGTTTTCTCTGTTAAAGAATCATATCAAAACAAAAAATTAGATAAGCAGAACTACCGTACAAGAACATAATATTTTTGAGGTCTTTGTAAAAACGTTTAATGTAAAAAAAAACAAGACTTTGTATTGCAAAGTGAAGGAAAATTTAAAAACTCCTACTTTTAAAAGGTGGTGGTAAATAAAAGATAATTTGTATGATCATTTATTCACTTATTACTCATAGAAATGTTTTTGCAAGTTATACAAGTTTCATATTATCTATGGGTGTACTGTTTGACATTTTACATTTTAGAAAAAAGTGTATGATGATCCATGGAATGATAAGTTACTAGACCCAGCATTCTCTCTATTCTCAGTTCATTTCTCAAAAGTGGTTTGCACTATTGGCCCTGATGCTCACTGTGATATTGTATAGACACCTAATGGATGCACTGGGAATTTGACACAGCAAATTTTTCAGAGTGCTGCCTGGCATACTGTTTCAGTTGCTGATCTTCTTTGAATTATTGCTTGAGTTTGCTAATTTTCTTTTGAATAGATAGAGCCTCTTTTTGCAATGAGTTTTGCCATAGTGACATTAAATAATCATTGTTGATTACTGGTTGTTTATTGAATATTATATTTAATAACTATAATCAAAACCATATAAACTATTACCTATGCAAATTATTATCCCATAATTAAAACAGATATCACTCAAATGAAATCTGATTCTTATTTGTGTTTACTAAGCTATCAGATTACTAAATGTATATAAAATTTGCTATATTTATTAAAATATAGTTTTAGTTTCAAAGGTTATGATTATTATCTCCTAAATATATCTTATTTGATGTAATTAAACTTTAACAGATTAGAAAAGGAAAATATTTGCTTTAATCTCCTAGACATGGAAAATTTGAAGGAAAGATGCTTGACCCTTAGTAGGTGCCTACTATTTATATCATTAAATGAATATTAAGCACATTGGGCTCTTATGACACCTTTTGGTGAAGCATGTCTCTAGAGCCTAAGTCTGTTGGTTACATTTTCGAAAATGAAGAATGAAGTTTTGTAAAATATTACCAAAACTACCTTTGTCATGCTATGTTTGCCCTACATTGTAATGTTTTATCACACAGGTTTTTCAATTTGACTTTGGAAGATATTTTTCCAATAGGGATTAGTAATAAACATGGGATTCCTTTTATAGAACTTACCATAAGGTTTTCCTTTCCAGGATTAAGACTGTTTCTTAAAGCAAGATAAGTGTAGATGTTAAATACTTTTCTAACAATAACCAATATTTGGTATGTAAAAAGAGTAAGGTTTACAGATATGTTATATATTGTCCTGATTATACTGGTAGCATTTAATGATGTATCTAGAAAAATCAGAGAAATCATATAGCTATAAGCTTAATATTTATCTAGAGAAGAGAATTGCCATGGAAAGAGTATTGAACTTTAGGTTCAAATACCTAGCTTCCAATATTCTGCTACTTATCAACTCAGTTTTCTTATTGTTAAACTGGGAGTAATTATACATACTATTATTAACTCCTAGGGAGTGATGTGATAATTAAATAAGACAATCCATATTAAAGAGCTGTGTAAATCACAAAGTGCTTTGAAAATGTCAGCTATTATTATCAATATCTCTAAAGCCTGTCATCCTTGGATTTTTTTTAATCATCACATCATTAATATTTTTGAAATTCAGCAATGATGAAGCATAAAGGAAGACATGAAAAGGGAAATATTTCACTCTAAATTTCATTTGAATTGCTATAATTTAAAAAAAATGGTCCTTTTCTCTTTTGTAAGCAATGCCTGTTTTAGAACAGAGGTTTTCCTTATCTTGCTACAAGTGTTGATTATCTTATCTAAAATATAGTTTCATGTATGATATATGTATGCATGTATGGTGATGGATGTTAACTATACTTATTGTGTTCGTTTTACACTGTGTATGAATGTTGAATCATTATGTACCTGAAACTGGTACAACATTATAAGTAAATTATACCTTGATAAAAAAAAAGTTTTAGAAATAAATGTTTGGAAAATTTCCTTATACATAGATGTCTTTAAGGGAAAAAATGTACTATTAAGAAGTGTTTATAGTTACTTTGAATGTAAAAGTATATACTAGATATTGGAGAGGAATAATATAGGTAGTAGTTTGATAATCTTTTTTTCTCTGAATAAACTGTGTTAATTAAAAAATGTTTATATACTATTAAATATACAGATTTTAAATGTACAGTTCAATCTGTTTTGATTAACTGTAATATATACCCATGTAGTCACTAAGCCAAATCACAATATATGGAACATTTCCATCACCCCAGAAAGTTTTCCTGTACCCGTTCCCTTAGGCAATTATTGTTCTGATTTCTATCACCATATATTGCTTTAACTCCGTCTTAAAGTTCTTTTGAAAGGAATCATACAATATGTACTCTTTTCTGTCTGCCTTCTTTCACTTAAGATTTTTGAGATTCATCCATAGTTTTGGTGTATCCATAGTTCATTTTTTTATTATTGAATAGTATTGCATTATGTGAATATATCAATTTGTCTATTCATATTTCTTTTGATGGAAATTCGGGTTGTGTCAAGTTTCTGCTTAATATATGATGCAATTATGACATTCGTGTGTAAGACTTTTTTTTTTTTTTTAAAGATTTTATTTATTTGAGAGAGAGGATGAGAGGAGAGAGAGAGCGCATGAGAGGGGGGAGGGTCAGAGGGAGAAGCAGACTCCCTGCAGAGCAGGGAGCCCGATGCGGGACTCGATCCCGGGACTCCAGGATCATGACCTGAGCCGAAGGCAGTCGCTTAACCAACTGAGCCACCCAGGCGCCCGTGTGTAAGACTTTTTATAGACATATAATTTCATTTCCCTTGGGTCATGGGGTAGTTCCATAAAAACTGCCAAACTGTTTTCCGGAATGGTTTCCAAGTGTGATATACAGTTACAGAACATAACTGTACTTTTATAATAAAATGCAGACCATTTGTCATTTTATTTATCTATTTTTTATTGTACATACATTAGAATACTCAATTTTACTTATTTTTTAATCTTTTTAATACTCAATTTTAAAATTAAGGTCATAGTAGATAAACATGTGAAAATCCATTTTTGGAAATTTTTGACCAATTATGCAATCAATTAAGTTCCCATAAAAATTTATTTCTGAATTACACATTTGTTTGTAATTTGGTTATTGTGACCACTTCAGACACGTTAAAGAATAGGCAAAACATCCAAATGCACTTACCAAATTACTACTATATACTTAAATGTATTTTGAAACTCAACATCCTGAATTTAATTCACTTTCTCATTTTCTTGACCTCTGCTTCAATAATTCTTATATTTAGAATTACTCCTGTTTTTGATATTCCCCAATGGTTTCCTAATGTTATTTTTTTATTAAGTTTTAATTTTAATTTCAGTATAGTTAACATACAGTGTTATATTAGTTTTGGGTGTATAATATTGTGATTCAACAGTTCTATAAACCATTACTCAGTGTTTGTCATGATAAGTGTGCTCTTAATCTTTTTCACCTATTTTACTCATCCATCCACCCCTCCCTTCTGATATGCTTTATTTTAAATGAGTTTCCTCAGTTAAAGTAATTATTATTTTTTTTCAACAATAACATTTTTTACTTGAAGCATACTTCAGAATACATGGTTCTAAGAATATGTGTGTGTGTGTGTGTATATATATATAAAACATTCCTCCAAGAAAAATAGAATGCACATTTTCTTCAAGTACACATGTAAAAAGAGTAACGAATAATACAAATTTAAGAAGACTGAAATAATGCCAGTATACTTTCCAACCACAGTGGTACAAAGCTAAAAATCAACAATAAAACAAAATCTACAATGTAAATAATAAATATTTAATATGTAAATATTAAACACACTACTGCACAAGCAATGGACCAAATAAGAAAACAAATGGCACATCAAAATATGTCTCAAAACAAAAGAAAAAGAAAACACAATATTCCAAAACCTGTGGGATTCAACAAAAGCAGATGTTAGAGTGAAATTTATGCTATAAATGCTTGTATTAAGAGAAAAAGTTCAAATTAACAACATTACACCACAAAGAACTAGAAAAAGATGATACTTAGCTGAAATTTAGTAGAGGAAGGAAATAACAAGGAAAAAATCAGAAATAAATAAAATAGAGTCCAGAATAAACAATAACATAACATTGAAAGTAATGACTAGTTTTTCCAAAAAAATAAACAAAATTGGCAATGCTTTAACATTAACTAAGAAAAAAAAAAAAAAGAGAAGACTCAAAAACCAAAATGAGAAATGGAAGAGAAAACCATACAACAGATAACCACAGAAATACATTGTGTGGTAACAGATTGCTATGAACAATTATATGCTAACAAATCAGATAACTTAGGAAAAAACCCAGATAATTTCTAAAAATGCAAGAACTATCATGACTGAATCATGAATCTTGGATCCAAGAAATAGGAAATCTTAGACCAATAACAAGAATGAAAATTAAATTAGGAATCAAAAATCTCCCAGCACAGGGGCACCTGGGTGGCTCAGTCGGTTAGGCGGCTGCCTTCGGCTCAGGTCATGATCCCAGGGTCCTGGGATCGAGCCCTGCATCGGGCTCCCTGCTTGGCGGAGAGCCTGCTTCTCCCTCTCCCTCTGTCTGCCGTTCTTCCTACTTGTGCTCTCTCTCTATCTCTGTTAAATAAATAAATAAAAATCTTTAATAAAAAAAAAAAAAATCTCCCAGCACAGAAAAGTCCAAGACCCCATGGTTTCATTGGTGAATTCTACCAAACATTAAAAAAAAAAATGACAATCTTTATCAAAATCTTAATAATAATGGAATAGAGGCCAGTACTATCCTGATACTATCCTGATACCAAAGCAAGATAAAAATAAAAAAGTCTAGTTTGTCCAATATAAATATTGCTACTCCAGCTTTCTTTTGACATCCATTTGCACGATAAATGTTTCTCCACCCCCTCACTTTCAATCTGCAGGGGTCTTTAGGTACAAGAACATAGGGAAAAGTATTTATTTTCTCAAATGAGCTTTAATTCATGGCTCTGGATTGCTACCTGACTAACTTTTTAAATAATTTTTTATTTGAGTATAGTTGACACACACTGTTGTATTATTTTCATGTGTGCAACATAGTGATTCAACTTCTCTTATGCTGTGCTCACCACAAATGTGGCTATCATCTGTCACCATGCATCACTATTACAGTATCATTGACTGTATTCCCTATGTTGTGCCTTTTATTCCTATGACTTACTCATTCCATAACTGGAAGTCTGTATCTCCCACTTTCACCCGTTTTGTCCATCCACCCCACCGCCCTTACCTCTGGCACCCATCAATTTGTTCTCTGTATTTATAGGTCTAATTCTGATTCTTGTTTCTTTATTACTTTGTTTTGTGTTTTAGATTCCACAGATGAGTGACATCCTATGGTGTTTGTCTTTCTCTGAGCAATTTATTTCACTTGGCAGAATACCCTTTAGGTCCATCCATGCTGTTCCAGCTCATCCTTTCTTATGGCTGTGTAATATTCCTGTGTGTGTGTGTGTGTGTGTGTGTGTGACATCTTCCTTATCCATTCATCTGTTGATGGACACTTAGGTTGCTTCCATATCTTGGCTATTGTAAATAATGCTGCAGTAAACTAGGGGTGTGTTTATCTTTTTGAATTAGTGTTTTCATTTTCTTTGGGTAAATACTCAGTAGTGGAATTAGTGGATCATGTGGTATTTCAATTTTTTATTTTTTTGAGATTCCTCCATACTGTTTTCCACAGTGGCTGTACCAATTTACATTTCTCCCAATAGTGTATGAGGGTTGCTTTTTTCCTACATCCTTGCCAACACTTGTTATTTCTTTTGTTTTTCATACTAGCATTCTGACAGGTGTAAGATGATATCTCATTGTGATTTTGATTTGCATTTACCCGATGAATAGTGATGTAGAGCATCTTTTCACATGTCCATTCATATGTCTTCTTGGAAAAAAGTCTATTCAGGTTCTCTGCTCATTTTTAAATTGGTGTTGAGTTGTATAAGTTCTTCATATATTTTGGATATTAACCCCCTATTGGATATATCATTTGCAAATATCTTCTCCAATTCTGTAGATTGCCTTTTTGTTTTGTTGATGATTTCCTTCACTGTGCAAAAGCTTTTTATTTTGATGTAGTGTTAATAGTTTTTTTTTTTTTTTTAAGATTTTATTTATTTGAGAGAGAGAGAGTGAGCATGAGCAGGGGAAGAGGGGCAGAGAGAGAGGGAGAGGGAGAAGCAGGCTCCCTGCTTCAAATTAACACATTACACCACAAAGAACTAGAAAAAGATGATACTTAGCTGAAATTTAGTAGAGGAAGGAAATAACAAGGAAAAAATCAGAAATAAATAAAATAGATGCAGGGCTCCATCTCAGGACCACGAGATCATGACCTGAGTCGAAGGCAGATGCTTAACCGGCTGAACCACCCAGGCACCCCTCAATAGTTTATTTTGATATAGTCCCAATTGTCATTTTAAATGGAGAGATCTAGAATTTAAGCAACCTGCTACACATTTACAGAATTGTTGGTTGAATGAAGACTAGAAGGCATCGCTTGGGGTTATCATATCTTTTACAGTTAAGACATTATTTCATAAACCTTGTTTTATTGGGTAGTTGACATGCCACAATATTCACCTCAGTCTGAGGTCCACAAAGGCTACTATGAGTTTCATTAATTAAGAACTTGTTTGCTTGGGCACCTGGGTGGCTCAGATGGTTAAGCGTCTGCCTTTGGCTCAGGTCATGATCCCAGAGTCCTGGGATCGAGTCCTGCATCGGGCTCCCTCCCTCTGCTTCTCTCTCTCTCTCTATGTCTCTCATGAAAAAAAAAATCTTAAAAAAAAAAAAGAACTTGTTTGCTTGATCTTGTTTTGTATCTTGACCTAGTGCTTTATGTCTTCTTGTAATGTAGACATTGAAAATATTCTCATTTGGATGGTTTACTCCTAAAAGCCTCATTGTACTTGTACGTTAACATCCTGCAGTCTGGCGTCCACCCCACCTATTCCACTCAATTGTGCATCCTATTCCACTCAATTATGCATCTTATTTCATTCCTTTTTTCCTTCAGCTTCTGTGACAGCATGCTGTTCTACCTCTTCTAACTCATTGACAGCTTTTTTTTTTCTTACCTCTGCACTGTTAACACTCTCTAAGGCTGTGCTGTCCAATAAGATAGCCACTAACTACATGTGGATGTTGACAGATATAACGTGTGATGGCAAACTCTAGGAAGAAAAGTAACATGGTAAAGGAGACAGAGATAAATGGGGTGCAGTTTTATATAGGGTGGTGAGGGAAGTCCTGTCTGATATCTGAGGAAACTGAGGGAGGCCATGTATAAACTTGGGAAAAGGGAATTCCAGGCAGAGGTAAAAGGAAGTAGCAGAGCCTGTGGTGGGCACAGCTTGGCTTGTTAGGGGGCTAGTAAGGAGACCATAGTGACTGGAACCAGGGGATAAATGATAGAGCCCTTTGTTAGAACTTTGCTTTTTTTTCCTCTGAGTGGGATGTGAGGCTAATGGATAATTTTGAAGAAAAGCCTAGTGTGAGCTTGTTTTTGTTGGAAAATAGACTGGATGGAGGGACATGATGGAAATATGGAATACATTATATCCTGCTTAACATTCTTGTAGGTTGACTTATCTGGTTACAGCATAATGATGAAGTCAAACAAACTTTTTATGGAACAGTCAGGTTCTTGAAAGGTCAATATCTGCTGTTATCAAACTCAGCATTACTAACCCCAGTCAAACTTTAATTTAGAACAGATATTGATATCAGGTATTATGGAGAGAGTAACACAAATACATGATACTCTACCCTTTACTAGATATAATAATATAATTATCACTCAGTTTCCTCATATGTAAGTGGGATGGTATTATCTGTCCTTGAGGGGAATCATTTTAAAGTGTTTAGCACAATGTCTGTCACATGGTGAGTGCTCAATAAAGATTAAACCAGTATTCTGTATTATAGCACCCTGTTTTCCTTTCATAACATTCACTAGTTTATGGTTATATAAGTTTATATTTTGTTTCCTTATTAATATTCTCTATACTCCTGTGAACCTGATGAAGGCAACAATTGTGCTTGACTTACCTATCATAGGATAATGAACATAATACCTGGTATACAATATATATTAAGTAGGTAGAATAGCATCATCATCATTATCTTTGTCAACCTTATTATTAGCAATAGCAGCAACACTGAATAAACATCAAAAGTAGTATTTTTTCCAGAAGACATATACATAGCAATTTATTATTTACATATATTAACCTAATTCTGAAAAAGTATCAAGGATTTAGAGGTGATCACATGGGCCTATCAGTTTTAACATCTTTCTGCCATTCTTAATTCATCTCTACCCCACCCATACCCTACTCTACATACACTTAGTATAATGCATTATTTTTTATACTCTTTTTTTGAGTTATAATTTACATAAATTGAGATGTCCGAGTCTTAGCTACATAATTTTGACAAACAGATAAAGTCTTGTCACTTCCATACCCTTCTTAATGTAGAACATTTCTGTCTATCCAGAAATTTCCATGTCCCTTCTTAGGTATCCCTGCCCCTGCAATCAGTGTTCTGATATATCAGTGTTCTGATATTTGATCAGTTTACCTGTTTAAGAACTTCATAAATGGAATCACAGAATGTATGTTTCTTTGTGTTTGACATTTTACATTTCAGCATAAACTCTGTAAAATATATCTGTGATTTTTGAATTTATCAGTAATTTGTTCCTCTTTATTGCTATGTAGTATTCTGTTGTATAGTGTATGTCACATTTTGTTTATTATTTTTCTATTGGATTATTTTCAACTGTGGTACCTAATGAATAATACTGCTATGAAGATTTGTATACAAGTCTTCTTGTGGGAATGTGCCTTCTTTCTTTTGGTTAAAAACTTAGGGGTGGAATTACTGGACCAAAGGGTAAGTGTGTATTTATAAGAAATTGACAGTCCATTTTCCAACATTTTGTTGGGTCATTTTACATTCTCAGTATCAGTCTATGAGAGTTCTAGTTGTTCTACATTGTAACCAACATTGAGTATTGTTAGTGGTTTTCATTTTAGCCATTTTAGTAATTGTATAGTAGCAGCTTGTTGTGGCTTTGATATGTATTTTCTAATACCTAATGATATTGAACATGTGTGTGTGTGTGTGTGTCTGTGTGTGTGTACTTATTGACTGTTCATCTCTCTTACTTTCTGTGTAAGTCCTGCCCATTTTTGGTTAGATTGTTTGTCTGATTGTTGAGTTGTAAGAGTTCTTTACGTATTATGGATATAAATCTTTTGTCAGAACATTGTGAATATTTTCTCCCAGTTATGGCTTCACTCTTAAGTTTCTTTATGGTGTCTTTGGGTGAGCAGAAGTATTAAATTTTGATGAAGTCTAATTTATTTTTTTTAATAGTATTGCTTTTGATATTTTGTCTGAGATACTATTGCCTACTCCCAGGTCTCAGAGATATTAGTCTGTGTTCTCTTCGAAAACCTTTAAAGATTAAGAATTTTTATTTCAGCCTATAACTATCTTTCATTTTTGTATATAGTGTAAGGTAGGAGCTAAAGATTAGTTTTCTTCTCTAAAGGAATATCCAATTGTTCTAGCACCATTCTTAAAAAAAATTTCATCCATCATTGAATTTC
This sequence comes from Halichoerus grypus, assembly GCF_964656455.1. NCBI lineage: Eukaryota > Metazoa > Chordata > Mammalia > Carnivora > Phocidae > Halichoerus > Halichoerus grypus. The sequence goes on from NC_135715.1 coordinate 170,831,945, forward strand.
TTTGGAATTTTTATTGAAAATCATTTGACTCTATAATTGTGGGTCTGTTTCTAGACTCTTATTTTGTTCCATTAATCTGTTTGTCTTTATTCTAGTACCACACTCTTGATTACTGTAGCTTTAGGTAATTTCTTGAAGTCAGGTAGCGTTAGTCCTATAGCTTTGTTGTTCTTTAAAGATAGTTTGGCTATTCTGGGTCCTTTGTATTTCCATATAAATTTTAGAGTCACTTTGTCAATTTCTATAGAAAGGTGGGGGGATTGAGATTGAATTGAATTTATAACATGATTTGGGAAGAATATGTGTGTGTGTGTGTGTACACCTGTGTTTACATATACATAAATATTTTTAAGGATTGATGTATTCATAAATTTTAGTCTTCTATTCTATGGCATATCCCTCCATTTATTTAGATTATCCTTAATTTAATACTGTATATTTATGAAGGAGTTTGAAATTTATGCCTTTGCATCTAATTATCTAATGTATATATTTTGTTGTTATTTTGTGAGCTCCATATAATGGGCGTATCTTGTGCTCAACATAACCCCAGGGCCTACCTCTGACAAGTAGGAGGGGCTTAAGTGAATGTGTGCTATTAACATTTTGGCTTTTTGTTAAGCTTTTAATATTTTTTTAGAGTAATTAATTGATAATTTTGCCCCTTTTATACCATTCCTTTGGAGTAGGCATCATTTTCCCTTCATAATGGAATTTTTAACAACTTTCCATAAAGTTAAGTCTTGCCTCATTTAGAGTATTGCTGTCCTTAGCTGGGCTTCTACATTAAAGAAATATAATGCAGACCAGAAAAGTTTTATTGAGTGTACTGAAGGTTTGACAGAAAATAAAAACTGACTGGGTTTGCTAATTAGAAGATTAAAATGTACCATTTTAAAAATAATGAAATACTCTTTTTAAATCTTCTGCCAGAAAATATGGACATAAAGAAACTAAAATTAAAAAGCAATTAATATTGAGGAAAAATTAGGTGCTTTACTAAGCAGCCCTAAACTTCACTTACAAAATTCACTTCTATAGAAGGTCAAAGAGTATCCAGCTTTTCCAGAGACCCATTTAATTTAATGACTTTCAGAAACAAACACTGTGGAAATAAAGATAATAATGAGGCCTATAAAATTTTATGGTTTAGTGTTTAGGTAATTGCTTGTTAAATTAAGAAGGTATTTTTTTCTGGACATGGGTATACCCCTTTCTTTTTTGGTTAAGTATATAATGAAAGTTTTCCTCGAATATGATTGAACCCATTTTGGCTATCCAACAATTATTCCAGTATTAATATTAGTGAGTTAAATGAATTCATTTATAACCAGTTGAAAACAATGAAATAATTGGTTATTATGTAATACTATTACCAGAAGTTACTTTGATTTTTGTTTGTGCATGAGAAAAATACATGACAAAGATGGCCTACTTTGGTGCAAATAAACAAGAAAATGTTTGTATGCTTCCTTTTACCAAATTATAACGAAATAACCCAATAAATCTATAATTCAGTGGTCACTTAAAATAGTTAAAACTTTACAGTTAACAAAATTATTTTACTGGGGGCATTCATTTAAAAATAATTTTTAAGAGCACACTATTAAATCAGATTCATAATTTGAAACATGGAGTTTTTGGGACAGTGCTTTTATAATATGATAAAAATATGAGTATTCTAATATTTCATACTTTAATTGTAGATTTTGGTATGTTGGTTTCCTGAAGTGGGGAAATTAGTCATTCTGCCATCTCATTAAGAAAAAGCAGTAAGAAATATGTTCTTTATGATAAATCTAAATAGAATGCTTCATTGAATAACTTTTACTTCATTGTACTTAAATAGAATTTCTGGTGTCTTAGTAGAAGATTTGTTTTTAAATCACAAAGGTGCTGTATTAATCAGAAAATATTGTATAGTTTAAAATATTAATTGCTTATAAGAATATTATAAATTTTATTTTTTAGTGCAATTTTTATTTTCTTTTTATTAAGCAGATGGACAGCAGGAAGATCATAACAGAAGCATCACCATGAAATGAATCTAAATTGTTTTACTGAGTAGACTTCATTTGTGCAAATAGAAAGCAAGTCCCTGAAAACCAATTTAATGGTCAGAAAACTTTAAGGTCTAATACTTCAATCAATTCCTATGCTGTCTTTCCTGGGATAAGTACAAATAGGCCTATAAATGTATATTTAAAAAGGGAGCTGATGCAATGCTGCACATTTGTAGTTCTGCTTAAGAAACTTTTTATTTTTCTAAGTTTTTTTTAACCTATTATGGGTTTACATTTCAGATAAGAGAAATAAAACATTAGCTCATTTATATAACTCATCAAACTGTTGAAAGTAAGACAGCTTTAGTAGACTCAAAACAGATGTTCATAGGGGCACCTGGGTGGCTCAGTTGGTTAAGCAACTGCCTTCGGCTCAGGTCATGATCCTGGAGTCCCGGGATCAAGTCCCGCATCAGGCTCCCTGCTCAGCAGGGAGTCTGCTTCTCCCTCTTCCCTACCCCCCTCTCATGTGCTCTCTCTCATTCTCTCTCTCTCAAATAAATAAAATCTTTAAAAAAAAATAGATGTTCATAAAAGTTTAAATCTTTTATAAAGTTTTACAGTGTTACTAATAAGCATGTATCCTGATATTTTTTGTCCATTAGAGGATATTTATCTACTGGCATGCCCCCTATTTTAGGTAAATAAATCAAGCTGTTAGAGAAATTGAATATATCTGTTCTGCTGTACTAATTAGTAATAGTGATGTGATGATAACAGTAACATTGAGTATTTTTATGTACAAGAAGATATGTAAACCACTTTACAAATGAATGAGAATTCCTGTGGTATTCTTGTGTTTTCACAACAAAATATCAACTCAGCCTTTTATCTTTTTAAATCACTCTACTTAAACTCTGTCCTCCCTCTTCACTCACTGTTCATTAGGCAAATGGTGGCAGAGGGATTCCCTCACTTTTCATCCATCTTCATTCACAGTGAGGGTTAAAACATGGACAGAATACATTGTTCATCTCCTAATTGACATATTCCTCAGTCAGCCATTTCTTGTTCCTTCAAAGTTGTTGGCATGGAAATGAAGTTGAGGGTTAGATGGTGGGAGTAGCCTGTGACGCCTGTGACACATTGTTTATTTACTTGTGATAAAAACTACAACATTGGCAGTAAAATAAAGGACATGTTCAGAAAAAGGTCATGTTAAAAAATGGGAGAGGTTTGAGGATATGAGGAGAAGGGAAGAAAGAAACTTGGAAGAATGGATGAGACACTTTCACCATATGCCACATGGGACTTGATCTTGCAGAAGTCTCACTGATCATAATATGCCCCGTCAGGGGCCTGAAAACCTAACCTCATCCTGCTTCTTTGGCAGCATTCCAGTCTCTGCTCCTCAGGGATTGCTTTGACGTAGCTCTTCATGCAGAAATATATATTTTTTGCACTTATTTTATGTGAATCTGTATTTTGAAATCCTGTGATACCTCTGATTTATTCCATTGTGACCTCTTATGAGATGTAAGCACCTGAATTCAGTGCACCCATTTTTCAGAACATGGGAATGTCAATGCAGTAGCACTTTGTCAGTTAACTAAGACTGTTACATAGCTACTTTTTCATTATAATTATATTTTACATTATTATATTGAAACTAACATATATTGAAACTAACATAATTCCTATTAATTTTTTACTGACTAGGCTTAGAAAGAATACCCTTGTTTGCTTTCTATCAGGGGTTTGCAGAAGGTATATCCAGTTGAAGAATGCTTCTGTGTTACAACACTGATAACTAAAGAAACTTTCTCGTCAAGTTACCAATTATTCTACTAATATGGTCTACAGGTGGTACATATTTTTCATATGCATTACCAGAATAAAATCTGGGTTTCCCAGAACATATATGCTTTCTTTTTCACAATTATCAGAACTAAGTAACCCAATACATTGTCTTTTAACCATATATTCAAGCAGATTCAGAATTAAATTTTGTAAGTCTTTTCCTTTATTTGTAATTATTTTGAATTATCCTGTTTTAAATAGGCATTTCAATTTTGTAAACAAATTCATTATGAAAGTAGATGGATTATACATTATTTTGGCAACATATGTTTAATTTCCTTTTACTTAAATGGAGTGTGAATGAATATTTTTGAGCTATAGGTGGTGTCCCATTCATTTCCCAACGCCATATGCACTGCGTTGCTTAAAATCCTTCAATGTGAATTATAATGGAATCTTTGTTTTTTAAAATTATCTTTAGAATTGTTCAATACTGGATTTGAACTGATTACATTTTTTCAGAAAGGAATAAGGAATAATTTTTAAAATGTTTTTATTTAAATTCCAGTCAGCTAACATACAGTGTAATATTAGTTTTCAAGTATACAATGTAATGATTCAGCACTTCCATACAACATACAGCGCTCATCACGACAAACACGCTCCTTAATTCCCATCACCTATTTAACCCATCCCCTCACCCACCTCCTGTCTGGTAACCATCTGTTTGATTTCTATAGTTAAGAGTCTCTCTTCTTTTTTTCCCCTTTGCTTCTTTGTTTTATTTCTTAGATTCAACATATGAGTGAAATCATATGTATTTTGTCTTTGTCTGACTATTTCACCTAGCATAATATTCTCTAGCTCCATCCATGTTGTTGCAAATGGCAAGATTTCATTTTTTTTTAGGGCTGAGTAATACTCCATCACATGTATATACACCACATCGTCTATATCCATTCATCAATAAATGGATGTTTGGGCTGTTTCTATAATTTGACTATTGTAGATAATGCTGCTATAAACATCACGGCACGTGTATCCCTTTAAATTCGTGTTTTTGTATTCTTTGGGTAGATACCTAATAGTGCAATTGATGGATTGTAGGGTAGTTCTGTTTTTAACTTTTTGAGGAACCTCCATATTGTTTTACAGAGTGGCTTCATCATTTTACATTCCCACCATCAGTACAAGAGGGTTCCCCTTTCTCCATATCCTTGCCAACACCTGTTGTTTCTTATGTTGTTGATTTTAGCCATTCTGACAGGTGTGAGGTGATATCTCATTGTAGTTTTGATTCACATTGCCCTGATGATCAGTGATGTTGAGAATCTTTTCATGTGTCTGTTGGCCATCTGTGTGTCTTCTTTGAAAAAATGTCTATTCATGTCTTCTGCCCAAATTTTAACTGGATTATTTGTTCCTTAGGTGTTGAGTTGTATAAGTTCTCTATATATTTTGGATACTAACCATTTATCAGATATGTCATTTGCAAATATCTTCTCCCATTCTGTATGTAGGTTGCCTTTTAGTTTTGTTGATTGTTTCCTTCGCTGTGCAGAAGCTTTTTATTATGATGAAGTCCCAATAGTTTATTTTTGCTTTTGTTTCCCTTGCCTCAGGAGACATATCTAGAAAAATGTTGCTATGGCTGATGTCAAAGAGGTTACTGCCTGTGTTCTCCTCTAGGATTTTTATGGTTTCAGGTCTCACATTTAACTCTTTCATCCATTTTGAGTTTATTTTTGTGTATGGTGTAAGAAAGTGGTCCAATTTCATTCTTTAGCACATTGCTGTCCACTTTTCCCAACACCGTTTGTTAAAGAGACAGTCTCTTTCCCATTAAATATTCTTTCCTGCTTTGTGGAAGATTAATTGACCATATAGTTATGGGTTCATTTCTGAGTTTTCTATTCTCTTTCATTGATCTATGTGTCTGTTTTCATGCCAGTACCATAGTTTGGATTACAACAGCTTTGTAATTATAAGAAGTCCAGAATTGTGATACCTATAGCTTTGCTTTTCTTTTTCAAGGTTGCTTTGGCTATTTGTTGTCTTTTGTGGTTCCATATAGGTTTTAGGATTGTTTGTTCTAGCTCTGTGACAAATGCTATTGGTATTTTGATGGGGATTGCATTTGATGTGTAGATTGCTTTAGGTAGACATTTTAACAATATTTGTTCTTCCAATCCATGAATGCATGGAATGTCTTCCCATTTCTTTGTGTCATCTTCAATTTCTTTCATCAGTGTTTCATGGTTTTCATCTTTCACCTCTTTGGTTAGGTTTATTCCTAGGTATCTTAGGTTTTAGTGCAATTGTAAATGAGATTGATTCCTTAATTTTTTTTTCTTCTGCTTCATTATTGGTGTATAGAAATGTATGTTGATTTTGTATCCTGTGACCTTACTGAATTCATCTTTTGGTTCTAGCAGTTTTTTGTTGGAGTCTTTGGGGTTTTTTGTCTAGAATATCATGTCATCTGCAAATGGTGAAAGTTTGACTTCTTTCCTGCTGATTTAGATGCATTTTATTTCTTTTTGTTTTCTGATTGCTGAGGCCAGGACTTCCAATACTATGTTGAATAAAAGTGGTGAGAGTGGACACCCTGTCTTGTTCCTGACCATATAGAAAAAGCTCTCAGTTTTTCCCCAATTTGGTTGATATTAGCTGTGGATTTTTCATATATGACCTTTATTATGTTGAGGTATGTTCCCTTTAAACCTACTTTGTTAAGGTTTTTTATCATGAATGGATGTTGTACTTTGTCAAATGCTTTTTTGGAATTAGCAGTGATTTTTTAAATTATTATTTTCAGCAAAGCTAGAGAAGATCTGCTGAAAACGCAAAAAGAACGTGATTTTCACCGAATGCACCATAAACGAATAGTCCAGGAAAAAAACAAATTAATTAATGACCTCAAAGGGTAAGTTGCTAATATTTGTTGACGTATTTATTAAAGGGTTATTTAATTAATATTAAGTAACTTGGCTATGGCATAAGGTTTGAGGTAAAATAATAATTCAACATTTACTGAGTCTTTACTGTATACTATGCTATGTGTTTGAAATACAAAGATAAGTAAGTTTAGGCCCTTGCTGTCAAGGTTCCCAGAGACTACTAGGATGTGTGATAGGGGAGGAGTTAAACTGAAATATTCTGCATGATGCTATGCCAACCAAGGGTGGTCACCCTAACCTTTAGACTGGGGTATGAGAGGGTTCAGGGACCTATCTCTAGGAATTCTGAAGTATAAGTTAACAGAGGGAGAGGGAGCAGGGTGCTCTGGACAGACATTACATACTGTGCAAAGGCACCAAATCATGAAGGAATATGGCATATTCACCGTATTGTATGCATAGAGAATAAAGTGCAAAAGCTGCTTGACAAGGGTAAGGTGGAGGGGGGGCATATGCTGAATGACCTTGAATTTATGCAAAGGTTTTTAGAAATTATTTTAAAAATATTCAGTTTTATTTTCCCTCCTCCCTTCCCTCTCCTACTTCCAAATTAAACAAAGAAACTCCCCCAAAAAATAAAACAAAAAAGAAGAAAATAATTTATAATCCTTAACGAAAATTTTCCTTTATTTGCTCTAGGGCAGTGCTATCCAATAGAACTTGCTGTGATGTTATAAATATTCTGTATGTGTACTGTCTAATACAATAGCTACTAAGTCACATGTGCTGTTAAGCACTGGCCATGTGACTAGCGCAACTAAGGGATTCGACTTCTAATTTTGTTTGTTTGTTTATTTATTTAAAATTTTATTTATTTTACAGAAAAAGAGAGAGAGCACAAGTAGGAGGAATGGCAGGCAGAGGGAGAGGGAGAAGCAGGCTCCCTGCTGAGCAGAGAGCCCAACATGGGGCTCGATCCCAAGACCCTGGGATCATGACCTGAGCAGAAGGCAAACACTTAACCAACTGTGCCACCCAGGCGCCCCATTTCTAATTTTATTTAATTTTAATTAAGTTTAAATTTAAATAGCCACATTTAGCTATAGCTACTGTATGGGACAACACAGTTTAGGGATGGTAATGACAGTTTCTGTTTTTTGTAGGTGGTTATGGTTATTGTGGCTATTGTGATTTCTAAATCATAGGCTGTCCCATGAAGCTTCAGAATCAATGTACTTAAACTTAATAAATTGTAGAAACTAGAGTTTTCCTTACTTTTCTTAAGTGTCTGTAGGAATAAAGCACCATTTTAAGAGGAAGATTGCATTAACTTAAAAAAAGGGCCTTGAGAATGTTTGTTCTTTGACTTTAACCAACTCTTTTGGTCTAATATTCTGGTTTGAATTTTTTGGTTCATAAAATTGGTCTTAGTCCGGAGAAATTCAGAAAAAGTGTTCAAAATGATTTGTTCCCTTTTTAACTTAAACAGTAACTGAGAAGTAGAACAGTATAATGGAAGGAGCTTGGATTTTGGTGTCAAGTAAACATTGGAAGCCTGGCTTCACCACTTACCTTTAGATGTCCATTGTGTTTTGTCTCTTACCCTTAACAGTGTTGATAATATATTTTGGATTAATATATATAAATACTTGATACTGTACATGGAACATAATAAATGGTAATTTTTTTGCATATATCATAACATTGAAAGTATATGTTGAATATATACTACTTTATCTAGATTTCCCTTTTGCATTTTTATACAGGTCTTTTCAGAACTGTATATTGTATTTTGTTTTAAAAGTACATTCTTTAAATTTGGGAATTATTCTACACTCAGGACAATATAGGAGCCTGTGGTTCCTATTGGTCATGTAGAAGTCCTTTAAAGGTAGCTAAGCTTTTTCTTGTCCAAAGATAAATAATTGTTGTGCCTTCATTAGGGTGAGCCACCCGTTTATCCAGAGGAAAAGCCCAAAGGTATTTTAATAGTTTGTATGTGTATGCACACACACATACAATAAGTGAGTTTGAATCACAGCTCATTCTTTCACAGGTTTGACTCTTCCCACTATCTGTGCTAATTCAAACAGGTTTCAGTACTTCAGTTACTTGGGTACATAACAGTTTAAGAGCACCTTTGTATCTAGTTGTGGCAGCTGAAATATGATTGTTCACTGTTGCTGCTTGGATATTCTACTCTTTGGTAAATTGTTTGAGTTTTTTAAATTGTTTTTTTCTTGAGTCTCTAGCCCATGTTTAAAAATATATCATACTTGTTAAATTTCCTAGTATGTTTAAAGAGAATACTATTGTAATTCATTTCATATAAAAATTCAGCATTTTCAGATTATACTTTTTGTAATCTTCAGGGGCCCTGATGAAGAAATCCACATTACACTGTAATATAATTAACATTTGTGTATTCAGTTAGCCTTTATTTCCACATTTAATCATTAAGAATAATGTCTCCATTTAACCATTGGGATGAATCACTGGTGTGTGTTTTCTAAGGACCTAAGACAAAATTTCAATGATATCCCCAGAGTCACAAAAAAACTAGAGATGAAGTTAATCACCAGTGAACACCTTGTCTGATAGTTGTACTATTGCATAATAAATCAACTGTAAGGAAGAGTGTTTTCCATGCCAGGCTAAATTAGAGTCTAAGTTCTCTATGTTAATATTTTACCCAAATATTTCAGTTATATATCTATATTCCTTTCACTGTAAATCACAAAACGTCAGTCTTAATTTTTTTCTGTAAATTGTTTAACTAAGTAGATAATTAGTTGATTTTACCTATCAGCTTTATAGGAGTTCTCATTTAACATGAGTTTCTTATGAGTTTACTTATTTTCAGAATTATCAATATCAAAAGTTAGAACTTATAAGCAGATGAATTATGAGCTACCTATGGAACTTACAAAACAGACACACTCTTTCAGACTGACTAAACAGAAGGTTTTTGTTTGTTTCAAGTTTTTATTTAAATTCTAGTTAGTTAACATATAGTGTAATATTGGTTTCAGGAGTAGAATTTAGTGATTCATCACTTACATATAACACCCAGCGCTCATCACGACACGCGTCCTCCTTAATATCCATCATCCATTTAGCCCAACCCCCTCCCACCTCCCCTCCAGCAAATGTCAGTTTGTTCTCTATAGGTAAGAGTCTCTTATGGTTTGCCTCCATCTCTCTCTCTTTTTTTTTTTCCCTTCCCCTATGTTCATCTGTTTTGTTTCTTAAATTCCACATATGAGCGAACTCCTATGGCATTTTTCCTTCTCTGACTTATTTTGCTTAGCATAATACACTCCAGCTCCATCCATGTTGTTGCAAATGGCAAGATTTCATTCTTTTTGATGGGTGGGTAATATTCCTGTGTGTGTGTGTGTGTGTGTGTGTGTGTGTGTGTGTGTATACACATCTTCTTTATCCATTCATCAGTTGATGGTCATTTGGGCTCTTTCCATAATTTGGCTATTGTTGATAGTGCTGCTATAAACATCAGGGTGCATGTGCCCCTTAGAATCAGTATTTTTGTATCCTTTAGGTAAATACTAGTAGTGTAATTGCTAGGTCATAGGGTAGTTCTATCTTTAACTTTTTGAGGAACCTCCATACTGTTTTCCAGAGTGGCTGCACCAGTTTGCATTCCGACCAACAGTGTAAGAGGATTCATGTTTCTCTGCATCCTTGCCAACAGAAGGGTTTTTTGAATGTTGTTTCCTTGTTATATTCTAGGGATATTCTACATGATGCTAATTCTTGGGATAAAGGATTATCAACTCATATCCCATGAATGAGTTAGATGCTAAAGTTAGTAATACAGGAAAAATTGTTCCATCAATAATAACAATCCTTGCATTTGTCTACAAATTACAGCACACATTGTTTTGTGTATATAACTCTGTAGCTGAATATGTGTTTATAAATATATAATATTCATGGAAGTGTATAGTATACAGCAAAGTGTATATATAGCACATTAAGTGGAATGGGGGATAGAACTGTACATACTACTTACATTTTTATTTTATTACTCTCTCATGCTTTGCTGAATATGGTTGAATTTTAATACATATTATATATATATATTAAATGTATATGTAACTTAACTTTAGTGCTTATTGCTTTCAGCAATGAGGTATAATAATACATTATGTTAAGATAAATATGACTTACAAATCAATGACTTTTATAAATACTTTCATGAAAATATTGTGCAAAACAAGGACTCCTTTTATTTTTTTAAAGATTTTATTCATTTATTTGAGAGAGAGCACACAAGTGGGGGCGGGGGCGAAGGAAAAGGACAAGCAGACTCCCTGCTCAGCATAGAGCCTGACTTGGAGCTCCATCCCAGGATGCCAAGATCATGATCTGAGTGGAAGTCAGACTGAACCACCCACGTGCTCTTTTATTTTTTTAATAGAAAAACATTTAAAATTATTTTGGGGCTCTTCTGCTTGCATCCATGTCAGAGTAACTGGAATAGAACTAGCTTTCCAACTGGCAACAGATGAGCTCTTCAACTGTAATGAACTACAAAGCTGAATAAAATTTTTGGCAGCTGTTTTTTTTTAGATGTTGGAAAATTGGCAGAGTAGCACTGTGATACCTAAGAGAAGGGAACCATTCAAAGCGAGCAGCATGATCACCTCAGATTTTGGTCCAGAAGTACTTATTCTGACAATAGTGTGGCAAAGTAGAACACAGTCAGAACACAGTAATCTTGATTAACTGATGAGGCAGGGCTGCCGAGGGATCTGGAATTTGCAGGACTGGATACACAAAAGGTGGGAGGTGCATGAAGGAAATTTAAGAAATATTTGTAGTAGTTCCCTTTAATCTTTGACCAAAGACTAAGTTTTGGAATAGTGAGAGAATGATGCCTACAAAGAACAGCTGCTGGGAAACTATGAGTTAAATGGAGATTCCAGAGTTTGCAGATGTAGGAATTCTGACCAGCTACAGTGGAGGAACCTGACTAAAAACTCTGAGCATTCAGTTAAGACCCTGATAAGCCTGGGTGGCTCAGTCTGTTAAGGGTCTGCCTTCAGCTCAGGTCATGATTCCAGAGTCCCGGGATCCAGCCTCCCACGTCAGGCTCCCTGCTCAGTGGGGAGTCTGCTTCTCCCTCTGTCCCACCCCGTTCGTGCTCTCTCTCTCACTCTCTCTCTCAAATAAATAAATAAAATCTTTAAAAAAGACCCTTGATAAACCATGTCATAGGAGCAGAGCTATTCTAGCCCTAGAGAAGGAACTACTTTAAACTTGCCTTAATAAAAGATTAAAAGTAAGCTTTGAAAAGCTCAAATTTCCCATCAGTAAATTAACTGTCTGCCAGAACAAAACTCTTTAAAGGAAGAGAACAAAGTTCAGATAAATATATGTCCAACATATGATAAAATATATAACATATATAGAAGCAGGAAAATGTGTCCCATACATATCCAGGAAAAAATAGAAACAGACCCAGAAATGACAGAAATAACAGAAATAACAGAATTAGTAGATGAAGACTTTAAAACAGCTCTTATGAAATATTTAGAATTTTAAAGAAAATAATGAATATAGTGAGTGGACAGTTGGGAAATAGCAGAAGTGAAATGGGAACTATAAACAAAGAACCAAATGGAAGTTCTCAAAATGGAAAACATATTTGCAACAAAAAATTCACTAAGAAAGGAAGCTGAAAAGAGTTAACAGAGCTTCAGAGAAAAAAAGACTAAATAAACAGAATTGTGAGGCAATTTCAAGTAGTCTATCCTATGTCAGAAGAAGACACTGGAGTGACTTTCTCAACTTTGATAGCTTACTCCAGCTGCTTCATATATCAGTTAAAATTATTTATTCAAGGAATCTGGGAGTGTTCACTGGGTGGGTACATGGACCAAATAAGCCCACTTTGAGCCAGACCTTAGCCATGATGCTACTTATTCTCTGGCCTCTGTAAATCCCCTTTCTAACATAGGGGCTGTGATGTCACTCTGGGTTTGTGGATATTAATAATAACTTCTTAAAATATCCTTTCCCAGTACATCGTCACACAAGTAAATAGCTATAGGTAATTTTGTGGAAGAACTGGGACTGTCATCACAGTGTTATAATTGCTGTGGTGTTATGGAGTTCCTTTTCTACTCTTTGTCACTAGGGCAGCTCAAGGCTTTTTCACTTTTCTGAGTGTTAGCTATCACTTTTTCCAGGTTTCTGAGAGTCATCTCAGCAGTGACTTTGTTACATCCACTGGAGTACTTGTTTCAGTACTTGTAAAATCCAGTGTCTTAAGCAAATTATTGTTTATCCAGTCTTAGGTTATAGCCCTTTTAGCATCTCAAAATCCAGTCTCTGGGGTGCTTTTTTGGTTCTTGTTAATATATGATTAATTCTTACAGCAGTTTGGATGTATATAGTCTCTTTTCTCCCTTACCAAACCATTAGCTTGGCAGTTAGGAGAGGAGGAAGTAGGGCCAACTTCAGGAAGGCATCATTTACGTTTTGGGGAAGATACCTCTACCGCAGTTTGCAGCACAGCTGAAGTGTTAGCTCTCTCTAGGGAAGGAGAGCCACCTCTGCATGCCCACTGGGCCTAAGGAGAAGGGATACAGAAACAACATCCTCAGTGTCATCCTGAGAATTAGAGAAAAAGAGGCCATTTCAATAAGATAAAAAAGAGTCAATTTATCAGGAAGTCATAATATGCATGACTCTAATGTAAGAGCTTCAAAATATATGAAGCAAAATCTGATAAAACATAAAAATAGATATTTCCACAGTTACAATTGGAGATTTTAACATTCCTCTTTTAGCAATTATTAGAAAAAAAGGCAAGAAGTCTCTTAAGTCTATAAAATAAGGCATCAATTAATTGAATGTAATTGACATTTTTTGAATTCCACTTAGGACTTTTCATGTGCACAAAATAGATCATATGCTCAGCCATAAAACAAGTCTCTATACATTTCAGAGAATTGATGTCATACAAAATATGTTCTCTGACCACAACCAAATTAAATTAAGTCAATGACAAAAAGCTCTCTGGAAAATTCCCAAATATTTGGAAATTAAGTAACATCGTTCTAAATAGTCCATGAGTCAGAGAAGGAAGTGAGAAAGTATTTCGATCTGAATGGCTGAAGATGAAGCATATTAAAAACAGTGGGATGCAGCTAAAGCAGTGCTTAAGGTAAAACTGATAGTTTTATTTTATTTATTTTTTTAAATTGATAGTTTTAAATGCTTAGAGAAGAAAATTTTATACTAATAATCTAATCTTGTGCCTTAGATGCTAAAAAAAAAATGCAGAGAAAGAAAAAGAAATGAAATAATAAAAAGATCAGAAACAAATAAACTAGCAAAGGGATAAACAAAAATAAACAAATACATAAAAATAAACAAAATCATGTTGGTTGTTTGAAAATATAATAAAACTGATAAAGTTGATAATAAAATTGAAAAGACTACATAGACTAATCACCAAATGTTGGTCAGAGAGGTAGAGTAACCAAGGCTGTCATATATTGCTGTTGGAAGTAGAAGTTAAAACCCAGCAATTCAACTCCTAGGTATTTTTTCTAAGAGAAAGAGAACCAAAAAATATCTTATATGACTTCGTGTACGAATGTTCATAGCAACCTTAATTCATAATGGCCCCAAGCTAAAATCAGTTCTTCATCAGCAGAATATTGAATAAACACATGGTAGAATATACATACAAAGGAATACAACTCACAATAAAAAGAAATGAATTACTGATACGCACAGCAGCCTAGAAGAATCTAAAACTATGCTGAGTGAAAGAAGTCAGTTTCTGGCCTCATGGAATGAATTTGGAAGTTTTCCTTCCTTTTTTATTTTTTGTAATAGTTTGAGAAGAATAGGTATTAACTTTTCTTTAAATGTTTGGTGGAATTCGCCTATGAAGCCATCTGGTCCTGGGCTTTTGTTTTTTGGGAGTTTTTTGATTACTGATTCAATTTCTTTGCTGGTTATCAGTATATTCAAATTTTCTATTTCTGGGGTGCCTGGGTGGCTCAGTCATTAAGTGTCTGCCTTCAGCTCAGGTCATGATCCCAGGGTCCTGGGATCGAGCCCCGCTTCGGGCTCCCTGCTCAGCGGGGAGCCTGCTTCTCCCTCTCCCACTCCCCCTGCTTGTGTTCCCTCTCTCGCTGTTAAATAAATAAATAAAAAATCTTAAAAAAAATTTTTTTTTTCTATTTGTTCATGATTCAGTTTTCATAGTTTATATGTTTCTAGGAATTTATCTGTTTCTTCCAGGTTATCCAATTTGTTGGCATATATTTTTTCATAATCTCTTATAATTGTTTGTATTCTGTGATGTTGGTTGTTAGTTACATAAGAGAACATATTCTATGATTCCAAATATTGAAGTTCTAGAATCTCCTGAGGCATTAGAAATGCTCTATATTTTGATAACAATGTGGACTACCTGGGCATGCATATTTCTTAAAACTCTAAACTGTAACATTTAAACTCTGTATATTTTACAACAGGTAAACTACACTTAAGTAAAAAAGGTAAAAAAAGGAATTTTGAGGGCATTTTCAAACAAAACAGTTTCTTAAAGGTGCTTACATCATATGTTGAGTTAAATTATTCCTCCTATGAGATAATGAAATATTTTTATACTTAATTTTCCTAATATAAGTTAATTAGACTTGTTTTCAAGACCATCCTTTAGTTTATTTTGATGTTTAATCTTCCATTGTTTGCAGTCCTTGTCTTTTTGACAATTGTTTCTCAATTGATTAAAGAAACTGCAAGTTTTTCTCTCAATGAATAGCAATCTTCTGAGTACATGCTTGAATATAGCAAAACTGTTGGTAGGAAATAGAAAACTAGTTAACTCAAAAGAAATCTGACTTCCTCGTTCCTACCATGTTTAGAGAAGTAGCATACCAAGTAATATTTCTGGCAATTCTTGGCTTGTTATGTTAACCTTTATATGGTTATTCATTTTTTATTTGACTGCAAAAAATGAGAGGAAGAAAAAGGTTTAGATGTTAGATGGAAATCACTGATTTAACTCAATTACCCTTTAAGATGCCCTTTATTTTTCATAGGTTAAAGTTACATTATGCATCGTATGAACCGACAATCAGGGTGTTACATGAGAAGCACCAGGCTTTACTGAAGCAGAAAATGCTGACCTCTCTGGAAAGAGATAGAGCAGTTGGGCAGGTAAAGAGGCCATCAAAGCCACCTCAAAATGATTTTTAACCATTTATTTTTTAATAATATAAGTAGAAATATTGGTTTTATTTCTGAGATAAATTTAAAAAGGTTTTCAACAATTATGTTGTAAAAGAGATTCATTTGGAAATATTGATAAAAATTATTTTGTTCATTTTAAACCTATAAAGATTATTATTAAGCTAAACATTTAATTAAAACATAAATTTATAGGAGATATAAAGTATAGTTAGAGGAAAAAACTCAGCCATTGTAGTCAAATGTGGGTTTATTTATTTATTTTTATTTATTTATTTATTTTTAAAGATTTTATTTATTTACTTGTCAGAGAGAAAGAGAGAGCACAAGCAGGGGGAGCAGCAGGCAGAGGGAGAAGCAGGCTCCCCGCTGAGCAGGGAGCCCGATGCCAACTCAATCCCAGAACCCTGGGATCTGACCTGATCCGAAGGCAGATGCTTAACCGACTGAGCCACCCAGGTGTCCCCAAACTTGGGTTTAAATGCTAACTTTGACACCTATAAACATGGACCTTAAACACTTTGAACTCAGATTTCTCATATATAAAGTATAGCCACAATGACCTGCCTTTTTTTAATATTGTTGTGAAACTTATATGAGGTAATGAAAAAAAACTCCCTGGAATTTACCTCCAAATGAATATTTGACACCCCTACTTTTGGATTTAATTTCATTCATTCTACTGTTAACACCCTTTTCCATTCTTCCTGGGGGTTTTTGCAGAGGCATAGGAACTTCTAGTATAGAATTCAAGAAAGGTAAAACAAAATGTTTATGGACCACTTAAAAAATATGTAAGTTTATTAGAAAATATAAAAGTGCAGCCATGCTTAACATTCTTTTATTGTTTTCTATAGATTTTCATTTTTGGCCGAACTTTCAGAAACTACAATAGCTTGCGTGATGGTTATATTCTTCCTTGAATAATTTTATTGTTAAGACATGCTTTAATCAAGTTGTATTTTGTCTGTTTTTGAGTGTAATTCTTAGCTTCTAAAATGCAAAACATTACTTGTGTCTCCATGCTTCTTTGTGTTTGAATTTTAATTTTGTATTCTTGAATGTCTGAATTGTATTATTGGTAATACTGCATAAAATGAGTTTAATAATAATTTACATTTTTATGGCATTATATGTCAAACCTTCAGAATTTCATCTCCTTGCTCCTTTTCATCTAACCTCTCTCCCTAGCATCCCAACAAAAGGCACAACTCTTGGAGTACTTCAAGCTATATTTAGTTTGCTTCTACTTCTTATCCTGCCACAGGCCGTACTTAGACTTTTGCTTACTTACTTACTCTCTTTATTCCCTGGTCTCATGCCTATCTTACTATTATCCTTCTCCAGGGAGGAATCCATCTGTGATATGACCATATATTCGCAAAAGATCACGTATACTTTGACACCTCTGACAGACCACTCAGACTAAGTTTCACTGTTCAAGGATACTAGAGTCTTCCAGGAATCCATGCTGGCAAGGGCTACTTCCCTTTCAATTGTTGAGTTCTATATCTGCAACCTGTCCTACACTTATCTTATGTGTAATTAGGGCTAAGTTATCTTCCTGAAAAGGCCATCAATTCCCTATCTTTTTTTAAAATTAAATTTAATTTAATTATGTTATGTTAGTCACCATTCAGTACATCATTAGTTTTTGATATAGGGTTCCATGATTCATTTTTTTCATATAACACCCAGTGCTCCATGCAATACATGCCCTCATTAATACCCATCACTGGGTTAACACATCCCCCCACCCCCTCCCCTCTAAAACCCTCAGTTTGTTTCTCAGAGTTCACAGTCTCTCATGGTTCATCTCCCGCTCCGATTCCACCCCCCTTCATTTTTCTCTTCCTTCTCCTAATGTCCTCCATGCATTTCTTATGTTCCACAAATAAGTGAAAACATATGATAATTGACTTTCTCTGCTTGACTTATTTCACTTAGCATAATCTCCTCCAGTGCCATCCATGTTGATGTAAAAGTTGGGTATTCATCCTTTCTGATGGCTGAGTAGTATTCCATTGTAATATGGACCACATCTTCTTTATCCATTCATCTGTTGAAGGGTATCTCAGCTCTTTCCAGAGTTTGGCTATTGCGGACATTGCTGCTATGAACATTGGGGTGCATATGGCCCTTCTTTTCACTACATCTGTGTCTTTGGGGTAAATACCTAGGAGTGCAATTGCTGGGTCATAGGGTGCCTCTATTTTTTTTTTGAGGCATCTCCTCACTGTTTTCCAAAGTGGCTGTACCAACTTGCATTCCCACCAACAGTGTAAGAGGGTTCCCCTTTCTCCACGACCTCTCTAACATTCGTTGTTTCTTGCCTTGTTAATTTTTGCCATTCTAACTGGTGTAAGGTTGCATCTCAATGTGGTTTTGATTTGGATTTCCCTGATGGCTAATGATGATGAACATTTTTTCATGTGTCTGTCAGCCATTTGTATGTCTTCTTTTGAGAAGTGTCTGTTCATGTCTTCTGCCCATTTTTTGACTTATTTGTTTTTTGGGTGTTGAGTTTTAGAAGTTCTTTATATATCTAGGAATTACAGATCACTCATGAAAGAAATTGAAGAAGACACAAAAAGATGGAAAAATATTCCATGCTCATGGATCGGAAGAATAAACATTGTTAAAATGTCTGTGCTGCCCAGAGCAATCTATACCTTCAACGCAATCCTAATCAAAATTCCAATGACATTTTTTAATGCTGGAACAAATAATCCTAAAATTTGTATGGAATCAGAAAAGACCCTGAATCACCAAGGAAATGTTGAAAAAGAAAAACAAAGCTGGGGGCATCATGTTGCCTGATTTCAAGCTATATTACAAAGCTGTGATCACCAAGAGAGCATGGTACTGGCACAAAAACAGACATATAGACCAATGGAACAGAATAGAGAACCCAGATATGGACCCTCAACTCTGTGGTCAAATAATCTTGGACAAAGCAGGAAAAAATATACAATGGAAAAAGACAGTGTCTTCAATAAATGGTGCTGGGAAAATTGGACAGCTATATACAGAAGAATGAAACTCGACCATTCTCTAACACCATACACAAAGATAAACTCAAAATGGATGATAGAGCTCAACGTGAGACAGGAATCATCAAAATCCTAGAGGAGAACGTAGGCAGTAACCTCTTTGACATCGGCTACAGCAACTTCTTTCAAGATACATCTCCAAAGGCAAGTGAAACAAAAGGGAAAATGAACTTTTGGGACTTCATTGAGATAAAAAGCTTCTGCACAGCAAAGGAAACAGTCAACAAAACAAAGAGGCAACCCACAGAATGGGAGAAGATATTTGCAAATGACACTACAGATAAAGAGCTGGTATCCAAGATCTATAAAGAACTTCTCAAACTCCACACCCAAAAAACAAATAATCAAGTCAAAAAGTGGGCAGAAGAGATGAACAGACACTTCTCTGAAGAAGACATACAAATGGCTAACAGACACATGAAAAAATGTTCATCATCATTAGCCATCAGGGAAATCCAAATCAAAACCACGCTGAGATACCACCTTATACCAGTTAGAATGGCAAAAATGGACAGGGAAAGAAACAACAAATGTTGGAGAGGTTGTGGAGAAAGGGGATCCCTCTTACACTGTTGGTGGGAATGCAAGTTGGTACAGCCACTTTGGAAAACACTGTGTAGGTGCCTCAAAAATTTAAAAATAGAGCTACCCTATGACCCAGCAATTGCACTCCTGGGTATTTACCGCAAAGACACAGATGTAGTGAAAAGAAGGGCCATATGCACCCCAATATTCATAGCAGCAATGTCTGCAATAGCCAACTTGTGGAAAGAGCCGAGATGCCCTTCAACAGATGAATGGATAAAGAAGATGTGGTCCATATTACAATGGAATATTACTCAGCCATCAGAAAGGATGAATACCCAACTTTTACATCAACATGGATGGGACTGGAGGAGGTTATGCTAAGTGAAATAAGCAGAGAAAGTCAATTATCATATGCTTTCACTTATTTGTGGAACATAAGGAATAGCATGGAGGACACTAGGAGAAGGAAGGGAAAAATGGGAGGGGGGAACTGGAAGGAGAGATGAACCATGAGAGACTGTGGACTCTGAGAAACAAACAGGGTTTTAGAGGGGAGGGGGGAGGGGGGATTGGTTAGCCCGGTGATGGGTATTAAGGAGGGCATGTACTGCATGGAGCACTGGGTGTTATACGAAAACAACGGATCGTGGATCACCACATCAAAAACGAATGATGTATTGTATGGTGACTAACATAACATAATAAAATTTTAAAAAAAAAGGAATTACCAAGTAAAAAAAAAAATAAAAAAATTTTTTAAAAGTGAAGCTATATTAAAATATATGCAAAGTTCCTCTATGATCTAACATGGAAGATACATCAACTTTTATGCTTATTTTTTGATTATATCTTTATATTCAGTGTCTGCTTTATTTCAGTGATGCTCTGAGAAGTCACTTCTTTTTTTTTTTAATTTATTTATTTTAGAGAAGTGGGGGAGGGACAAAGGGAAAGGGAGAGAGAGAATCTCAAGCACACTCCCCACTGAGCACAGGCTCTACACGGGGCTCGATCTCATGACCCTGAGACCACGACCTGAGCCAGGGGCTCAACCGGCTGAGCCACCCAGGCACCCCTCTGGGAAGTCACTTCTAACCAAAACTTTTGGGGTATGATCTTGGAGCAGTAGGAAGTATCTTATCATTTTTATCTGTATTCCTAATTATCACTTCTTTAAAAACCTTATCTTGAATATTTAGCTCACTATCTTTCTCTTTAAACATACAGATCTCTCTAATGTCTTGCAAGAAGAAAGGTTAGGATTTAGAATTTTTTTATGATACTCAGTTTGTATATAAAAGGGAAAGTATACTGTGAGATGACAAAAATCTAAAAGACATATGCATTTTCAAATTCTTTTGGTAGCTAATGGTATAGCAACTTTCAAATTTATTTAAATCTTATAGAAAAACCTATAATTTGTTTTGTTTTACAAAATCACTGAAAATGTTCAAAATTCTGAATTACAGCCCTATGATTGAAAAGATATAAAATTTGTTAGTGTGTGTGTGTGTGTGTGTGTGTGTGTGTGTATGTATATATAAAATAAGTTACATTTTATCTTTTTTTGGATCATGGTCTCTAATTCAGGAGGTATTCTAAAAAATAAATGTATATATTTTCTAATCTGCCTGCTGAGAGAATCTAGAAGTAATGACACTCCAATAGCAAATGAGTATACCCAGAGCATAGATACCTGTTTCTAATACCATTCTCCAATAAAAAGAAGTTAGGGCTCCTTGGAGAAGTGGCTGATTATAGGCTGGGCAGGAAATACAAAATGAACCTGGAACATTTGTCCCATCTTGTTGCACTAGAATGTTAGGAGATACTCAGTAAAAGAAAGAGAGAGAGAGAGAAAAGGTAAGGGGGAAGGGACTGAACAAAACATTAGGGTATGTCAAGGGACAAAGGAACTGTCGAGGGCACTTCCTAAATGGACCAACAACCAAATTTGGTTTGGCTGTTGAGACTGGTGGTGCTATACACACAGCAAGAAGGTATGCAAACACTTACATTATATAATTGAGCTCTGTGGGGAGAGCAGCCCATGCCTTACATGCAGGTCAGAAATGTCTTGAGAGAACTAAGGAAGGAGACTGGTTTGGGGTTTTTGTTGTGTTTAGGGTTTGGGAGCACGATGAGAGTCCCTGTGTGGGAGGAGGGCCCTATATGGTTTGAATCTCCCACCAGTGGCAAAGGAGGGAGCATCCAGTCTTTCATAGCCTCTTGCTCAGGTGTGGGGCCCTAAGGGAAGCAGGAAGTAAGGCTTAAAAACTGTTAGCAGCTAAACATCAACAAATGGAGTCATACTGATTACAGGAATCATCCTGAAACAGCTCTGTATTAATAAATACTGTATTAATAATACAGTATGGGATTATAACCCAAAGTATAAAATAAATGTGTTCATAATGATATAAATAAGTGGATGAGTATGTAAATGGAGGAAAATAAAAATATTTCTCTCAAAGAAGAATCTCAAATGACATATGTAGATAATCTTTCCTTCAGAAGGTGGAGCTTAACACTCCAGTTATTCATTGTTGGCTATACTAAATGATTTGCTTCCACAAGTACAGTGGAAATGGGGGAAAGGGTAATTTTACAGTAGAGAAACCTGGCAAATACTACTTCAGGAAGGTGATCAGGGTTATCATCAATCTTTAATCATGTTGATAAATACCCTTGATGAGCTATTAATGACACTTCTACTCTGTGGTCTTCCTCCTCAAAACCATAACTCTCACATTTAGGTCTTTTATCCATTTTGAGTCTATTTTTGTGTATGGTGTAAGAAAATGGTCCAGTTTCATTCTTCTGCATGTGGCTGTCCAATTTTCCCAACACCGTTTGTTGAAGAGACTGTCTTTTTTTCCATTGGATATTCTTTCCTGCTTTGTCGAAGATTAGTTGACTGTAGAGTTGAGGGTCCATTTCTGGGTTCTCTATTCTGTTCCATTGATAAGTGTCTGTTTTTGTGTCAGTACCATACTGTCTTGATGATTACAGCTTTGTAATAGAGCCTCAAGTGTGGAATTGTGATGCCACCAGTTTTAGTTTTCTTTTTCAACATTCCTTTGGCTATTGGGGGTCTTTATCATATGATTTCACTCATATGTAGAATTTAAGAAACAAAACAGGAGCATAGGGGACAGGAGGGAAAAATAAAACAAGACAAAATCAGAGAGGGAAACAAACCATAAGAGACCCTTAATCATAGGAAACAAGCTGAGGGTTGCTGGAGGGGAGAGGGGTGTGGGGATGGGATAACTGGGTGATAGGCATTAAGGAGGGCACATGATGTAATGAGCACTGGGTGTTACATACAAGTGGTGAATCACTGAACTCTACCTCTGAAACTAATAATACACTATATGTTAATTAATTGAATTTAAATAAAATAATCAGAATAATAAAAAGAAGACATGATGACTAAATGTAAGGTATCCTGGATGGGATCTTGGAACAGAAAAAGGATATTAGAAAAATCTTGGGGAGTCTGGGTGGCTCAATCAGCTAAGCATCTGACTTTTTTTTTAAAGATTTTATTTATTTGACAGAGAGAGACGCAGCGAGAGAGGGAACACAAACAGGGGGAGTGGGAGAGGGAGAAGCAGGCTTCCCGCAGAGCAGGGAGCCCAATGTGGGACTCGATCCCAGGACCCCGGGATCAGGACCTGAGCCGAAGGCAGATGCCTAACCAACTGAGCCACCCAGGCGCCCCAGCATCTGACTCTTGATTTCGGCTCAGGTCATGATCTCAGGGTGATGAGATAGAGCCCCACATCGGGCTCCATGCTCAGCACCAAGTCTGCTTGTCCTCCTTCCCCCCCTCACTTGTACTCTCTCTCTCAAATAAATAAATAAATAAATAAATAAAATCTTAAAAAAAAAGAAAAACCTTAATGAAATTAGAATGCAATATGGACTTTGTTAATAATAATGTATCAATATTGTCTCATTACTCGTGTCAAACGCACTATGGTAATGCATGATGTTAGCAGTGGGAATAAGGTGGTGGTACACAAGAACTCTGTATTACATTGCAACTTTTATGTAGACCTTACACTATTCTAAATAAGCGCATTTAAAATTTTTATAATCTATTTTGGCATCCAAGAATAGATATACATTTTTTACTTTTTTTTCCAGTCAGGCATTTCATGAGCACTAATCTATAGGTTACAATTTATTATCTGCTATTTTCTATTAATAAAGGAATGTTACTACTCAGTGATAGAAGGAAAGATGTGTATATCCATATATAATTAAACAGATGGTTTTTTGTGTTGGTATAATCACATACAATGAGGGATGAGAGAACTCTTTAAGGTTGAATTTTTAATTCAAGTCTATTTTTCAGGAAATATAGGTAAATGATATGCCACCAAACTAACAAATGTTCTTAATTATAAAACATGTTTAATAAAACAAGGAGTGTCCATGGGTGGAAAATGAGCTAAGAGTTTCAGGAAAAACAACAGTCTCTTCATATTTTACTTCCCAACTAATACTTCCTCATCTTTTATAAACAGAAAGATGAATTAAGTTGTTGTGAAGTAATTTCAACAGAGGAGAAACTTCTCTCAAAGTAGAATACTGAATAATTATCATTCAAAGTGTGCAATAAGTATTCTTGATTCAGGAAATGATGCTGTGGAATAAATGTTTCAGATGCTTATTTATAATGGATACCTAATAATTCCCCATGGAATTGAATTTAAACTTAAAATTATGTTTTTCTTTTGTTACAATTCATGTTTAAAATTTTTTTAATATATAGGAATTAATTCAAGAGGTTAATGTTTTTATATCTTGCAGTTGATATTTAAACATTGCATTTTATTCAATCCTTTTTGGGTCATTTTGTATATAACCCCATATCTTTTGATTTTATTTTTTAGATTTCTGGGCTTCAAGCAACACTGAAGCATATGGAAATAGGGCATAATTATCATGCTTCTGAAATTAGAGGTAAAAGTAAAATGTGATTAAACTAATTTAATATTGGCTGGTGAGTTTTAAATTTTATCAGAGCTCCAAATGCTAGAGATACTTAAAAGTGAATAAATGATATGATAACTATTTTATAAATTAAAATGCTAATGAAAAGATCAAGAGGGAGTATAGATACAGTACTGTATAGATTAATTTTAGAGAAAAATATGAGTAAACTATGATGGGAGGACTTCTGTTTCTGGCCATGATGGAGTATCTGGTACCAGACTAACCTTCTTTCAGTAAAAAACTCTTAAAACTAACTATGTGTAAGGCAGCTACTTTTAGGCATTGGAAAATAGCACAAGTCACAGAAGGTAAGTGATAGAAGGAAAATTTTAAAGTTGAGATCCACCATCACCATGGCTTTTTGTGCCTGTGGAAATTTCCAAACCAAATTCCATGGAAATGGAGGTCAAGAAGAGCTTGCCAGTCCTGATGAACTGAAAGGGCAAAGATCATAGTTGACAGCTGTCAAAGCAACTAGAATCTGTAGGAAATTGCACTAGATAAAAGGGTGCTGCAATGAGCAGTGGTTCAGTTTGTGAGGGCGTTTACTATGAGTCCTTAGTTGATAGCCAGGCTGTACACATAGACTACCAGAGACTTACCAGAAAGAGAAGACTTTATAGGGCTCAGAGAGGAACAAGGATTCTAGAAGTCAAACAGAGATGGGAGACGTTGCCATGCCTGGAATGGAGAGACCTCATTAACATCTTGGTAACACCTACTAACATTTAATATAATCATATTAACATAACACTTGTACTGCCCTATAAAACCAAAAAACAAAGCTTACATAGAATTTCTAGGGAAGACAGAATTTGGAGTTTGAATCTTGCCAAGTTACAGAGCCTTGGGAAAAATTTAGAGCTTTGCGTGGATCCACCTTAATAAAGCATAAAATTAAACCTAGAATTTCAAGGTGATCATCAAAAAATTAAACTGCCTGCTAGAATAAAAATCACTACCCTTTAAAGGAAGGCAGTTGGCCAGAGTCTTTATAATCTATTATCTATACTGCATAGTATGTAATTAAAATTTTCTGTACATGTTATAGAAACAGGAAAAGTTGATCCACAATCAAGACAAAACTCAATAAATGGAAACCTACACTGAGATGGCCCAGGTGTTGGATTTCGCAGATAAAAATGCTAAAGCAGCTATTTTGAATATGATCAAGGACTTAAAGAAAAATATGACATTAATTGAGGAGATAGGGAATCTTAGCAGATACATAGAAACAAAAAAAAGGAAATTGAAATTCTAGTACTGAGAAATATGGTAGCTTAAATGAAAATTTTATAGTTCACAACAGATTGGAGATGACAGGCATGTCAGTGAATTTAAGAGACATTAATTAAAACCTAGTCTGAAGAAGAGATAAAAGGGAAAGATCTGTGATGTTTTGAAGTGGCTTTTGGTCAAAAGGAATAAATTTCAACCCAACATGAAGAAATAGATTCTTTTAATTGCAGAATCCCAATTACCTGAATAAAATTAATTCCTTAAATTCTGTACTGAATAATTTTATGATCTTGATAAACATGCATTCTGGTGTTAGGTATGGGACTTGCAGTACCTTTTCCCAAGCTTCTGGTTTTAGCCTTTGGCTGTGTCATGTCAGACTCTCATCTCTCTGACTGCCTGATCAACTTGGAACCGTACTTAGCCAGGAACTCTAATTTGAAGAGAAGTTGATTTGTTGGTTAACTGGCTGTCTCTTATAAATACTGTCATCCTTCATAATATGAATTAAGTCCCCCTCCTTTTGCTCATTTTAGTTTAATTTTTAAAAACTTTTTCTACCTGTCATCCATATAAAAGTCTACCCATTTATTTTGGGCAAAGGTTGGTATGGCAGTAGAGATTCTTAAAATTAAATATTATTCACTCTGTACCTAGGGAACAATGAATTGATCATCATTTACTCTGAACTTTGGGAAAAAGACAAATTAATTGTTATTCAATCCAAATTTAGGGATAAGACAAAAATTGAACTGATTTAGAGTAATCAAGTTATTTTAAATATACCATATTTTTTGATTATAAAAGTGATATGCCTATTTTAGAAATTTTAAAACTGACAAACTTTATTTTTAAAATTATCCATAGTTGTACTACCCAGAGAGAATATTATTAATACTACAGTACTGAACTTTTTCACCTGAAAATGGTTTTTAATTCTACATTTATTCTTATATGATATGTAGAATAATAGAAAAATTCCTAGGAGAAACTATGAACGAGTGAATTATTATTGATTAGATATTTGAAGAGACAATTCTCTATTATTTTTCTTTGTTGTTATGAAACATAATATATATCAAATATTTACAAGAAACTATACAGAAAGCACATTAATATTATATATTATGAGATAAGAGCAGTTTTTGTACAAATTACTTAATTTCAAAAAAGTTTATGAATATGCTGATTTTGATATGTTTGTGTTGGTTATTAACTTATATTACTTTGCTTTCCTATAAGGTTGTAATTTGAATGCAATAATGCCTATTTCCAAAGCAGGTTATAAAGATACATATAATTGTATTTTAATATATCTTATAACTTATGATAAGAAATTATGAATTCAGGATGAACAGCTAGAAATTGGAAATGTTAGATGAAGTGAAAAACAACTATAAAAGCTGACTTCAGAGGTTCATAGAGGAAAAAGGTGTCATTTGGAGTAAAGCAAAATATTCCATAAGGTTCTTAGCTTAATAAATTGCTGCTTTTTAAGTTGGATATTTTGTTGCTGCTCAGAATTGCATTATGGTACCAATTTCATATGACTATATGGAATATATGGCCCAGATTAGAAAGTAAAATTAAAGTAAAAATACAGTAAATTTAAAGTAAAGCCTCTTCCTTTTACCTCGATTTGCCTTTTTCTGAATTACAATTAGATATGTGCTTGATCTCCTTATTTTAGCTTACGTGTGTCCTAATCGCTTAGATGTTTTCTGTTTAGCTCTCTGGGCCAGATTGTGGATAATTTCTTCAAAACCTTTTTTTCAGTTAAATAATTCTCTTTTCAGTTGGGTTTAATCAAGTGACTGGCACAATGTAGGTCCTTATGTATTTATTTTGTTAAATGAATATATTCATGCATTTTTATTTATTTATTTGATATATACAAAATAGGGATATTTATTGGAGATCTGAAAATAAGGTTTGGAAGAATTGACACTAATGATATTGAGTCTTCAAATCCATGGGCACAAAATATATTTCCATTTATTTGGATCTGCTTTGACTTGCTTTATTAGTTTTTTATAGTTTTTCACTTACAGATCCTGTACATATTTCTTGGATGTATATGTAAATATTTAATTTATTTTAATGTTATTATAAGTTTATTGTCTTTTAAATTTCAGTATCTAATATTCATCACTGGCATATAAGAAAACAACTGACTATAGTTTATTGATCTTATATTTGTGATTTCACAATACTTACTGTAAGTTTCAGGAGATAGTTCCTGATTATTTTGTGTTTTCTATACAATCATGTCACCTATGAATAAAGGCAGTTATTATTTATTCTTTTCTAATCTGTATGTCTATTTCTTTTTCTTGTCTTATTGTACTAGGTAGAACTTCCAATACACCGTTGAATAAGAGTGGTGAAAGGGAAAATTGTTGTCTTTTTCTTGATGCATTTTTTTTTTTTCCTAGGCAAAGAACTTTATTAACCTTGTTTCAAACTTTATTCCCAGGCTTCTTCAGCTTAATTAGCTGCAAAGAATGAATTGTGTATAAGCAAAAACTGAAAAGAGCTGCAGTGTCCAAGGGGCTTGGGCTTAAAAATATTAGAGATCTAGATTTTATCAGATCCACGAACAAAATTTTAAAAAGCAGTCATAATATAAAATAGCAGCTCCCAGTAACTTCTTCAAGTTTTATGTTCTTCAGAAGTTGACTCAATTCAGTTTTCTTCATTCTTGGAATCTTCATCCAAATTCTCCACAAGATCTGGAACTTCATCATCATCCTCCTCTCCGGTAGCAAGTGGTGCTTTTCCATCCACAGATTGTTTGGGCAGAGCTTCAGCCAGTCTTCTTAAACTAGTCAGACTGTCTGCACCAAGTTGGTTTAAGATACTGGGTAGCATTTCTGTCAGCTGCTTTGTCTCAGCATGGCCTGGAATGGTGAAAGTGTTCACTGCCAGTGATGCCTGAACTTTGGGGTTGTTAAAGTGGATCACTGTTCCTTGGTTTGTGAACATATTCACTTCTTCAATACCAGAGATATTGTTTACCCCTAACTTCTTTAAGGAGAACTGAAGTTTTTTATCATCTGCTGTAGCCATTCTATGAACCACCTTCTTCTTTCGGCAAGCAGTTCCTTTCCCACCAATGCGCACTTGTGCTTGCAGTTTGGCGAGTTTCTCCTGGTTCATGATAGTTTCTTTCATCTTGTTGGAGCGGAAATGGGACCGCGCGGGGGAATAGGGTTGGCGCTCAGGGGGTCTCGGGCGGACCAGCTGAGATTAGGTGCACACACCTCTTGATGCATTTTTAAAATCTTTTTTATTTTTTATTTTATTAATTATTTTCTTTTTTTTCTTTTTTTATTATGTTCAGTTAGCCAACATATAAGTACATCATTAGCTTTTGATGTAGTGTTCAGCAATTCATCAGCTGCACATAACACCCAGTGCTAATGCCCATCACCCAGTTGCCCCATCGCCCCACCCTCCTCCCTATCTGCAACCCTCAGTTTGTTTCCCCAGAGTCAAGAGTCTCATGGTTTGTCTCCCTCTCTGATTTCTTCCCACTCAGTTTTCCCACCCCTCCCCTATTCTGTATTCGTTCATTTTTGATGTTTAATGAGGGCCTGAACATACTCAGTTAACATTGATTGAATGAATGTGTGCATACATAAAGGGATTGTTGAAGGATGAAATATAGCACTGGGGGTACAATAAACAAAATTTCTATAAGTGAAGATGTGTTTGTTTGATGTTTACTTCATTTATCTTAAGAAATTATACTTTTCTTAAGATGTTGATTGTGCCCGAGTAAAATCTGGGAAATTGCACAGCACTAATCAGTAATATAGGCCTGTCATTAATAAGCATTGGGTGTGATAAACATAAAGATGCTATGATAGAGACATGGAATTTGCTAGGGTATTACTAAACATTAAGAAGCACTATGTGGAATTTGAGAATTATATGCACTTAACCATGAATGTGATAGACTTTTAGGTCTGAGCCTCTTCTTTTTTTTTTTTTTTCTTTTAAGATTTTATTTATTCATTTGAGACACAGAGATACAGAGAGAGAGAAGCATGAGCAGGGGGAGAGGCAGAGGGAGAGGGAGAAGTAGTCTCCCCGCCGAGCCAGGAGCCCAATGCGGGGCTCGATTTCAGGACCCTGGGATCATGACCTGAGCCGAAGGCAGATGCTTAAACATCTGAGCCACCCAGGCGCCCCTATGTCTGAGCCTCTTATTCTGCAAATCTTTGTGCAAGTGAAAGTGATGTTTATCTGATGGAGAGTGGAAATCATGTTTGTACTTGCTACACCGAGAAATAATTGAGAAGTGTTATTTCTCTGCTAATTCCACATGTATTCTGCAATGTTTCTTCTCATGTTTTGGTTACGAGTGTTGAATATTTTCCTAAACATGATTAAGTGTGAACTTTTGTAATTTCATTTTGTTGTGGAAAAACTACATATACTTATAAACCAAAGCCTTTTTGGTTTTTGACTTTGTTATCCTTAACATTTTGTTTGTTTGCTTCTTCATTTTTATTTTATTCTCTTATGAAGTGATGCTTAGTCATGTTTTGCATGCTACGTGAGATATGCTCATGTTCTTAGAATTACCTGCTGGAATCCTGGGTTTCTCTACTGCTTTCTATTACTTCCCTATAGATATTTACTATATATATTCTCCTCATATATAAAGGGGAACAAAAGGTAGTTACTTGACAGAGTTATCGACAGGATTTTGTGAAATTATAAATGCAAATTGTTTAGACCAGTGGCTGTTAGGTAGTAAAAAGTCAATGAGGCATGAATGCTCATTATTATTATTTTAAATTATTATCATTTTTTTTTTAAAGATTTTATTTATTCATTCGACAGAGAGACACAGAGAGAGAGGGAACACAAGCAGGGAAGCGGGAGAGGGAGAAGCAGGCTTCCCACAGAGCAGGGAGCCCAATGCGGGGCTCGATCCCAGGACCCTGGGACCATGACCTGAGCCGAAGGCAGACGCTTAACGACTGAGCCACCCAGGCGCCCCTAAATTATTATCATTATCAGGATGTCACTGTTGGTTGTTAAAAAGGAGAATATAATAAAAGAGAACTGGAAGTGAAAATTTTTCCTTAATGTCAGGGAGCTGTAATTGTTGCCTTTCCCCCACACTTTGACTTCCCAGATGCTGTGGGGCTCTAACTTTTAGCACCATTCAGGGAGGATAGGCAGTCTGGATACCCAAGTGTTTGAAGTCTTTTAAGTACTTTCATGTAGAACTGTGTTATTCAATATTCTGTTTTTATGTTATTGTCAATGTTATTTTGGAGATTTTCTCCTTTTTCTGAAACTGGTACTGAATAGGAAAAGTCAGAAAGAATCTAAATGCCAGCTATGTGCTTCCTTGCCTTTATTACCTCAGAATTCTTTGAGAACCTGGACTCATCCAGATATTTTTTGTGTTTATCTTTTCTCTATTATAAATCTAGTGTTATATTTAGAACATTTAGTTATTTTATTTAAGAGTTAATGATTATAACTTTATTAGTTATTTGCAGTTAGTTTCCTCTTTAGAAATAAAGGGGGAAATTATGTATACTTAAGTAGGTATATGTATATGGAAGGATGTGTAAAAGAAAGAGACTTTCCCTGTCACTTTTGTTTTTCCCTCAGGTGGTTTTAGTAGGACTGTTCTTTATGTCCAGGAGAGTTTGGAGACTAATGTTACAACTACATTGGAGTATTACCCAATGTTTTCCTTTCTGTTTTTTTCAACATCGAGAAGCATAAAGAATAATATTTTATTAATACAATATTCTTTTAAAAATCTGTTATTTATTATCCAGTTCCACTTGGGAAATTTTGTCATTGCTACCATTCTCTCCTTGACCCTTTTCAACTTTACTTGTATACACATTAAGCCTCATGACAGGAATTGGATATAATGTAATTGGAGATTGGCTCCTATGATCTCTAACTGGCTCATCATGCCATTTCACTTGTCATGACCTTGCAGTCATGACACTCCGAATTTTGGGGAAATGAATTTGACAGCTCACTTTAAACATTTTGGTGGTATTTTAATATTATTAGTTTAATACTTTAAAAAATACATGTATCATTATGACTTTGGCTTTCGTATGTTTGGTTAAAATTATATTTATTGTGGAGAAACGGAATAGATACTAAGAATAAATTGTGTTATCTTGTAGTTGTTCCTAATTCTGAAAAGGAAAATGCACCAGAAGGTCCTACTCAGAAAGGTCTTCGTGAAGCCAGGGAAAAAAACAAATGTAAAACAAAGATAAAAGCTAATACAAAGGTATGACTTTTTGTTCTTGTTTCCATTAATTCATACTTAACTCAGATCTTCAGATCCGTGAACTCATATGGTATCATTATTTTACTGGAAGAGGAATTTAGAGGTTATATATTCCAAGGCCCTTGGTTTATAGATAAAAATGGAGGTCCTCAAATGTTACTAATATGTGAGGGACATATGCTTATTGGTGGCAGAGACAACTCAGTGAATCAGCCTGCCACCTACCTCAACTTAATCACAGGCATGTGTGCTCACCTACTCAGTTTTCTGCTTAGTCTATCCAAAAGAAGTAACTCCTACGTCATCCCTTATTTCTTTTTTCATAGTATAACTTTAAACTTTTCTTAGTTTTCTTTAAAAGTAGAATGGGAAGAATTATGGCCCATTTAAGAATCTCCTTATATCTGAGTACCTTTGCTTTGCAATCAGGCTGATAGTTAAACACTTCTGTAATGATGAAAGAAAAATGGTATTTAAATGTGTGGTCAGAGATCAAAAATGAGGAAGAAAGAAAAGCACGTAAAACCTGTAAGGGGTTTAATTTCTTGTTATGATAATTGCATGAAAGTCTAGCTGAGGTAATGAGTTTTCGTACAAAGTACATAGTTTTGAGTTCTAAAATATCTGATATTTATTTACAAATTAAAATACTTACAATTATAATATTTTTAGTAGTAGTAATTCTATAAGAACAATAGATTTTTATGAATTAAAATAATGCAATAAGCCTTTTATTTAGCTAATAATATCAATAAAGTTTTTTCTTCAAAGGTATGCCTTGGAATCCAGTATCATATAATATTGAATAAACTACAGACTAAATAATTTTAGATTATACTTAGGCTTTGGTAATTACTTTGTAATATTCAGATTAGTATTTTACTGTTCCTCTATTATCACTATTAATTTAGGATTTAAGGTGTTTGGGGTAGATCTTTTCTTATCAGTGCCTCCAGCTTCCCTGTGCCAACAACCTCCCATCAGGATGGACCTTCCCTTTTTGCCACCATAAAGCTTTCCCACTCCTCTACCTACCTGCCTTTGAGTCTCTGCTGAATGCAAGCAGTGGTAGTGGATGACTCTCTTGCTCTCAACAAGTAATTCTTGTTCTCATTTGGGAACAGAGGAGCATATAAAGCACCCCAAATAAAAAAAAAATCAGAGTTAAGGATTTTCAGTGTGTTGGTGGTGATTGTCATCAGGAACATTTTCATCTTCTAATGGCATAGGCATTCCCTTTAAGGTACTAAGTCATACTTAGGAATGATTTGTTGATTCATTCACTAAGTGTTTATGGCTTGTAAGACTTCACATTAGTAATGCAAAGTTGGCTTTTTGTGTAACAAAAGGCTACTAAAATATAGGACAAACACATTAAATATTTATGCATAGTATATTCTATTTCAGTGCATTAAAATATTTAACATAATACCTACAACATGATAGAAAAATTTGGGCCTTACAAAAGTGCTGAAGTGCAGCATGAAGTGGATTCCTCCCCCCTTCACCAAGTAATCATTTTTACTAATATTTCTCTTTTAATTTTTTTCCCTACAAGTTTATACACTTTGACCAACATCTCCCCAGTGTCCCCACCCTCCAGCTCCTAGTAACCACCATTCTACTCTTTGCGTCTATGAGTTTTTGCTTTTTTAGATTCACACATATAAATGATATCATACCGTATTTATTTTTTGCAGACTTGTTTCATTTAGCATAATGTTCTC
Source organism: Halichoerus grypus (assembly GCF_964656455.1). Taxonomy (NCBI): domain Eukaryota; kingdom Metazoa; phylum Chordata; class Mammalia; order Carnivora; family Phocidae; genus Halichoerus; species Halichoerus grypus. Next base: position 170,865,734 of record NC_135715.1, read on the forward strand.
AATGCCCATCTATGTTGTCACAAATGGCAGAATGTCCTTCTCTCTCATAGCGGAATGCTAATCCATTGTGTGTGTGTGTGTATACACACATCATATCTTGTTTATTCATTCATCCATTGACAGATGGTTAGGTTGTTTCTATAACTTGGCTATTATGAATATAGGGAGTGCAGATATCTTTTGGAGATCCTATTTTCATTTCCTTTTGATATATGTTCAGAAGTGGAATTGCTGGATCATATAGTAGTGCTATTTTTATTTTTTTTGAGGAACTCCCATACTATTTTCCATAGTGGTTATACCAATTTACATCCCCATCAACAGTGCACACAGGTTACCTTTTCTTCACATCCTTACCCACAATTGTTATCTATTGTCATTGCAGTCTCTTATGATCCTATGTATTTCTGTGCTCAGGTGTAATATCTCCTCTTTCATTTCTGATTTTTTGAGTTTTCACTCTTTTTGTCTTAGTCTAGCTAAGGGTTTGCCAATTTTATTTACCTTTTCAGAAAAGCCAGTGTTAATTTTGATCTTTTTCATTGTTTTTATGGTCTCTATTTCATTTATATCTTCACTGATCCTGTTACTTTCTTCCTTCTGCTAATTTTGGGCTTAATTTTTCCTCTTTTTCTAGTTCTTTGAGGTATAAAGTTAGCTTGATAATTTGAGATCATTCTTTTTTCTTAATAAATGCATTTGTCACTATAAACTTCTCACTAAGAACTGCTTTTACAGCATCCCACAGATTTTGGTGTGTTGTGTTTCCATTTTCATTTGTTTCAAGAATTTTTTATTTCACTTTTCAAAAAGGATTTTATTTATTTGAGAGAGAGAGCACACATGAGTGGGGGGGGAGGGGCAGAGGGAGAGGGAGAAGCAGACTCCCCATTGAGCAGAGAGCCCAACATGGGGCTGGATCCCAGGACCCTGAGATTATGACCTGAGCTGAAGGCAGACGCTTAATTGAATGAGCCACCCAGATGCCCCTATTTTACTTTTGATTTCTTCTTCAACCTGTTGGTTTTTCAGGAGTGTGTTTAGTTTCCACATGATTGTAAATTTTCCAGCTTTCCTCTTGTTGATTTCTAGTTTCATACCATTATGGTCAGAAAAGATACTTGGTATGATTCCAGTCTTTTTAAATTTGCTGACTTGTCTTGTGTCCTATCATATGATCTATCACGGAGAACGTTCTTTGTGCATTTGAGAAGAATACACATTCACTTTGTGTATGTTAGGTATATTTGGTCTAAAGTATGATTCAAGTCTGATGTTTCCTTATTGATTTTTCATCTGGATGATCTATCCATTGCAGAAAGTGAGATATTGAAGTCGCTTACTTTATTGTGGTCTACTTGTCCCTTCAAATCTGTTGATTTTTGCCTGATTAGAGTTCTTTATCTGGTGAACTGACCCATACCTTCAATCTCAAAGGGTCTGAGTATTTAGTAACCCTACTATCTTGAATTGTTGTAGTTTTCCATTGACATCTACTAGTTAACATGGAAGTAATAATATGTGCCTCAGATTGTTTGCTGAGTTCCAGAAGGTCCTCTCCATATCCACCATTTAAGCAGCAATCCTGTCAAAGAGTGTCAAACTATCACAGAGATACCTGAATCACTAGATGGCAGACTTAACTTTTAATTTAATGGTGTCTTCTTTATGTGCCACACTAGAAGCATTCTTCCCTTTTGAATTAAGCCATCCAATAGCAGAGTCCAAAGTTTCTGGGCAGGAAGCAACAGCTTTGCTGGTTGGTTATTAGATGTAATAATGAGAGGGGCTATTTCCATTTCTGTGAACTCTTGATTTCCACGGACTATGTAAGAACAACTTTGCATGTTGTTTTTAGACTAACACTGTAACTGAGTTTTTAGTAAACTGGAACTTAATAATTCCACTCTTCTATTTGGCCAGCTGTTTCTGGGGCATGGTCCACCAATTCGATGGATGTTAGCCTATAAATATACATCCTTTACTGTAAAATGCATACTTTGGTCATAAGCATGTATTGTGTGATATTCCATGACAACGAGTAAGGAAATTTGTAAGCTCATGGATTGTAGTGCATTCAAAACAGTGAAGATAAATATCCAATCTGTAATTATGGATTAGACTTTCTCAATTTTACAATAATCTACACTGAGTTTCTAAGACCCATCAATTTTCAGCTAAGATCAAACAGGCAAGTTTAAAAGGGATGTGATGAGTCTCTATCCTCTATATCTTTAAAATGTTTCTTGTGGCACTAATTTCTATAATTACCACAGGATTATGCTTTGCTTTTGGTTTACTCTCTTGGTAGGGTTCAGAAGGTCTAGGGCTTCCACTTGATCCTTCCTACTATAGTAATATTTATTTTATAAATCAGGGAGCCAATAAGTAGATTTTACTAATTGACTAATATGTTTAGTCCAGGTATACAATTAGAAACTGGGGAAATAACCAGGGGATGGGTCCATAAACCCACTGGTCTTACTGTGAAACAGACATGGGGCAAAACATCATTTATTACGAGGCTATCATTAGCCCCTAGTTTAACTGTTGGATGTGTTTTTGTGTTCCCAGGAAAGGGTATCCTTTCAAAGCTAATGTCTAATTATCTTTGAAAGATAGAAATAAAATAAAAGAGTTTCCCTTATAAATGCCTGCTGTCCCTTTGGGGAAGGCTTGAAAGAAGATTTATAGTCAAATTTTGGTTTTCTTGAATGAATCCTGCATGATATAATGAATATATATTTTGTTCAGTGTAAACAAATCACTAACCACTCTAAAATGGAAGAGGGGCAGGGGAGGGGCAAAATGGGTGAAGAGGAGTGGGAGATAAAGGCTTCCAGTTACAGAATGAGTAAGTCATGGGAATAAAAGGTATAGCATAGGGAATACAGTTAATGGTAATAGTATTGTATGGTAATAGATACTAGTTACACTTGTGGGGAGCCTAGAATAACACAGTTGTTGAATCACTATGTTGTGTGTCAAATATACTCAAATAAAAATAATTGAAAAATTTTAAAAATATAAAATTTTAAAAATCAAAATGGAGGGGCACCTGGGTGACTCAGTGGGTTCAACATCCGACTCTTGATTTAGGCTTAGGTTGTGATCTCAGTGTCCTGGGATCAAGCCCCACATCAGGCTTCCCACTTAACAGGGAATCTGCTCAAGGATTCTCTCTCTCTCTCCCTCTCTCTCAAATAAATAAATAAATCTTTAAAAAAATCAAAATGGAAGAGGTCCAAGGTAATAAGTCTACTGTCAGATAACTGGCTGGTTCCTCATGGTAAGGTGCCATAACAAGGTTCCATGTTGACTTCTGCTGTTGGCAAGCTGGACATTCAGCATTGAGTGGTAGCAGGATCAACTTTGCTTAGGGGAAGTCCTATGTATAGTTTCTAAGCCTATGTATAGTTTTCTGTACTTGATATGATAGCTTCTTGGGCCAAAGCAGCTGAGGGTCCAAGGAAAAAGGACAATATTCACAGGTTAGGGCATATTTTCCACATAATTATTGAAAATCTTATCTGTAGGGGATGTCTTTTAATGAGTATACCCATTGGACACAAATACTCTCATACTTTTCTAATTTTTTTTTAAGATTTTATTTATTTATTTGACAGAGAGAGAGAGCGAGAGGGAACACAAGCAGGGGGAGTGGGAGAGGGAGAAGAAGGCTTCCTGCTGAGCAGGGAGCCCAATGCAGGACTCGATCCCAGGACCCTGGGATCATGACCTGAGCCGAAGGCAGATGCTTAATGACTGAACCATCCAGGCACCCCTACTTTTCCAATTTTTTAAAAAAAGATTTTATTTATTTATTTGACAGAGAGATAAAAAGCACAAGTAGGCAGAGGGAGAGGGAGAAGCAGGCTTTCCGCTGAGCAGGGAGCCGGACGTGGGACTCGATCCCGGGACCCCAGGATCATGACCTGAGCCGAAGGCAGCTGCTTAACCGACTGAGCCACCCAGGCGCCCCAACTTTTCCAATTTTAAGAGGTCCAGCCACTAACCATTTCTCTAGATCTTATTGCAAGTCTTCCAATCTTATTCTTTCTGTAAATCCCTAACCAGTCAGCCAAACTGATAGCCACTATTTATAAGTAAGTATAGATCCATTCCCCATACCCCATTTCTCCTTCCAGATAATGACCAGATGACCAGATATACTGCCCAAATTTCTGTTCATTGGAAGGTTTTCCATTCACCATTGTCTTTCAGAGCCTCCCTTGGCAGAACTATATTCAGTGACTGTCCACTGGTACCTGGGATGGCATGTTGTGAAAGCCCATCTAGAAACCAGGCCATTTTTTTTCTTTCTCTTGTTACCTGTTCATGATGAACTTCCCACAAGGCCATAGGTATAGTAGGACATGTGGCATTAAAATAGGAATAGAAGTTTGGAATTCTAAGCTACTTGCTCATGCAATTTACTTGTGCTTTTCTGATATGCTCAAGCACAATTTCAATTATAATTATTCCTTTTTAAGATTAATTGCTTTTTGCATGTCCAGAATCATGGCTTTAAGGACAGATAGCATTCCTAGTTCATAAATAATACACGTCATATAGTCGCTTTGTATTATAAGTCCTCATTCTCTACAAGAGCTCAGGAGCATACTCGGAGCTGACTCCTAAAAGGAGAATATATAGGAATAGTTATCAAAGGAGATGGACATGGCTATTCTCTGAAGTCTAGAGGTTATTACTGGAGCTTATTATCAGCTATAAATCCTTATTTCCCACAGATAGTTTGAACACTGTTGGATCTATTGGGCTGTAAGACCCAAGAGGCAAATCTGATGTCTTATAACATGCTCTGGACCTATTGCAAAACTTTTCTTGATCCAAATATCATTTAAACTATGTTCTTTCTTCATGATGGAGGATACAACATGTAGCAACGTTTTATTTAGAATTATTATCTCAACATGCTCTAGACATCAGGATTTTCTTAGTGTTTATTTCTTCTCTGGCACAATGTATCTTTTTAAGACATCTGGGATACTTACTTTCTGCTTACCAGACCCATTTAGGGTGATTTCAGTAATATAGTGGAATGTAAAGATGATTAGGATTAATATTTTGATAGAAAGCAAAGTTTACGTGAGCCTGAGGCAGAGGAGTTGAGTTGTACCGCTGTTTCTGCCATGTAAGGGCAACTTTTTTTTTTTTTTTATCTTTACTGATCTTTTGATCTTTTCTGACCCTACTTTCTTTTCTGATAGGACAAAAAAGAACCCATCTTCAGATCAATGGGGACATGCTGTGTGCCTGAGGACATATTAATCTGCTCTTGCAAAGATACCACATAAAGCAGAACAGCTGCAATTGAGATTTAGGCTACAGTTTGGTTGAGTTTGCAGTAGTAGTCCAATGTCATCTTCTAGGATATCTGTTTCTGTTTTGTTTATTTAAGTTTAACTAGGAATAGCATCTGATTGTTTTTGTTGTGATAAGATATACAAAATGTAAAATTTACCATTTTAACTGTATGGTTTAGTGGAATTAAGTACATTCATGTTGTTGTGCAACCATCACACCATTTACCTCCCGAACTTTTTCATCTTCACAAACTGAAACTTTGTACCCATTGAACACTAATTCCTCATTGTCTTTTCCTCCTAGTCTCTGGAAATACCACCCTTCTACTTTCTGTTTCTATGAATTTGACTAATCTAGGTACCTAATATCCATGATCTCTGTTTTTATAGGGGCTAGACTAGAGAATTAAATGGGAATATGATGATAACTGCTACATCTACATCTTTCAGCTAATCTCTGATAACACCCCCTCCCAGTTTGCAGTATTATTTTTGGTTATTTTGACCAGAGAAAGAAGCAATTTCAGAGGATTTTACTTGGTGTTTTCCACTATCGTACCTCTTATTCCTCAGGTCAAGAACTAATGTGAGAGTTCATCAAACTGTCAAGTATGTCCTTTTCAATTACTTATTTGGAGACTAGGGAAATGACCACAAGATGGGTTCATGAATCCCATCTGTCTGTGAGCCAGACCTAGACCAATACTCTGTTTATTATCTGGTCGCTATATTCCTCAACTCTTCTCATGAGGGGCATCATAACACCACAAGTCCCTGAGTATCAATACCATGCTAGAACCTATGTCAGTGGTCTCAAAATGTTTGGGTATTCCTTCTTCCCTAGTGTATAGTTACCTGAGTAAATCATTATATATACTTGCCATGGTGTTGTGTTGCAGGATACTTCTTCCTGGAGACCTGGCCACTTCTTCAGTCAGTAGGTTCAGTGTCTGAAAAACTGGCTAAGGTCTGGAAACCAGGCAAGAGATTGTGACTTTTTATGGAGTGGCTGCCCTTAGCATCCTAATAATTCATTGTTGATTTCATCTGGTTATACAGATTGGAATTACCCTTGTTGGCTTCCCATCTTCCTGGCCTTTGAGGTATTACGTTGTATTAACTATCTCCCTAGCTCTCTGTGGATTAGGCTCTCCTGACAGCTACTCCGCACTTTTTCATAATTGTGCCTACCGTGCTTTTGACCTATGAGTGCTCCCACCTGGCCTCTCTTCATCAGGCTCCTATCATCCCCGTTGCTTTAAAGGAGCCTCATTCTCTAATAATATCTACCATCATTCTAGAGGAGAGCCACAACTGAGCTTCTCAGTGATGTTACTGCCCCTCTTACAGTTACAATCCTTAATGCTCTTATAATTGGTGTATCTTCTGGTCATTCTGTGGCTATCTCGTGGGCTTTTCAGCCTTGCATGGTATATCCAGTCTTGCATGCTCACTTCTCTCTTTTGATCCTTCTTGCATTATTTGTCATGCATGGTAGTTTTGGCATGTCTACTTCATTTAGTTAGGCCGTCATTTTTTTCAAGGTCTGTAAGAGCTATCCTAGCATCGTAGTAACATGGGGGTCTTTGCCAGGATACTAATCCATAGGAGAATGCTTTACTATTAATAAACCCTCCCTTGTACAACTTTATGTTCTACCTCCCTTGTTTCAAAGCCTCAGGGTCCAGACCTGCCATATTCTCTTGACACCCACAGGTACATATTGGCTAGTTCCTGTAGTTCCTTTGGGTGTAGTTCTTTTTCTCTTTTAACGGAGGCAATACAACCCTGGCTAGATTTTATTGTGACTTAAATGGATTTCAGTCAGTTAGCCAGAGAGGAAGTGGGGAATATATTGTAAGAGGAGCATGAGTTGTCTTGCAAGGCAGAGGATAAAATTGCCTTTGATCAAGGAAGGCATACTAGCCTTTAACAGGGAGGAACAGGTTATTTTTGCAGGTCCAGAGAGCTCAGGGAAATCTGAAGACTCAAGATTTTCTAGTCTCAGATTTCTCCATAGTAGTATCTGCTATTTGTTTTTCCTCATGCTTTTCAACAAAATTATGCTGTTGCCATCAAAATAAAACTTCAAAAAAGAAAATTATT